>NC_091685.1:91913750-92570000 GCF_041296265.1 Equus caballus | reverse complement strand
ATCCACGTCTTTTCTCATGCTCATCCGAGATGTAAAACCAGGAATAGCTGTGCGCAGTATGTTTTTGTTTGACATAAAAAAAAATCGCACAAGCAATTTGATTTTCTCATCCCTCTATCAGTAAGTGAAACCGGCTCAATTTTGAAAAACTACATCATATTCCAAATTATTGGTAAAACCACAATTTATTCAGTTTGCTTATTTCTGAGTTCTAATGAAATGGACCATATTTTCGTAATATTATAAAACATATGGTTATTTCTCTTCTATGAATTGTATGTTTATATTCTTCTTTATTTCTTACTTTTAAATCTCTAAGCCATTAGAAACTTATTTTTGTGTACTTTGTGAGGTAGGGGTTTATGTTGTTTTCTTCCAGATTGATGACCAGGGAGTGGTATCATTTAAAAAAATAAATCAGCCTTTACCACTGAACTGAAATACTATCCTTCTATATTTTAAATTCTCATATATACTTGCATTTATTTTGGGATCAATTTCTGATTCACTGATAAATTTTTCTATTCTTCTTTTAATATTGTTTTGATTACAATGACTTTACAATATATGCTAGGATTTGGTAAGGAATTTCTCCCTATATCTAATGGTTATTTTCACAATTTTCTTGTCTATTCTTGGATATTTGTTCATTTTTTCATATAAGCTTTAAATTCATTTAATCCAGTTTCATAACATAATATGATTCCAATAGGAGTTGTGCCATAGTTATATATTAATTTTTATAAGAATTAACATGAACACTATCTTGGCTGGAGCCATGGTATGTCTCTCTTCTTGTCTAGAACTTGTTTTCTGTCTTAAAAAATATTTTATAGTTTTTTCCTTCTAGGCAATGTACTTTATTATTTAAAAAATTCTTAACCATTATTGTTTTTATCATTTTTAAGAAGACATTTTAAATTTCAAATTGTATTATTAAATATTGCAAACGTATAGAAAAGTATAGAAAATAATATTCAAAGCAACAAGTGCCCTCCTCTTATGCTTATTAGATTTGAACATTTTAACATAGTTATCTAAGATTTCCTCTCTGAGTTTCTCCTCAGGAAGCAAAGCCCAGAGGAACCATGGAAGACCTGCTCCCCACCCCCGATCTTGCACGAATACACCTCATCTCCAGATCTGCTCTCCCCATGGTCCTCCCCATCCTGGCTGATGGCAATGCTTCTTCCCGTCAATCAGGACAAACACTTGGGGTCATCATTTTTTTTTTCTCCTCGTATCCCACATCCAATCGTCAAGAAGCCCTCTTGGTTCTACCTTTGTAAGGGATCCAGATTCCAACCATTTCTCACCATCTTCACTCTGCTACCATCCTGGTGCAAGCCACTGTAACTTCTTCCTCCAACAGCTCCCCAACTGGTCTCCATTCTTTCCCCCTGTTCCTGCTACAGTCTGTTCTCATTACAGAAACAAAAGAGATTCTTTTAAAATACGAGTCAGATGTTCCTCTTCTACTCAGCCCTCTCTAACAGCTCGCTCTCATGCAGAATAGAAGCCAAACTCTTTTCAGTGGGCTGCAGAGCCCTACATAATACAGGCCTTGTTACTTCTCTGATATCATTTCCTATTCCCTTCCCTTTTATTTACACTCTTCTAGCTGTACTAGCCTCCTTGCAATTCCTTGTTCACACTAGGCATTTTCCTACCTGAGGGCCTTTTACTGCCTGTTCTCTCTGCTTGGAGGGTTCTTCATTTACCAGACATTCACCTGGATGGCTCCCTTACCTCCTTCAAGTCTTTGCTCAAATGTCACCTTCTCAGTGAAGCCCAAACTGATTAGTTTATTTAAATTTGTGATTCGCCCCTCTCTATACCCACATACCTAATGTACGTTACTTTGCTTTTTTTTCCCATAGTGCTTTTCATTTTAATTCAATTTGACTTACGTACTATTTTTATTAATTATGATCTGTCTCTTCTCCCTCTCTCTAGCTCAGAATGTTCAAGGGAAGACAAGGGAAGTTTCTGCTCCTATTTTATTGCTGTGAGTGGACTTGCCCAATGTTCCTGACACCCACCTCCTTCTGAACACACTTTTCTTAATACTAATAAGACTTTAATTTGACCCCCTTTCTCAGCAAGATAACGCAATTCATTCAAAGACATAAGGTGCTGAAGGGTTTTTAATCTAAGATCAGTGCTTTGTGTTTCCAGGGAGATCAAGATTAGGTGATGCCCAATGCATTTGGCTCCAGCCAAACTAGTGTGAGCCCTATAAACTCAGGAGAGTTTATAGCTATTACTCCATTAAGTCAACTTATGAAGTCAAGAGTTACCCACTGCTATTACCCTCATTTTGTGGAAAGGGAAATGGAGCTACATGTAAGTCAAAGCGATTTGCCCTAACTTTTATGCCCTAACTTTCACTGTCACAGGTTTTCTTTCCATCAGTTCTTGGTACCTTAAAGCCAATATTTGGTTGCAGTTTCATGAGAGCCTTTAAGTGAAACTAGCTGTAAGAAATCAGTCTAGCAAAAATACTTTATATTTATTACACTTTCCTAGGACCCCTGAGTATTCGGCGTCTCAGTACTCAAGAAACGAGCAGTAAATTCTGAGGTCCATTTCATGCTGAGTGAAATGATTGAAGTCAACAGTCATTAAAGGTGATGAAAGTGATAAATTCTGCTCCATATTTCAACTGTTTATCATCACTACTTCTGCTCATCAATCAGCAAATTAGAAGATAGTGCCTGTATTGATATTGCTATCCATTCAAATCATTTATTTAACCACTCGCATAGACTTTTAATAAAAAGGGAGATTTTTTAAAAAATGCCACTAAATTTATAAAAAAGATAAATATAAATTCAGTTCAACAAATTAGGAGCCTCACAAATTATATTTCTAAGAGCTCTAAATGAAAGCTATGAATATCAGCTCTATCAGCAGTTCCCACACCTGGCTGCATCTGAGTCATCTAAGTAGGTGAAAGAAAACAAAACAAAACATGGACCCAATCCCAAACGTTCCGGATTCAGGTGGCTCAGGAATCAGTATTTGAAAAACATCTCTCTTCTGAATCAGATGTAAGCAGGTTTGGGAATCACTGAGTTAAATAAACAGACTATTAGGATGAAAGTCAGCCTGGAACTTCTCACCGATTGGCTGATTATTAAGGGACCCAAGCTGGACAAACCAATTTTATTGGAGAGTCTTCTTTCAGAATGTCAAACGGATAACTTAGCATATTAGATTTCCTTTACAAACTGCTGACCTTTGCCATGTAAAGCCAATGTGGCAACTTTCGTGAATATGTAGGAGAGAGGCTGTAGAGATCCATCTCTTCTGAACTGCCATCATTAGGTGTGCTCCCTACGTGGAAGCTCACAAGTGCCCTAGTTTTTGCTTTTCCTTCCTACTAGTCATTCTCTTACTCCCCATCTCCCCGCGCCCCCATTTCTCCTCCTCCGATACACACCACTTTACCCCAAAGCCTTCTCTCACTGGGGAAATGTCAACTGAGGGGACGTGCCTGTGGAGTAATGGGCCTCAAGTAAACAAAGAGCCCACGCAATTTATTCTGATAAAGTCTTTTTAAATAATCACCTCACATAAGATCATATTTTTCCTTGCTATATTACTCCCTAATCCTTTCCCTCTACTTAATTCGTCCATTGAATCATTACTGTCTTCTGATAGCTATTCTATATTTATCATTACTAAACTCATTTTATTGATCTCATCCTTTGCTCCAATTTGTCATGATTTTATGAATTTTAATTCAATTCCTTCTGCATCTGTGATCCCTCCAGCATCATATCATCTTCACATTTTTATTAATATGCTCTCCAGTCTATCTTCCAAGCTGCTAGTTATTATTATTATATGATGTTAATGAGACTATTTAAAAATATTGTGCTGCTGCAGCTCATTATTGGAAAAAAAAGTCTCACCTTGACAGTAAGCCGTTAATATGAACTTTTATGTTTAAATGTTTTTGCCAATTTGGCATTCCTTTTACAGCCGAGTGGCTTGATTCACATCTCTGGTTCTCCTGAGTGTCATGTAAAGGCAAATGCTTTTCTAACCCAGTGAAATAATACCATGAAACCCTCACTGTTACACTGTACTCCCTTTACCTACAGAGCTTCTTGGTCTATCAAATAGATAAATTTTCAACTTTCTTCACCTCCATGAGTTAAGATAAAAAACAAAATTCAAGGCAATGTTAAAATTATATAAAGCCTTTGACATAAAACTACAAATTCTAGGCATTTATAGGTAATGCTGACACTACATACTAAATTCATTCTGTGGAATCTAAGTTCTAGTCAATATAGGATTTTTAAGTTTCCCCAAAGAGTACTTATCATGGATACTTACTCTATATAAAAGAAATGGGTTAAGATAAATTAGTGGATTAAGATATAGATATCCCAGAGCTTTCTGGCAACTTCAGTCAAAATATTATATATCTCCATAAAGATGATAAACCTTAGTAGTGACAATTTGAACTTGTTTGCACCTTCTAGTCACAAATTTTACCTCTTTCTGGAATCATTAAACTTCGTAACTCTTGAGAAACAATGTTAAGCAAGGTTATTCTCTATTTCCACATTAATAAACAGAGGAGTGAGGAGTATTTCTGTACCCCTGGATTTAAGCCAGGAGATCCGTCCCATTCCTGTCTCCAACACTGTTGCACAGTTCTTTCTGCACTGTTCTCTCCTTCATAAACTCGGGGCTTGCTTCCAAATTGGGCTTTTGACATGATGGTCAGTTTTCAGGCAGAAGCCCTCATCATTCCCACTTGCCCAGTTTTGACCTTTTAATTCCCAATGGCTCGAGATTCATGATTTAGAATCTCCCTCCAATTGGGCTTGTCAAATACTTCGGGTAATCGCATTTCTGGACCCAAACCCTAAGGCATTTCATCTCAGCAGGATCTGGGGTCTGGCACCTGGCTGTGTTTACCCTGGATCCTTCTGGAAAATCCAGATGGCGTCTATGCAACCACAGCCTAATTGGCCTGAAACGAAAAATGTGGTTATTTCAAATCGACAAGTTTTGTCTGTATAGCCAAACCATGTGGTAATACCCTTAATGATTATAGGGCATTAAGACATTCCCTGCCACACCTGTTAATGCGGAAAAAATGGCATTTTAGGGGCTGGCCCCGTGGCATAGTAGTTAAGTTTGTGCACTCCGCTTTGGTGGCCCAGAGTTCACAGGTTTGGATCCCGGGCGTGGACCTAGCACCACTAGTCAAGCCACGCTGTGGCGGCATCCCACATAAAACAGAGGAAGACTGGCACAGATGTTAGCTCAGGGACAATCTTCCTCGAGCGCAAGGAGGAAGATTGACAACAGATGTTAGCTCAGGGCCAATCTTCCTCACACATACACACACAAAATGGCATTTTATGGTATATGTTTGATTTTCCTGAGTAAAAAAGGCCTAAACTACCGTTGAAGTAAAAGAGACTTCAAAACTTCAAAAGTCCGTTTGTCTAAGATTTTCAATTACTGGATAGACCGTACAATGCAGACTTCCAAAGACGGTCTCCTGAACTCCTCTCAAACTCATCAAATATTAGGGGTGGGAGGGAGGGACCTCAAAGAACATATAATTGACCTTCTCATTTAACAGAATAAGAAATATAAATCACAGAGAATCTAAGTAAAATTTCTAGACCTCAAACTAGAGCCTAGATCTCTGGTCTTGATCTAATTTTTTTGTCACTCTGCTTAACCTTACTGTGAAAATATTTCTACTTTTCCAAAGACTAGTAAGATAAGACTATGATGTGTTGGTAACAAAATACAAATATTATAAGGAAAATAAGCTAGCATATATTGGAAATTTCTGGAGTGCTTTATGAATTGTACCTTATTGTGAAATAGGACCATGGTATTTTAAAATTGGAAATCCTCTCCACGCCAGCTTGCATTAAGAAGGCAATGGAGGGGCTGGCCCCGTGGCCAAGTGGTTAAGTTCGCGCGCTCCGCAGCAGGCGGCCCAGTGTTTCGTTGGTTCGAATCCTGGGCGCGGACATGGCACTGCTCGTCAGACCACGCTGAGGCAGCGTCCCACATGCCACAACTAGAAGGACCCACAACAAAGAATACACAACTATGTACCGGGGGGCTTTGGGGAGAAAATGGAAAAAATAAAATCTTTAAAAAAAAAAAAAAAAAAAGAAGGCAATGGAGGGGCTGGCCCAGTGGCGCAATGGTTAAGTGTGCACATTCTGCTTTGGCGGCCCAGGGTTCGCCAGTTCAGATCCCGGGTGTGGACATGGCACTTCTTGGAAAGCCATGCTGTGGTAGGTGTCCCACACATGAAGTAGAGGAAGATGGGCATGGATGTTAGCTCAGGGCCAGCCTTCGTCAGCAAAAAGAGGATTGGCAGCAGTTAGCTCAGGGCTAATCTTCCTCAAAAAAAAAAAAAGAAGGCAATGGACATGCATTAGACCTATATTAGCTTAGAATTCACTAACCAGCTCCCTGTACTTAATTCTATCCCCAGAAGTTGCCCCATTTGGCAGTCTCATGAGAATGTAGCTGGAAAAAAACACATGGATAAATCTATTTTGAAAATTCTCCAGTTCTTCCACTGGAATTGTATCTTCATGATTCCAACTAGTTTCACTCAATGCCCTAAGCCAATAAAGCCATACCTAAGGCATACCAAGTCAGTCTAAATTCATTTAAGAATTTTAAGCAAAGAGAATAAATCTTCACATTATAGATAAAAAGATGATAATAAAACAAACAAATAAATGTGACTCTTCTGCAAATGTCAAGACTGGTGTTTTAGTCTATGGTTGTAGACTGAGTTAGAACATTCTGACATTGTCTGTTAGGACAGCCACTAGTCTACATTTGCTGTCCCTTGGACACCGGGCTCCAGTCTTCTGTGTTCCTTGGCAATTTCTCTGGCCTTTCTCAATCAGCTTGACACGGGGTGGAACCCTATCTATGCAGGTGAGATTTTAGGAAACACTTCAGATCAGCAATTAACTACATGGATCTCTAACAGCTTAATGGAGTAGCTCTCATATTTTTTGGTCTCAGGACCCCTTTACACTTTCAAAAATAATTGAGGATACCAAAGAGCTTTAGTTTACGTGCATTTAGTCTATTGATATTTATCCTATTGGAAATTAAAATGGAAAGTTTTGATTAATTTAAATTAATACATACTATGTATTAATTTAGTTAAAAATAAAATAAATCTCATTACTTATTAACATATGTAACACTTTTAATGAAAAACAGCTTTTTTTCCAAAACAAAAAAAAATTATTGAGAAGAATGTCATAATAGAAGACAACGGGATTCTCACATATGCTTCTGCATTCAATCTGTTGTATGTTCTTTAAGTTAAAATAAAGAAAATCTAGCTTCACCCAGATATGTAGATGGAAAAGAGAAGAGTGTTTTGATAGCCTTTTTGATAATTGTGGATATTCTTTCTTTTGAGGAAGATTAGCCCTGAGATAACATCTGCCTCCTCTTTTTGCTGAGGAAGACTGGCCCTGAGCTAACATCCATGCCCATCTTCCTCTACTTTATACATGGGACGCCTACCACAGCATGGCTTGCCAAGCGGTGCCATTTCCGCACCCGAGATCTGAACCGGTGAACCCCGGGCCGCCAAAGCAGAATGTGCGAACTTAACTGCTGTGCTACCGGGCGGCCTCTTGTGGATGTTCTTTTCTGAGATCATACCAAAACTTGACCAGTGGTAGTTTCTTAATGGTTAGTTGCAATGTCAAATCTGAAACACACCAATAAACATTTTCTGTTGTGTTGCATTAAAATTGATTTACAATGATTTTGTAACATGCATGCATTATTTGGAAAATATTGTTTTACTGCATTATGAAGATCTTCCAAATGTTGACATACCTCACTATATGATATCAGAACCACAGTCATTAATGTCACCACCAAACTCATTTAAAAAATCTTTAAATATTGGCCAGTTGTCAGGCTGACAGTGGTAAATATAGACTTTCAAAAATTTTAATTTTCACTTGAAAGCTCAAATTTTATCATTGGCAACAAAAACTCTCAGTTATTTTCCTTCAAGTGACAGAATTCTTTCATTCATTCAAAGAAAGAAATGTCTACCAAATATATCAGTAGGAAAAACTGGTTAGTCTGAGAGTAATTTTTTCAAGTAAAAATGATATTCTATGAAAAAAAGAGGCTAGTTCAGCTGTGTTCAAACAATCACTCTAGCACTTTCCCTTGAAACATTCATTGTACTTTGGAATGCAGCAGAAATGCTTTATGTGTACTTCTCATAGAATATTTTAAAAACTTGTATCCAAGGGTCTAGATCTAATAAAACTAATAATTTTTGCTGCTTCATCAAGGACATTCTTAAGTGAAACTGGCATTCCCCACCGCCAGTGTGTGGCCGTGAAGAATGCAATGACAACCAGTGCGGTCTGGAGTCACTGCCTTGATTCATGCTGAGCACTAGCAATTTGACCTACTATTGCTTTTGCACCGTCAATGTGTATGTCAACACAGTGAAAAAGGCAAATAATGCTTTAGGATTATCATAAAAATAGTTTTGACCTCATACTCTCCCTAAAGGTTCTTGGGGCCCCCAGAAGTCCATGGACCACAACAGGAGAACCAGGGGGCTAATAAGTTAATGGGTGCCTAAGCCAACCAAATGAGAGGCTTTGTAAATCTCCATCATTGCAGAAGCAGGTGGAAAATAAGACCCGTCATCTTAGTTTACTCTTTGGTTATAATTTTATCTAATTAAAGAATAACGTGTCCTGCTTTCTTGCAAGATCCTTTTCTATCTTACTCTAGGATTAGGCCACATAGGATTTTAAAAGCTGGAATATCTGGATACTTAGCAACTTGTGACCAAACTGGTTATTTTGCCACTTTGACCTCTCCCCCTGTGGTAGGTTGTGCCATAAAGTATCACTAAACTCATTTCAAAGGGTGAGGCTGGAATGTCAGGAAAGGTTAATTGACTTGAGCTCTTGTAATGATCTGTGATTATGTTAGTTTAGGTATCAGAGATTCCAGGAGGCGGGATCTGTGAAACTTGCAAAATCCAGCCTTCATGAGTGTTGGCTCCTTGATTAAAAGCTTTTAATGTGCAGTGAAATAAAAGGCAACGGGAAAGGTAGAGATGAGAATTTTACATGAGTTACCTTGAAACAGCACCACAGAAAGGATCCTGGTACTAGATCATGTGAAATTGATAATAACAGGGAGAACCTGTAGTAAAAATTCTCTTTCTAGTGATAACATCCTAGAATAGAGAGCCAGTGACAAATCTCCCCTCAGCTTTAGGGAGCTCTCTCACTGGCCGTTTTGAGTATTTCAATTAATGAGTATTGGAGAACCTACTTATTTCTCTGGAGAAAATACGTTAAAGTTGCTTTTGTAGACCATATCTGATAAAGACTAGGGTGAAAAAAAATCTCGTTTAAAAGGAAAAGTTAATTAGATAACAAACAGAGTTAATCACAGTTAAAAACATCCCCAGTTAAAAATGTGTGATAAAAATTCTAAAGAGGTCCATGTGGTAGCCAAATACCTATGAAGTTATGTGGGTTGTATTTTTATTTTAAAGGAGTTTGTGAAGAATTCGTGTATATAAAAGGCTGGACACGCAAATCCTTCAAAATACCTCTCACACTTATAGTTTAGCTAAAATTACAACAAGTCATGACGCAGAAAAATTCCTGCATATCTTGACTTGGGGATGCAATTCAGGGAATCGGTATCTTTGGCCTGACACGAGGTCAAGGTCACGGGCAGGCCAAGTGCTGGTGGATTTGGAGGTTATGAGAACTATCTTCGTTCCTGGTGAGGTGGGGGTCAGTCCAATATGCAAAACAACTTGGCAATATTAAAAATCCGAGGATGCACATACTCTAGGACCCAGAAAGTCCACTTCTAGAAACATTTCCTAGAGAAACCATTGCACATGTGCACAAGGGGATATGTAGAAAGAATAATCTTTGCAGCATTATTTATAATAACAACATTAAAAAAAATCTAAATAGGCACCATTAGGAAATGGAGAAACAAAATGTGGAATAGCCAAACAAGAAAATAATAAATTGTTAAAAAGAGAGCTACATGTTGTGGATCTATCACCATGAATAAACCTTATAAATATAATTGAGTATAAAAACCAAGCTACACTTCTAACTAAGGTATACAACCATGTACTAGGGCTTTGGGGAGAAAAAAAAAAACACAAACTACTAAAAGTACGCATACATCATGATACCATTAATGTAAGAAGGTAGAATAAGCAGCATACCATATTTTCTTACATATACATTCATAAGAATTAAATATATATATAAAATATGAAAACACGGATGGGAAGGATGCATCCCAATTTCAGGCTAGTGGCTGATTTTAGAAAGAGAAGAAGTGGGAATCAGATAGGTGAGTTTAATTTTGTCTATGACATTTTACTCATTGAAAGAATCAGAGGTAAATACGGCAAAACAATCACATTTATTAAATGGGTAGCGGGTATGTGGAAATTTGATATATTATTTCTATTTTTATGTTTATAATTTTCATAATGAAATAACAAATAAATATTTAAAAGGAGAATGGGCCTGAGAGTTAGAGAGATCTATGTCCCAATTTAGTCCCATTATTTACTAACTGTAGGTCCATGGGCAAGTTACTTAATGACACTAAGCTGCTCCCCTACCCCCGCCCGGTCTATACCTACCCTTGCGGGAATTGTGGAGTTTAATGGAGCTCATATAAAGCACCTCAACACAGCCTACAAAACAAATGCTAGGTCCCTTTCTTGCAAAGTACTGTTTGGTAACATTGGTTCAAACTCCACACTATTGTGTAAATTAGAAAAAGGCTCTGGATGGAAGAGGGATGCAATGGGATAGCACACTCTTCCTGTTTGCTTTATCCTGCCTTCCTTTCCTCTTAAACCCCTACCTTGTCTCTGGTGTTTAAATGTGTATGTGCATCCATGTGCACATAAGCAATAATTCACAAATGCTTTAGAGTAGAGGCTAACTTTTGAAGGGTGGAAAAGCTATCTGTTTAATTTCATATAAGCCTGAAGTATCTCTTGACTTATGGGCTCCAAAGAATTATATTGCAGTGAGACTGAAAATCAGTTAAACTTTTTATGTTAAGAGAAGTGCTTGCTGGTTGAATTCTCATGGTGTATGCATGCATTTTTATGTAGGCTTTCATAGCGATATAATGAGCACAGTTTTCTATGGTCAGCTTTCAATTATCCTGGTGATGGAGATATCAGAGAGCTCAGGCAAATCCAGAAGCTTCATCTGAATCAATAGTTTCCATTTTTTTCACATTGCCATTTGAACTAGCAGAAAAGATAATAGATTCAAGTACCTACTCCTTTTTTCATGTTAGAGAATTTATTAAGGAAAAATGTGAAAGTCAAATTATCAGCAGCAATAAAAGTAAAAAAAGGAACTGAACAATTAAAAGGTCTCTGTTACTTCGGGGATCTTGTAAAATGCCTACTGAAAATCCAGCTGACCAAAATGGTTGCCTGCAATTCTACGTTATGTATTTGCAGACTGAAGCTCAGAGCTTAGTTCACAGAGGACGAAGGGTGGAGAGAATAGGTGGGAAGGAAGCTATATCACCAGAGACTGCCAGGTATGTTGTGCACTGTGCAACCCCAGAAAGTGCCTTTCATGCGTATGCATGTGGTGCCCTAAAAGGTGATGTGAAAATAAGGAACAGAAAAGGACCTTAATGGCATAAAAAAGTCCCTAGTCTCTGTAAATGTCCTATAATCCAACTCTGTGGGTGGAGACCATTTTTACCTCAGTACACAAATAAGCGACAGATTGTGGAGAGTCAAAGGCCATAACGTAGATAATATATGGGGCTATTCACTGGGTCATGTCCCAAGAACATGGGAATAAAGAGAATGAAACTAATAAGAACCAATACATAATGAACAAGGTTACCTATCTGCAGAAGTTACCCCAAAGATTGAAACTGTGTAGAAAATAGATGTGCTAACCAGCCAAATATAATTTAAAAAATAAATCAATCGGACCCTGACGTGTGTTGGGTAGTTTCCTATGTACATAAGATTTATAAAGATACAAATATTTATAAAGATAAGATAAAGAGAAGGCAATAGTGACCAGTATTGGAATGAAAACATGTATTTAATAAAGAACTCTGTCTTTCTGTTAATAGATACATCAGAGGAGTCCAGATTATATAGTTTTTGCAGCTCTGAGAAGGAGCTACTCAATGTATGGAGAAAAGAAATAGTACTGGACAGTTTTCAAGAGTATCCTGAGTTTCATTGCTTTGGTTGGAAGCGTAAAGTGGGGAACCCGCCCCCCCAAATTCTTCTGTTCATGTATGAAACCAAAGGCAAATTCATGGGTTCTTTTCAGCTTTAAGTTTCTGTGATTCTATTAGTAATGTCGGGTTGATACATAAGGAAGAGGAGAAGAAAGAAATCATTCCCTTCCGTGGATTGATATTGTCCTCCTTTATCACTGTATTTGTGTGTGATTAAAAACTTTAATTTTGGCAAAACAATATACTATTCCAAATGCTTTGCTCTACATCTGAGTAGAGTGCCTTTGATGTAAGCAATCCAGGGCAGTTGTTTAAAAATGTGATTTGGAGATCAAGTTCTTGACCTAATATGGTCAAGGTCTATTTAAACTCTCTCATTTGAGAGTAGCAACAACAGATTACAGACAAGTTTACACTGCAAATTGAAAGTAGAAATGTCTTTTTGACTAACATTGAATTTCTTGCTCATTAAGATTCAAGTTTGGTAAGTCTTTAAAGGTTGAATATTAAGTTATTTTACTGCCTTGTGCAGAAGAATACTTCTAGCCTATATCATGGAATGGTAAGCATTCAGAGAGGTCTACTGCTTGTTTCATGGCACATTGATGGCTACTGGCTTGTGACCCATTAGTGGGTCAAGTTCACTGTCAGAAACCACCATATTATCCTAACCTCTCCTGCTGACCACAGAGCAAATGAACCAAAGGATAAGGTTCTTTTCTGGATCATTAAATTTTTCCATTTTGGTAAATTTATATCTTTCCTGATGCAGCAATGTAGCATTAAGCATTGTAATTTTGAGAGCTGAAGCAGAGGTGTTACAGAAAGAAGCCAGAAGCCTGCCAACACAGTGGTGGTGTTTTGGTGAGGGCTCCAATGTTCCAAGTCTGTACTAAGATTTTTAGGTCTAAAATCGGTTTTGTTTGCACATCCAGATTTGATTTGGCTCAGGGGTAACCGAAAATAACCAGCTCACAAGGGATTGATGTAAAAGTCAATATTCCAATTTCTTAATTATAGTGGTAAATATTATTATATCATGAACAGATTATTTAGGTGTTATGTTCAAAGACCACTTTTTTAAAGAATCTCAGTTTCTGGATTCCACAGATACTTGCTGTATCAGCCTGGGTCCAGTCCAGAGACAGAAAAAACAGAGTAATTCAAACAGGGAGCGCTTAATATAAAGAATTATTGACTGTAACAGAATTGGAGATATAAGGAGGTAGCTAGTAAGAACTGTAAATAACTCTAAGGCATACAGGAATAGCAGATATAAGGAGCAGGCACTAGTCCTCGGGCTGAGATAGGGCACCCAAGGAAGAAACAGATCTTATTGGAGAGGGCCCATTGATGGTTCACTGGATGGCTGACAAGTCACTGAGATGCCTTGCCAGTAGAACTTGCTGGAAGCCCACCTTCTAGTGTGGTGGGGAATCCATCACAGAGAGGCACTACACCTTGGAATTTACTGTGAGGTAATTGAGGAGGTGCAGGAGGAAGTTGCTGGCCACTGGGTGCTGTTGGCTGCTGCATGCTGCAGGAGCCCAGCAGTGGAGAGGCCACATACAGCGAAGGAAGCTGGAGAGGAGAGCAGATCAGAACCAGGAAGAGAAGGCACTTCCTCTTCTGGTGTCCCTACTACACCCTCTACTGATATGTATAACATCATGCCAGATGGAAAGGACAAAATATTTACAGGGCCCTTCTCCATTCTCATAGAGTAGGTAATAAAGGGCAGATTTAAGACTGAGAGGCAATAAATTAATAAACTTTCCAAGTTGGTCAGCATGAAATTAGTTCAAAGAAAGGTAGACAGTATTGAAAAATAAGTCACTCAAGCCAGGGAAAATCCAATAAACAGAGCATACCTCTCTGTTCAAGGAAAATGTCTGTTGGCTTCCAGACTCATGATCCTTGGGTACTCTGGATGAGCATCATCCAGTTCTCGTCCTGTTGTCTAAGATCTATGACTATCTTCTTGCTGTTTTGGCAGGGTATAATACAATCAACCTGGTTTATATTTTTTTAGGCTTTCATCACTTTCATGGCCTATCTCCTTCATATTATAATCTTATTACTTTGACTAATCTTGGGCGTTTCCTCATGTCTTCAGCTACACATTACAGCCTTTGGGTGAGAGCTGCAGATGGCTAATCTTCCAGGCCAGAGTTCCAGTTCAGAGATGACCTTGGTTCCTCACTATACCCTCCTTCTTGCCTATGGAAGGAGCTCTCATTCTCTCTGCCCTGACCTGAGAGAGGGGAAATCATTTATCTTTTTAGGCCAGTAGTGTTTGATTTCATGAAGCAGTAAAAAACTTAGTAGTCTTCCTAACAAGCTTTCTTATTCCCTGGAAATAAGCTTTGCAAAGGGAAACTAATAAAATAAAAGACACACTTACCCAGAAAGATAAGAAATATTTACTAACTGTGTTGCTTTAGGTACTCTTTGTGTCTTGTTTTTTCACCGAACAAAATGTGGATACTAATAGGAACCATTTCGTTGGGTTATTGTGAAAATCAACTGAATTAAGACAGGCTGAAGCACTTAGGCAAGTGCCTGATACATAGCAAACACTTATAAGTGAAATATATGATCTAGTGTGGAAACTGGGAAATGACTGAGAGAACTTATGCCTATTTTGAAAGAAAAAGATCAGTAAGAATGAAGAACTCTAATAAATTTTTGAAATAAAAACAGGTATTGTACCCATGGATAATAGACTAGGTCTGCTTCCATTGACTACAGTCAGCTACGCTCTATTTATTAAGCATGGTGGGAACTTGAGAAAATTTAGATCTGTCCTTTTAGGGCCTTAAAAGCTTGAGTGAAACTCTCTTCAATGGGTTTGTGATGAATTGCAATGCTTGGTGCAATATTCAGTGTCACTAGATGGCGCTGTAGAGCAATTAAGCTTTGTGCTTGTTCAGCGTGGTTTTAAAAATTATTTTAAAATTAGATTATTCCTATACAAACATTTTGCACAGGCACGGGTAGTTATGTGAAGTGGAAATAGTGTGGGGGTGGTTTCATAGCTTTTTTTTTACTCTCAAATAGCTGGTGTGGCAAGTGTGAGAGACCTTAAGACCAGGTGGACTTGGAGGAATAGTAGATATTTAAGAAGACAATTAAACACAAACCAAGGTCAGATTCAGTCACCAGTTGGGATGATGGTAAAGCAACTATGGTTCAAGGTAAAATTGTCAAAGCTAAGGCTGACATCGCCAAAATGAAAATGTGAGCTGAATAAACACTTCAAAAATAGAGCATTAAAAGAGTATGCTTTGATATCGTTATTTATATGTGAGGTTCCAACAATATTACCTGATGTCTTACATCCAGCTCACATAAATAATGCTTAATTAAAATTATACTTTTTTCTAGTCTTACTTTGGATTAGTGTTTTCACTATGTAAAGGGCATGGTTTAAGGGACACAAGCAAACACAAAACATTGTGTTTAGGATATAATCGAGTATTTTTAAGGAGGTAGTGAGTGAAGTAGTGAGGCATGAAGTCAAGCAAGACAAGAGCTGGTTTTATTACAGATGTTAAGGAAGGCTATAAATGAAGAAGAGAAGGTGCAGGCCGTGTTTAGACATTTGACTCACACTACAGTGCAGTAAAACTAGTTGATTCAGCTCATTGCCTTCAGTCTTCTCAATCAATATAGACTTGCCGATTTTTAAACCAGCCAGCAGAGAGCAAGAATGACTGGATGGCCATGCTGCAATCCATTTATTGTACTGAATAGAGCTATAGCTAGATGCCTACCATGTCGTAACATCAAAAAGGAGCAGATTGCACTTAACCCATAGATTGATGGCTTTCAATGGGGACTTAGACGGAGATAAGGGAAGTTAGCTGGGATGGCTCAAACATTAGAAATGGTGGGAAAAGGAAACAATTTAACAGCCTTGGAATACAGAAGAAATGGAGATAAGAGATTTACAAGGTCAAGAAATGAAGAGGAAATATAAAGGAACTTAAAAGGAAATTATCCTTGGCTTCAGGAAATTAACTGCTGATTTTTTTCCTTGGTAAGTTGGAGCCTTAATAGTCAGAGATGTCTGTGGTGTGTTGAGAAGAACATCTGTTGGATTGTGTTGTAACTCAGGATGTTTGTTGATGCCCAAAGGTACAACATTTCAGGAATCGGGACTTTAGAACCCCAACTGGTTTTAGTGTTGTAATCTTTTCAGTCTCTACAAAGTTCACCACGACTGAGTATTGATACTTCATTATCTTCAGATTATTAGACTTTAGGTTTGAGGTACAGAATTCCTACTTTAGATATCTTCTTCAAATTAACCAAGGGCAAATGTGTGTAATTCTTAGGTAAATGCCTCTTCAGTCAAGGTTCAGGTGATAGTTCAGGTAAAAAAAGAAGTCAGTTACTGAGCATATTGATCGAGAGAAAATGTTATATCTATAGCAGCTGGTACAAGAATCCCATCTTTGAGGAGATTTTGCTGAGCAGGAACTAGACCACTCATCCCAGGGGCTCTTGATGGTGGAAGGTGAGGTTGGGGTGGGCCTCTGGGGAAGGCGCTGGGGCAGAGGAGGAGATGCTGGTGAGATGGCGGAAAGTGAAGCAACGCTCATTGTAACCTCTCCTGTGGCCCATGAAATGTTCTATCACATTCCTAAATATGTGGTATGCTTGGTGAGTAATTCCAGGGTTTTCAGGGAAAACCCAAAAGATACTGGACCTTGTGTTCAGCTGGCATGTTTGAACTTAGAGGCAGAGACAGAAGCACAGACCATAAGAAAGCACGATGTTAGAGAATTATAACATTTTTTTTACGGCAGTCATTTAAAGCTGACAACAGGTCACCCAACTAGAGAGTGGCAAACCCATCACACCACACTTACCCAAGAGAGTGTAAAAATAAACTCTTGTATAATAAAATTAATGAACATGGAAGTTCTTTATTTTCAAAGGCTGAATAGATTCTGTTGTACATATATATCACATTTTCTGTATCCATTCATCCGTGGATGGACATTCGGGTTGTTTCCAAATCTTGGCTATTATGACTAGTGCTGCAGTGAATGTGGGAGTCAGATAGCTCTTCAAGAGCAATATGCACTAACGTGGATGAACCCTGAGGACGTTATGCTAAGTGAAATAAGCCAGTTACAGAAAGGCAAATAGTGCATGATTCCACTTACATGAGCTATCTGAAAGAGTCAAATTCATAGAATCAGAGTGGAATGGTGGTTGCCAGGGGCTGAGGAGAGGGGAGAATGGGGAGTTACAAATCAATGAGTAGTTACTAATCAATGAGCATAAAGTTCAATTAAGTAAGATGAATATGTTCCAGAGATCTGCTGAGCAATACTGTATCTACAGTCAATAATACTGTATTGTACACTTAAAATTTTTTAAGAGGGTAGATCTCATGTTAAGTGCTCTTACCACAATAAAATAAAACAAATTAAAAAAATTAATGAACGTGGAGATTTGTGAGGCATTCACATTATCACAACTCACTCCTCTTTAATTATGTGCAAGCCTTGTGTTAGCCAGGACCTCTCTGCCCCTTATAGGCTTAGGTAAACTGAGTAAATGGTAAGTTACCCCCTTAGTTTCTTTATCTGTGAATCGGGGACTTATTAGGGCCTTCCTCATAAGATGTGGTGATAGTTATTATAAAGCCCTTAGACTTTTGCCTACCATATGGTTGACTATATAATATATGTTAACTCTTATTATCATTAAAAAACTAACTGGAGGGCCGGCCTGGTGGCGTAGTGGTTAAGTTCGCGTGCTCTGCTTTGGCGGCCTTGGGTTCGCCAGTTCAGATCCCAGGTGTGAACCTATGCACTGCTGATCAAGCCATGCTGTGGCAGATGTCCCATATATAAAATAGAGGAAGACGGGCACAGACGTTAGCTCAGGGCTAATCCTCCTCAAACAAACAAACTAATTGGGGAGTTGTTATTCAAACAGTATAAAATTTCAGTTACGCTAGATGAGTGAGTTCTGGAGATCTGCTGTACAACACAGTGTCTATAGTAACAACATGGTATTGTGCACTTCAATACTTGTTAAGAGGGTAGATCTCATGTTAAGTGTTCTTACCACAAAAAACAAAACAAAAAACCAAAGGGACACACTGAAACTCGGGAAGGTATCAGATATGTCTATTGCCTTGATTGTGGTGATGGTATGGGTGTTTGCATGTGTCCAAGCTCATCTAATTGTACATGTTATATATTCGCAGTTCTTGTATGTGAATTAAGCTATTATAAATTAGGTTCAATAAAGCTGTCATATATATAAACCCTAGCCTAACGTTCTTTGCAGTAGTAGCAGATGAAGGAAACATTATCTTCAATGTTAAACTTTCCTCAGCCTGTGCTTCACTGCCATGATTTCTGAGCCCCAGCAAAAGTACCAAGTCTGGGGCCAGTCCAGTGGCATAGTAGTTAAGTTTATGTGTTCCACTTCAGTGGCCCAGGGTTCACCGGTTTGTATCCTGGGCATGGACGTATGCACCCTTATCAAGCCATGCTGTGGCAGGCGTCCCACAAATAAAATAAAGGAAAATGGGCACAGAGGTTAGCTCAGGGCTAATCTTCCTCCAAAAAAAAAAGTACGAACTCTGGAGAAAATTATAACATGTGAAAACACCCAGAGGTCTTCATGCCATACAGTCCACCTTCCAGCTGTAGACACTGTGACCAAATGCCAAGCGTTAAAATATTCCAAGACAGATGAAGACTGGAGCTGAAGAAAAAAGATATTATAAAGGAAAAAATAGTCATTTTAATGACACCCAATTATAATTAAATAATACAAAACTAAAACTGAGCATTTTTTTGTTACACCTTCTATGAGTAATATTTGTGCTTTGAAACTTTTAAAATATTTAAGGCAAGAAGAAATGAAGCTCATGGCACCAGTTAAGGTCATACATTTAGGACAAAAATGATAAAATATTAAAATGAAAGAAATAAACGTTCCAACTGAAGTACTAAGATTCTGTGGAGATGAATTATTCAAAGTAGAAGCACATGTGACCTCCAATCTATTATATAACGAGAGAAAAGGCTACTAAAGATCAAGTGTAGAGCAACACCAAGAAATGAGGAAATGACGGCAGGTACTGCTTAATAATATTCTAACTTTATGCTTAGATTCAAGGGAATGGACTTCAAAGAAAGACGAGGTAAGGTTGACTGGTGTGAAATGGAGTTGGGAGTGTAGATCCTGCAGGCTTGAAAATGGTATTTTCAGTCAGGACACCTAAGTGGTCAGGATAGGCTATGTTATGCTGCAGTAACAGACAACCTCAAGCCTCAAGGCCTAAAACAACACAGCTTTTTTCTTGCTCACAGTAGATGTCTACCATGAGTTGGTGAAGATCTCTGTTCACCAGTCGCCTGGGGAGTGAGGCTGCTGATGGTACAGCCACCATCTTGAACTTTGCCAATTTCCATTCTAGAGGGAAACGAGAGCCCAGGGTTTCAGATCACATAAGATGCTAAGGTGCAGAAGTCACACGTGCCACTTTTGCTTACAGCTCCCTGGCTAGGACCACTTCAAGGGGGTCAGACAGTACAATCTCACCCTGTTCCCAGAAGTGAGGAAGGAACAAAAAGATCTGGAGGACAACCCCAGTGGTTCCCATCCAGCTTGAAGGAATGAAAGGAACAAAGGAATGAAAGGAAGTGTTTCCTTGTTGGAAAGAAAACCTGTTTGCTTGGCTGGGGGCTTCATACACCTTTTTTGCTCGTGAGAAAAATAGTTCCTGACCCCAGCACTTAACATGAGCAGAACATTTGTGGCTAGGATGTTCATAAACCAGGGTGACTTTAAGAAAAGGATTTTAGCTTTAACTTTAGTACTAATTGCCATAAACGTAATGGAAATTCAATAGATTATGGGAACAGACAAGAGCCTTAATAATCATCTAGCCTCAGGGTCTTGAACTCAGATGGTTACAGGTCAAGGCAGGTAATGTGAATGAATGGAGAGGGTCAGGAGTCATACAAGAGGGAGCGGTGCAGACAGGGTGACAGAGAGGACATGTCCCGTCTAAAGGGAGCAGCTGCTTCTCAGCACCAGCTAACTGTCATCATGATGGACTATGAGGTGAATGTTGCCAGGTTTTCTGAT
Source organism: Equus caballus (assembly GCF_041296265.1). Classification (NCBI taxonomy): domain Eukaryota; kingdom Metazoa; phylum Chordata; class Mammalia; order Perissodactyla; family Equidae; genus Equus; species Equus caballus. The sequence goes on along the minus strand of NC_091685.1, from coordinate 92,549,561 downwards.
ATTTTAAGAGAAGCCAGAGACATATATATATATTAATATAATAATATATGATTAATAGATTAGGAGGAGTAACATCTCAGGGAGCATTAGTGCAGGTGTTCTTTGCATAGTGGGAGAGGGGAAGTGTGAGTGGCATGACAGACTTGGTGGCAGGGGTGGGAAGGACCTACATGGACTCCTTGGTGTATGAGAGTTTGAATAATTTAATAATCATCATTACTTTGCAAAGAATTCCATATATCTGCACTCAGATGTTTCAGGTCTGGAGATATATGTATACAAGTTATTTTTTTAATTCAAATGTGAATATGTGCATAGAAAAAACCAAATCACCCTTCATCTAACCCGTGGTCAGTCAGTTGTGGCCTGTGGGCCAAATTCAGTCCACTCCCTGTTTTTGTCTATAAAGTTTTATTGGGAGAGAGTCATGCCCACTCACTTCCGCACTGCTAATGACTGCTCTCATGCTATAAGGGCAGAGTTGAGTAGTTGCATCACTGACTGTACAGCCCACAAAGTCTAAATATTTACTATCTGGCCCTTTACAGAAAAAATTTGCCTACCCCTTATCTAGTCTCACCAACCAAAGATCACATAATTACTATTTGGTATATTTCCTTCTAATTTTTCCTATGTGCACACATATGTTGGAGAAAAATAAAATCATACTCTGTATTAGTGCCCTCCAATAGAACTTTCTGCAAATGATGGGAATATTCTATATCTGCTCTGTCCAATATGACGGCTATTGAATACTTGTAATGTGCCTTGTGCAATAGAGGAAGCAGATTTTTAGTTTTATTTAATTATAACATTAAAATTTAAATGGCCGTTTGTGACTAGTAGATGCCATATTGAACAGAACTTTCTTGAAGTAGTTTTATTTGCTTAATATTTCATAATCATTTCTTCAAATCCTTAAATGTTCTTTATAGAACCCCTTGTTATGACTGTATAACATTATAAAGTATGGATGTGTCATCATTCCCTTGACCAAGCCCTAATCATTGACACTTAGATTAATTCCAGTTTTTCACTATTATAATCCATTTCTGTGCATACAAATATTTACACATGTTTATGATTATTGACAGGATAAATTTCTAGATCGAAGAAGGTAAATGTCGTTCAGATTCTGAAACCTGTCATCAAATTGCTGGTTAGAGATTCTTCTACTCTACACACTCGACAACAATATAGGAGTATGCCTGTTCCTCATTCTCTTCTGTATGTATTTTAAAGAATTGTCTTGAAAATGCCCTCTTCCTTGTCTGCTCCATCTGGACTGAAGTATCCCTTTGGATGTCAAAGGAATAACTAAGTAAGACACTTATGAGGACCCATTAGTGTTCTGACAGATGTCGGGATGGAGAACAAAGGGTAATATTTTCCACTGCAGTTTTCTAACAATCAAGGCTTCGGGCAACTCAGTTAATTTGGGTAATTACTTCTGAATTTAGTGCTGTGGACAAAGTCCTTATTCCATGGCAGATCGTGACACTACAATATTCTTGCTTGGGGTGATTAAGACTTACATGAACTGGTATGTGGGAAACTGAAATAGGTATGCAAAAGGGGAGGAAGGAACTAGCTCCTTTCCTTTTTCCACTCCCCATCCCTCAAGGTGAAAAACTTAAGAAAATAGGCAACAGAGAAATAAAAGGATGGAGGAATAAGGAAGTCAGAGGTAGATAAGAGGCTCAGACATCCCCTGCAAGTGGTGTAACCAAACGTGAGATGCTGTGAATCTGAGCAGGGTCCTCTGGTCAGAAAAACGTGGGATTGAATTTTACTCTGCCATCTCATCATGTAATCTGAGTAAGTGTCTTTGTTCTGAGCCTCAGTTTTCTCAAGAGAATAATAATGGTACTTTATGTCTAAGGATTATTAAAAATAACCTATGTGAAAAATTCAGGACCTGACTCATATTTATAGTACCTACAAGGACAAGAGAGGGCCATCAATGGGGTAGGGCTAACTTTACTCACGCATAAAATCAGGGGGCTGCCTCCTCCTGGGTGCTGGCCCATCTACTCCTTCACTGTAAGCATTCTCTATCGACTAGCAGACTCCCTTGGCCTGGGCTCATAAGGCATCCATAGTATACGTGTTGCTTAAAGAGGAAGGGCGTTTCCTGTGATGTGTTTTATCCAGGCATTCCTTAGGGTGGTCTGGGCTACTTGCTGCCCTCAGGATCTGGAGTGGGGGTGGCTGTCCCTTTCCCTGCCTTAATTATTAGTTTCTCCCCAAAACTGATTATAAGGGGTCAGGTCAGACCTGCTCAAGGCTGCCTATTTGTTTAGACATTTTCCCACCAATGTTCGTTGTCTTTAAAATGTACCAGTTCTATAATTTTTTTTGGTAATTCAGGGACTCTCATCCTTCCCATCTAAAACCAACACTATCAAGCAGCACTATTGTGTAACAGAGGGAGAAAGAGGACACATTCATTCCATTTTTGGACAACTATATTCCTCTCCAGCTCTTATTGATCCTTCCTCCCCTCCTTTAAGACAAACAAAGGCCAATGGGACTGGGGAAATGCCCAAAGGGAAGAATAAAGTCAATATGAGAGACAGTCAAAAGCAGGTTCACCATTTTTATAACCACAGGGACCCCTCTTCTCACCTGCCACCACACATGCACACTCCTTTTTTAACCAATTCCTCAGTTAGCATAGCACTAAACATTTCAGGAAAGTACTAAGATTTCTTTAGGAAATAATAGTCAATGCTCCTCATAAACTAGAGAAGCTCTAGCTGTCTCTTGAATTGGTAACACATTGTGTTGGCAAAGAGGAGTCTACACAATCCAGACAACCTCACTGTGACCACAGAAAGCCTTCCACCACTCTGTTCAATGGTCAGAAACTGAAGAGACAACGTCGATATTTTTACCAACTTTGCAGTGGCTGCTGAGAGCGCCAGCCAAGTTTTTGAAACAAAGAAGAGACGGCCATGCAACTCACTTGCAAAACGACTGCAGTTCAATCTAAGTATTCCAACGGCTGGTTTAACTACCAACAGGAGAAAGCTGGCTTTTTCTGTGTGGAGTCCAGAAAGTGAGTGGAAAGGTGACATTTTCTTAAAGATGTGTATGAGTATGTAAAACCAGTCCTTGCTTGCTCAAGAAGAGACAGAAATCCTGGGTGTGGACTTACTGTCAAGTTCAAGCACGGAGACCAGTGATTGAGTTTGCCCTAACATGCCTGCTGTAATGAAGCCACTCCTTGGTCTACATGAGGGAACAGCCACCAACCTTTAGGGGGATTCTTTTGTTGTCCTTATCCACCATGTCCCCCGCTCTCTTTACCTAATATATTTCCCACCGAAATGATTAGTTAATACATTCACACATGAAATTAATTATGACAGAATTAAAGCTTCGCCTGCTCCTTTCTGCAAATTGAATTACCGAGACTCAGATTGAATTCTAAAAAATCTCTTCTTGAGTCATTCTGGGAGAAAATGAATCACACGTGTTGTGAAGCTTGAGCATCATGGTCTCCTTATGTTGTCCCAGCACAGCGAGCTACATGTTCCTGGAGGGGTGGGTGAACCTGCATGACAGAAAGCAGAAAATGGGAATGGGAACCTCAGCTGGATCTTTAAAATAGCCCTCAGGGAGCGCAGAACTCAAAATAATGACACAATTGGTCTTGGAGCTGAGATTTAGATGGTCTAAGTCACCATTTGTAAACTTGTTTAGTTAAGACTCTCTTGAGAAATTGTAATGTCTGTCACGTCTTGATCATTTTGTAGGTTCCAAATCATAAAATAAGATGCCCAGAATATTCTGAATGGCATCATTCTGTATTTACATCATCCATTTTAACTGACATGTCAACATTCATGCTGCTGGAGAAGTAGCTTTGGGAACTATTGCTCTGAATACAAATTAATGATGGAATGCACCAACCCAATAGCATAGTGTGGTGGAAAATCTCAAATACTTTTTTCAAAAACTATATATGAACCGTGTGTGGGTGTGCGTGTTTGTGTGCTAGTAAGCTTTAATAAATTGGTATCGCACAACACAATTAAAACTCACTTCATTGGAAGCACACATCACGTTAGGATTTTTTTCCCAATGGTGTTTTGGGGCGGGATGTTTTTATCTAAAATACATTGAAACTCAGGACAATGAAATTCTACAGCCCTTCACTCCTTTCTAGCACCTCGTAGGTAAGAGGCACCATGGGAGACACAAAATAATCAACCCCAGACCCCATCTTTGGGGTATTTACAGTCTATTAGGAAATGCTATGTTTTTCCCAATAACAGAGAGAATTAAAATACAGCCACTTCCCCCATTTGTTGTTAAAAATAGAAAGAAAACCATACTCTGCTGGAACATATTATTTGCTTAAAAAACATATAAACAGATGCCAGCATAGGAAACTTAATTTAAAGTATCATGGAATTGGGAGTTTATACCGACCAATACACTGAGTTGAAGTAAATTTGAATACCTTGCCCAGGGCCACACAGCTATTTAATGGCTCAGATGGCACCAGAAACCAGCTTTTTGAAAATCAGATGGAGATTTATAGGCACACTGAGAGTACCAGACTGGCTCTAAGATTCTGTGACCTTCTGAGGGCTCTGTGACCATGCTGCCACATCCCTGTCACTCCTTTTAATGAATAAAATCACTCAATTGAACAAAAATAATTGTTTCATTAAGACGGAGAAAATGCCACATTTAATTACAAAAGATGACATCATGCCTCATTCACTTTAGGGAAACTTTTATATTTACAAATTTGATACAGAGAGATGATTGAGAATTGCCTAACAAGGAAAGGCAACTAACCGGTCTATTATTGCATAATATTTGGTTAACTATTAATGTCAATTATACCATTGGGCATATAGCAAACTGTACTGTTGGTTCCTTGCAAAGCACATGTAGAAACTGACCTATTTTTACTCTGCCATTTTCTTGTTTCTAGAACACACTTCCCCTTATTTGGAATGATATTTTACTTTTTATTTTTATTTATTTATTTTTTTTGTGAGGAAGATTGGCCCTGAGCTAACATCTGTGCCAATCTCCCTCTGTTTTATATGTGGGCCGCCACCACAGCATGACTTGATAAGCAACGTGTAGGTCGGCACTGGGGATCTGAAGCCACGAACCCTGGGCCACCAAAGTGGAGTGTGTGAACTCAACCACTACGCTGCCACTGGCTGGCCCCTGAAATGATGTCCTAAAGTAAGCATTTGATGTCAACACCATCACTCACTGAAAGAGTGCTCTCTAAGCACTTCCTGAAGAATGCAAGGCCAAGAGAAAGCTTTTAAATCAATGCATGAGGCTGTGTTAGCATTTGCTATATCCCACCTTAAGCTCGGCTTGTGAGGAAAAAAGAGAAAGTTTGTGCCTGTCTCTATTGCATGTGGCAAGTTGCTTTTGCATCAGCTTGCCTCCCAGCCCCTGCTTGCTAAGTCTTGGGAAGTCGGTAATTGTATTGAAAGACAGCGGTAATAGTGTTAAAATGTGACATTTGTATAGATAGTACTCTGAAACTTTGTCTCAATGCACTTTCCTACACAGTATCTCAATAACCCTAAGGTAGACAGAAAAAATATGTGATTATGAGAAAACTGAAGCTCAGAAAATTTAAGTGACCTGCCTGAAATTTGACAGAGGTCAGACCCAGGACTAAAATCCAGGTCACTGGAAGCCGGGTCTGGGGCCATTCCTCCACAACAAGGAAGGATGTATAAAAGGTTTGCTCCATTTTGAGCCACCTTAGGCATGGGAAATATTTCTGTGCCTGTCCGCCTGAAGACTCCAGGAGCAGACCCTCGGGATGTCTTACCTGACATCGGTCACGGCCGCATCATGGCCTCCAACGTTCATGTACTGCCCTATGCTCTGCTCTGTCTTGTTGCCGCTTTGATATGTGAATCATAGGTTACCTTACTCTCTCAATTTTAATTTTTGGATAAATTGGAGGAAACGGTTAGAAAACTTTTGACTCCAAGACTTTGAGCCTGACCCCTCATTCTTAGTCCTGAGCTATGCCTGCATTTCTAAAAGGATCTCATTGGAGTAAGAAAATAACACCATTAGCATTTATTGAGCACCTAAAGTGCTAGGCATTATGCTGAGAACATCGAATGTTCTCAACATCCTAAAAAGATGGAGACAGCAGGGATTCAAACCCAGACAGTCTAATGCCAGAACCCACCCTCTTAGATGTGACGGCACCGTTGTCTCCCACAATACTATCCTTGCGAGTTTTGTGTAACACTAGTATTTAGAAATCTCTTCAACATTATGGGATTCTGGGTTTTCTTCCTTTGCTGTGGTATAAACACAAACTGAGAACATACCTAATGAACAGCTGCAAAATTGATATATTTTCGTGTTAATTGGGGATTAAATATCAAAGAAATTGTTCTATTTAGCATGATTTATGATGTCCTAACTTTTCCAGTAGTTCATGTCAAATGGATTTTTTAAATAGTGGGAGAAAATAGTACCTTAGCAGCTTTTTAAAGGCTATGTGGGAAATTAACTTCACATATTAAAAAGATCACTCACCCACTGTTAGCATTTGTTTTTAACCCCCAAACAATAACAACAACATGAGCAAATGGGACTATTATTTCTCTTTTATCTTTGCTGTACTTTCCTCTCTGAAAAATAAGCCCATTAGTAAGGAGGTATGAAAAGAGAATTTAGGTGTCTCAAGACAAATTATGCTAAAAGTTTTTTTCAAGAAGTAATTTTATCAAGACAAGTTTGCATATAAAAAAAATAACTACCAGTGAATGTATTAGGAGAGTATAGCCGTTAGGCATGTTTTTATTATGCAATAATTTATCCATGGACAGTTTATATTTCACATCCATATTACGGTATTTCTTCCCTGTCACTGGGAGTACTCAAGCAGAGTTGAATGAATACTCATCCATCTGGAAAGTTCCAGAAGGGATTTTGCAGTGAGTAGGAAATTGAGTTAGGTTGGACTACAAGATCCCTTCTGATTTGGAGATTCTATGATTTCCAACTTAGACAACTGAAATGAGGTCAACAGTCTCATGGCCTTCATTCGGTAATGAAATAAAAGGCCCTAGGGCACTAAGCAGTAGTGGGCCATCCTGGGCTCCGGAGCCAGCCTGCCTGGTTTTGCTGTTTGACTACACCACTGACTAGCTGTGTGACCTGGGCAAGTGACTTCCCCTGTCTGTACCTCAGTTTCCTCATCAGTAAAATGAGGCTAATAATAGTACCCGCCTCATAGAGTTACAGTGAGTGGATGTACGTAAAGTGCTTAGAATGGTCCCTGGCACACAGTCAACATTCTATAATTTTAGCTATGCTATTATTTTTGCAGAACAACAGGGCTAGATTGTTCATTTCAAATAAACGAGCTTATCTGGCCCTCCTTATTGCCTCTAACGTGAAGCAAACCACAGTCCATTCTGAGTTTGATTAAGGGAGGTGAGAGCTCATAGCTTGTTTGAAGTAAAGAAAACAAGGAAGAGAAGGGGAGAGGCAAAATGAGGGATTTTATTTAAAGGGAACAGAGAAATGTCTGATGTTCAGGGAGAGAAATGAAAATTCCAGGAGCCTAGTGATGTTGGGAATGACAGTATAATATGAGGAGAGAGAAAACTCATAAGGCATACTCTCACCACACACACACACACACCCCCACACACTCATTAACAAACAGATTTGAGAATTACTGGTCTCTCAGTATCTTGAGCTTTCCACTTTAGCACAAGTGTTCAGTTCGAATATTGACTTCTGGCTTCAGTTTGGCAGTTCAAGTCCGCACACTTGCCCTGAGCCCCTGCGGAGACAGTAAGCACAAGTGTGAGGTGCTGTGGAAGCAAAAACGGTGCTGCCCTGAGGTGCTCAGTCTACAAGGGGAAGCCAGAAGGCAAACACACTCACAGTTTTCATTCAGTGTGGTGAGAGCTAGGGTCAGCTTCTGTGTAGGACACTATGGGAGCTCAGAGGAAGCCACTTGACCCATCTTACCGGGACACAGAGGACTTCCCAAGAGGAGGTGAAACCCTAGTTAGACTTGAAGAAGCTATTAGGTTGATGAAGAGCGTAAGCCAAACAAAACAAAAGCCCCAAGAAAATTAGACTTAAGATATGTTTTAATTCCCTCTGTGAACTTTGAAATTTGACAGACCTGGGCTTGAATCCTGGTGTTGCTACTGATTAGTTATGTGACATTGGACAAGCTACTTAAACTCTCTGAACTTCAGCTTAGTCATCTCTGAGGCGGAGTCTCTGGCTCTTTGGGTTGATCTAGGATTTAGGGACACTATGTACAAAAAGCTCACATCCCTGGGCCTGACACAAGAGTGAGTGCAGGCTTATTTTGAATGTAGATGGCATTAAATCACTCATATTAAAACATAATAAAAGAGGAAGTAATGATTGTTGAATTTAGAGTAAAAAATAATGTCAAGGAAAGCCAAAAGTAGCACAATAAGCTCAGTGTTGAGGCTCATGTGTCCTTTCTTGCCAGAGCCACTAATGCAGAGCCTGGCTAGAGAAGAGCTGGCTGAAGTCCACCACGTTCCATCAGTGATATACCTACGGGAGGCGAAGGGAAGGCTTTTGGCAGCTCACCTTGTCTATTGCCCTCCTGTTGTACCTCAAAGCTTCAGCCCAAATCGAAAATTTAGAGCAATCTTCGGGATCCACTGTCTCAATGATTATGGCATTTAAAGTGTCCACAAAAGTTTAATGTAAAGTGTTACTCTGTTTCATTAGCATCATCTGTAATTTCACCTTAACATGAAGATGAAGCCAAACAGGGGCTTGGAAATCAGTTTATAATAATGGCTACCGTTTATCACAGGCCTGCTATGACTCAGGTCCTCTCCATATGCTGTTTCTAATGCACACTGCAACTTACAAGAAGGTTCTGCTCGTGTTTCCAAATGAAGAAGCTAAGGCACAATTGGTGACTTAACAAGGTCGCGCTGCTCCTACGTGAGAAGCCACCAGAAGGCAGAGCTGTCTGATTGCAGAGCTGCTGTCTTCATCACGGGGCTGGTACACCTCTCACCCTATGATCAGGGAAAGGAGGCACCATGTGTGGTCAAGAGCTTCCATGTCCCCAGGAGTCTAGGGAAGGCCATTCTTCCGCCTTCTGCCTCCGTGATTTTGCTACCACCATGTTGTAATAATATTGTGAACTGTCCTTGAAGGGCAGAAATTTTCGCAGAAAAGAGAAGAGAAAGGACCATCCAAACCAAGAGAGGAAAGACTAATTAGAATTCTCCAGGAGGCGAGTGAAGTTAAGAACTTGATCCCGGATGAGGTTGTCACAACCTTCACAAATAACCTGAGAGGCAGATGCAGTCTCTTTGAAAAGAGGAGTTCTCTGGTTGCGAGGAGGGGTATTTATGTCTTAGGTGGAGTGGAATACTTTTTTTGAAAGTGAATTTTAAAAATCAGAGACCTTGGGGGCCGGCCAGGTGGTGTAGTGGTTAAGTTTGCATGTTCTGCTTCGGCCGCCTGGGGTTCGCAGGTTTGGATTCCAGGTGTGGACCGCTCATCAATCCATGCTGTGATGGCGTCCCACATACAAAATAGAGGAAGTTTGGGGCCGGCTCTGTGGCCGAGTGGTTAAGTTCACGTGCTCTGCTGCGGTGGCCCAGGGTTCGGATCCTGGGCGCGGACATGGCACCGCTCATCAGGCCACGTTGAGGTGGCATCCCACATCCCACAACTAGAAGGACCTGCAACTAGGATATACAACTATGTACAGGGGGGTTTGGGGAGATAAAGCAGAAAAAAAAAATAGAGGAAGATTGCCACACTTGTTAGCTCAGGGCCACTCTTCCTCACACACCCACACACAAATATCAGAGACCTCGGTTCAAATCCTGTCTCTGCCACTTAACAACTGTGCGATTTTCCTCTCTAAGCCTCATCTACTCATCTGCTAAGTGAAATGAATAGTATTTACTTCTCTTTTCTTACCACTAAGATGCTGATAACAATAGCTCCTTCCTAGGATAGTTGTGAGGATTAAATGAGACTGAAGCTTAGTATGTAGAAAATGTTCCCCAAAGTTATCTATTATATTATTTTTATTTTCATTAGCTATATGATAGCGTTCTTATATAAAGTGCCTGGATGTGGTAGATTATCAATAAGTGGCAGCTGTTATTATTATTAACAGGCAAAATTTTTGTATTGGTGTTGGCCTACTGGTGGAATTGAGTGAGTGGAACGAGGAGAACTCCTAAATCCATATGCAAACATAGAAACAAAAACAGCAATAAAAACCAGAACTGGAAGCAAAAGAATCCTAGCCTGCGTCAACCAACTTGTTACAGAATTTGGTAATCGGAAATCTCTGCACTGTAAATTTGACCTTTAGAGATTTTTTAAATTGCATTGTTTACTGTTTCCTTTATTTTTTGTGAGGAATATTGGCCCTGAGATAACATCTCTTGCCAGTCTTCCTCTATTTTATATGTGGGATGCTGCCACAGCATGGCTTGGTGAGTGGATCCCCGGGTCCACACCCAGGATCCGAACCTGTGAAACCCGGGCTGTCAAAGCAGAGCATGTGAACTTAACCCCTACGTCACTGAGCCAGCCCCTGTTTTCATTTGTTTTTACCAAAGTCCATTTGAAGATTCCAGTCTTGTGTGGGCCAAGGAAGAAGGAGAAGGGATTTAAATTTCTATTTATTTAGTTAGTGTTTCTTTGTGAGAGAAAAGAACAGCTCTGTCCTGGGTCAGGTTTTTTTTTTTTTCCTTCTTCTCCCCAAAGCCCCCCAGTACATAGTTGTATATTCTAGTTGTGAGTGCTTCTGGGACGCTGCCTCAGCATGGCCTGATAGTGGTGCCATGTCTGCACCTGGGATCTGAACCGGCGAAACCCTGGGCCACTGAAGCTGAGTGCGTGAAATTAACCACTCCGCCATGGGGCTGGCCCCCTGGGTCAGGTTCTTGACTCCACTCACCTCAGAAGAATTCCACTCAGTCTTTTCCTCTCCTTTTTCGGCTGGCGCTTTGTCTATGTCCATGGTAGGGGGAAATGGGGACCATGTGCCCCAGGGGTGAAGAGGACAGAATGTAAAGCACTGTACAGAAAAGGGAAGACTCAGAGGAGAGATAAGCTCCTTGTGCAGTTATCACCCCCACCCCTGGAGTGGTTTGTCCCTAAAGGCTACATCCTTGTTCCCTTAATGGGTTTTTGCCCTATCATGGATCTTGGTGGTACTCAAGTCATTATATGGCCAAACACCCAACTACTGCTGTCTGGTGAGATGACCGGAGCCAAAGAAGGTCAGCTTGAGGAACGGTGAGGATGCCTGAAACACCACATCCCTGTAGCTGATCAGGGCAGCCTGGTCAGCCAGCAAGCACCATATCCCTGAAAGGAGTGCTACCACCTCGTGGGTCACCTGACCTACGAGCAGAGACGGAGAGGGAGTGCCAACTTGGAGGCAGACCTAGGAATGCTCTGGAGCTGTGGCAAGCCAATATGGAAATTGTTCTCCTCAGGAAGTGAAGCTCACAATTTGTGTCTATATCTATCTGTCTGTCTGTCTATATCTATCTATCTATCTATCACCTGCCTACCAACCTATTTATATGTGTGTATATATTTGGGGTAGAACGGTGTAAGGCAGGTTTGGAGACACTACTGTTTTTAAACCTACCTAGATTTTATGCCTCTTACTCTGGGGGTGGAGACAGGATTTATCTTCAGGGAGACCATCCATTTGTTTGGGAAAACACTGTAATAGGCTTTTTAGTAAAACAAAGATGGGGCCATGCTTCTATTCTGGAAGAGATAGATTAAGACAGAGAAAAGCTAAGCTGCTCTCCAGAGATATTTTTTTCTCTAATAGATTTTTTTTATGTCTTCCTAAGGGGAGAGTGGAGATAAAGAAGGAGGATCTATGAGAAGAAGGAGACTTTAGCACCGTAGCGGCAGGCAGGAGGTTCTGAGAGTTTAATTCTAAGGGATTCCTTTGGCTGGGCTATGACCAATGGGTTATAGGAGCAATTATAGCAAGTTTCTAATTTTCCTTTTCTGTGGTATGACTCCTCTTTATTTCCACACTCCTAACATCCTTCATTGTCTACAGACCTATAATTAAAATGCCAGCATGCCTTGTCGGGGAGGGGGGAGAAATTTCAAAGTCAAATATCAAAGGAGAAATCTTTGTAGAAAAAGAATCAGTTGTTTTCCTATTCTATATTACCAAAAATATTTTTGGGATATGATTGGGGAATGGATTTTCAGGTGGTGGGTCAAGAAGAGGGAGAACACACATTTAAACTACAGAGACAGTGGCTTTATTTTGGTGGGGGGTGGCATTCCAGGGCTTCCTTTAGGTCCTACCCAAAGACTTAATCAAACCAATCTAACATTCTTGAGGGAATTGCTAAGATTAATGACAAAATTAGATATTGGAAGCGTATAATGGTTTAGTATCCCTGTGTAGCTTTCTGATTTGACTGGAGCAGAACATGGGTGGATCTTAGAGAGTAGAGTAGATTATTGTAAACTTAGTCAGATGATGACTCTAATTGCAGCTTCTACTCCAGACATAGTCTCCTTACTGGAGGAAATTATTAGAGCCTTTGGGTGCAGGAACTGCTCTTGCTTATTCTGTTTTCTCTATCCTACGGTCCCCATTTCCCCATACCATGGACTAGACAAAGCTTGAACAGAGCATGAAGCATGCTTGTGATTCAGGTCTTCCGCTCTGCTTATCTCCACTTTTTTTTTTTTCTAGAACTAATTCTTTACTCTCTATTGGCTTCTGTTTCTGCTCCTGTTACTACTACAAATGAATAACTATTTTTAATCTCTTCTATTTGTCTCAAGATTTCTGTTTACTCAGAGCTTCTACTACCAGCCAGTTTTTGCTTACTGCCTTCTTTTTGTGCATTTATCTCTTGGCCTGTCCAGCCTGCTGCCTCTCTCTGAATGCTTTGCATTTAATCTCTCAAAAAGAGTTTCTGGTTGGCCTCAACGTCTATCCAATGTCCTTGTATGGCAGAGCTCTTGTGCTGGTCTCCCTCGCAGGCTTCTAGCCAAGTTATAGATGGCTCACAAACACCCATCCCTGGTCCAATCAGCTTTGGCTGTGACTATGACATCACATGATACACACACACAAACAATGCAAGGGATCTTTCAGAGGACGCCATGGTTTTGGCAGGTTCACTAAAGAGTCTCAGAACGGGGACACTGTAGCCAGTAGGCACATTTGCTGGCCTGTCCAGACAATTTACTTTGCCATTTTGACTTAGGGGGACCTCAACCTTTAACACCTTAAACTATTAACAACAACAACAAAAGAAAAATCTTAGTTATTTCAAGTTGGCAGATGAGTTTGAAAGTTTCAACTGAGAGGAAGGTACTTTGGAAGACTGCCAGACACCAGCATCCCTTCTGTTCCCCTTTCTCTACTTATCTATGGAGGGTTTTTCTCACAGTGGGTACTCTTAGTTTGTGGTGGGAAGATGAGTAGGGCTGTGGAGGAAAAGAACACAGCTACTCCTAACCCCACACAAAAGTCTGGTGGGCGCCATATTGTGAGAGTGCTATAGAATTAGAGCTCAGTGGGAGACTTTGTCAGCCCCTACCTGGGTTGGGTCCTGTGTACAATGATCAACTTTTTGCTGGTCTTCTTTTTTTTTTTTTAATAAAATTCAGCTGAACTTGGCAACTATATGTTTGCTCATAGAAATCTGCTCATCAAAACCCTTGGCACAGTTGGTTTCATTTTTGAGTCCCTGCATTCAATCTACAGGCCTTCCCAGCCTCTTTCTGGCACAGACTACAGAGTTCTGCAGGATGTGAGTGATGAAAGCTCGTCATTTGGATTTTCTCTCTCTGGCTGCTTGTCACAGTGGCTGCTATCAATCCCTGGATTCATCCCTCTTGAATTCTGCGAAATTCTCTCCTTAGTCATTCAATGTGAAAAAAAGAAAACTCTTCTTCCAGGATCTAGTTTTTTTGGGGGGAAGGGGCTTTATTGATTGTCTTTTCCATAACAAATGGGTTTCACCAATGTTTCCCGTTATAGCCACAAACACTCCTTACCTGTCATGTCTTGTGGCTGTCATTTCATATCAATGTTAAGAGATTATTGAATAGAATCTTTTTTCCATCACCACTCACACTAGCACTTATTTTGTTTACAATTTTGAAACTAAAGATCTATGGAATTTAAAATATAAACTCCCGAGACAAGAGGTTCTCAAACTATCATGAGTTACTGTATTTAGCATTGAACTTAAAATTCAGAGAGAAGGACTGGGTGAAGTGAAGATCACCTCAGAGACTCAGAAATCATATCTCCATAAAGCTGTCATAGGTTTTATTTTTTTCAAATCAAAATAGCATCCTAACAGGATTAATTCAAGTTAATCTCTAGAAAATATCAACCTATGTGCTGTACGTAACTTCAACACCCGGTTTCATTTCGCTACAAGGAACTATCTATTTTATTGGACAAGCACACAAGAAGCCTGCCATATTATTCATCACCCCTAGAAGCAGGTCATAGAACAGCAAAGTAATGTCACTAACAAGAAGCAGTTTTCTGTAGTAGACAGCAATTCTTACCCTGTCGTAGATTTAGCCTATTATTGACAGCAGATTTGGCTGGCATGGACCAGAACTGGTGCTCTTCCCAGCCCCATACCAAATCCTGGACCTGAGATAGGCTTAGACCACACACACTGTCCATCACATATTTCCTCCACTCAAAGGCACACCTCTCTTCTGATCTAAATGATTAAGGAGGATGTTTAAAATGCAGACATTTCTCGGCTTTGTTACAGAGTGGTCCGTAAATACTATTTTGCAATGCCAACACTTGTATGAGGACACAGCAACTCTTTAATATGATTAAAGGCAGCAGTATTCACCATAACAAATGAGGGCTACCATTGGCCACCAGTCATTTCTTTGTGGCTGGCTAACTTTCTGTTTACTTTGTCCAGGAAAACACCAGGTCAATTAGTACAGGAATTTGTTGGGCTCACAAATGACCCCGTAAGGAGTTGGCATTCTATTTTTCTATTATTTCTGTTGTCTTTTTAAGATATATTGTATGATAAAGCTTAATGTTACTCTCATTTCTTTAAAATTATTCTCATTTCTTTCACTTGAGGAATGAGGTACCAGTGAGAATTTGGGGATATATACAGAGGCAGTAACCAATAAAGGATGCTTGAGTAATTGAGCTCAAGTTATGCAAATAAGCAGAGAGTGGGATGTGCCCTCTCAGTGAGCAAGGGCTTGCGTGAAACCTGCTGAAATGAGGAACTTGCTTGGGGTCAGTGGAGGGACTGATGACGCAGAGACAGCTCCAGAAAAAATGATATCTGCCACTGAGGCCATTTGGACGATGCCTATGGTGTGATTGGGCACAGATTCCACCTTAGAACAGGGCAAAAAGAAGTGAGGCCTCTTGAAAAGAAAAGCCAACTTTTCTAGCTGGCTGTTGACTATGATTTGGAAAAAGGAACAGGACCAAGAAAAGTGAGTCAATGCTCTTCCCTCTGCCTGGAATATATGGCTTATCACCATCCTTTTGGCCAACTAACTCTTCCTGCTCCTTCGTTCCTAGATTAAGTATCACTTCCTGATCACTGGTAATGTTGTCCTTTTCCCTAGTAATTTTCCTTCACAGCACTGGTCACAGTTTGTAATGATTTATTATTTAACTATTCGTTTGATTGATGGCTATCTCCTAACTAGACTAGGATTTTCCCTATTCAATAAGTAGTTATTGAGCACTTACTATGTGTTGGGTTGACAAGGCGTCTGAGATATTTGGTGAATGAATAATATTTATTCAGATATTTGGGTGAGTGAATGAATGAATGATGTGAGGATTTTATTTCCAGGGACCCAGGGCTATTGAAATCCCCAGAAGAAAATGAAGAAACCGGTATCACGTTGTAAGACGGCTTGAGGGGCCGGCTCCGTGGCCCAGTGGTTAAGTTCGAGCGCTCTGCTGCGGCGGCCCAGGGTTTGGATCCTGGGCGTGGACATAGCACTGCTTGTCAGGCCACGTTGAGGCGGCATCCCACATCCCACAACTAGAAGGACGTGCAACTAAGATATACAACTGTGTGCATGGGGGGTTTGGGGAAATAAAGCAGAGAAAAAAAAAAGATTGGCAACAGTTGTTAGCCCAGGTGCCAATCTTCAAAAAGAAAAAAGGCTCCCTTCCCCCTAATGAGGGAGCATCAAAGGCTCTTAAAAAAAAGAAAAAAAAAAAAAAGACGGCTTGATGTCCCTGGAGAGAAATTTTGTTTATCAGATAAAGATTTTCTTCAAGTGAGGTCAAAGGTAGAGTCTAAGAAAGTCTTAGAAATTGTGGAATGGAAGAGTCTAGATTGGAGTGTGTGGGCCTGAAGGTCATATTTGGAGGGAAATTTGGGAAGGTTTTAATTCCTCCATGTCTAAGGGGTACCTAAGTTCTTATTAGACAAGAAGTCACGGTATCTTTATTTAAGAAATGGTTTTCTCTGTAAGCTGGGCTAGACAAGTCAGTCTTTATCTTCAGTTATTGTCAAGAAGTATGAAGGGCTTGTGGTCTTACCCTACTGTCAAGCTAACAAGTTGGCCTGCCAGTTTCATGGATACTGGCAGAAGACATGAGACTTTTAGGTCAGAGACAAAGAACTTTATTACTCTCAGCTCAGCAATACGCATGAACGTCGGCATATTTGTGTCAATTATGCTTGCTCCCAAGTCCTATGGGAGGGGTGCAGATCGGCCCAGATAGATGCCTGCACATGAAGTAGTTGCATTGCAGGATAGGAACCCAGAGCTTAGGGAACTTGAGTCTTTTCTATTAAACAGTAAGGATGCTTGATCCTTACTCCAGAGGGAGATGTTATCTTTATTGTCCAAGGCTGTAAGCAAACCTACCCTTTGCTCTCAAAGGAGACGTATCTTTATCTTCTGAGACCACTTCCTATACAAACATCCTTGAAAAAACAGTCTGAAATTAAGGGCAGTTTGTACCTATTTTCAAGACAGGCAGGAATGCAAAAGATCAGTAGAGAATTGCCTCACAACAATATCCACCCCTTGTTTAATACTGTCTTGGCTTCTGGAGAACTTAGTCCATTGGCTACTCTGAGTAATCTGACTGATGGAGTCTGGCACCAAATCCACAGAATCTGTCTCATGTAGCATTTATGAGGCTACTATGAGGCTACCACAATTAAGGCTACTATTAACAGGATTGCAAGCAACAGGATGAGGGCAACCTGTGGTACTGACCTCAATCATGCCCCCCAGAGTTCCAGGCCAACCAGCTTAACAAACCACATATACCATCAAGGTCTACCTTAGAAAACCAGGTGGCTCTCTCCTTAATTTTCTGCTTTGACCTTTCCACTTGGCCATGACATTACTCCAGGTGCAGCAGGATATATTAGTGATTGCATAGATTCCTCCTTGGCCCATGAGGAGGAAGTCTAGGGCAATTCTAGTATCCATAACAAGCCTGGGCAGTGGGTTGAGGTGGACCCAAAAGCCTTACAGGACCTGGATGGTATCAATGATCACTTCAGCTAAAGTAAAGGACAAATTTTATACTACCTTTTCTAATTGGATGACTCCTATCTCCTATCATAGAGATAATTGCCTGCAAAGCGTAAATAAATAATGAGGCATCTATCTGAGAAGCAACCCAGAGTAACAAAGGGTAGCCTCATTTAGGAGAGGTCTCCACAGTCATTTGAAGGCTACCTGACCTACTCATGGTGCTTCCTTAACTACTTGAAGGTCTCTCGTGCTACCTCTCCCCAAAGAGCAAGTCACCATATTTTTGGGAGAGGGGCAAGTTAATGTCTGGCTTCCACACAAAAAGTACAGTCCTGGGGGTACACATGGTGCGCTGAAAGAAAGTTTTGTGTACATTTTTCAGGGACTCCCAGGTGGGAACTACATGAGTTCGGGGGCATGGGTCGATAGTGCCTCTAATGTGGCCTCTTAGCCAGTTGGTAAACCTTCGAGTTCCCAGTTCAGTTCAGTTCAAATAATTGAGTCTAGTCCTTGCTTTTGGAGAAAAGACATCTATACCTATATTTAGATATTTAGATATGCAGAAAAATAATCATGTTGAAAAATTATCCATCTAACCTTGTTTTACTAAGAATTTTGTCTGGAATATATTTGAATTTTATCAAATGCTTTTGAGCATCTGTGGAGATAACCATATGGTTTTTCTCCTTATATGTGGTAATATGAGAAATTACATTAAAAATTTCTAAATATTGAAATTTTCTTACATTCTTAAACCCCATTTAATCACGGTGTATTATTATTTGTGCACTGCTGGATTCTGTTTATTAATATTTATTAGGATATTTTTATTGACATTGATAAGTGAATTTGGTCGAAAGCTTTTTTTTTATATGCAGTCTTTGTTAGCCTTTGCCAGGTTATGCTTGCTTCATGTAAAGAATGTGGTCTGTATATAGTACTTGGAATTTATTAAAGTTTTCTTTATGGCCTGCTCGTAATAAACTTAAAAAAATATTCAATAGGGATTTGGAAAGAATGTGTCATTTTGTATATTGGATAGCTTGTTAATTGTGCGTGATTTAAATTCTCTCTATTGTTCCCCTCTCCTTCTTATTCCTATCCCTTTCTTTTAAGAAAGCCAATGTCAACAGTTTCTTGTGCATTCTTCTAGAAAAGTTATTTATGTATTTAATATCATATATGTGAATATCCTTTTAAAAATATAAAAATTAAATTGTTGCATAAACTGTTTCATAACTTTTGTTCTTTTAATTTAATACATTTGGAGATGTATTTATAGCCACACGTGGAGAGGTACCTCATTCTGAATAGTTCATTCTTTTTTTTTTAAAGAATGACTAAGATAGTCTTTTGCCTCATGTAGTTAGATTTATTTTGGATGTATTTTGTTCTTAACATCTAGTTTTCTTGCATAATGATCAGAGAATGTGGCTGTATATAATATTTGGAATTTATTGAGATTTTTTTTATGGCCTGATACATAATAGAATTTTTAAATGTTCTATGGGGATTTGGAAAGAATGTGTAGTTTTTGTATCTTGGCTAGCTTATTAATTGTGATTCAAATTCCCTATAATGTTATAGATTTTGACTACTTGACCTGCCAAGTTTTGAGAGGTATGAATATTCCTTTATGATTCTGGTTTTGACAATTCTCCTTACATTTCTAAATTTTAGGTTTTTATATATATTTTTGATCACTATTGTTCAGTATAAAATAGTTACTGGATATTTTATCTTCTTTATGTATTGTATTTTTAAAATCAATATAAAATGTTTCACATTTCACTAATTATTTTTGCATTAAAATCCATATTTTTGATGATTTTGTGTGGTTTTTTTTTGGTGAGGAAGATTGGTCCTGACCTAACATCTGTTGTCAATCTTCCTCTTTTTGCTTGAGGAAGGTTGTCCCTGAGATAACGTCTGTGCCAGTCTCCCTCCACTTTGCATGTGGGATGCCGTAAGGCTTGAGGAGTGGTATGTAGGTCCATGACCAGGATCTGAACCTGCCAACCACAGGTCCCCAAAGGAGAGCATGAGAACTTAACCACTATGTTGCCAGGCCAGCCCCTGACAAATATTTTCTTACTTGCCATCTAGTTTACCTTTAGCTGATATATCTTTGCCTACTTTTTATTGCCAATGAGCGATAGTTTGCTTGCTTTAAGTATGCTTCATAGAAATAGCACATAGCTGGATCTAACAGCTACAAGAAGTCTAGAAGGTGTGTAATGAAATTTTTTGGAGTCTTCCAGACCCAGATCTAAATCTTGGCTCCACCCTTTACTGGCCATGTGACCTCATGCATTATTTAACTTCTCCAAGACTCAGTTTCCTCATCTGTAAAATGGGACAATAGGCTCATATTAGTACTTTGGCTTATAATAAAAAGGCAATTCAAATGAGTTTACACACAAAGGAAAACTTCTGTGATATCTCATAGGGAGCAGTAAAAACCAAACCATGAGGAAAGGCAGGGCCGCCCCTGGGCTTCACTCACTCTTCTTACAGTCCAGCTTCCTCCACGACTTTTCTCTTACCCCCATGTTGCTGTCTCCAGGAAGAACCTGCCTCATGCTTTCTCTCTGCCCCAAATTCTAAAATCTCAGAGGGCTCCTGACCTCTTTGAGGCTCATTTGAACATCATTAAAGTTGTGGGAGAAGCATTTCCTAAGAGAAAGGTGAGGAGAGGCTGGGAGAAGAAGCCCACTGGCAGGATGAAGTGAGGACCACAGACATATCTCTAAAGTGCCTCCATGGAGTAGGTGCTCAGTAGATGCCAGACTTCACCACTAGAGATCTCTGCTCTTCCAATCATTGTTTCATTTAAATAAGGAGTCTACCTCAGTTAAGAGGACTGTTTCCCCCTAACCTAGTCGGGAAGTGGGAAACACTTTACAACATTTGCTTTAATGCTGGATGGCTATCACTTCACTAGGAGAAGATCTTCTAAGAAACAAACCTTTTGGCTTCTCTGAACTTTAAAATCTGGACTTTCTCAAGTTAGTTCTGACAGTCCTGAAGGATGAAACCCCACCCTCACTTGCCTGGCCCAGTTTGTAAGATGTGAGTTATGCTAGAGATGTCCCGTTCTAAAATGCCTCCATCCTTCTTAGTCCACCTTCCCATTCACATTGGGCAGGTCTGATTCTGAGAGTCAGCGAGCCCATGGAGTGGAGACCTACACTGTACCTCCAGACAGTGTGTTTGTGAAGCTCTTTCTCAGCCCTGCCTAGGTCGAAGGTACAAGTCCTAAACGTCTTCCTAAAAAGGAGTGGTGTCTGATACTGCTGAATGTCACATGAATCACGTGGAAGACAGCCTCATCATCCCATGATCTTTTGCAATGGATAGAATTGTAACCTGGGATGCTCTGATGAAACAATTTATCAGAGTTTTGGGATTATCAATGTGGTTGGTTGAAGCCTTCAGCCAAAAGGGTAGACCGGACAGCAGAAGAAGCGGAGGCTAAATGTAGTGTGGGCTGAGGCGAATTAAGCCTAAATACAAAAGCTAGCTCTGACCTCAAAGGCAGGGCACAGGCCCAGGGTCCAGGCAGAAGCCCACACTTCACACTAGCAGGTGGCAGCAGCTAAGACACAGCCAATCAGGATCCTTACAGTAGAATTTCCGGATTTCTGGCTGGTAACTAGGGAACCCAGGGTGTGACCAGGCAAGTGAGCAGCGGGTGTCAGAAGGGCAGATAGGCAGGCGGGGGCTCTGCACAGGCTGGTCCCAGCAGAGGGATGGAGGGTCGGGTGAGGAGAATAGGTGGTACCCAGCCACACAGAACTTCCTCTTCTCTCACCTCTCTCATCCGTGCAGCAACCTCCTTGGTCATCCTCACTGCTCTATCTGTGGTGCCTCGCCAGTGTGTGGCACATGGTAGGTACTCAATTAAACATATTTGTGGAATGAAAACGGATGAACTGGGGCAGCATGGTGGGGGGTCAAGAGGGAGTGTTATGGGTTGAATTGTGTTCCCTCAAAAAGATATGTTGAGGGGCCAGCCCGTGGCCCAGTGGTTGAATTCGCGTGCTCCACTCTGGTGGCCCAGGGTTTCGCTGGCTTGGATCCTGGGCGCGGACTTGTCACTGCTCGTCAGGCCACGTTGAAGCGATGTCCCACATGCCACAACTAGGAGGACCTGCAACTAAGATATAAAACTATGTGCCAGGGGGGATTTGGGGAGATAGAGCAGAAAAAAAAAAAGATTGTCAACAATTGTTAGCTCAGGTGCCAATCTTTAAAAAAAAAAAAAAAGAAGATATGTTGAAATCCTAACACCCTGTTCCTCAGAATGTGACCTTATTTGCAGGCGTAGTAAAGTTAAAATGAGGTCGTTAGGGTGAGCCTAATCTGAAATAACTAGTGTCCTTATAAAAAGGAAAAATTTGAACACAAACATAGACATGCACAGAGGATTATATGAGGAGACATAAGGAGAATTCCATGTGAAAACTGGAGCTATGCTGCCACAAGCCAAGGAGTGTCTGGGGCTACCAGAGCTAAAGGAGGCAAGGAACCTGGTTCCCCTTCAGGTTTCACAGGGAACATGGCCCCGTCGAGACCTGGATTTTGGACTTCCATCCTACAGAACGTGAGATAATAAGTGTCTGTCGTTTTAAGCCACCCAGTTTGTGGTACTTTGTTATGGCAGTCCTAGAAAACGAATACCGGGAGGGGGCCATTCAGTGGGTCTCAGGTAGCAAACAGTCACTCCAAGTATTCCACATGTGTATGGTGACAAAGCTAATCACAGACCCCACCAGCTGGTGGCCTGGGCTGCTACTGAGTCAAGACAGGTTGAGGAAATGCATGGCTGAAACCGCGGGTGATAAACACTGGTTGATCTGATGGAGTGCGCCTGGAAAACTCTGTGCCTGATCACCAAGAACTGAGGTCAGCATTACGGAGAACGGTGCCTTTGGGGAAAAAGAAATCATTTCTTACTCTGTGCAGAATTGGTTGTTGAGTGTCTGAGAAGTCAGAATTGTGAAGGAAAATACTCAAAACTGAATGAGTAATCAATCAGGCACCTCCCTTGTTTCAGAAGTAAAAATCATGAAAGGAAAAGCCGGGCAGGACACTGTTTCTCAGCAGTATTTGAAATGTCAGAAGTAATTGTGGAATTAGAATTTTCGAGGTTATTAGGCAGGATAAATTAACAAATTATGTGAGGAAGACTGAGGAGGAAAATGACCTCATTCCCTCCTCTGACCTTTAATCAGCCACTAAGAGAAAATGCTTGAAAAATTCACTTGTCACTCCCACCAAACTGGAACTTTTCAGAGCTCCTTGTGAATAGTGTTATGTATGTGGAGACGTACTCAACGACAGTCAGTTTAGAAAGTTGGTTGGAATGATCAAAATTTATGTGATTTGAAGCCAAGACAAGGAAATATCCACATGTGTAAGGCATTCTAATGAGCACTACTGGGAATTATGGACATACGTTTCTAGGCAAGAAGCTCAGAATACATCCGACATCAGGAGGCGCAAGAAGGAGAACCATTAAACCCAAATGATTTTGCTTACCTTTCAGTAAATGCAGTCCAATCAACTTACTTCTGTTCTTTCAGTACCATCTTCAAGAATAATACAAAGGGTTTTCTTCTGCCTTTGTTTCTGAATTCAGTGCTTTTCATTGATTTACAGTTAGTAATAAGGACCTTTTGGTAAAATAAACTTATTTCCAATAATTCCAATAATTTAGCTGAGACCAAGAAGCTTTCGGTTTGGTTCCCACTCCCTTATCCTGATTTTATCCCTTTTAGGTTGACTTGTTAAAAATGCTATACAAAACGTAGTAGGGAGAAACTGAAAGTGAGTTAAACGTGATCACCTTTACTTTGATCACTACGTAATTCTTCATAATGACTTTATGACTTAAATACTAGAAAAACATGAAGCATCTTTACAATCAGGAAGGGAGAGATGACATAAAATTGGGTTCAGAGCAATGGCATCTTTTATTCCTACTCTGCACAGAAATTCAATTGTTAATAAAATGGAGTCAGTTCAAAAGCTAAGGGAGGCTGAACTGATGGGCCCATATTCTGGTACATTGTCAATCAATTCAAATAGTGATGCAACAATTCAAACAGCGAGTTTTTAAAGTCTTCGAATAGGTACTTGAAGTTCAACCAAAGCTTCTTTATATTTGTCTTTGTATGTGATGCTGGGACATGTGGCTACATTGAGATACAAATTTAATCTCACCAGTTATCTGCGTAGCTGTCATTTACCAGGTCCTGCACCTTGATGACTCAGTATCTCTGTTATTAAGTCTTTGAGTCCTTCACCTTAATTTTCCCCTGGGCTGTTTATCACAGATTGTTTGAAGGTCACTGCCAGCCACAGAGGGAAACATGGGTAGTCTGGGCTAACATACATTTGGAAACCTCTCCAAAGTCTTTCTTATTCTAATATTGTCAATTTTCTCTCTTCTGCACTAAAACTGGGTTGTTAGCAAGCTATCTTTCCAATGGGGGAATTCTTCTGTACTAAATATGCAATTGACAAGAGGATGCAGGTTGATGGCTATGCTCTTGATGGCCAGCCTGCTGGAAATACTTGTTGCAAAGTTAGTTGATTCCATAGGGTGGCTGGGGCATCAAGGACAAGCAGGAAAAGTCATTCCCCAGGTAGGTAGCGGTTGTCTGCACCCACCTTCAGCAGTCTCCACTGTGATTAACCTGGGGAGCTCCCCACATAGTGGCTCTAATTTCTATATCTGCCCAAAGTACTCAGCTAGAAAGTTACTCCAATCAAGGAACTGCTTGGATAAAAAACCTTGCCCTCCAGTTGGCAGATATTAGCTATATCTTTTGAAAGTCAATAACCTTGCCCCTCCCTGCTCCTCCTCAGGCCCATTCCTTCCTTGTTTTTTCAGCTATTTGGGGCATTTAAAAATAAATCCAACTCTGAGCTGCAGTGGTGACATTGATACCATCTTTTCCCTCTCCTTGGCATGGGAACTCAACACAACTGACTGTTTTGATATTTCTGGGCTGAAGTCCTTCTCCTACCCAGATCTGATGTGCATACTGGTTCTCTAGCATGTCTACACTCATACCCATCAATTAGTATGGCGGGATGCCCACTTAAACAAGATGTGGAGCCAATTTCAACAAGGCAATGTGCCAGTCCAATCCTGGCTCAGACGGGCACTGAAGCAAGTGACACAGCGTGTCCATGAAGATCCTTCCTGGTGGACAGTGTTGCCAAAGTAGGACCTCGTATTTCACTCCAGGGAACTGTCGCCGTGGAGATCTTTAATCACCGTGCACCATTTTCACTTTATGCTGTTCTTGTTAGAAAAGGAATTAGTATTATAGGACTCTGTGGATTCAGGATTCTTCTTTTGAAATGAAAGATTCTCTTATATAAGCAGGAGATACAAGTGTGGGTGTTACAAAGCGTGGAAAGGCACAATGAGAAGTGTAGGGCCATCCTTCCTCCCCGAAGCTGAGAACTGCCCTGACAGTCACAAAAGCATGATCAAACAAAATGGAAAGGCAACCTACTGAATGGGAGAAGATATTTACAAATTACATATCTGACAAGGGGTTAATGTCCAAAATATATAAAGAACTCACACAACTTAATATCAAAAAAACCCAAACAATCCAATTAAAAAATAGGCAGAGGACCTCAATAGACATCTTTCCAAAGAATACATACAGATGGCCAACAGGCACAGGAAAAGATGCTCAGCATTACTAATCATCAGGGAAATGCAAATCAAAACCACAATGAGCTATCACCTCAAGTCTGTCAGAATGGTTATTATCAAAAAGACAAAAAATAACAAGTGTTGGCAAGGATGTGGAGAAAAGGGAACCCTCGTGCACTGTTGGTGGGAAAGTAAATTGTTGCAGCCACTGTGGAAAACAGTATGGAGGTTCCTCAAAAAATTAAAAGTCAAATTGCCATAAGATCCAGCAATTCCACTTCTGGGTATTTACCCAAAGAGAACAAAAACATTAATTTGGAAAGATATATGCACCCTTATAATTATTGCAGCATCATTTACAGTAGCCAATATGTGGAAGCAACCTCAGTGTCCATGGAGAGATTAATGGATAAAGAAAATGTATATATATATATATACACATACACACAATGGAATATGACTCAGCAATAAAAAAGAATAAAATATTGCCATTTGTGACAACATGGATGGACCTAGAGGGTATAATGCTAAGTGAACTAAGTCAGAGAAAGACAACTACTGTATGATTTCCTTTATACGTGGAATGTAAAAAACAAAACAAATGAACAAACAAAACAAAACAGAAATAGACTCATAGATACAGGAAACAAAATGGTGGTTACCAGAGAAGAAGGGGTGGGGAGTTGGGCAAAATAGATGAAGTAGATTAAGAGGTACAAACTTCCAGTTATAAAATAACCAAGCCTCAGGGATGTAATATAGAGTGTGGGGAATATAGTCAACAATATTGTAATAACTTTATAGGGGGACAGATGGTAAGTAGACTTATCATGATGATCATTTCATAATGTTTAGAAATATCAAATCACCATGTTGTACACCTGAAACTGACATAATGTTATATGCCAATAATACTTCAATTAAAAAAAAGAAAGAAAAGCATGATCACAGACAGACAGCAAAGCCCTCCTTGTGTGCTGGTCTTGGGACCTAGAAAGGGTGGCTCTGATAGTTGCAGAGAAGAGAGAAACACTATTGCAAAAATCCCGTAGAGTTGACCTTTCCCAAGAAGTTCCCCCTCTAGCTCATGAATAAAGACCTCGAATGAACTAAGAGGAGAAAGGAGGAGAAGGAATAGGTAGATTACAGGAGTGGGAGGAGGAAGGTAACCTCTCATTAGTTTAAATAATGTATGATGAAAAGGGGCTGTGAAGCTTCGCTCAGACTGCCCCCCTCAAAAAAAAGACTCAAAAGAGCCTAGTCATTTCAGAACTGTCCTCAAGGTGCAGTGAAGTTTTCAATAGTGAAGCAAGTTCAGCAAGTGTCCCGGGGCCATCTGGGTGGAGGAAAACAAGGGTAATAACATTAATAGTATTTTCTCTTTTAGTAGGTTTGGCTTGCTTTATATATTTTTTATTTAATTATATTTTCCCATTTTTTCCTGAAATAAATTCACAATTGCTTTTTTCCCTCCAGTTTTTATGTTTTATTGTACTTACATTTAAATTTTACCATTAAATATGAAGCATAAGTATATACTGGCCTTATGTTCAGATATTTGAAATGTAAAGATAAGTGGACAGACGGCTTTAAGGATTTAGACACTGTAGAATAGATTAAACAATTGGAGACTCTAGGGGATGGTAAAATTCTGTCTATACACACAAGTACATGTTTAGTGGCACAAGTAAATGCTATAGAAACAGGAAGACATGTAAAAATTTGGGTTGCAATTGGAAGAAAAGTCTGTTCAGGGCTGAATTGAGGTCCCTGGTTACCGACAGACTCTCCCCTTGACTTCAGACCTGAGACAAACTAAAGAGTCTTTTTGTCAGTATACAAAAACCATTGCATTGTACAAAACCCGTATTAGTCAGCAGAAACAGTAGCAACAGGGTAGATTAAGGAATTGGTTCATACCAGTTCGGGTTGTGGGGGCTGGCCAGTCTGAAGTGAGCAGGGCTGGCTGGAGGCTGGAAATCCAGGTGGGGGTTGCAGCTCAAGTCCAGGATCTGTAGATAAGAACAGCAGGCTGGAAATTCAAGGGAGAGCCCAAAAGGTTAGTGCGTTCCTCAAAAATCCTTGTTTTCCAAACAGTTTTCTAGGATGCTTTCCTCAAACAGGGATGGTTGGTTTTTTTAATAAGGAAAAAAATACAAAAATAAAAACTTCATTTTGGAAAAATAAGATGGCAAGTTATCAAAACAAAACAAACTATAGCCAAAGGAATCTGGGAGACCTGAGCAAAGTTCACTAGGCATTTTGGCAAGTAAAGGCATTAAAATAAAAGAAAGATTGGCAAGGAGGCGGAATCGCTAATGAAATGCAAGAAGACTTCCTACAGCTTGCTCTACTGTTCCGTTCTGTCATAGAGCAGAGATAAGGAAGCCCTCATGCACAGCGATGAGTGAAAATCGTGGATTTGTGGCAGCTGACCTTGCTCAGGAGTGTTTTCAGTTACTCAATCAATATTAGCCAGTGCAAACCTTCTGCATTGGCAGCTATCAGAGCCACAACGGTGAGTGCCACTGATGCTCTGGGCTTCTGATGCCCCAACTGCATTGTGCTCTGGGGCCCTGAGTCACTGGTGTGCTGGAGCCATGCAGACAGGCTGACAAAAGCTGGTTGTGACATCTTCAGGAATTTTGCGTGTGGTTGTTAGACACAGACATTGTTAAAAACTAAATTACATAAACTTGCAATTAAATTATCTCCCAAACAAAAGCAATAAATACTCAAAACTCATCTGGTCCTAATTATTTTACTGCAATCTAGGTTCTTAAGGTTTGCTTGCATCTATTGTATCTGTAGAGCGAAAATATGTAAGGATGTGTTACTGTCCATCTTTTCCAAGCCCTATATTTAATGACATCATGTTAGTAGCTTGAAATTGGCCATGGTGAGAATGTTTACACCACAAAAATGAGCAAGTTCTACAAATTTGGGCTTTTATTTATTTATTTTTGCAGAGAGCTGGTTGTTAACATTTACCAGCACACGACTGCCTGAAATCCACAAAAGCCAAGCTTCCACACTCAGTAATGGAGTGGCCAGCCTCCTTCACGCCCCCTTATACATTACTATGCTGCGTTTTCCCGGAGCTGAGGTCTGCTTTGGATTTCCAGAGTCTCAGAAAGGTTGTGAGAAAGGCCCTTTCAGTCTTCTGTCTCCCGAGGACTCAGGCACAAGTGTGACGTTAGAGTGGGATGTGGGGGAGGGCACCAAACTACACCAAGAACCCCCTCCCTCTGAACCTGAGGAATTGTCCCGGAACCACACCACGTGCTGTCTCCTCTCTTAGAAGCATTCTTCTTCGGGAGGCTCCTCATCCCTCGTGTTTGTGTGCGCTGCCACCAACCTGCATGCCCTGCTTAGTCTCAAAGTTCCTGAGACTAAGGGTGAAGTGAAGGTTGGGCAACAGTGATGCCAGTGGGAACAGAAAAGAAAAAAACAAAATAGGACAGATCTGAGCAAGAAGAAGGAGATGATAATGCTTCATATCTCGTTAGTTCAAGGTGATGAAAGAGAAGATGGAGTCAGAGATAATTCAGTTTAACATTCCTTGACCCCACTGGGTTCAGTGCTAGGAACTGTTAGGATTGCAAATAAGAATAAATTCTGTCAGGAACTCATACCTGAGAGTACAATGCTTCAGTTTACAATCCTAAGAACAAGGAGTGACAATGATCAAAGTGTGGAGGTGATCAAAACTGACATCATTTTATTTGACCCAAAGCTTCTCTATGTCCCTTATCTTGATAATTCTTACCTCTTTTCATAGTTTGTACTTCAGCTGTCCAAGAAAAAGACCTTGGAGACCATGTAGACTCTTTCTCTCCCCTCATCACTCCTTATTTACCAGTTTACTACCTAGACCCGTTGAATCTCCTTTCTCAGAATCTATCTCCTGTGCGCCTCCTCTCCACCCACGCTGCTCCTGCCTCAGCTCTGCAGCACCATTTCTCCATTATCTGTAACAATAACCTCTTCACTGCTTTTGTTGTCTCCACAAGGATGGTCTTAAAACACAAAATGATGACATTACTCTCATGCTCAACAGCTGTAAGTGGCTCCTTGTTGACTCCAGGTAATGTCACAACTTTCATCTTGGATGGTGTCGCATGGTTAAAATGAAAGGCTAAAGTTTTCTTACTTCCTCCTGAATGATTTAAAGACAAAGCCGTCTATCTGCCTAGAGGTGCCAATGTGTCTCTTTGGGTTTGAAAAGGCATTGTCCATATTAAAGTGAGATTTGGGGAAAAGAGGGTATTGTTGATGTTTAATTTTTTTGGTTCTTTATTGATGACCACAGAGAATTGACAGCTGACCATTTAGAGAATTATTAGATCAAATCGTCTGAATCAGGCTCCTGATTGACTTGGGAAAATGGAACATCTAACACCATAACTACATCGAACTCCCCCACACATCAGAAAAATGCTGTCTTCTCTAAAAAATAACATTTTAAAAACTTTTAATGATACAAGATGTTGCAATATGAAAAAAAAGCAGGTTTCAACTTAAAAGTTTCACCTTTACACCCTCAAGTGGTGAAACTAATATATTTTTCTACACAAGGAAGCAAAAATTCTGGAAGACTACATCCCAAACTATAAACAGAGTTTATTTCCAGGGAGGGTAGATTGGTCATTTTAATATTATTCTATCTGCTTAATTGTTTTCTAATATGTCTGCAATGAATACGAATTATTTTTGTAATAAGAAAAAAAGTGTGGTTTTAAAAAAATCTTGGCAGCCTACTAGACTGACCAATAGTAGTCTACCTATGTCCAAGATGACCTTGATTTACCTCATTTCCATGTCTCTCAATTTTGTTTTCCTTCCAGAAAAACAGCATGTCAATTCAAAATAGCCAGTAGTGTACTTTCAGTGCCCACCCATGTGGTCTGGCATTTAACATATTTTCCAGGAGAAAGTAGTACAAACCAACCATGATGACAGCCCTTCTAGAAAACCCTAACTCCTCTGTTTGAGAGTTTAAAAGCAAAAACTGCAAACTGGTTTAATCTCAAAATACGTAAAGGATGCATGCTGAGATGTGTAAAAGGTAATTTAAAGACCTCTTAATTAAGCTAAGCTTACTATTTATTTGGATTTATTCATATAGCAACCCATTCTAATAGCCTAGACAATTTATCAATTCTACATGGATCCCCACCCCACCCCCCCTTTTTTCAAATAAGTGGTCTTATTATGGCTGGAATGCCTAATGATTAACTTCCCCATTGTTTTCAAGGAGATTTCAAGTCTACCTAAAATGTTAGTTTTTCTTCACCTTATTTGGAGTAGGTGGGTTGTATGCCTCTAATTATTTATTTTCACTTTTTTATTTAAAAAGTACTTTCCCTTTCAATATGCCTAAACGAAAGTGATTCTGAATATATTATGCATGACTTTTAAGATTTTCTCTTCATCCCAAGAATTAATTTTACAATGAATTAAGTTGCTATAATGCTGATTCTGATACCTGAAGAAAAAAATACATATTTAATTCAATTAGGGTAATTATCTTATTTCATTATTTTGTTTAATAAATACAGCAAATTTTAAAATGCAGACTTTAAAAATTTCTGAAATAAGTCATAAAGTCTTTTCTCTTCCGAAGGATCACAATACAGAATTTATTCTTTCACTTCTCCACATAACATAGCACACTCACACTTAATATAGTTCTTTGGCATCCGAGAATTTAGTGCCCCAAAGTTTCAGTAAACATGGTAGTTTAAGAAAATGCAACATAGAGAAATGTGGGCTTTGTTCTTAGGAGCAATGCTGTCCAAGAGAATGTTCTGCAATGATGGACAAGTTCTGTATCTGTGCTGTCCAATGCTGTAACCACTAGCCACATGTGACTATTGAGCATTTAAAATGTGGCTAGTCTGACTGAGGAGCTGAATTTTAACTTTTATTTCATTTTAATGAATTCAAATTTAAAGAGCCACATGTGGCTAGCAGCTACCGTATTGGATGGGACAGCTCTAGAATTAAGGTTGGTTGAATTATATTCAGATAGAAGTATTCATGGATATCTGTCACTTAGTAATGTTCTTTTCCCTTAATAAAATCAGTGATGGGATTTGCCTAATTTCCCAAAAAGAGTAAATTAGCTGTTTTCATTACCTCTTTACTTCCAAAGTCTTCCCTGGCAGACGGCAGGAAATGTGAGCTCCATATCTTTCCCCTGAGAAGACTGGCATTTCACCCATTCCACGGTTGTCTTGTGGAGCCCTGGGGGCTCTCCTGATGAGCCTCAGACTGATTAAAAATGAAATCCTTTATTTTCTCCCTATGGGAGAACAACGAGCCCATAATAAAGTTTTTATTTTTATATATGACTCAGGAGCATTTACTACTAATCTGCTAACAATGATTAGGACTTACTTTTGTGGGTCTAGGGGTGAAAACTAATTGTATTCCTGTCCCCACTTGTATAAGTTAGGGTCCCAACAGGAAAGAGAAGGCACACTCAATCTTGTAATTAAGGAGAATTTAAAAATGACTCTTTACAAGGTGTGGGCTGCGTTAGGGGAAAGCTACAAGGAGTGATGCAATATCCCTGGGTTAGCAACAAAGGTGAGCTGTCTCTCTACTCTTAGAACTAACAGGGCAAGGGGAAGAGGCAGTTTCTGGAACCATTTGAGAGTTGCTGTAGGAGAAGATCGCTTGATAGGAGCTGTGCTGTTTGTTAAAGAGACACAGCCAACCCTGGCAACCTCACTCTTATCTCATATTCTGGTCTCCTCTTGGTGCATCCCATGGGCTAAATCAGCTGGAAGCTAGAAAACAGGGGAACCTACAGATACAATCTATAAAGGCAGCCTTTCAGAACTCAGCCAGGTGGATAAACATGGGTAGGAGATCTGAAGAGGCAACAGAAAATATCCAACCACCCCTCCAAGTTTGGAACCAATTGAGAGAGGCACAGATGGTTCTAAATCAACCACGAAAGACCTTAGATGAATAAAAAAACACCTGCTTTATTACTCATGAAAGCTGGATTTAATGACAAAGTTTAGATGTGTGCATTGGACCCAATTTATGCATCTGTTTAGATTCACTCAGCCCCACCTGCTCTCAGTTGAGATCCCTGCATACTGCCACTGATGCCTAAGTTAACCAGCACCAATTTCTAACACCTTAGCTATCTTGACCGTCTTCAGGTTAAGGACTGGGCTCTACAATGACTCAACATATCACCCACTGCAAGAGCTACAGCAGGTTTACCTGAAGGCTCTGAATCCTCCCACCTACATCTGGACTCAGAGGAAGGGCCATACGGTGGATCACGGACTATGGCTTCCCCACCAGCTACCTAGGAGGAAGGGGGGCTAAGTGACACAAACCAGAAGTGTAAGAGTTGCCAACTCATGCGGCAAACTTTGACCAATGAAAGACAAGAGACAATGTGGGCGTGAGGAACTAGCAAATTCTTCTTTCTTGTTCTCCTCAGTAGACTATTCTGAGGTGGATTTTCCAAACGTCCTATTTGGAGACTGAAATGTTCAAACAACTGGCTGCATTTTCTTGTGAAATTCTGTTCAGCTCAGTAATGTACCATCTTATATTTGCTGTCTCTCTTTCCCTGCCTGTGGATTGTGATAGATTAAAGATGGCTCCAAATTCTTTGCTATTCTTTCCATTGAGAAATAAAGTCTAGTTTCCCCTCCCCTTGAATCTACACTGGCCTTGGGGACTTGCTTGAGTAATAGAATGTAGTGGAAGTGACATTCTAGGACTTTGAAGGCAAGGTCGTAAGAAGGCTTGCAACTTCTGTCTGCTTCTCTTAGAATGCTTTTTCTTAGGATGCTCTGTCTGGATGGTGAGCCACAGTGCTGAGAGAAGCCTAAGCCACACAGAGAGTCCATGCGTCAATAGCCCCAGTTGAGCTCTCAGCCAAGAGCCAGCATCAATTGCTAGCAATCCCAGGCCAGGTGCCACGTGTGAGTAAAGAAGCCATCTTGATAATGGATCCTCTATCCCAGCCACCATAGCTGATGCCACGTGGATCAGAGATGAATCACTTAGCTAAGTCCTTCCTGGGGTCCTGACTCGCAAAACTGAGGGCAAAATAAAATTATCTTAAGCCGCTAGGTTCTCAGGTAGTCTGTTACATAGCAATAGAAAACTGGAAAACTCCCCTCAATGGTCTGTTCTTAGAAGGTGTTTCTAACAGTCTGTACAGGTACTTCTCACATGATCAAGCAATTGGCTATGTTTCTATGAAGCTATGGAAAGCTCACTAATAGACCACTTTGTATTTGCTGTCCCTCCTTCCCTGCCTCGTTTCCCTTTTTTCTTGACTCTGGGTATTCCGGGCTTACACAACCAATAAATAAAGCATTAGCACACAAGCTTTGCCTCAGGCGTTGTTTGCTAAGAAAGTTAGTAGAAGTGTCCCAGAAAGGAGACCCTCAGAGTGGGATTTTGGATTTGATTTTGGACTTGACTATCTGAGAGCAATAAGTGGGATAACCCTTAGAAGTGGCTTTATAGTTACTCTTTTACTTGTGGTTACTTGGGATAAAGTACAGGTGGAGGGCAAGACTTTGGAAAATCATGAAGCTATCGCATTTGATCAAAGGGACAATTGTGGTGTAGGGATGGTTGCTTTTAAGACATTTGAGGTCTTGCTAAAAGAAAATGATAGGTTCAGGGCACCTATTATCAGTTTAAGTCGCGCTCTAAGAGTCAGAGGACCTCAACAGCAGCTTTAAATGAGACTCTCATCTCATTCAGCTGAAAGGCATCTGTACTTATACCGGTTCAGGGTGGCAGAGCTGTAAAGGAAACTAAAGGTGCAGCTTCAACAGGTCTCCTTGATCAAAGTCAAGGCCTTGATAGGCAAAGAGTGGGAAACTGAGACCTGGGTTGGAGATATTTGTGTTAACAAGCCTGAATCTTCCCGACTGGCAGAAATAGCTTGTTTCTCTTTGTCAGGGGCAAAGAACCACCCCTTGCCTGGAGAGCATACAATGATTTCATCAGAAGCAGGTGCTTCCCAAAATGATGCTTGTTCTCAAATTTTCCTCAAGACCCACTCTGACTTCCCCTCACTGCCCCCAGGCAAATAAAAAGAGAAGAAGTACAAGACCTGTTGGGGGAAGAAATAGCCTACTTGCTAAAGGAACTGTTGAACCTGACAAAATGTGTTGGCAGGAACTGTGGGAATGCTGTGGGTGTGGATCTGGAGGTTATTATACTGGAGGAGGCAGACAGAGGCTGGATAGGTGAGAATGAATTGATGTGGGCACTTATCTGTGACTCAGGATTCAGTGCTCTGGCAAGGCCACTTGGAGCTGGTCCTTATTTGGCACTTGATTTTGTGAGTCAGGGCTCCAGGAAGGACTCAGCTAAGTGATTCATCTCTGATCCATGTGGCATACGCTCCCACAATGGCTCCTTCAAGCCTAGTCACCATGATGGCCTAAATTGAATGAAGAGATAATGTAACTTCCTTAACATCATTTTGAGAAAGGGGTTAGAAGTCTTAAGGAGGTGGGCATGTGAAAATGGATTTGTTTTGTAAAACCTGCCACCTGACTATGTTTCCCAGAATGATTCTTTTCATGAGGTTCTAAGGAATGCTGTGGGGAAATGGTGGTGGTGGTTGTGGTGGGGCAGGGGAGTGGTACCAGCATCTTTGAGAACCTCAGTGGTGGCTGTCCTCACCAGGTCAGGGGTGAAAATGGGAAATGCTATCATGTAATTGGGCTGCTGCTTCTCTATGGTGATAAAAGGAATCTGGACTATTAAAGACCAGGTGGCAGCCCTTAACCATCAAAGGAAAGAGAGACCTAATTAAGATTAACAAGGCCCCACTATGATAAGAATGCCTACTTTCAGGGATGTGTGGCAATGGGAAACTGACAAGGGTGATTGTTGATTTGAATAATTAAAAAAGCAAGAGCTGTTGAGCAGAAGGCTCTTCCATGATGGAGAATTGTACTCTTTAGTTGAGTTTCTAGATCTAAGTCAGTTAAACCGGAATCCACTGATTGAAGGAGATGCTGGATTCCCTTACAGAAGGACCCTAAAATGCCACTGAAAGTATATACAGTAATTATTCCTCTGTTTGTTCCCCAGAGGGAAGTGAAAGCAATTTGCCAGGGTAACTGTACACTAGGGAAAGAGTCAAACCTAGGCTTTGCAAGGACTATTAGATACAGCGTATGAGATGATGCTGATATCAGGAGGCCTGAAACACCAACATAGTCCTCTGGTTAGAACAGAGGCTTATGGAGACCAAGCTCATCTAATGGTGGGTTCAGTGGTTTTGCATACTTACCTTGAGTATCCAGTAATCCAGTGATTATCTCCCTGGTTCCCAAATGTATGATCGAGACATACACTTAGCTTCTGGCAGTGCCCTGAAACTGATAACCAGTCCTGTGGAATAAGGGTCATTGTGGTAGGAAGGACTAAGTACAGAGTTTCTCAACCTCAGCACTATTGGCATTTTGAGCCAGACAATTCTTTGCTGAGGGGGCATTCCTGGGCATTGTGGAATGTTTAATAGCATCTCTGGCCTCCCCCTACTAGATGTCAGTAACACCTTGTTATGACAACCAAAAATGATTTCAGATGTTGTCAAATGACTCCTAGGAGGACAAAAATCACCCCTGATGGAGAACCACTGGCCATGTAGAAGTCCCTGAAACTCTCTTATCCCTTGCTAGTGGCAGGAGTATTACCACGATCCTTGAAGAATTACGGAGATGAACATCAATATCAACGATAGAGGGGTTCATGTAATATTCCCTTTTGATTCAACTCTCTGGTTTCTGTAAAAATCAGAGGGGTCATAGAGCATGACAGTGAACTACTGTAAACTTAACCAGGCAATAGACTTAAGCACAGCTACTATGCCAGATGTTGTGTCTTTACTACAGCCAGCAAACCTCTAGCACCTAAGATATGGCTATTGATTTGGCGAAGATTTTCTTCTCCATAGATTTTATCAGGGGAGAATGGAAGCAGCTTGCCTTTATGTGCCTGTAAAGAACTATGTAGGATCTGAGGTTTTACCCTATTTGCAAATGAACAAGTTGGCCTGCCACAGTTTCACGGATGTTGGCAGAAGACATGAGACTCCTGGGTCAGAGACAAAGGACTTTAACACACAGGGAAAAAGCAGTAGCCAGAATTTCATATCTGTTCTGCATTGGTTCCCTCTTCCCCGGAAGTCCCACAGTGGGGAGGCAGGGTGATGACACAGGTGGGCTGAGATGGACACCTATTCACTCAGTGGGTTGCCTTACAGGAGAGGAACACTGAGCTTGGGGATCTACCACTTCTATTGTCAGCCTCCTCTTTTCCTAGAAGGAGATGTTGCCTTATCTCTAAAGGTCGCTCACTGTAATCACAACTGAGAAATGGCCTGGGTATAGATCGGTCAGGGCTTTGCATTCTTGGCACAACCAGAAACAATGTGCAGGGACATGGGGCCTAGAGTGGGTTACCTCTCCCAACAGTGACAAGGCCAGCTTCACAGTGTTGCCTCAGAGCTATGTCAGCTCTCTTCCTCTCTGTCATGATATACTTCACAAGGATGATGACTATCTTTACATTGCGTAGAACATCATGATGGTCCATGACATCAGTAAGATCATGCTAATCAGACATAATCAGTAGGAGTCTGCAAAAATCCTAGGTACCTAATAAGTCACATGCATGCGAGAGGGTGGGAGATTAATTCCACAGAAATTCAGGGTCTCCATATGGTGAAGTTTTTAGGGGTCAGGCTGCCTGAAGCACACCAGAACAACCTCTCTAAAGTAAAGGAAAAATTGGAGCCCTTTGTACCTCCCACCACTGAGAAAGAGGCTCTGTGCACTTTGGCCCTCTTTGAATTTTAGAGGTAGCTATTTCTTTTGAGACTATTCCTCTGTGATGAGCTCGGTATTATTAGATTCATGAGTCATAACATTGGGTAGAGACATGATTTGATGGAAATAGTATATTCAGGACTAGGCTCAAGTTGATGTAGAAGGCACCAAAAAATTATAATAGGAGGCCTAGATCTTATGTCCCCTACCTCTGTGCCACCAATGGTTCTCCCTTAACTTGTATTTATGACCTCCTAGGGAGGGAGCTACAACTGTCTGATGGAAGAAGAAGGGATTTGGGCCTGGTTTACAGAGTTTGGATTCCCAGAGCCCCTGGCCCTTCACTCTGTTTCTGAAGGCAACCTCTGTGTGGCCCTGCATGGAGTGTGGTGTCCTCCTCCTCAGACTGTGAGTATATGTGACTAATAAATTGCTGTCAATCTCATCTGTCTAGCACTTGGGGTCATGTGTTCAGCCACCCCCAAAACCCCAGAGTGGGAATCCCTTCCTCTCCAACAGGGCAAGAGGAGGCAATTAAAACAGGATCGATCCCTCATACTCTGCAAATTTAGGTTTTACTGGACTAGAGGTCCTGGTTCCAGGAAAGTAGAGTCCTTGTTCAGAGAAAATGGTGAGAGTTCCACTAAACTATGAGCTGCAGCTACCTCCTAGCCACTTTGGGCTTCTCATTCTAGTAGAGTAGCAGGAAAAACAAAAGAGGAGTAAGTATACTTGCTGGTATAATCCACCTTGATTATTATGAGAAGCTAGGGTTCCTACTACACCCTGGAAGCATCTTTCAAATGTGTCTGGAATGGGCCCACAGTTGCCTGTGTTGGAGGCAATCACAGCCACTCTTCACTTAGCATCCCCAGGTGTCCAGTCTTCCCAGGGTGAGAGCTAGGCTCTGGCGTTACCTCCATCATGAGTGTCATAATGAAAGCCATAGCAGCTTTGGTGCCTAAAACCAAACTGATGGGACGCACTGAGAATCTGGTTCTTCCTACCGAGTGGGTATGGGATCTGACCTCCCCATCAGTTGCCTGGGAGGGTGGGAGATGCAGCCTAGAAGTAAGAGAGTAAATGCCATCTGGGGCAAACTTTGACCAATGAGAGACAGTATACAGAGTGGGAGGGGAGGTGACCTAGAAACTAATTCTTCTCCCTTCCTTCCACCAAAGAACTCTTCTGAGATGGTGTTTTCACACAGCTTGTGACATGTGACAAGGTAACCGGTTGTATTTTATTTTTTTGTAAAGCTGTGACCAGCTTGGTAATATACCACTTTATATTCATTCTTCTTCCTTTCCTGCCTCATGTATTTTCCATCACTCCAGTTGCCCTGGAAGTACAACCCTTCCCAATAAAATTTAGCATGTAGGCTTCATCTCAGTGTCTGTTTTCTAGAGAACTTATGCAAAATGATGTGTGACAACAACGCATTTCTCAATATTTCCGTGAGAATAAAATTTACCCACCCAGTAAAAGGCAGAGTGGAAAGATATGGTGTTGCCAATTGAGGCAGGGCACTTTTTGCATGGTAGAGAAGTGTAGGACAGAGAGAGAAGTAGCATTGTCAAAGATACTTAATTCCCTCTCCCACACTTGTCAATCAAATTATTTATTTCTTCTCCCCTTGGGAAGCATAAGCAAGGAGCAATGACAGCCGAGGAGCTATTCTATTACATGTTGCCTCAAGGATACGTGAGGTCAGGGGAATTGATTCTCATTCTACTGTGGTGACTAATGCTTGGCATTTATGCCTTTTGTAATTGTCCCACAGTTCTTACATATTCTATTCTGTCTTCTTCATTATTTTATTTTTGTATTTCAGTTTTGGATGTTTATATTGACATATCTTCAAGTTCACTGATTCTTTCCTTTGTTATATCCAATCTATTGCTAAGCCTATTAAAGGTACAGCCTATTAAAGTCTCTGCCATGTTTGAGCCTGGACCTGATGCTTGCTCTGTCTCTTCAAGGTGTGTTTTCTTTGTCTTTTAGTATGCCTTGTAATTTTTTGTTGAAAGGAAGATGTGATGTACTGGAGTAAATAGGCCTTTAGTATAAAGTTTTGTGTTTATCTGGCTAGGGGTTAGGCTGTGTTTACTGTTTGCTGTAGGTCTCAGAGGGTAAAATTTCCTCTGGCAGCCTTGTTCTTGTCTCCCCTGTTGTCACTGGGTTTCCCTAGAGACTTCTTCTTAAATATAGTCTGAGATATGTAGTTGTTTCAATTATAATCCCCAGTTATTATACAGAAGCCCTATTGATGTGTTGGTAAGACGTGGGGGAAGGACAAGCATTTTATAATCCTATGATTAGATCTCAGTATTTTAGTGAGCCTGTGCCCCGGGCCATGACCTTCACCAGTGCTTCTCAGGTTTTTTTTCCTCCCTCTTAGATGAGACAGGAAGGCTCCAGGGAGCTAGAGTCAGGTGTTTCCCTCCCCCCAGGTCAATCGGGCTCTGGTAAAACCCACCTTGGTTAGGCCTTTGTGAAATAGTTACCTTCAGGGCAGGACAGTGAGCACTCCCCTATTTCAAAATGGCTACATTTCCCCTCCCCCTGCTGGAAGCACAAGGAGATGTTTCTCCAGTCTCCACTCTAAGAACCTGGTAGGTCTCCTGGAGATAAAACTCACAAAAGTGTAGGGGCCTCCTAGGACTGGGCTCCTCTCTCCTGGCGTTTGTAACTCTCAAGTTTGTCCATGCTGAGCTTCCGGCAATTAATTAATTATGGTTTAGGTTTTCTCCTCTTAGTACTGGTTCCCAGAGAGGTTTCTGCTCTGATGAGCTGTGATTCTCTGTATCCACCTCTCTGTTTCTCTAACTATTGGGGCAGAGGTTTGCCCTGAGACCTCAATTCACTGATGAATCTAGGAACAGTTGTTAATTTTC
Source organism: Equus caballus (assembly GCF_041296265.1). NCBI lineage: Eukaryota > Metazoa > Chordata > Mammalia > Perissodactyla > Equidae > Equus > Equus caballus. The sequence continues at coordinate 92,509,593 of NC_091685.1, read as the reverse complement.
AATTTGTTCAGCTTTTTTCTTGTCTTGTGGATAGATATGATGACTTCTAGACTCCCTATGTGCTGGACTGGAAACTGGAAGTTGAGACTTTTTCTTGTCATTTATAAACAAAATTAGTATGTTAATAGAGTTTAATAAAAGTTTTCACTCAATATTTTATTGATGAGGCTGCCCACCATGACTTGGAATATTGTAAAATTCTTACTGTGTGTGTATAAACCTGCAGATTATGGAAAATGGAGCTAATAAAGCATGAAAGGTAAGAATGGTATGATATGTGGGCCATGAGGTCTTGTGCTCTGCCTGAGTGAGCTGTGGTCCAAATTTAAGAGCCACTGTAGTATATTGTGACCTTGCCATCTATGTTCCAAGGCTATTGTTTGGTATCCACACCCCCACTGAATCTGAAATCTCACCTACTACATATCATCACACCTTGAACCCAAGAAATAACAACAAAGAATGCTCTAACCACATGCACAGTCTTGGATACTGTGCCGAGATTCCAGCCATGTCTTTATTTCTTCTCCCACTCCAGTGAAACATCAAGAAACTCTTCATCTCTTTCTCTTAGAACTGAGGAAAGAGATGGTCTAAGAAGTCTGCCCCATATCTTTTCTCTTGGCCCTTACCTGGCCCACTTCAATCCTCCAGATCTGAAGGTAACTCCTAAGCAGAAAGCAATCCAAATCTCACCAATAAAGAGAAGGGAAACAACCTATCTTTCCAAGGTCCATCCTCTCATCCCTGACAAGTGGGAGACAAGTCATCATTCTCCTGTGTGCCATTAGGGTCTCTACGTTCCACCTGCATCAGAATCAATAGGGCTATCTGTTAAAATTGCACATGCCTGGCCCCCTGTCCAAATTTACCAAACCAGAATTTCTGTATTAATAATACACTCCTCTGATTTTCTTGTGCACATTAAAATTTGAAAACCACTGGGTTAGAGTAGCATGGAGGTAGGAGGGCACACATGAAAGATAGTAGTCGCCATTAAGATTTGCATACACCTTTGCACCCATTTTTATGTCAAATTGGACCACATGTAGTCATCTAGAGCTTGAAGTACAATCCTTTGAGCAACCATGAATAAAAAATAATCTCCATTACAAACTGTATGCATCAGGTAATTTTATATATTCTGAAATATTACAAATGAGATTTTAGTGAAAGAACCACGACTAATATAGCTATTCATCTGTTTTTAATAATAATAGTAGTGATAGGAGATGATATTTCATGAGTACTTAATCATGCTCTAGACACGGCGGTAAGTGGTTTTCATTGATTAGCTCAGTTAAGTCTTACAGAAATCACGTGAAGTAGGTAAAATGATTGTTCCCATTTCACATATAATGAAACTGAGGCCCAAAGAAATTCAGTAACTTTTCCAAAATGTATAACTTGAAAGTGGCAGAGACAGAACACAGCCCAGGACTGCTTGCCAAGCTCATAACCACTGTTTCACTGCAGTAAAATTAATTAGATAATAACGTATTAAAAAAAGTTATAGTCCTTTGTGATATTGGTCAGTTCTGACCCTTGCCTTTGCTGTTTGGCTCCCTTACACGATAAATCTTGATCCTTAATTCTGAGTGTGTAGATGGCTGAATGTGCCCACGTTTAATTAAAGAGAAGTACATTTAATTGCACTGGCAAATTTTAAATGCTTGGCTATCCTCTGAGCTGGCAAAACCTTCTAAGTTGTCAAGTTAACCCTTGTACTTCCAGAAATTTTGTTTAACAAAAGAAAATTTATTTGAATAGCAAGAGCCTACCCAGGTTTTGAGTATTGGGGTTTTCCTTGAGAACCACGGGCCAGCCTCCTTCTCTGATGTGGCGGGAGGTACTCTGGGGATTTCGCGGGAAATGGCTTTCGGAAGGCTTTCCCGCCTTTCCCAGGTATGTGGGATTGAGCAAGGCAGCAGTTCTCTGATTATTTGATAAAAATTCTTCCTATTCAGTCAGAAGTGGGTAGCGGTTTTAATTAGGGGGCTTAGGACAAAGACCTTTGAATATCAGCCTCAGAATTTAAAGCTCTTTTCAAAACCAGAACCAATATTTTCTACACCCAATGCTAAATCTTTAAGGTCTCATTTGCAAATAAAAGGCTCCTAGTTTCTGGCATTTGCTTACTGTCATTTCACCAGGCACAACAACCACACACCCTGCTAATGACGATGTGGCTGTCAACATCACTCTCAAGTTATGAGACCTATTCAGGGGAGGATAAAGGGGAGAAAGAAGACGGTCAACAGGCAATCCAGCTCTCATTTTAACACTCTCCGGAGGATTTTCATTACCCTTCAGTATCATGCCTTACCTTTTCCCTTCTCAAGGTCAGCTCTGTCTAGACAGTTCCTGGCTTCAACTTCCTGTGGCTAATGCACACCCACAATAGGCTTGTGACCATGACCTCATACTGTGCCCTTCCACCTGAGTTGGGAGAGTCCCTCCTTTTCTATCTTATTTGTGACCTTTCTCTAGGTTAGAAGGTCTCTTCTGCAGCAGCCAGGTCGGCCTTGTTATGGTGATTGCCCTGCAGAAAGCTGCTTCTCCCTTGTTAGAAGTGACATCACTGTACATTATAGACATCATATCTCCTTTCATATTAAAATGCCTGTCAGCTCTCCTGCTCAAAGGTTGTAAATCTGCCAGAGGAGCCTGAGCTTGGGGAGTTTTCATTATGAAAATAGGAAGATAAGCACTCTGTTTTACTGTCAAAGGGAAAGAGGTAGGCTTCTGGTAATGACATTACTTTAAAAAATAAATATACATTTTCTTAACTGAGTGTTATATAAGCAAATTTTGAAAAGATAGCTTCCCCCCCCCCCCCCTTTTTTAAAAGTTTTTAAAATTCAAGCTTGAAAAGCAGGCTGGCGCAGCTCAGATAGGAAATACAGCTGGAGTAAGATTTATTAAGGCATGCATTTCCCACTTGCTCTTATAGTAAATCATTAGCCATTTTCAATGATTTTAGCCCTTCATTTTTAGTTGTCCAGTCCAAGAAGTGGCAAAAGAATACTTAACCCACAATTCACCTTTAATTCACAAATGAAGTAGCATTTGTGTTGGATTTAAGCTTTTTCTTCACATTTTTAGACTATCACCAAATTGTCACTTGCTAGTAAAACTCGTTTGACTTGCCTGACTCATACGCGTGTATAAGTTGAGTTTGAGGAGTCGTCTTCATGTAAGGTGGGGGTTCATATCTACCTTACCACATAAAAACACAGGAAAATTATTGAGGGCCCACAACTCTTCCATATCCAATTGCCTTTGGCTCAGTCTTTCAAATTAACCCTTTCCAGGCACAGAGACATTTAGATCTTCAGAAGGGTCTTCTAATCAGAGACCTAAATTAAATCCTCAAACACCACTGGGTTCAGGGAGTGTGAGTGATCCGTGATCTGTGAAGCAAACTAGTGATTTTCAACTCAGTTTTTAGGTTCCCCTCAGAAATTTATTCTTACTTGGTAGATTGTGATGAGGAGCTAAGACTTCAGATACTATTATTTCTCTCTGCAGAGGTGACCACCAAAATCAATGTGGGGTGATTTGGGGCATCCCATTAAGTGAAAAAAGTAACGCGGCTGCATTTGGCAGTCAGCTCACTCTGTGGATTCATAAAGACTCAGAGAACTCAGCTTCCCCAAGCTGACAAATCAGGAACTTTTCATAGGATAGCATTAACTCCTTTTTCATTCATAAAAGGCTAAAACATAAATATCTCTGTCTTCATCCCACTGACAAATGAATAGAAATGACACAATGCTTCCTCTCTTGCTTTTGATACAATGCCATAGACTGAATGTTATCACTTTCCAAGGTAAGCTGTGAAATAATTTTACGGATGGTGTTTATCTGTAATTCAGTAAGTCTAGGCCCTATGACTTGTGACATTCTATGGATTAATCCAAATGAGAATAGCTACACTCAACAAGCCCAAGGAAGGCTTAGATATGCTACAAACTATCCAATTACCACCGAGTAAAAACCAAAACCTTCAGGGAGGTGGCTGGAGCCCAGACGTCCCGCTGTACTCTGTTTGATGTGTTCTGTGCAATATGTCACAACTCCAGGCCTTGCTGGCCAGGGCCTGCCCCAGGGCTTTCTCAGTAGAGGAGAAAGCGTAGGTAAGATCAGTCCACAACTTTTGCAAATATCTAGAAATAACGCTAAGCCAGGGAACAGGCTCTGTAGTCCCTTGTGGCAAAGAATTCGTTTTGGCAATGTTGTAAGATAGGAATTTGGGGTGCTCAACTATCTAGTGAGGCTAAGCGATATATTCGTTATCAACAGAAAATTCTCAAGGGGTAGTACCGCCCTTTCTCCCCTCTCCCCACCCCCCCAAAATTTAGACCATATTACAAAAGTTAACAACTTAAAACTAATGGCACTGTGTCAAAGCTGACATCTGGTGCCCTCGAGAACAATATGGCAGTTCAGACTCCATCACCCAGAAAATTACCTATGGGGAGTCTGGGCCACGGGGAATCGCAATTGAAAATGAAACCAAATCTTCATTCTAAGCATCAGATCCAATGAGTATTTAAGGGAATCCCTGATTTAACAATCCTTCTGCTGAAGGAGCAGGGAAAGACTCTTAGTCTTTTTGGGATTTCTCAGCATTTGCTTGGGGCTAGGAGGCTTTTTTTTCTAGCTGTGCTATGGTGTTCTGTACTGAATGTGGGACATGGTGTTGGTTGCTGGTTCCTTTTGAAGTTACAATCATACTCTCACATAAAATGGGCTAGTGCGGGAGCCCTCTATGGCATTGAACATAGTTGGGCACTAGAGTTGTTTTGAACTCCTCCAGGCCACACGGGACCATTTAGCACAGAGAGGCAGTGATGACTTATCAACTGGACCCGCCAACCTACCCAGAAACGCAGTGTCCTTGGACTCCACTAGTATGAAATCAATGACAAACTTTATAACACAAGCCAACAGTAAGAAATCCAACATCCCCAAGGCCACGAGGGAGTGACTTAATCACTGTGAACTGGTTTCTCTTCTGGGGACATTTACCTTCTTTACCTACAGCCAAGAGTAAATAGGATTGAAACGTCTAGCAGTCACTACTTGGCTCTCCAAATGTCTTCCTAAATCGTCCTTGTTTAGTAAATGAAATCACAGCTGAAAGCAGACAGGTCACTGCAGTGGGCATCGCTGCATGGGGAGAAGGTCAAGTTGCCTTTGCCCTTTGGCTCCCAGCCCTTTGTTGCTGGCCTGCTGCCAGAGGCAAACAGTTGACTGGATATCAGTGAACCCATATAGAAGCCACAGCACTAGTACAGCAACATCAAATCTAATTCATGTATATAATTTTTAAAAACCAGTTTTGTAATAAAGGATACGTTTTTAGAAGCAGAAAAAGTATATCTTTCTAATTTAGTTGAAATCTGCAGATGGCTTTCAAATCCTCGACACTGAGGCCAGGGTCCCAGGCTGAATTTATATAAAGTCTAGTCAGTTCATTTTTATCCAGAGCCATAAACTATACCTCCATCCTATAAATATACTCTGCCAATGTGCCATTGTATAAGCATGTTTTATCAATCAGAAGAGTGAGTTGCTGACAAACAAGAAAGAATCAGCATACATGTTATCAGCTCTATACGAAGTATGAATTTTAAAACATGCTTTATGGGGTGAAGAAATTTTTAGTTATGTGGCGGATAGTATTGTTCAAAGAGGGCAGCAACAAGATCTCCCATCCCATATGTTCTTACAATGTGACTTTGACACTCCTCCCATTGAGAAGTGAGGTCGATGACCCCCTTGAAAGTGGAGGTGCTTTGTGACTGTTTGATAGATTATGGCAGATGTGACTCTATGTGACTTCTAAGGCTGGATCATAGACGTCTTCTGCCTTGTTTGCTGGAACTTTCACTCAAAAAGTCTTTAACCACCCTATAAATTGCCTGATTACCGAGGCTGCTATGCTGTGAAGAAGCACAACTAGCCTATTCAGAGAGACTACACGGAGTGGCTCCGTGACCACACGGATAGAGAGACATGCCTAGCTAACCCAAGCTGCATAAGCCCACTGCAGTTCTAGCTCTAGCCACCACCTGACTGCAACCATAGTAAGACCCTGAGCCAGAAACACCCAGGTCTATCCCAAAGTCTCGCCCACAGACACTGTGAGAGATAATAAAACGACTGTTATTTAAATAACTGGCTTTGGGGTGATTTGTTATGAAACAATAGATAGCAGGAAAGAGATCAGCTATCTGGCCCATGACCACTGCAATGCATGGACTAGTATCTGTGCAACTTGGAAGAAATCGAAGTAGTAAAAGATTGTGGACTCTGGAGCTCAACTGCGTAGATTCAAATCCCAGATCCACAACCATGTGACCTTGGGCAAATCACTTTTCTGAGCCTCAATCAACTGATTTACCGATTGGGGATGGCACCTGTAGTAACTTCCTAGGGTTTGTGTGAGGATTAAATTAATTCATATTCATAAAGTGCGTAAAACAGTACCTAGCAAATAAGAAGTCTGATCAGGAGAATTTCAGGGGATGAAGTGGATACAATTTGGTGCCTCTTAAGCACAAATATATAAAATTACAAATACTAGGAATACTCAAATTTAGGCATGTGCTAGGTGCTGGGACATAATGGTAACTAAGCATTCTCCCTGTCTTCCAGAAGCTTATATTTCACAAGTGAAGACAGAAAGATAAAGTGACATTTACAAACTAGTCAGATTATTTTTGACAACAGCTGTCTTTGGGCACTCTCATTTATTCTGAAAAAAGTATAAATTGGCCTTCCTGGAAAGAAATATGGTACCACCTATAGCAAAATATCCTTAAAATGTGCAAATTATTGGAAATAGTGATTCTACATTGGGGAATTTATCCAAGGAAATACTCAGGTAAGCATTCTCTCCCCTTCAAAATACACACATACACGTATTTAAACATATGTTATTATTGCAAAGAATTCAAAATACATACTTGTTTAATAGCGATGGGATTAGCTAAATTATAGCTGAGTATTATGCTGCTATTAAAATGATTTTATATTCAATGACATGTAAGGGTCTTCACTAAGTATAATTAAATGAGAAAAAAAGATTATACAAAAGTGAGTGTCATACTGAGCAAGAGAGAGTGAGCGACAGAGATGAAGAGTGACCTGGAAAGCTCTGTACTCACATGCTCTTTTGCTTTGAGTGATGAAATAGGCAAATTTTAAGGGCCTTTTTTTAAATCTATAATCTATCTAGAGAAAACATGTCATATTTATGTGATAAAAATAAATACATTTTTAAAAAAGAATGACTACATCTCACCCAGGGCTCGCCTCTTTCCTTAAGAGTAATAAACCTGTCTCATTAAATGTTCAGATTTGCCCTCACTTCTTGGTCCATCTTCAATAAAACCACATGTTTAATAAACCGTCAGTTTTTCCAGACTTGGAATAAGCTTCTGGCTCAGATTTAGGTGTGTTGGAATAGTGGGTGAAGTGCACGTCCTTTAGCCAGGACAGGACGTGAGCTAAGAGGGACACACACCTTTTCTGGAAGACCTCCTTCCCTTCCAAATCCAAATCTGTGGCTGGAGCATAGCTACCTTCTCAAATGCGCTATAAAATGCTAACAGTATCGATAGAAAATAGCACATCATCTCTGTGGTTTAATTGGATCCATTTTCTTGGGAATAATCAAGCCTGCTCATCTCGCACGTCTTTGGTGCCCTCACCTTCATGACAGCTGCCACTATTTTGATTGTCTGGGTGGTGGAGGCCTTTCATTTTTCAGGGACGCCAGGAAGAGGCTTAAATCTTTTGGCTTATAAATATTTAGAGCATTCAAGTTAAATAAAATATATCTCTGCCACCCTCATGTCCTTCCTTTCCCCTCCCTTTGTTTTTTGGTAATAGTTGCTATTTTATTCCTTGATATGAATGAGATGGACAGAATTTAATGTAGTCTACTCTTTGTGCTATACAACAGGCAGGCTAGTCAGGAAGGCTGGTTGGCACCTTTGGGCAAGTGGGTGCATCTCCTGCTTGTCTGGGAAGGCCATCAGACCTATAGATACCTGCACGATCTCTCCACACCTGGCACTGATGGCAGCATTTCCTAATAAGAGATTTATTACTTTAAGCCATTAAGGAACTCCGCCTTATTAAAATGCACATGGGCAAAATTGCATGTTGAATCTGCTATTATCACCTTATAGAAATGAGTTTATGAGGTCTCCGCCATGATGACATTTAGCTAAAAAACTAGGGAAGAGACTGAGAGCACATGAACTATCTTGGGAACATTTGGAAGGTGGAAGTACAGAGCCCAGAGCCAAGGCTCGGTTAGATGGGGACACTTGAGAGGGATGCCCTGGTGGGAATTCCAGTGTTGTCAGGGGGTGGCCTATGAGAACAGGGAAGGAGGGGCACCTTGGCAAGGAAACTTTGGGAAGACATCAGAGATGAGTATTTTCTTTTTTTTTAAAATTAATTAATTAATTTATTTATTTATTTTCGGATGTACATCATAATACATTTCGAATTCTGTGTAAATTACATCATGTTCACCACCTGAAAACTAATTACAGTCCACCCCCTCACATGTGAGCCTAATCACCCCTTTTGCCTTCCCTGCTCCCCCCTTCCCCTATGGTAACCACCAATCCAATCTCCAATGCTATGTGTTTGTTTGTTGTTGTTTTTATCTTCTACTGATGAGTGAGATCATATGGTATTTGACTTTCTCCCTCTGACTCATTTCACTCAGCAAAATACCCTCAAGTTCCATCCATGTTGTCACAAATGGCCGGATTTCACCATTTCTTATGGCTGAGCAGTAGTCCATCGTGTATAAATGCCACATTTTCTTTATCCATTCGTCCCTTGATGGGCACCTAGATTGCTTCCAAGTCTTGGCTATTGTGTATAATGCTGCAAAGATGGGTATTTTCTTCAATCACTCATTTCTATTGGCCAGCACTCACTAGCCACATGGGAGGCTGAAGGCACCATCCTAGAGGCAAACTTTCTCCTACCAGGAGGGAGGGTTATCACTTCCTCATGTCCCTTCTTTATAGAAACTTTGCTTCTAGTGTGTCTTCCAATAGATGTTCTTCATGTTCTGTGCCACCATATCTGACTTGCCATGTCCCTCTCAGACCAAGGGATGAGCAAGCTACAGTGGCCTACCTAAAGGTTGCTACAGTTTTAACGATCCTTGCAAATCCCTATCTGATACATATATTTAGCTTTAATATGGGCATTGGTCTTGCAAATGGTCAAAGGAGGAAAAGAATTCCTGCCCCCGTTTTGTTCTGCAGCTCTTCCCAGGCAAAAAGTTTCGCTCTTTCTAATATGGCACTTTGTGCAGGTTTGTGTGAAATCCATGGCCTCACACTTTGTCAAATAATGCCTCTAAGTTAGGCAGGCACTCTTGGGCTGACAGAAAGTTGCCAGTGGTTTAGGAATGAAGGAATTTCAAAGGTGGAAAGAGGGCATGCACAGAGCTTAGCCAAAGCTTGCTCTGCTCCAGCTAGTGGAGACTAATAAAATATTCTTTAAAACGCATGCACACACCCCAAGCATACAAAAGTCTTCTTCCTTTCTATTTTGAAAGAACAGTCAATTTTCTCTACAATAGAGTTCCTCCAGAATCTCTTTTTCTCTTGATGTTGGATTTTTATGTGTACTATTAAATTTTGCTCGTAATAAATTATTCTAGAAAAACCTCTTTAAATTATTTGGGGGGAAGGAGTTGAGATCCATAAGACTCTAGTTTTCCTTCATGTGCAATTAGGGAGTAACTTACGCGCTGAAGGTGGAACTGATTTGTTCTTTATCTAGTTAGAACAGTGAAGAGTAAGCTTCAATGTAGGTTCTGAGATCTTTGCTGCCCCCGAATAGAAATGGATGCAAAAAGTCAGATCTGGACAGAAATCCCCAGTTTCAGGTACTTAATCATTGATGAAGAAATGTTTATTAATTAATTGTGTGATTGGGGTTGGGGAATAAGGTTCAAGGAGCCCTGAGATTCTGATTCCTGTAGAGTCCACATCAAGAAACTTCATTTTCTTTCATATTTTCTTTAATATTTATTTAAGCTGTGGTACTCAGAGGGTCTTATCCTGGGACCAACTGAGGATTCATCCTTTTAGTCATATATTCATCCATTTATATATGGGAGCAGCTTTCTTTGCCAGGCATTGAACAAATGCATAAAACTTAAAAAGGGAACAAGCTGTCATTTGGACGTAATGCTAGGATTGATCCTAATCTAGCAAATGCCTATGTCAATTATTCAGTGCCTCACACACCCAGGGCCAATAGAGTAAATGTAGCAATTGTAACATTCATCCTGGTTCTTGACTAAATTTGAAGCTGTGTTTCCCGCTCCCACCCCCGCCAGCCCCCACGTCTTGTGTCATTTGCAACCAGTTTGTCTCCGTTCTTCAGCATAAATCAGAAGGCCTTGCTTCTCCTTCTAACAAAAGGCAGCTGGGAGTCTTCTCAATTGAATCTGCAGAGAAGCTCCCCAAGGTGAGAAGATATTATTCTTTCCTCTAGTTACAAATTATGAAGATGGTTGTCAGTTCCCCAAATTCTTTTTGGGACAGGTATGAAAAGAGGATAATGTTGTGTTTTTGAGACTGCTGATCACCTCTATATGTGGATAACCTTCTAGAAATGTGTCCAGACATGGCTCAGGCTTTGTCACAACAGAAACAACTATTAGTCCTCACTCCTGAGAGTTTTAGATAACAATAGATATGTTTCTTAGTGCAATGGTGTCAATGACTGAAGAGACATCCATCTCTCCTGATATTAGAGAGAGAAAAAGCCCGCTACTTAAGAAAAACAAAATTGAGACAAAAAAGCTTATGCTAACATATTAGTAATTTTCAGCTACATTATGTTCCCTAATCCAGAATTGGGAAAAACAGCTTCTAATCCAAAAAGTTACAGAGAAGTAGCATTTGGTCTTAAATTTTTACATTCTCCCTGGATGAAATCCTGAGATTCTGGAGTTGTTTTTGAACTTGACCCAGCTAGTTTATAATATGCTGCATCTTAGCTACACCACAGAGCTGGTGAAATAAATCTTTACACCAAAAAAGCATATGGATTTGATAACCTGCCCTGGAAAAATCAAGGACATCTGTTTTTTGGCTGTAAACATTTTTTTGAACGTTTAAACATAAAGCACTCGTCCAATTCACTAATATTTTGGAATGAATTTAGTTTTTATAGTTCATAATAGAAATGGATTGTGGGTTTTTTGTAGTTGAAAAAAATCAAAATTTTCACATTATCAGTTAAAATCACTTTAGAAAGAAACATTTTGAAAAGTGAATTTATTTTAAGTAAACTTCGTAGCAGGTATTCTAGCAGAGAAAATACCTCTAAGATGTAGAAATGCATTTTTAAGAGTTAAAAGAACCACGTACATTGGAAATCATTTGCTGATATCTAAAATATTCCTAAATTTTTATATACTGTACTATGTTTATTTGAACTGGCCATACAGTTTTAATTCGTTTCACTGCGCTAGAATTAGCTTCACTGAAGTGGATACACTCCACTGCAAGATGAACAGCAGCCTCATGTACCACAGATTTCCAACATAAACTATAATTCATAAAGGCCAACACAACTCTTGTCTTTGTAGCTGGGTAACCATTTATGTTTGAGGTGAAGATGTTAATGTGGAAATTTCGTGAGCTAGAAAAGAGGACGAATGCTATCATTCTAATTTATGACCTTTCATATAAGGCCAAATGTAAAGGCAACTTCAGTTGTTTTATATCTCAGGGCCAGCACAGAGCAGATGTATGAAATTTGGAGTGTTAGACATAAACTTTTATTACCAAATTATAAATAATTTCTCCCACTTATAACGTTCACCTTTCAAGTTCATCTTGATTAAAATACAAGGGCAGCATCACACCGATTTCACTGAGTTTTCCAGCTGAGAGAGGTTTCCTAGAGTTCGCAGTGGAGCATTAAGCATCACAGCATGTGGACAACTCTCCTCACAGGAGTTCAGACCCTGACCCATCTCTGCTGAAATTCAAGTTATACCAAAATGATGGCTGATGAAGTCTGAACATTTATTTAACCATCTCGACGTTGCATCTGAAACTAAGTGCCCATGATGTAAAATATATCCCATGTTTGGGTAAAAATAAAAGGCATACTGCCTTTTCTGAGAAATCTGCCCATCAGTCAATAAGCTTATATTACTTCCCAGAAGATATTCAACAGCTATAGTGTCTTTATTCTCATTTTCTTTAACAAATAATTTTCACATCCCATGAGAAAAGGTAGATGATAGTGCTCCAAATACCCAAAACTAGTATGTGACAGGTTAGGCGTTTTTATTGTCCAGTCTGAAAGTTCTGGAAAGGTCCAAGGGCATGCCAGCACTTCATACCAGTTAGTGCATTCTGCACCAAGACCTGCCAGTGTTCTTAGAAACCTAATACTCATCTAGGGGTTAAAATCTGCTTTGGAGACTGTTGATCAGTCCAACTGATCATGTTTGTAGCTATCATCATCAGCATCAACATAGTACAATCACCCACATGTCCACATGTGGTGTTTTGTAAAATATTTATAGTAATTTATATTTTTTAATATTAATTAATTTTAAATGTTAATTAATATAATTTATATTATGTTTGTATGAAATATTTATAAAATTTATTAAAAATTTTATAAAATTGGGTGTTTTATAAATTAAGCCAGACATGACATCTTCTCTTACAAACATGAAACAGTGAAGGACATGGTTTTTTAAAGGCATAGACACAAAGAACTATAGCAGTTTGGAACAAATAATGAAATGGCAAGAGTTACCTTAGTATTATTATACCAGCATTTGCCTATTTTAAGAACAATGCTTTCGAGAGAATGAGAAAACAAGTCATGGACTGGGAGAAAATATTTGCAAAAGATATGTCTGATAAAGAACTATTATCCAAAATATACAAAGAACTCTTAAAACTCAACAATAAAAAAATGAAAAATCTGAGCCAGTCCTGATAGCCTAGTGGTTAAAGTTCGGCATGCTCCACTTTGGTGGCCTGAGTTCGGGTCCTGGGTGTGAAACCACACCACTTGTCTGTTAGTAGCCATGCTGTGGCAGTGACTCACATGGAAGAACTAGAAGGACTTACAAACTGGAATATATGACCATATACTGGGGGCTTTGGGGAGAAAAAAAGAAAAAAGAAAAAAAAGGAGCAGAAGATTGGTAACAGATGTTAGCTCAGGGCGAACCTTTCCCAGCAAAAACACCAAAACAAAACAATTTTATTTAAAAGTGGGCAAAAGATCTGAAAAGACACCTCACCAAAGAAGATATACAGATGGCGAATAAGCGTATGAAAAGCTGTTCCACATCTTAAGTCATTTGGGATTTGTGAATTAAAACTGCAATAAGATTCCACTACATACTTAAAATGGCCAAAATGCAAAACACTGGAAACACCAAATGCTGGTGAGGATGCAGAGGAACAGGAACTCTGAGACGTTGCTGATGGGAATGCAAAATGGAACAGCCATTTTCGAAGAGAATTTAACAGTTTCTTGTAAAACTAAACACATTCTCATCATGCAATTCAGCAATTGCACTCCTTGGTATTTACCCAAGTGAGATGAAAACTTATATTCACATAAAAACCTGCACACAGACGTTTATACACCTTTATTCATAAGTGTCAAAACTTGGAAGCAATCAAGCTGTCCTTCAGTAGGTGAATGGATAAATAAACTGTGGCACATCCAGACAATGGAATTTTATTCAGCACTAAAAAGAAATGAGTTATCAAGCCTTGAAAAGACATGGAGGAAACTTAAATGCACATTACTAAGTAAAAAAAGCCAATCTGAAAAGGCTACATACTGTATGATTCCAGCTTTGTGATATTCTGGAAAAGGCAAAATCAAGGAGACAGTAAAAAAAATTAGTGGTTGCCAGGGGTTCGTGGGGAGAGAGGGATGAATAGGCAGAGCACAGAGGATTTTTAAGGTGGTGAAAATACTCTGTGTGATAATATAATGGTGGGTACACGTCATTACACGTTTGCCAAAACCCATAGAATGTACAACATCAAGACTGAACCCTAATATAAACTATGGATTTCGGGTGATAATGATGTATCAGTGTAGGTTCATCAACTATAACAACTAAACCAAACTATGTAAGCTAAACTAAATCTTGTCAAATTACCTTTATGACTTTAAGGATCCTTAATAAATTAATGCTTGTGTTTAGAGTTTTGAAGACTAGATCTTAGTGGACTAGTATTCAGAAAAAGTCTTGCACATGTTTTCTTTGTGTAATAAAAGATGCTAAAAAAACCCCCATGAAACATGGAAAGTTGCTTTGTGAATTGGTAAAAGCCAATGATAAGCTGCCGAGGGGGTTCTGGGAACCACCACATTTTCATAAACTTGTGGGCTTATGAAGTAATTCATGGTGCCAATCCCTTTGTCTACTTGGGCCCTTACAGATCTATGCACCTTAGAAAACATCACAGCCAGGGCCGCCTCATGGCTGAGTGGTTAAGTTCCTGGGCTCTGCAGCAGCCCAGGGTTTTGCCGGTTCAGATCCTGGGCACGGACCTAGCACGGCTCATTACGCCCTGCTGAGGTGGCGTCCCACATAGCAGAGCCAGAAGGACCTACAATGAGAATATACAACTATGTACTGGGGGTCTTGGGGGAGAAGAAGAAGAAGAAAAAAAGAAGATAGGAAACAGACGTTAGCTCAGGTGCCAATCTTTCAAAAAAACCAAAAAAAACAAAAGAAAAGGTTGCAGCTGCTCTGTAGGTGAACTATGCCCTTAAAATTCCTCCTGGCCCGCTGCCCATCATACTGGTCTTAAAGGCTCCATCAGGGCTCTGTGGTAAAGGGAAAGAGACTATGAATCAAAAAATTCTTCTTTTGAATAGCTGAAACAATCAGTGAGGAATGTGGTACAATTTGATATCCTTCGTGAAGAAGGTTTTTAGGGATAGTGCTTTATAGTCTATGATGTTTGTTCTTTGCAGCTATTTTATTTAAATGATACTTTGCTTAAAATTTTTTATTTACATTATATTTCAAATTGCAAGATGTTCAAATACAGCTCTTTCAATAAATCTGTAACGACTTGGTCTTTACCCAAAATTAGCTTTTATAGAAGGATGTAAGGAAGTCTCTCTTTTCTAACAAATCACACCCAGTTCTCTGTCCACCATATCAATCAAAGGTTCATTTCTCTAGCTAAGAGAGGCTTACAAGAGAGGGAACTCATTTTTGTCTTAGAAAAAAATTCTGCGTCTTAGACTCTATAACACTTACCAGGGTTAAGGATCTGTTTAAAGATGATATTGCTTCGTTTATAGCCTTACAAATCATAAATAGAATTCCTGTATCCGTTTTAAACTGATGAGGATATGTGTGTAGGGGGAAAAAAGGAGTCAAGTGTTTGGTATAACAGTTCTCTTTTTTCCTCTCCCTTTCCATTAACAGCAAGAATATTGAGAATGCATACAAAATTCCAAACCAAGTTCCCATAGCAGCACTTAAATGTCTGCACACCATTTCCAATTAGAACTGGTTTGAAATGTAACGCAATTGATGCCATTATAATACAGTTACTTTCGTATTTTAATTCTTTTTGCGTCCATTAACGTTGCCATGGAAACAATCTCTTGTTAATAATGACTTCGTCTTCACATATTTAATCAAAATCCAAAGGTGGATTTAAAGATTTGAAGCTGCTTGTTTTATTTATTTATTTGTATTAAATTATTGAAGGACATTTCTGGGCACGTACTTTAGCAGTAAATTCCAGTTTCCTGTGACTTCAAGCTATTCCTTACATTTCTGCCTAAAAGAAATCCTGGCTAAAAGATCACTTCCAGTTTTTGTGTTTTGCTTTGCTTTTTGTTTCTGTGGAAGAGGGATGTTTGCTTTCTGTTAAAAGAGAGAGCACGATCACTTTTTTACTTAACTCCACAGCACCAACTTTGACTTTAGGCAAACCAGGATTCTCGGATTTGCGCGCTCAGGCGGGGCGGGCATTTTCGGTCCCCGCGGGCTGCCGTAACCTGGGAAAGCACTGATTGGCTGAGGCGGGAAAGCACCGCCGTGTGGGCGGCTTCAGTTTCAGTTTCGGTTCCGCCCCGTTAGTCGGCTGCGGCCGGGCCTGTGGGGCGCCTGCAGTGGGGTTCCGGATCCCGGCCACGAGGTGAGCCAGACGGCCGCGCGCGCCGTTGGAGGCCGCAGTGTTCCGCTGCCTCGGGCAGGGCTCGGGGAGCCGCAGCCTCGCGCCCGGACAGGCCGCCCCTGCGGGCGCCAGGAGGGAGCGCGGAATCCGGAGCCTGCGGCGGCTGGGCCCCGGGAAGTGCCGCGCTCCCCCTAGTTCCTCGGCGCGGCGCGGAGGGCTCTGGTCGTCGGCGCCGGGATGACGGGTCCCGGCCCTGAGCAGCTCTCCCCGCAGGGCGCCTCGAACGCGCGGTGAGCGCCGGCTTGGCTCCACCCAGTTGGCTGCCGAGACCGCGCGTGCTCCTCGAAGTTCCGCCGGGAACCCCGACCTTAGCCCGGGAATCCGGCGGGACAGCGGACCTCAGACACAGGGCCAGGCTTCTCCCGCTTTCCAGGGCTGCAGGGACTTGCCCGGTCTCCACTACATCGGGGTGGCTGCGCCTGATCCCCAGGAGTTACGAGCTGGCCTGGCTCGCCTTCCTGAGTTGTCCGGTTGGGGATGCCCACAACTGAATGGTGTTCTGTCCTTCCACCGGGGCTTTTGTGTGTAGGTGTACGCGCGCCTTCCTAGCAGGTATCAGGGTCTCTAGAATTAGGGTGATGCAGGTAATCTTGATAGTGATTTAGTGTGTCCTCCCCCGCCCCTTATTAACACAAGACGGTTAGAGAAAAACTGAAAACTTAGTGAAAACAAAAAGTTTAGTGAAGAAAATAATACTCATGGAACCCTTTCATCTACAACCATGTGTTTTGCTCTTGTATGTGGTAGTTTCTGATTAAGCCAAGACTGCACCTATTTTATCACTTAACAGTATATTTACTTTTCCACTTTCATTTAAAAGTTATTCCTAAATATCGTTTCTAATTTTGTGTCTTCTTTTGATTGGCTACCCGTTCCATCATTGTGTAGGTCCCGTAAATTATTCAGCCATTTCCCGGCTGGGGGATTTAGGGTGTCTGAGAACTTTCGCTTCATTTTGGTATCCCAGATGATACTTCCATAAACTTTTTTTTGAAGCTGTAATTCGGTTTATTTACTTGGACTAGATTCTGAGGAGTGAAATTAGACTAGATGCTGTGATCTAATAAGGTCTCTTTAGGTTTTCATACACATTGCCAAAATTGTTTTCTTAAAAAGTTTTGATAGTTTACATCATTCATGTATGACTTTGCCTGTTTCACCAGAAGCATAGTAGCTCGTAATACATTTCTAATGCTTCAACTAGCAAGGTTGAGCCTCTTTTTGGATTTTTTTTTTTATGGTACTGTCTGGCAGTTTCACTTGTTTGAGTTTTGTGCAGGAATTTCCAGAGGATTATGTTAGTGTGTGTGTGTGTGTGTGTATTATTGGAGTTACTGTGTAGGCCGACTGAATGTTAGAGCAGGATGATCATTGAGTGACCATCCTGCGTAACCCCCTTATTGTGCAGATGAGGAACCTGGGGCCTTGAGAGATGAAATGATGAGTTATCCAAGGCACACAGCTAATTAAGTAGCAAAGCTGGGCTTAGAGGTCAGGTTTCCTGCCTCTCAAGTGAGTACTCTGTTCTGGGTGGTCTCTCACTAAACTGTGAAACACTCCTTATTAGAATTTGAAAAGATGTTTATATCACTTGGATTATTCTGTCCTTTTAGAATTGTACCAAGTAACAGATTTTAAGCATCTGAGGGATCTAGAACACTGCAAAATGAGAAAGTGAGCATTTTCATGGCCAGGACTAGAAATCTGTTATTTAGCATGGTAACCACTTCAAGATTTTTTGATAGTTTTTAGATTCTCTATTTGTGGGAATAAAATATCTAATAAGGTTTAATTTATGCTCTGTCATCTGGTTAGAGCTTAGTCGTTGGTTCTCATTTGTTGTACCTTAAGGGTTTTTTAAAACTCCTTGTTGCCTTAAGACCAGAGAACAGTGCTTTTTGATTTAGGGCTCAGCAGAGTTTCTCAACCTCATTTTGGGGCAGATAGTCAGTCCTTTGTTGTGGAGGGCTGTCCTATGCTTTGCAGAATGTCAATCAATATCCCTGACCTCTACCTACTAGATATCGTAACACCACCCTGCTCAGTCAAGACAGTACAAAATGTCTCCAGACATTTCCAAATGTTCCTGAGACTGGGATTTAAAATCACCCCTGGTGGAGAACCACTTGCTTATAGGAATTACTTGGGGAACTTTATAAAATAGAGATTACAGTGCCCCTTGCCCAGAGAGTCTGACCTAGGAGTAGACTTCAGGAATCTGCATTTTAACAAGCATCTCTGTTGATTCGGATGCAACTGGTTCTTGGATAACACGGAAACGTTTTTGTTTTCTCCATCTTTCTTTTATTTGATGCTCAGTAATAGAGATATTACTATGCTATAGCTGTTTAGGTGCGTGGATGATACTGTGCTAGTCACTGTACCCGTAGTCTGGCGGGGAGGGGAAGAGACAGGGATTTTCCTTGGCACTGCCCTTAAATACCTCTTCCACAGGCGTAGGCAATGTGCTTAAGTACCAGGGACACCAAATGAGTAAGACATTTTCCCTGTCCCTGAGAAGCTGAGAATCCACTATGGGAGACTGGTCAGCAAACAGGACAGCTACAAAACAGCCTGGTAAGGGCCCTGACAGAGAGTGGAAAGAGGTGCTCTGAGTGCATGGAGTACTGACTCACGTGGCCCTTGGGAGGCATGGAGGAAAGTAGCCCTCTACTGTGTGGGTTGGAGGGCCAGGTGTTCCATCGTCTTGGAAGGGAGGGAGGTAGAGAGCTGCTCTTCTCAGTGTCTGATGCCCTCTCAGACACTGATAGATCAGCCTGGAGCTGCATCTGCTTGGGTTGTAATGTTATGTTTCATTGCAACTTTTTCTTTTCAATTTTTTTTCATCCTATTCTGTAAATACTCTAAGAGTAGGTGGAAGTTTACAGGTAAACATTGCCAAGAAACAAGGATTTGCATGTCTTCTGCTCAGTGACATAACTCAAAATCACGTTAGATATAGTTCTTTCCATTTGACCATTATACTTCTTCACAGGCCAGTTTATAGTACTTTGTCACTGTGGGTATTTTCCCCCCAGTGCTACTTCTGTCCAGCTAGATCTCACTGTCTCGATGGCTGTTACCCAGGTTTAACAGGATAAACTTGACATAGTCAAAAGGGCAGCTGTACCTTTGAAACGGCTTGGGGCCAGCTTTAGTTCTGCTCACCCCCTCACAGGGTCACTATGTGCATTGCTCATGAATCTCATGTGGCCTGGCACATGGTTGGGTGAGTAAAATTTGGTTCCTTTTTTCCCCCCGTTCGTTAAAAAAAACCTCTGCAGTTTGCAGGCATTCTCATACTAGGCCTGTCATAGCTTCAGACAGAACATATACTGCCTTTGACTCAACAGCCATGTATGAAAATAGGTCATTTAAACCAAGCCCGAGTAGGAGTCGGGGGAGGGAGGGGAGGCGTAGAGGGTGATTCTGGCTTTGATTTTGAAGAGCAGTTTTATCAAGGTGATCTGCAGAAAGGAGGCCTTTTTCCTCTTAGGTTCAAGAGGCTTTTCTTTTGCTTCAGAAATGGTCAGAACTGTTCTTTCTGCCTTATCCAATTTAAAAGATGAAAACTTAAAATTACGTGAGCAAAGTGATGGGACAAATTGTGGTGTCGAGACCAATCTACTCATACAAAATGGATTTATGGGCAAGTCGTTAAGTAACAGGGAGTACCAAGGAAGCCTAATGAAGATGAATGTACAAGATACGGTCTCCTAAAGTGATGGGTAGACTCCTCCTTCCAAATAACTAAAAAATGGTCTTTTCAAGAGATTTAGCACAATGTAGATATTCTAGAGAATAAATGAGAAGCTTGGTACTAGTCTCTTTCATGTGGCTTACAGTCTTTTGAGGGAGAAAAGACTCGTATAAAAGAATTAAAGAATATATGGGGCTGCCTGGTGGTGCAGCAGTTAAGTGCGCACGTCCCGCTTTGGCAGCCTGGGGTTCGCCAGTTCGGATCCCGGGTGTGGGCATGGCACCACTTGGCATGCCATGCTGTGGTAGGCGTTCCACATATAAAGTAGAGGAAGATGGGCACGGCTGTTAGCTTAGGGCCAGTCTTCTCGGCAAAAAGAGGAGCGCTGGCAGCACATGTTAGCTCAGGGCTAATCTTCTTCTTTTTCAAAAAAGATTAAATGTGATAGTGTTTATAAGCATGTTAGCAGAGTGTCAGCATAAAATAAACATTCAGTAAATGGTGGAGGTGGTAGTGGTTGTCGTGGGTACCCTAACACTGACTGTGCGAGACTGTAGTGACAGGTGATTGAGAACAGGGCCTCTGTAGACACAGGGCTCTTCTCTGTTGAGGCTGTGTCATAGGGTTGTCCTGAGGACCGGATGAGATAATGCATGTAAAACACTTAGCTTGGTATCTGGCTCACAGTAAGTACTGGAAACGTTAGCTGTCATGTTGTAGTAGGAGTGGAGGTAGAGTAATGCTGAGGCTTCGTACGTGGGCCTTTGATACTTGATTTCCTATGAATATGTTCGGGGCTTCCAGGCTGTTTTGTTGAATAATTAACTTTTGTCTTTTCCTTTATTGCTCCCTTTCAGATTTCTGATCAGGATTGTTAAAATGAGTCTGCGGAAGCAAACCCCCAGTGACTTCTTAAAGCAAATCATCGGACGACCAGTCGTGGTAAAATTAAATTCTGGAGTAGATTATCGAGGTAATATTTTCATGCTTTATCTTCACTGGTGTTAACTAAATAAGTAAATGTGACACTGATTTTTATTAACCACTGAAATGTACCCAGTAGACCAAAAAAGCATTGGTTGTCAGCAGTTTTTATGCCCTTTTCTTTTTCTGCCTCTGAGATGGTTCCTTTTAGAGCGATAGCCCTGAGAGCCCAGTGTGTGCTTCTGACTTCCGGTGTGATTTGTGACTCCTGTCTCTGCTTTGAGATGATGTGCACCTAAGTTCCCTGGTCACAGCAAGGGATTCCCAGTCACCTCAGGTGTGAATAGCTGGATACTGAAGAACACCTTGGCACAGCAGCATTTGTTTTTGCAGAAGTATTTACGATTGGCAAGCAGCTGTTGAGATAGTATCATCTTACAACATGAGCTTCCACTTATATACTATGTGACGTAGCTGAAGCCACCTTTCTGGTCTTGTAGAGAATGCTCTTTTTAAGAGGCTGTGACACTGCTGAAATTAACTTTGTGGGAGGAATGGCATCAAATTCCATTTTTTAAAGTTACTAAATTATTAATCTTTTAAAATTAAGATATGTTAAATTACTGGGAGTGTTACATAGGTGCAGATAAGTAATTCATTAGCAGAGTTTTAAAGCCTTTTCTTGGTCTCTTTTCTGAATGATAGTAATCTCTTGAGCTTTTCCCTCTTTCCATACACGCAGCTTAATTTTTTTTTTTTTTAAGATTTTTAATTTTTTCCTTTTTCTCCCCAAAGCCCCCCGGTACATAGTTGTGCATTCTTCGTTGTGGGTTCCTCTAGTTGTGGCATGTGGGACGCTGCCTCAGCATGGTCTGACGAGCAGTGCCATGTCCGCGCCCAGGATTCGAACCGACGAAACACTGGGCCGCCTGCAGCGGAGCGCGCGAACTTAACCACTCGGCCACGGGGCCAGCCCCACACGCAGCTTAATTTTATTGGGAGCTTCCTGTGTGTCCCGTGTGTGTTAATCACTTTAATTTTTGTTTTATCCTCAAATCAGTCCTTTGAGATCTCTGTTGATTATCCTCACCTCATAAGGGAGGAGCTAGGACTCTAACTTGACTCAGAAGCCTTGTTATGAAATCACTTGGCTGTTTATGTACTGTTTTAGTTTCTTGACATTAATAACATCTCCAGTTTAATTCCATTTTTGTAGTGGAACTAATTTATTTATACTGAATACTGAGATATTGTAAAGTCTGTAAGTACTGCTTCTCACCCCTGCACTTTTGATGAGCCCAAAGGAGGTAACAGACTTCCAGAGATTTGAGTATATTTAGCAATCGATTAGAGTGTGGACATCGTGTTCAGGGTCTTCTTAGTACCCGCGTCATTGGGGAGATCAACCAGCCTGACCTTTTTTCTCTATACTCTTTAGAGAAAATTTTTCTATTTATAAAGGTAATATGTGTGTTTTTCTTTTTTTTTTAGAAATTTCAAAGCAAATAATGGAGAAAAGTATTTAGAAGAAATCAAAACTCTCACAAAATTCTACCATCCACAGATAATCAGCCTTACCACTTTGGACCTGTCTCCATATAAACATAATTTCATGTAAATGGGATCAGCTGTACATGCACCCTGATTTTTTTTTTACATTAAAAATACATTCAGTTTTCTGACAACATAGTGCTTAGTGGCCGCATAGGAGTACGTTGTATGGATGTACCACAGTTTTGTTTTTGTTTTTAACCAGTTTCCATTAATGGACATTTAGGTTTTACCAATTATTTTGCTATTTTAAACACTTCTGCTCTGTTGACATGTATCTTGAGCACTTGTCCAAGTCTCTCTTTAGTGTAGATTCCCTGGGCTAGGATTTCTGAGTCAAGCAGCATGCCAAATGGCCCTCCCTCGGGGCAGATGGGTTCATCTCTAGGTTCTCACAACCCTTGTATTAGCCTTTGTTTTCGGCTTTTCCATTCTCATTGGCAACAAGTAATATCTCATGTTATTTATATTTCTTGGCTTACTACTGAGGTTGAACAACTTTTCACATGGGTACTAGCCATAGTTTTTCTCCTTTTATGAATGTCTATTCACGGCCTCTATACTAGTGAAGGGAAATGTACACTTCTGAGAGCATTACTGTAAAGAATGCTCTTATTTATGGTTAAATAATAAAGAACCTTGCTCTCTGTAGCAATTTCTATTTAAGTTTGAAGAAAACTTGTTGTTTTCTGTTATTCATAGACGTTTATCCCATAGAGAAGGGAGGAGGTTACAATTCCAGCCTCCTGGAACCTTTTTCTTAAAAATCTTTGCTCTGGGAATAGATATTCTTATTAGAAGTGAATGTCTCATTTTTAAATGCTTTTGATTAATTTTCAAACAGATTTGCATATCGTGTCTCAGAAGTTTCTGTTCGTTTATGCTTGTGGTTTAGATGAAAAATAATACAGCAGGAAATAAACTATAAAGTTGTATCTCAAGCTTTCTTTTGATAGGAAATAATTGTTATTAATTGTTCCCAATCCTTCTGATTCTTTGAAAGTTTACTGCTTCTAGCAGAATTCTCTTAGATGAATGCCTTGTGCTCTCATCACACACACACAATTTTGAAAAGAAACTTTTTTGTTTAGAGGATAATGGGGGCAGAAGCAGAGAGTGAGGAGCATGTTAATGAAGTTGAGACTAAATCAAACTATCGACTTGGTTAATTGAATCAAATTAGTAGTATTTGTTTTCTCTTGCATTTTTTTTTTCCAGAAAATACCACTTTAACTTAGACACTCAGAGTTAGAGGCTTATATATTTTCATCTTTTGGGGAAAAATCATCAGGTCAAGTTTTACAAAATTTATACCATCTTAACACAATTAAAAAGATTCACTTGAACAGTTTCCTTGAAAGCTCCCTAGAATGTTTTTGGCCCTTTTTCTATATTAGTCTGGAGTTGAAAATATTATAACTGTAACAAAACAGAAAGGGATGTGTTATAATCCAGTATGTTGCCCTGTATTCTCAAGCTGCTCTTCACTGTGAGTCACAGCTTTAAGATGTGCTTTCAGGAGCACCTGCTGTCTCCTCTTCTATTATCTTAACAGATTGTGGAGCCTTCCTGTTAACCCTGGAGTCCATTCATCTGCTGCAGTAGATGTTGTGAAAGAATGAAGTAAATCTGCCAGATCCGTATTTCAGTTAGTGGCTAAAGTAAGAAATGCCACTGGAAGTGAGGCGTCTTGGCTAATGGTCATTTGTTTCTACGTAATTGCCCCCTCCTGTTTTTAACTTTCAAAGAATGGCATTTTATGTGGAATATTCTTACTATGTCACTTTTGTGAAGGCTTTAAAAGTTGCTGTTGTTATCACACATACCATGAGGGAAGTGACAGTTGTTTCTCCTTCTGGCAGTGGGTGCACGACTGCTTTCGTACTGTACGCTTCTTAGCCTTCATTCAGATGGGCATAGAGTAAAGACTTTTTTTGTGCCTCAGTCTATTGTTTCATCTAAAGTGTGAATTTTTATATTAAGCACGTAAGAGCTAATGAATAAAGAGATTGTCAGCTCTAAGGTATACCCTGTAATTTTCAGATCTTTGCTTTGTATCTCTTCTCTTTGAAAAATCTGTCTCCAGGGGTCCTGGCTTGCCTGGATGGCTACATGAATATAGCCTTGGAGCAGACAGAAGAATATGTAAATGGACAACTGAAGAATAAATATGGGGATGCGTTTATCCGAGGAAACAATGGTAATAGTCCCTCACTCTACGGTTGTACAACATCCAAAATAAGCCCTTTTGTTTATAATCAGGGTCACCAGCAGGTTTTCTAGGTAGTTTAGAAGTTCAGTTTTAGTTTTGCTTTATTTTTAAATTCTTGTTTCTCAGCTCTTCAGCGTGACCAGTTCTTTTTTAAATGCTTCGTGGAATTTTGGAACTAGAAATTCTCTCCTTCCCTCCCTTTACTGATGAGGAACTGATAGCCATTGCTGTATGACCCAGAACTCCGTTCCCTTGAATACGGTTTATTATGTTCCCCCAACACTGCCTCTTACATGGCAAGCTGGAGCTGTAAGAATGGCCACTATTTCCCTGCTATCTTTGGTTTGCATCATTTGGCAGTTAGCTTGTCCTATTTCTCTATTAAGCATTCAAATGCTTTCTGTGGAGATTTATATCCTTTAGTTTGGCAAAAATGACAAAATAGGAAATATGGATCTAAAGCGACTCAGCTTTTTAACAGCTAATATATTGCTGTAGTTGTTATGGTTACTTTCAAGTACTTTGTTTAAAAACACAGTAGCAATAAAGTCATATTTGAATTTTTTTGTGGGGATGGTAAGACATCAAAACTGTTGAATTATTCTTTGACCCATCCTCACTTCTTGGTCCCATCCCCTAAATGGAGCCTTGGGGCTCTTGTATTTGGATTTTTAATTAATGTGCATTCTTTAGTTCTGGATAACTTCTTCAACCCCCTTAACAGTTGGCTCTCTTTGCTGTGAACTAAATGTCCTGACTTTGTTATAGGTGTTCTGTCTGCTGTTCTTCCAGTACCGTGTTTCTTCACATCATATCTTTATATACATCTTTTGCTTGCTTTTTAGTCCTTCCAACATGAAGAATTTCTTCTATTTTTCATATTGTTTTTATTTGACTCCCTCCGTTTACTGAGAAATGCTATGGTTTTTCCCCATCTCAGGACAATTGGTAGCGGCAGTCACCTGCAGGTTCTGTGAGAGGTGGTAAGGTAGATTCTGTTACATGCATACTACATCTGGGACTTGCCCAGCTTCCCAGAGGCATTTTTACTGTCATTCTTATGCTTCCCTTCATATAACTTTTTCTGTGAGGTAATCAGTGGTAAATATCTGTAGATTCCCAATTTCATATCCTTGGCTCTTAAACAGGATGCTGACTTATTTGATTAATCTGTGCTGCGTCCTTTAATCAAGAAATCTTTAATGTTCACTTTGAACAAAGCTGTCAGAATCTGAGTAGGTGTGGGGCGTTGGAGGGGAGGTGCACCTCGAGGGAAAGCTTGACCGGAGTGAGTGAGGCATCGTATTTTGTCTTATTCTTATCTCCCCCATATCCTAAAGAGTTCAGTTGAGGTGGTCACGAGAGGACTAACTAATCAAAACTTTGGATAACACCAAAGGTTGATACTTTTAACAGAGGACTCCAAATAAAGACTTTGGTATCTTTAAAAAAAAAAATAAACTTCCAGGTCTTGTTTTTCCATTTAAAAAAGTAAACAGCAAGTTTAGAGTTTATGTTGGGGAGATGGATAAAAATATTTTCTTTATTAATCTGAAGTCTAGTCTGGTAGATTTACTGATTTACTTTATTACAAGCGTAATTATTATACCTATAATTACAAAACATTCTTAGAGTCCAGGGACTCTCACATCATTTTATTTTATCTTCCTGGTCACAATTTGCAGTCAGTCAGATGTGTAGCTAAGACTAGAACACAGTCCTGTAAGACATCAAACCCAGGTCTAGATTCATAAAGTTAGTCTTATAGTAGTTGTAGAATTTGTTGTGTGGTATGAAAACTCGTTTTAAATTTGCAGAAGTGTCAGACCAAAATCTGTTTGCTTTTAAAACTTAGTATTCTGATACCTAGGAACAGTTTTTTTCAATTTATTTATTTCTTCTTTTCAGTGTTGTACATAAGTACGCAGAAGAGGAGGATGTGAAGACGCCAAGTAGAATACTTTTCATTCATACTTGGATATATTTTTAATGAAATTTTTGGTTCTTTCATGATATAATTTGTCCTATTTCATAATAGTTGGTGATTTTTTCATTGACATGTGGATAAGGTATATGTATAAAATTGTGGATTTAATTATAAAGAGTTCTTTCATATTTAAGTTTTAGTCATTTTCTTTTCCCTGTATGTCAGTGTGCAGAACGCAAAAAGAATAAAAAAAGGAAAAAATCTATTTCTCTTTATACGATTTTTAACTTAAGTTTCAAGCAGTGTCATTTGATTTGATTGCTTTCCCTATTCGGCTGACTAAAATGATGTGTGTGGTGATAATTAAAACATTTTAGAGACATCCTTATTTATCCCATCCTCTTCTATTTGCCATACAAAATACTTGAGTGGAAATGTTCTACAAAGGCATCTGGTTTCATTCTGAGGCTAATAAAGGTCCATGAGGTCAGAAGTTCAGTCACTTAGATAGAAAATAAAATTGGGGATCTAACAGTGGCATTTCCACAAAAGGAGTGGGAATCCGAGTTGAGTTGGAGAAATTCTAAAAGTTACCAGTATGTGACCAAGGTGAAAATGTTCCATTTATGCCCCGTCTGTCTGCAGTCATCTTGTGTCTCCTCCTGTGCACTTAGGCTGTTAGTTAGTTTCTTTCTCCCTTTCAGGAGCATTGGCATCAGTGTCATGCTCTCATTTTATGAACATAGTAGGGGAGGAGCCATTCCTGTACATCTGTCTGGCCGTCATTTATTTAGATTAAAGCAAAGCCTAGAGTTTGTAAACTTATGCAGGTTCCAGTTGCTAAACTGTGATCAGGGAGGAAGTTCTCACTCTTCCTTAGGGGGGGGACTTCTGGGAAGCCTCTCTCAAACCCGGGCTGTGTTTGAACGTAACATTGTCCGGGAGCAGAGCACCAAGCATTCATGTTGCTTGGCACAAGGCTGCCCCTCTGCCTTATGTGACTTCTGCTGAGAGGGTTTTCACAGTTTATTAATGAGATTTCCACAACCCTGCTTTATTCTCTGAACAGTTTACGCCGTCTCTAGGAACAACAGATAGTACCTGGCCCTGTGGTTGAATGAACACCAGACGATTGTGTGAACGTCGTATTGGCCTTCCTCTCCCTCCCTCCCCGGTCTGAGCAGCGTTCCTGTTTCCCAGGAGCTGGGGGTGTGATTTTAAACAATTGCCTGCTTGAAGGATGTGGATGCAGGATAGGGAAGGAGGGAGGAAAGGGGTGGTGCTGATCTGAAGAGGTAGATGTGGCATTTTGTCTTGTTTTATTTTAAAGATCACAGAGTACTTGGAAACAATTATTTTTTAATTAATAACTCAGAAAGGTGAACAGAAACGTTTCACAGGGTTTTACCATGTGCACACCAAAAATAAAACACTTTATGTTGTGCTTCAGTAATTTATCACTTCTTGACAGGGGTTTGAAGAGGGTCCAGTCTGTAGGTACAAATCACCAATTTGCTCTTTTATAAATGACTTCTTTTAAGGAGAAAATGGATGCCCCTCCAAGTGGAGCGTACATGTTCTCATTTGTTTTGTAGAGTATGTGGGGCTGCCAGGTTACTGTGTCTCTTCATTCACTTACATCAGCTGCTTCTGAAAGCAATTCCACTGTTATCTCCCACCAATCTGTGGCAGCCTATTTTTGCTAACTTCTTCCCTGATGTCTTTTCAGTGTATGTCTTTATTTTCCCCTTGCCGTCTCCCTATTTTAATAGCTCTACGCTGGAGTAGTGTTTTCAACCCTGAAACTATTTTTAATCAAGATCGACTTTGGGAAATGCTACCATTTTTATGGTAATAAAGGACTGTATTATGCCCTTGTACCACCTCAAGTTGTCCCCTGTGTATGTCTTACATGCTAGAACCATGAAACAAAGTGTAAATGGTAAAATTACTTTTTTCTTAACTGTAGTCTCCTAGAGGTCAGTGAACGATTTCCAATTGCATTGTAGCAAAGACATTTGTTCTAGGTTGAAGAATTTTTCAGTTGAGTACATTTTTCCCGTCTTTCTGCCCGCAAACCCTGGTTGCCATGCTCTTTCTCTTGGGCTGTGACAAAACAGAATGTTTAGTGAGAAAGAGAAAATTGTGCTTGATTTTTTTTTTAGACTATCTGACTTCATGTTCTGTTTTGGTCTTCTGAGCTATTCCTTGGCTGATCTTCCAACAAGTTGAATTGATTCTTACTTTAAAACTGTTTATCCCAAAACAGAGCTGTTGACAACTACAAATACAGATGGCAGACATGTGGTATGATTCTCATGTTCTCATCTTAGCATTCAATAAGGGAATGTTATTGAGAGACGGTTTACATCTTAAGCTTTTTTATTCAGGGCAGTGTAGGGTGCATGCTGGGAGTGCTTAATTATGTGACAAATAGTAACAAATGTTTAAGGGA
This sequence comes from Equus caballus, assembly GCF_041296265.1. Taxonomy (NCBI): domain Eukaryota; kingdom Metazoa; phylum Chordata; class Mammalia; order Perissodactyla; family Equidae; genus Equus; species Equus caballus. Next base: position 92,480,556 of record NC_091685.1, on the reverse strand, counting down.
TTTCCTTAAGGTCTGAAAGCTCAGCCGCGTTGACTTGGTGTGGATGGTTTATGACCCCGGAGGCTATAATAATATACTTTATAAGAATAAAAACAACCTCTGGGGCGAAAAATTGTCAAAATCACAATGACTCATGAGTGACCTCAGTACAGCATTCCAGGCTGAAGGGCCAGTCTGTTCCCTTACTGTGGAAGACTCTGACCTTTTGTCTTGGGAGCAGACGATCTTAAGAGTAGTGCCTAGCTCTTCCATTCAGAGGCAAATCCCAACCCATTCTGTGGCCAGGGCTATTCGCCACAGCCAAACTGCATTAACCATTCTTTTTTCCTCCACAAAAAGAAATTGCTGATGAAAGGAAGACGAACTATAGTTTTGTCTTTCGTGATCTTGTTTCTGGGGGCCCTGCACTCAACAGCATGTCTCTGACTGCCTTTGCTAAGATTGCCCCGGGAACGTTGTTGAGCTAGACTCCACCTACGAGTTGCAGGGTTAGTCCTGACCTCTTTGGGGTCTGAATATCTAGCAACTACTTTTATTCTGATAGCTGCTGCCCGTTTGTACCAGTACATGGCAGTGCAACTATGAGTGCCTCCGTTGTTGACTGACCAGCTTTGACTCGCCAGTTGGAGTCCAGTTAGACAAAGTGGGGGCGAGACTGTACAAGTGGGCAGGCAAGAGCAGTACGTGCCAAGTGACAGGACACTGGAGGTGACGCTAATTGATGTCTGCTCTGCTCCTCTCTTAACCTGCTTCCCTCATTTAGGAGATGGGGGAGATGGCCAGATAGTGGGGTTTGAGAAAGTGGTAGTGGAAGTCAGTTTAGCATTTATTGAAGAACTGTAGGCAGGCACTATGCTAGGCCTTGTGGGGACAGAAAAGTAAATATGACTCTGTTCTTGCTCTCCATACTGAGTTTGTAGGTTTGGGTATTTATGGGAGAAAGTGATGCTATTCATGCTCTTTTTCTTTAATTGGGCCAAAATTTTGAGAATTCCTTTTTAAAATCTGAACACTTTAGATGGATTTGATAATCTCAACTATATGTTTGTATCTTGAAATTCCACATAACCTCAGGACTAGATAATTTTGAAATCTGATTATCTCCATCTATTTATTTAGCCCGTTTCCCCGAAGGCCCATGTGGTTCAACCTCCAATCTTTTTACTCTTTTTTGGAGTAAAAAAAGATGGAGCAGAAGCCAGATTTTCTGTTTTGTTTCATCTGTCTTATTGGAAGATTTTCTTTTCTTACTAGTAATTTGGGAGTTAGAATAGAAAGTGGACAGGTTCTAGGATCTTCATAAAATCATAGAACGCTGGAGCAGTTGGGATAGACTAGTTTTCAAGGTCTTGTTTACAAAATGTTCAAATCCGTATGGACTTCATTTATTCCAAGTTTTATAATGGCATGGATGCTGGTGGGTTTGGCAAAATATGGTACTGATAATTTGGGTTAAAGGAAAAGCTAGTTTGTGAAAAGTTGACATAAAATAGTTTCAGAGAAACTGTTTTGCTGCTATCATGTGCATGCAGTCTTCCAAATCACTGTTCAGTGTTTATATCAAATAGAAGTCCTACTGAATTTGCAATAATGAAGAAAAAATTAAAAATCTGTAATGAGCATGTTGAGTGGATGTTGAGTGGATGTTGCTAGGATACAGGACAACTTTTTTTTTCCCAAGTGGTGTTTCAGTCATAAACAATGTCCACATCTCAGTGGTTTGGAACAGCAAATGATTCTCATGCTCTCCATCCACAAGGGCAACTAGGTGGGACTCTGTTCCTTGTGGTCACCTGGGGACCCAGGCTGAGGGAGGCAGCACTTTATGTTTCTGCCATCTCTGTGTGACTTAAGGCTTGGTGCTGCAGGGGAAAGGCATAAAGAATCGTGTCCTGGCTCTTAAATGCTTTTGCTTAGGAGTGACACCAGTCATTTTCACTCCATTTCGTTAATGAAAGCAAGTTACATGGTTTACTTTAAGTTTCCAGGAAAGTGTAATCCTTTCATGGATCGAGAAATAAAAGAAAACCAGACATATTAGTGAACAATGGTAATATTTACCAGTGTGTGTGTATTGGGGTTCTCCAGAGAAACAAAACCAATAGTGTGTGTGTGTGTATACATATACCTCTCTCTATATAGATGTATTTTAAGGAATTGGCTCATGTGATTATGGAGGCTGGCAAGTCTAAAATGTATAGGGTTGGCACGTAGGCTGGAGACCTGGGGATGAGTTGCAGTTCGAGTCCAAAGGCAGTCTGCTGGCAGAATTTCTCCTGGGGAGGTCAGTCCTTTCCTATTAAGATCTTTAAGTGATTGGATGAAGCCCACCCATATGATGGAGGGTAATCTGCTTTACTCAAAGTCTGCCGATTTAAATGTTAATCTCATCTAAAAAATACCTTCAGAGAAACATCTGCAATGTTTGACCAAATAACTGGGTACCATTGCCTAGCCAAGTTGACACATAAAATTAACCGTGGTATGTTAACCACATCCTTTGCATTATAAATTTTTCTTTCAGAATGTAGGAAGTATACCCAAATCCAAAACTGCAAAGTCTCAGATTTTTACTGCGTTGCAAAAAGAATCCTTTCTCTGCAAAGCCAGGTTGAAGGATCTGTGTTCCTGATACCTTAATCACTTTTTCATTAGATTCCCAAAAAAATATTGATTTGTTCCTTCCGTGGTTTCAGAAGCTGGGTCTGCATAGATGGCTTTGGTTTGCTTTGGTTGTTGCAGGTAACTTACAAATTCCCAATATATAATATTTCTAAATTTGAAAGAAAACACAGAAGGTACTAAAAACCTTTCCATAGAGCAGGGAAGCATTATCTCAAGCCAAATATATATTCTGTCCACATACTGTGGAGACGAGGTAGGGAGTCTTCAGCGTACATCAGAACCATGCTGTGTGCAATGTTTCACAGGCATGGTATATTATTTCTAAAACTGCACCTTATCACTTTCATATATTAGGTTTGCATGGCTCTCACTTTCCAGTATCTTTGAAACTCTTTACAAGTATCTTTATCTGGAGAGAGTGAATGTGCTGCCCGGCTTGTTTAAAGATGTCCTGTTAGTAGGACCTGATCTTTGAGTTTGGCAGAGCCTGCTTCCCTCTCTCTTCCGAGTTCCTCTGGCACGACGCAGATGCAGAGATTTCTGAGATGATTTCCCCATGTGGGGAGTGCAGTAGAGGATCCACCTGGGGTCAGACCTCTGCCTTGATTTCATTAGCCAACTGGGCAAATCCTCAAAGGCTCCCTTTGGTCCATGAACAAGGTGTCCCCTTTTCCAGATGTGGAAACCTGAAGCGAAGAAGTTAAGTGAGTTACCCTGGGTCACTTGGAGTCGCTACAACTCGAATGCAGTTCCCACTGCTGTTTGATCAGGCTCGTGAATGCTGAGCACCGTTGATTCCTTCCTAGCGTGCCTTTAGTCAATAAATCAATTTTCTCTCCTATTCGTCTTCTCAGTAGTCGCAATAAGAAGGTCCCAAGGTGCACACACAGACCGCTGTCCTCCACATTCAAAGATGATGTTGCTGACAGTGATTTGTTATCGCTCTTCTTGGATGTGACAGGAAAGATCAATAGGCAGCCATCAGCCCTTATGCGTGGCCAAGGTAAAAACTACCCCTTGGCTTGTGTCTTCAGGCACGGTTTGCAGAATCTTGCATTTTTTTGCGATGACTGTCTCTCAGAATTTGTTTTCCCCTGGAGTCCCCCTAACCCTAATCACCACATGACAGGCCATTTCCCAGCAGCTCTTCGCTGCGTCTTCGTGTTAGAAGCTGCATCGTCAGACCCAGTAACTACATGAGAGAGAAATGGAGGCAGGCTGTGTGTGACTCTCTGTGTCGCCTTTTCCTCCCTGGCCAGCTGTGTACCCCACGTCTGAGCATATGTGGGGCTTACTTAAAACCCAACCCAGTCATGTTGTGTTTCATGTTAAATACATTTTATTTGATAGTTTACTTATGACTTCTCTTTTGCTTTTCTCCTTATCGTTTTTCAGCTTATTATAAAACTTTTTTTTAAATAACTTTTTAAAAAACTTTTCATTAAAACTAATCACTTTGAGAACTGTGAGGAAAAGTCCAGGATGTCAAGAGATGTAGTAGGTCTTGATCAAAATGTATTGTTTACATTTTTGAAGAAAAAGGGAAACATCTATTTTAAGAAGTACTTAAAGTGAAGAATGGGTGAGAGGTTGACAGAGAGTAGATACTTTTGCCCCCGTTAGAAATGTGTTTTCCTAAATGAATCTGTTTTTGCCTGTTCAGAAAGATGAAAGTATTGTTTTAACTGAAGGGAAAACGAGGTTAAATAATCAAGCCATCAGGCAGAGGATTTAAAACTCTTCTTTTTATTAAAAACCAGTGCAGACTTTTAATATGAATACTTTTATTATTGTCATTCATTTCCCTTTAATGAAGTGAAACTTACCCAAAACTAACACATTCTCTTCTTCCCTCCATCCTTCCTCTTCTGTTCTATGGGAGAGACCAGCTTTTAGACTCTATAGTCCCTATTCCCGACACTATCCCTGTCAAATTGTACAGGCATTATTTCTCTCAGAGTTGCCTTATTCTGAATTTCATGTCAGTTTCTTTGTTACTTTAGCAAGTGGACCCTTCCTCCAGCTTTCTCTGTGGAGGTGGAGGGCTGTGCGAAAGTCACTTGGATTCCACTGGAGGCAGGACTCACGCTAGAGTCAGTGGCTCCTTGGAGGGCTGTGAGCGTTGCTGACCTGGGTGCTGTAGCAATTTAACGAAACACGGAGAAAGAAGTGCCTATCTGGCATGTGTATGTGAGAGAGACATTACTCCAGTTTAAACTGAAAACAGTGAGGAGACTAGATCAATTTTAGAGCCATTGTAGACTGGAAGCTCCTTGAAGGTAGGTCTGTGTTTGGTGTTTTATTTCCAGTGCCTGAAGGTGTCTGCCACATCGGTGTTCATTTGCTGTCTTCTTGCTGGCAAGTGACTACACAGAAACCCCATCCTGATGCCCTTATATAATTTACCTAGGTTTTTGGTAAGCATTTTTGCTTCCAGGTAGACCTGCTCTCATCCTCAGCATCAGGCCCATTATTATTATTTGAAAGTTTGAAAATACTGGCAGAGGCAAGTTACAGTGCACTGGGGACCTTAATTTTCCAACATCTGCTGCAAGTTCGTCCTGCCACAAGCTCATCTGACACATTTTTGGCCTGCCTGGCTGACAGTTTCGTTGCTTAGAAAGCAGAGGAAACACCAAGGAGGGCTGATAGTGGACTCCTAAGGAGGAAATGCTCACTGACAAGGAAGTGATGGGAATTTGGGAAGGTGACTTTGTCATTTTGGCATGGCTACCAGGGAGTAAAATAAACATTATATGTATTCAGACATGTGTCCCAGCCTTTGTGAAGGCAGATATCCAAAAGTTCAGAGAAAACATCATCTTGTGGGAAGAGATTCCATAAGTTTAGAAACCTCTATAAGGTTTCCTCCTGTACACAAACTCCAAAGAGAAAGTAAAGGATTGGCTTCCGGAGAGTTCCAAATCGTGATGGCAATAGCGAACATGTAGGCAAGGCTTCCTTTGTGCTGGCCATGGTTCCAAGCTCTTTACAACTCATTTGATCTTCTCAACAATTCCATGAGATGGATATTGTATTTTTTTTTGGCAAATGAGGAAATTGAAGCACAAAGAGGAACTTGCTCAACATCACCCAGCTAAGAAGTGGCAGGGGTGGGATCTAAACCCAGCAGTCTGGTCCAGAGACTTTAAACCCCACAGCCTGAATGTGTCAAAAAGCCCAAACCCCCAAATGAACTGAGGCTTTTCAGCATAAAGTGAACAACAAACGGATAGGCCAATAGTTAAAGAGGATAGCATGGTGTTAGCAGGTGGCGAGAAGACCAGGCTACTCAAGTTTCATTCTAAAGGAATAACCTCCAAGCTGAGAACACTTCTAGGAGAGAAACAGAATCTGGCAACATACCGAAGACTAGCTCCTCCAAGTTAACTCCAGTAGTGTTGAGTTACATCCCGCTGCAATGAAACAGCTTGCAGGGGACACTGAGGAAACACTGTTAAGAGCATGTGAGATTCAAGAAAACGAGAGATGAGCAAGTGCCCTGGTTAAAAAAAAAAAAGAAAAAGGTTAGGGAAACAACAGACCAGTAAACTCGATGTTAAAACCTTGAAATTCCCAAAAGAATTAGAGAAAAAAAAAGGGGGTGATTTTTTCGGAGGCACAAAGGGTTCAATTGAAGAAGGCATGTCAGGACCACGTAATATGGAATCAGTTTAGTGTCTAGACTACTAAATGATGGGAATATAACCGTAACATCCTCATTGCCACCATCACTGTCATCCTAACGATTATGGAGCAGTTTCCACGTGCCAGGCACTGTCTGAGGCACTCAGCATGTATCTCATTTAATCTTCAGACCCAGTCATCATGTCATAGTCATCATCTCTCTTAATCCTAACTCACTGAACAAAATTTCTTAACTTTGAACAAAAATAAAATAGAGTAGTTGCTGGTATTATTGGGGGATTCGTAAGTGATACTTGGAAAAGAAAAGGATTTAAGCGTACATAAACACAGCTGTGTGGACAACAATACTTAAAATGTGTTGCCGTCTTCTGTTGGTTCTGTACAGTTTAATATTTTCATTAATTACTTAGGTAAAGGAATCAAAGATTTTTCAGATGATGTATTTTTGATAGGGACAGATAATATTAGAAATAGGATCAAGAGTGAAAAAGCTCAATAAGCTAGAAAAAGAGAATGAAAGCAATAAACTAGAAGCAAAAAGCACTTCAATTTGGGGATTTGGGGTTTTTTTTCAAGCTACATAACACAGTTTGGGGAGACTCAGAATTACTGAATTTCATTGTTGGAAGGAACTTTTGGTCTTCAGGCTCACCCAAGCAGTCCCAGTAAATAGTGTTCTAGTCCAGTGTATTTCAATCTGCATCATAGGGCATGGGAGGTGAAATCAACTTACTGATTAAAAGTCAAAATTTTTAGAAAGTAAAATGCAAAAAATCAAAATGCACCGTTTATAGTAATTATTAGTGTTATTGTGTTAGGCTTTTGTTTCCATTTTATCCTTGGTTATGTATGCATTTGGTGGTGATGTTATGTTTTCTACTATAGATTTTGGTCAAAAAATTAGCCACTGCTGTGGCCACCTCTTAAATATCTTTCATTACTTCATTAATAGACACTGTGGGGAAACCTGGAGATTTATACTTTGTATAGATATGACTCATAGGAAGATTTGTCTTGTAATATGGAATTTGAATTTGTCTCACTGTAGCTTGAGCACGTTGGTTGTGTCTCAGCCCTGCCACATACTGGCCATGTGATCTTGCTCAAATTATTTTGAATCTTTAATCCAAAAACATCCTAATCTGTGAAAATGGAAATATTACTAAAAACAAAGCAATAATACTTTCCAAACCTCATGTGATAGTAAAGTCTGTTTTTTTTTAAAAGAAGGCACTTTAAAAACTCTGAAGATGTTATCAGTGCTATTCCTTTGTAACCTCTGGACAAGCCTAATCTTTTCTTATCGGCTCTTGGGCTATTTGAAGACTGCTGTCATGAACTTCTCCCCTCAAGAAACTCCCCGTCTGTTTATCTGCTCTTCAGAAATGCGCGATTTGGAGTCCACAAACCACTCTGGTCGCTTTCCCGTTTGTATGTGTTTATTCTGTTTTATTTATTTCCTCCTGTATACTCATTTTAAAGTAAGGACACGACATGAAAAATGACATGCAAACAATGAAAATAGATGTGTTTGGTTGGAAGAGCTTATTGATGATTACTTTGCTGTTTCAAAAATTGTTTTGAATGCTAGTATATACCCATCTTCCATGGAAATAAAGCAGGGTACCCAGAAGCCAATTCCATATGCGGACTAGTAATCTCAGAGTATGATGGGAAAATTATATTCCTTGTTCAGGAGATAAAATCGCATTAAAGTTTTTTTTTTTGTATTGTGTTTTAGTGATATGTTTTCAGCTTAAACCTCTAAAGTTTTTTATTTTTATTTTTTTTCATGCCTGCTGGTGAGCCATATCTCCTCCATCTTGGGTTTATGCCATTGGTTTTTTTCTGACCTAAGTAAAGCACTTAACATTTGTCCTTGTTTAATTTCATCTTGTTAGATTCAGCTCATTGCTCTAGCCTGTCAAGATTATTTTTCATCATTATTCTGCCATGCAGTCATCTGCTTGCCCCTCCCAGCAGCTGATTACCCACAGGCCAGAGTCGCATGCCCGCTACACCTTCCTCTCTCAGCTCTGAAGGGAAGGAGCCACAGAAACCCCTGTCCAGGTGACGTGATGGAGCTGATTATCAGCATCCTTCAGGGAAGTCCTTCAGCCAATTTAGAATCCTTGTTGTCCTTCTGCTATTTTAGCCCACTTTTTCCCCTATAGTCCATAAAAATGAGAAGTAAGCAACTGATTATATTTACCTTGTTTACTTAGCTGCCAGGAAGCTGAGAACCTGGGCCAATCATCCATTTTTAATAAGTCTAAGCCATTCAAAAAATCCATAGAAATAAAATAATAAAACATGTGGTAAAAGCTTTTTTTAGAAAAATGATGAATTTGTATAATATGTGTAATTTTAAAGAATTTGGCTATATAGAGTAAATCCTACTTGGTACTGCTCCATATCTTGTGCATTTCAAATTATGTTATTTCTGTACACATTACATAGAAAAGCAAAACATCTTAAGGGACTGCCATATTTGAATTTTGTTTAAACTTAAACTATGTTCAAACGATGTTCTGCTTAACTCTGGATCCTTCAGTAATACATGGTGCATTTGGCTTTGGGATAAAAATACAGGTGCATGGTGAGAGGAGTAATACTGATTTTAACAGAAACATCCCTGTTCCTCAGCCTTGCGAGTTAGGCAAATAAGTCAGCGTCAGGTTTAGTGAAATGGTAGAGTTAAAGTGGTATTATTGGCTCCACCTGTGGTAGACCTGTCAAACTTTTAAGGACGCTGTTGCCACGTGGATTTTGCATGCTTCCCTGTAGCGTTTTTATGCGCAGGCACTGGCCTGGGAACTGGGAAGTCTGCTGTTTCTCCTTTCAGCTTTCCTAGACTGCTGTATGGTTGGAAGCAAATGAGTACATTTCTCCGAGGTGCCCCAAACTCACGGAGATGTGGGCCGCCCTCTCGTGTTAGAGGTGTGTGCAGAGGACACATGTGAATAATTCAATAATGATGCCGGGCATTTTGTTCCCCTGAGTGCTGGCTCAGACCCCCGGGGGTCACTGCAGGTGTAGTATTGAGGGGCCAAGAGGCTGACTTCTACTGCTGTTAAAGGGAGCCGGTGAATGAGGCCTATCAGTTTTAGGTGTCTGTTTAGTAGAAGAAAGGGCCGTTGATAACAGAACGTGACAGAACTATGCCTGGTTTGGGGAAAATGTGGACCCAGCTCTGGAGTTGAGAGTCATAAAGCAAAAGAAGAAATTTGTCCTGCAGATATGGTCTATAAAAGTGAACCAGAGGATCATTTTTGGAGTTTGGTCTTTGTTGGTGCCTTGAAAAATGTTTAAAAAGTACAAATGTTGGGGTTGGCCCAGTGGCATAGTGGTTAAGTTCACATGCTCCACTTCAGTGGTCCAGGGTTCATGGGTTTGGAAGCCAGGGATGGACTTACACACTGCTCATCAAGCCGTGCCTGTGGCAGCATCCCACATATAAAAAAATAGAGGAAGATTGGCACAGATGTTAGCTCAGGGCCAATATTCCTCACCAAAAAATAAATTTGATGAAGAACTTTCACATTCAAAGATTTTGGCATTTTTCCCATTGCCAAGGGAGGGCAGAGGCTAACCAAACAATTTGCTTCTTCTTGGTACATAAAAGATAAGCAGTTTGGATCTCTTCTATAAAGGAGAATAAACCCTGTTTGTTGTGACTGTGCCCGAGATGGGAGATAAAGGGCCATGTGAGGGGTTAGAAAATGAACGATGATACTTAGGTAAGTCAAATAAACATAATGCTGCATTCTTTATTTTACAAAGAAAAGCGAGAAAAGAAAATATGTCCTTAGAATTTTTAAGTGTTCTTTAATTTGAGAAAATCTATCATGGATAGAAGGAAGGACAAACACTTGTTCGGCATCAAGGACTCCTGAAGTCTGGTTGCACTGCAGTGGCTTTCACCTGCGTGCTGTGACACCGTGGGTTTGCCTGCTCAGGTGGGTCTGCAGAGTAGACGTGCGAGGTCTTCGGTGAGGGGATGTTCTAGCCAGGTGCCCAGCTTACCCTGAGTGTCCTTCCACACCCTGGTCCCAGAAGTAGGGCATTGAAATCTGGCCTGCTGCCATTAATTTGCTATTTTGAACCATCACAGGCCACTCTCTCTGTATATTTCAGTTTTCTTGAACATCTGGAGGCAGTGGTAGCACCACGGAGGTTAGGAGCACAGGCTCCTCTGCAGAGGTTTACAACTCACCTCCTCCACTGATCTTAATCTTTCTGTGGCTCAGTTTCCTCATCTGTGAAGTGGGAGGGTATGAGTAGATGTTTCACAGGATCGTTGTGAGGCTTAGATGAGGTGATAAGGGAAAAGCATCAGATGGGTGCCTGGCACGTAGTAAGAGCCCAGTAAGTGGAAGCTATTGTTCCTACTTCCCTTGAAAGGTTGGAAGAAGGATGATTCAAATAAATGAAACATGTAGAGTTCTCAACAGAGACATGTGCACACCTTGATCTTCCTGAGCTTCTTGTCTGTGCTAAATTATTTAACAGATGACTTATGATGAGCGTGGTACTGTGCTGTGCATGGGATCTAAGCAATTTTCAGATGATTCCTACCCCCCAGGGCTTGGAGGTAGGTTGATATAAAAGATAGCACACACAAAGCCCATCCGTTGCAATGGAGGGCAGTAGGTGGGACCAGGTGCCCACATGAGGATAAAGACTGTATGTGGAGTAGGATCCTAAGAAGGTGCCTCAAAACAGTCATTTATGTAGAAGTCCCCAGAATTATTTCAAAACTGATCTTGGAGAATAATTTCTGGCATCTAACCACAAGCTGTGAATGTTTGGTTTTTTTGAAAAGGGAAAAGGAAATTCATAACCCCCAGATCCTCCTCTTCTGACCTGCTGTGATAACATGTGATCATCTGTCTCCTCATCATGTATCTCCTTGTTTTGTGATCGTCTACTGATGCGTTAGTCTCCATTACCAGCCCTGGAGAGGCAGACGCTGTGTGTTATTCATCTCTGTATCCCCTGCCCTGAGCACACAGCCTCCACTAAGTAGGCATTTAGCAAAGGTTGGCGGAAGGAATTAATGAAAGCTGAGTGCATTTCCAGCATATCTAACATTGAATGCCACCAACTTCCCTGTTTCAGATATAAGTTATATTATTCGTTCAGGCTTTCTAAATATCATTCTTTTTTTACAAACCCCTCCTTTGCCTCCATATAGTCTCCAGATCTTACTGATTCTTCCTTTACTTCCGTTTACTCCCATCCACATCACCGTCTCCATCGCTTTCCATCAGCGATGCCTCCTTTTATTTCTGGATAATTATAACAAACACAATGTGTTCCTTCCGCTTTCACACCTTTGTTCCAGCTCTCCTTCCTGTTTTGTGTGTTCCGTTACCCCTCTCTATCCATCCAAACCCACCTAACCTCCAAGATCAAGCATCTTTTCTTGCTCCTTGTTCAAATATCCCTCTCTACTCTAAATTCTGGTAGCCTGGCTTTTTCCCCCCTTCTGATAAGAGCTTTCTTTTTTTGGTGTGCATCATTGTGCTAGTACATCTAGTCCTTACAACATTCTTGTGAGAATTCTAATAGTCTCCCCCACTTTACAGATGGGAAAAACTGAGGCTCACCAACATTAATGAACTTGTCCAAGGTCACACAGCTGACTTGGTGTCTGACTTTAGAGCTCTTTCTTCTGCATCTTGCCACCAAGTAAAATGTCAGCTCCTAGATACTTTCTTGCATCAGCAGAGTATCGCTTTGCAAATAATAAGTGTTCAAATATTGATTAATTTTAATGTCCTGTTTGTATTGTTCTTTATTGGGGAAAATGGAGTAGAAATTGGGCAGAAAAAGAGCACTAAACCATTCCTTTTTTTAACGGAAGAAAGTGCACAGTAGCATGGAGAATGAAGCAAAAGTCAACAAACCTGCTAAATGTCCATAAATGTCCATTGATTTCCCATTTCTAAGAAAATTAAAGTTGAGTTTGAAGAAAATTGTGAGAATTTTTCTCGTTTTTACACAGATTATCCCAGCACTCCAGAAATCTGTAGGCTTTAGAAAAAATTATCTAGGTAAGTATTAAAATGCTCACTACAATATTGATGCTAGAATAGCCAGCGTCTATGTAAAAACAGTAGTCAATTTCAGTGGAAATTCATGATGAAGGCAGGAAAAAGGGAAAAAGGCTGTTAACGAGTTACCAAAGGCACATGATCCATTTCCAGAGAACTCTGAAAATGAAGGCTTTGTCCACGTGTCTACTGGAGTTAAGGACCCAGAGACGGGACTGGAACAGAGAGCTCTGTTGACCTATTGGTGCTTCCTTTCTGAGGATTCAATGGGCAGTTGTGAAAACTTGTTCAAGGCTAACTCCTGAGCCAGGAGTGATATGAGATGGTGTCAATGCTGGTAATATGTGCCAGCATACCTTTATGACTAAAATAAAACTTGAAGAATATGTGTAATTCTCTAGCTGGAAGAAATCTAAGAGATTTAGTAATTCAAACCTTTTATTTTATACCTGAGGCAACCCAGAGAAGTTAAGTGATTTGCCAAAGGACACAAAGCTTCTGATTTGTAACCATAAATCCCACCACGAGACTTCTTGTGTATGACATTAAAGTAACTGTTCTAGTCAGGGCCACGTGATGTTAATGTAACGATTTAGTCACGTTAATATATCAAGCCCAGCCTAACTGCTAGTGTGAGGTGACTGAAGCAGATTCAAACAGAAACCCAATGTTTTCTTACTTCCCGCACTGGGCCTCCTTCACATTGGAAACTCTGAGGTTGAGGGGTGAATCCGAACGCCCGAGGAGCCTCGCTCTCTTGCTCTCTCTCTGGTTCTCACTTCCCCTCTTGCCGTCTCTCACAGTCACACTCTCTGGCCCCCTCTCTGGGCCACAGGCACAGAAGCATCTCCTCTCTGTGCACAGGCTCCATCATCTTTAGCTCAGCCAGTTTTCTTTCCCAAACAAAACTTGTCTGTGCTCTTCCTTTGTGTCAAACCCCGTGCTGAGCTAACTGCTTATTATTTATTACCTCTTTGAGACGTCACAAGAACTTTGGGATGTAGGCACAAGAATTACAGTTACCTCCATTCTGTAGATGAGATTTCACAGGTGGTCGGTGGCAAAGCTGTGGTGAGAGACCACATCTATCACAGCCTGAAAGCTCTGTGACCTTTGGCAAGTTATGTAAATGCTGTGACTTGGTTTCCTCACCTGTAAAATGGGATAATAATAACTGGGACCTCATAGTGTTGTGAATATTAATGAGGTAACTTACTAACTGGTTGACCAGCTTTGGGGAGAGAGTAGCACAGGGCATGCTGCCAGCTCATCAGAGGCTGTGGGTGGCAGGCAATGAGGGTCATGTCCAGGGGAAGGCATCCTCCTGGTTTCCAACAACAGGAACTACTTCATGGGTGAATGGCAGGATTATTTATTGAGCTGTTTGTGTGTGCTCTCTCTACCTCTTTGCCACGTCCTCTCTCGCCTGGTGGCTGGGCCTTTTGAGGCCTCTGCTTCAGGGAGCTGGGGTTGCAGGGCCAAAGCAGAAGTGCGGTAGATTACCCTCTACCTGTGGTAGGTAGGTTATGCCGGGTCCCCTGGGAGACGGGGAAGGAGAGCCGGGAGACTTTTGGCCCTAAGACTGGGAAGGGAGTGGAGGGGAGGTTAGGCACGCTCCCCCCAGCAGCAGGAATCTGTGCCCCACTCCTAGGAGTACCAAGGGTGGGAGACCCTCAGGGGGCAGGGCCACACTGTGCATCTGGGGACGTGCAGCCCCCAGCCTGGCTGAAGACTTGAGCATGGAAGCTTCTGAACTAACTGCCTTCATGTGATTGGGAAAACTGGGACAGCAGCAGCAATGGAAGGCTCCCACCCCAATTATCTAGGCCTCCCAGGTTCTCTCATGACTTAACCGAAGATTGAGCTTTCCTCCTTCCTGGTGTGACAGCTTAGAGGAGCCAGATCTGATCAGTTTGATTTCACTGCGTAGGAAGTACTGGAGTCCTAGGCCAAGGCAGTGCAGCCTCCTCTTTTTCTAGGGTAGAGAGTCTTTACATTCGCCATGACAGGCTAAGCAGCTTGGCCCCAAAACCGACATGACAAGGATAGAACTGTCGTCTCTAAATTAGTGCTATGCCCCTTAAGTCGCTCATTTCATTAGGCTTTCCTGGAATGGAGACGAGGCCTAATCGTCAAACCATCACGCTGACCACTGTCAGCCTGGAGACCCCGCTCCGTATCACCCTGCACCATCTGTGTTAGGATTCTCTCTTGGACACCTCGCCTTCAGTCGGTCACCAGATTATCCCAACTCTACCTCCAAGTGATCTCAGCCCATCCCTCTCGTTAGCCCCATCGTCACTGTTCACCTCATCATTTCTTACTGACCTTAGTATAGCAGCCTCCTCCACAGCCTCTGGCTCTCCAGCTGTTTCCAAAACTGTCTTTACGGAATCCCAACGGCCTGTCCCACTACTCTACTGCTTACACAGCCACAGTAGCTCCTTATTTCCCACAGAATATGGTTCGATCTCCTCACTCGGATATACAAGTCCCTTCAGAGTTTGATTGCTACAATTCTCAGCCTTGCTTTCCTCCTCCCTCGCAGCCTCCTTTCCAGGCATGTCTCGAACATGCCAGAACCTTTCCAGGACTCCATAGTCAAGTGTCATAGGTGGAAAAACAAAAACAAGTAAGCAAATGCACAAAAGCCCTCTCAAACTAGTTCCAATAAAGGGGAAGGAGTACATTCCAGAGAGCTCTTGGAAATGAAATTCAGTTTGGCTTGCCGTGTCACCTATTCCAATCCTACCTTTCCTTAACCTTTTAGCTCAAATGATCTGTGTTTCTTGAAAAGTCCAGATTCTCAAGTCAGCTTGGTTGGTTGCTGCCCAGTCAATGATTGACGGGTCTTGGGTAAAGTGGCCATCTCTGACCAATCAGTCACGGTGAGGGGGTTGTCATATGGTATGTAGGGGCTCTTTCAAGGGCTAAAATCTGGGCAGATTCTCTAGAACAGTGCTTCCAGGCCTTACTGTGCCTATGAATCCTCTGGGGAGCTTGTTAAAACGTGGAAACTAACTCAGTGGATCTGCAGTGGGGCCTTGAGATTCTGCATTTCCAACCAGCTCCTTGGTGATACTGATGCTACGGTCTATGGACCACACTTTGAATAGTGAGACTCTACAAGGGGTTGTGGTCAGGGCATGCCGTAAAAAGTATTCAATACATTCCTTTTATTCTAGAATGTTCTCCATTCTTCGCTGCCAGGAAAAGTTCTGCTCAGTGTTTAAGACGCAGTTGAAATGTAACCTCTGCGAAACTTGTTTGGGCTCTTAGAGAGTTAATCTCCTGTAACTCCTTTGTGATAAACCAGTTTTCTTTTGCCTAATAGTTATTTGGGTATATTTGTCACCATCATTTTTTGTTTATTCTACTTTTTCATTTATGTACAGTAAAATCCACTTTTTGGTGTGCAGTCTATGAGTTTTAATAAGCTCATACAGTTGTATAACTACCACCACAATAGATTCAGAACAGTTCCATCCCCCAAAAAATTCCCTCGAGTGCCCTTTGTAGCCACTCCTCCCCACAACCCCAGCCCCTGACAACCACCGGCCTGTTTCTGTTCCTATAATTTTGCCTTTTTCAGAATGTTATATGAATGGGCTCATACACTAGGTAACCTTTTGAGTCTCCTCCATTTTGCTGTGTCTGTGGATTTGGGATAGTGTCTAATGCATCTTTGGTTTTGCCCAAATAAATGCCTAACACCAAGTTGGTGTTCAGATACTCATATTAATAACTTTTATTGTAATTAGTCAAATATCCTTTCAGAAGCCTGGCATCTTTATCAATAAATCCTCGATGGCATTGGTCCACTAGAGGCTTGGTGGTTTCACTGACTTTGTGGTGTTTCTTCAATTCAGTGTTTTCCCAACTTGCCTGGTCATAAGAATCTCCCGGGGTGTGTAATAAAACCAATACTCTCTCCTGCAGATTCAGATTTCACAGTCTGGAGAGAAGCCTGGGGAATCTATACCAGCACTTCTCAAATTTCACTTACATCAGAATCACCTGGAGGGCTGGGTTGTTGGCTGTCTTCCTGAGTTGCTGATCCAGTAGGTGTGGAGTGGCGTCCCGGAATGTGTGCTTCTAACAAGCTTCCACATGATGCTGATGCTGTGCTCTGGGGACCCCACTTTGAGAACCACTACAGGAGCTATGCTATGATCAGGTGTCTCAGGTGGTTCTTATATGCATCCAGATTTGTGAAATCCAGCTTTAGTGCAATTCATAGGGGAGGGAGTGTGCTGTGGTACTTTTTTGTACCAAACATTGCTCTCTGGCCATGACATCAATCCCACTTCACCAGGGTTAACTTCTTCAGCCTACATTGACTCAGAAGCAGAGAATGCTGAGATTTGATTCAATCATTCTCCTCTTGCCAGGGAGACCAAGATGAAGGCATCCGGCTCCTGCTGAGGATGCCAATGCCAGTCGTGTGCAAAACCAGTTCCAGTTCTTTCTAATTCTTCACACAGCCTTGAACAATGTTGATGTGGAAACTGTGTGAGTATGTGTATGTGGTCTTAGAGAAAACCAATGCGATTAAGGCTGGACTTGGACACGGAGGGGCAGTTCCTATGGATGCCGAGGATTAGCGGTAACAGCTGGTATCCTGCCCATTAGAGGAGATGCTGAAGGGAGAAGAAAAGACTTGTTTCAAGGATGTGTCTTTGCAGCTCTGAGGGGGGAGGCCGTTCCATCAAGCCTGAAGGCAAGTGTGCTCCTAGGTAAGTGGATGCTTTTCTGGGTTCAGTTAGGCAACGTGCTGGTGGGAAAGGGGGGGATTTGGCTGTGGCCATGAGCTGTGGGACATGGCCCTCACCCCCTTCCTCCAGAGGCATCTGTGTTTGATCTGCCTTTGGAGAGAGGAAGAGGAGACCATCTTCTGCCATCAACAAGGGCTCAGGGGGCATTTTCTCTGTGGCCCTTCTGAAACAAAATAGGAAGAGCCCTGAGTCTCCTCAACTGAAAATACGCTTTTACAGCTCATCATTTGTTATCTCCTAACGTGTCTGGGAAGCTGTCGGAATGCTCCCTTGTGGTGTAGAGGTTTTTGACTTTCAGTGCCTCATGGAAAGCAAACCTAGCAGAGAAAGGTATTGTCTGAAGGACTCTTAAGACAAGTCTAAGCGATCTGAGTTATGGGTCATACTCCTTGTGTCTCTCTTTGTCTGGTCCATGTAAAGAGTGGCGATCTGTGAAGATAGGATGGGAGTATGGATTATCTCCTTAGTCTACTGCTTTTAGAGCTAGTTTCACTAAATTTTTACATTTTATTTTTACATTTTAAAACCAACTTATTAGAATGGAAGGCTGTTGTTGCCTTACATTGCTCCTTAGATCAAAGTATTAGCAGAACTTTTAAAATACGTGTGCATAGGACTATAAAAACAATTTTTTAAAAATGCCCTGGCCCAGCCCAGTGGTGCAGCGGTTAAGTTCGCACGTTCCACTTCTCCGTGGCCTGGGGTTCACCGTTTCGGATCCTGGGTGTGAACATGGCACCGCTTGGCACACCATGCTGTGGTAGGTGTCCCACATATAAAGTAGAGGAAGATGGGCACGGATGTTAGCTCAGGGCCAGGCTTCCTCAGCAAAAAAGAGGAGGACTGGCAGTAGTTAGCTCAGGGCTAATCTTCCTCAAAAATAAATAAATAAATAAATAAATAAATAAAATAAAAAATAAATAAAAATGCCCAACAGTCCTGAATATTTATTCAAAGAGATTTCACCTATCTTATTTGCTCTCTCTCACTTTATTTTCATCTGTGAACTTCTTTACACAGTCAACTTTTAATTCTTTCTGTTGACGGGCATTAAAGGTGGCAAACAAAAATGAAATTTATTCTATAAATGTTATTTTATCTGATCGTTTTATTCTATTCCTGAGCCAGTTTTTTTGCCAGAATATTTAAGAAGGTATGGAAGAAATCAGCTTGAGTATAACTTTCTTTGTTCATCTTCTCTGCAAAAAAGTGGTGAAATAACTAAAAACGGTCAACAGGAGAAAGGACAAGGAGATATCAAAGCATTGCAAATTTAGCAATCACCTCTAAATAATTGATAGGTGGCAGACGTTTTGTAGCATTTAACTCTAGTTTGCAATTAAGAGATAAGACACTAATCCAAGCCAGCACTTGCCATGCTGGAATATTGGTGTCTCACTTAGCAATAATATTTCATAGCTCACTCTGCCGTTGGTATCAGACAGCTTGTAAGGAGTTCTCTGTAGGATACAAACATTTTCTGGCTCTGTTTCCTTGACTTAATTATTAAATTCTCTCTTTAAAAAGAAGCAGTGTGGTCTTATGAGAAAGTTACGAGAAGAGAGGTTTAAAAAAAAGAGGGTTTAGAAAGGAAATACTCCGTATAGGCTGGCCTGTCTTTTTGTTTTTGACCTTGGGCACCTGCGTCTGGGGAGGCAGCATTAACAGCATTTCAGGTTCAAAGGCAGTGTGGACTCTGGTCAGTCACATTCAAAAAGACGACATACCATTTTCTTAAGTAGTATCTGGATTGAAGCTGTTGTTTCTCATGACCCAGGAAAGGGCAGGATGAGGGTCCCCGCTGCCCTCACAGGCTGGGCTTGTGCTACCCTCTGCCTGGCTTCCTGCTCATCTGCCTTTTCCCACGGTGCCGGCTTGGTGGCCTGTGAGGACATGCAGCCCAAGCATATTGGAGCCCAGCCTCAGGACCCTGGGACCCACCACATCACCATTCACACCAGCAGGTCTTCCTACTCACCAGGTGACACAGTTCCAGGTACGTACGGGAGAGGCTTTGAGGCCCTGAGGAGCTTCAGGGCCCTAGTGACAAATCTCGAGTTGTGTTTGTCCCAGGCAGGAGTTTCCTGGGCTGAAGTTTGGCTTAATCCTAAGAGGCAATTATGTGGCCAAAAATAAGCATGAAATAATTGTATCATGAAAACCACATAACTAATCTCTATATTGACATTAATCTTCATAAGAGGGCACAAATGACATCATTATAAAAAATTATTTTTTCCTTATTATAAGATATAAATATAGTTATCCTGAACAAACTTTATGTATCATGTGTGTGTGAGAAATAAACTTTTTTCCTCGTTATTTAAAACTAAAATTATTTGGGGAGTGAAAAGAGTATTTGCTGCTATTTTAGTTTAGGAGCTTAGAAAAGCAGAGAAAGAACTTGAATGCAGGTGGTTTATTTGGGAGGTGCTCCCAGGAAGCACAGATGACGAAGAGGGGACAGGGAGACAGGGAAGAGGGAGACGCCAATAAGAGGTATGAAACAGAGCAGGTCACTGCTGTGGGCGACACACTGGGGCTCAGTTCCAGTGGAGACTCTCTGAGAAACCACATGAAACACACCTCTGAATCACCTCTCAGGAGAATGGAAGGAGTAGGGTATTTATTGGTTGAGGGTAGCCTTCCAGGGGCCTTTCCACCAACCCCTACTGCCCCCCAACACACCCACACACACACACACACTCCTCAGAGTCACACCTGCCTACCTTGGACCAAGCTCCCAAGGTGCCAGCTAGAAAAGGCAGGGAAGGAAGCTGCAGATGCTGAAGGTGGCAGCTAAATGTGGTTGGAGAAGTATTCGTGTGGCTACAGTGGTGTAGGTCCACGCCCAGGAACCAAACCCGGGTCGCCAAAGTGGAGCGCGCCAAACTTAACTACTAGGCCATGAGGCCAGCCCTCAGACAATGTATATAATAAAGGGCTCAAGGGAGCACCATGTGGACTCAGTGAGAATTGTGTTCTGATTACACATTTTTTTGCTGGGATCCCACACTAATCTGTGAGCTCCTTGAAGGTAAGGACCATGTATGTTATCCTGTTCATGGATGTATACTCAAGGCCTCGTACAGTGCCTGGTGTTAAATAATAACACTAAATATTTGTAAAACGTTTATTAATAAAAGTTCAAATGCATGGAAAACTGTAACGTCTGGGTTCCCTTAGCAGAGAATAAGTGGAGAAAGGCTGCTGGGTCGTGAACCTCAGTGTTTGCCATACTTATTTATGCAGGTATGTCAGTAGGAAAAATTCCTACAAGTGAAATTGGTAGATCAAAGGGTAACTGCATTTTGCGTGTGTGTGTGTGTGTGTGTGTGTGTGTGTAGTTAAAATATGCGTAACATAGGGGAGTTAGCCCCGTGGCGAGCGGTTGAAGTTCTGCTCACTTTGCTTTGGCTGCCTGGGTTCACAGGTTCGGATCTTGGGTGTGGACCTACTCCACTCATCACCCATGCTGTGGAGGCAACCTGCATACAAAGTAGAGGAAGACTGGCACAGATGTTAGCTCAGGGCGAGTCTTCCTTAAAAAAAAAAAAGAAAAAGTAAAAAATAGTAAAAAAAATACGTAATATAAAATTTACCATTTTAACCAATTTTAAGTATACTATTCAGTGGCATTAAATACAGTCACGATGTTGTAAAACCATCACCATTATCCGTTTCCAGAACTTTTTCATAATCCCAAACAGAAGCTCTGTACCCAATTAAACAATCACTTTCTATCCCTCTCTTCCCCCAGGCCCTGGTAATCTCTAGTCCTCTTTCTGTCTCTATGAATTTGCCTACTCTAGGTACCTCATATAAGTGGAATCATGCAATTGTTGTCATTTTAGGCCTGGCTTATTTCAATTACTCTAATGTTTTCTAGGTCCATCCATGTTGTAGCATATGTCAGAGGTAACTGCATTTTAAATATGGAAAATACGATCAGGTTACCCCCTCAAAGAGTTGCCTGGTTTATAGTTCTAGCACTACTGAATGAAGGCCCTACCTTCTCCGTAGTCCTATCAATACTGGTTATAATTACACATTTTAAAATTTGTTAATGTGATAGGTATAAAAGAGTGTCTCATTTGTAATTTTTTTTTTTATGAGGAAGATTGGCCTTGAGCTAACATCTCTTGCCAATCTTCCTCTTTTTTTTTCCTCCCCAAAGCTCAGTACATAGTTGTACATCCTACTTGTAAGTTGTTCTAGTTCTTCTCTTTGGGATGCCGTCACAGCATGGCCTGACAAGTGATGTGTATGTCTACACTGAGGATCCAAACTGGCAAACCCCAAGCCACCAAAACAGAGCAGTGAACTCAGCCACTACACCACTGGGTTGGCCCTTGTAATTATTTTTTAAAATATGATTGTACCTGTTTTGTTTTCTATTTGTGCCCTTTGATAATTTTGGATTTGGTCATTTTTTTAATTCCCTATAACTCTGTATATTTGTCAGTTTTGTAACTTACAAATACTTTTCTCAGTTTATCATTTGTCTTTTGATTTCTTCCATATTCAGAATTTTTAAAAATCATCTTTTTCCTTTATGGCTACTGGGTTTTGCTTACAGAGGCATTCCTAACTCCAGTATTAAAAAACAAACAAGGGGCCGGCCCTGTGGCATAGTGGTTAAGTTCACACGCTCCACTTCAGTGACCCGGGGTTGCGGGATTTGCCAGTTCTGATCCTGGGCATGACCTAGTACTGCTCATCAGGCCATGCTGAGGCAGCGTCCCGCATAGAAGAACTAGAAGGACCCACAACTAGGATATGCAACTATGTCCTGGGGGCTTTGGGGGAGATTAAAAAAAAAAAAAGAAGATTGGTAATAGATGTTAGCTCAGGCCCAATCTTCCTCACCAAAAAAGCCCCAATCAAACAACCAAACAAAACAAAACCAAATCATTGTTTTTAGTTCTTTTGTATTTTGTTTTCACCTATCTTTGATTCAAATGGAATTTATTTTGGGTGGGAAATAACACTTCAACTTTTTTTTTTCCCCTAATGAATTGTTTACTTTCTGGGGGCTGGTCTTAAGCTTTCAGTTTTGAAAAGCCCCATCTGAAATCGCCGAATGGAACTATGTCAGGCGCTCACCTTGAATGAATGTTTTCTGTTGCAGTGACTGTGAGGAGCGGTCGTAATTTCATGGGATTTCTGCTTCAGGCTCGAAGAGTGTCTGATCATCAAATAGCAGGCACTTTCGTTTTCGTTCCTCCTCAGTCCAAACTGATGACTTGTTTTGAAGAGGCTGACACCGTCACCCACTCTGACAAGTCTCGGAAGAGAAACCTGTCGTTCGAGTGGAAGGCCCCTGCCCAGCCTGTCGGGGACATCAGATTCCTGTAAGAGACAGTGGAGTGCTGGTTCTTAGTCACTGAGCCTTCCCCTTTGAAGACAGGGCAGCTTCTCCTTCCTTCAAGTTGCCTGTTCCCTACCTCTGGCCACCTTATAGCAAGGACAGGGTCACGGGGGCTGCCCCAGCTAGAGCCTATGCAGAGCGTAACTAAAAAAAAAATTTGTCCCCAGCTCACCCTTTGTCATAGTCCATGGTCCAGGGTTGTGATTTCCTCTTCTTCTGGGCCCAGATGAATCTTGGCCAGTCTCTCCAGGAAATTCTGACTAGAGCTGCTGGTGGGAAGGTAGGGAAAGAGCTGAGAAAGAGAGGGACTGAGGCACACAGACAAGTAGACACTTTCCTGGGCTCAGGGAAAGTCACAGAAGTCTCTGTGCCTTGGTTTGTTGTCTGTTAACTGGATGTGATAATGACAGTACCCACTTCATGGGACTGTGCGAAGGTGAAAAAGCCAATATATGCAAAGCACTTAGAACAGTTCCTGGCAACAGTAAGTACTGTACAAGCATCATCAGTACTCAAAATGAGACACTAGCTTTGACATTCTTTTCAGACACTTGCATTTTCCAAGAAAGACTTTTTCTTTTGCTTGTAGGAAAGGATGTGTGTTCTTCAGTTTCTTTTCCCCACACTCTCATGTATATAACATGGAGGCTGTGCCTGAGGGTGGAGGCATCCAGACCCCGTGTTTCCCCTCCTGGCTTTCCCCTCTGTTCCTCTGGGGAACAGAGACGAGTCATGGGGCCCCCACCCCTCAGTGTCTCTATTCCATCCCTTCCTGGTGGCCTAATGCAGCAGCAGGACAGCAAGGAGGCAAGCGCTGTGCCTTAACCATTTTGCCCATTTGGAAAGGCCAGTGCCCACTTGACTGTTGGTGTAACCCAACATCTGCTGTGGCTTTGGTTCTGATCCAACGCAGAGGGTGTGTGTTGATTGAAGTCCTTACATCTGTACAGGTACTTTCATTTCCCAAAGCACCTCCATTTCTATTTCCAGGTTATTATCATAGCTGCTATGTGCTACATGGGAAGTAGTCTAGAAGCTATTATCTCCATTTGACAGGCAAGTCACTTGATCAGAAGCCTCTCGCAAAGTCACCCAATGCTCTCTCACCTCCCAGATCCTTTCCCACGATAACATTGATCTGTTTGAGGCTTGAACCACGCCTCTGACTTGCACCTTACCTCTCTGCATGACCGCTGCTAAATCAATCACGTTTTTATAACTGCCTTATTTAAAGTGAGAAAAATGACACTTGCCAGTAATCCCTACCTCAGTAGGGAATTTTGGGGGTGGATAAATGAGATAATGTTTGTGAAAATGATTTTTACTGGAGAAAGGCATTATGTATACAAAATGTTATTTAGAGTATTAATGATTTATCTCTAATTTTCAATAGAATCTACAATTGCAATTCGAATTGTATGATTATACAATAGAACAAAATTTTGAATTAACAGTGTAATTCGATTAACAATATACCAGTAATGGCTAATATTAAAGTTGAAGATGAAACCTTTGACTCTAAACAGTTTAAGAAAACACCTTTTAGTCAAGAGATTTTTAATGACTCTATTTAGGAGGGTAATTGATTGGTACATATCCTCTCCTATTTTAATTATTTGCTGCTATCGAGTTTGTTTATGAAAAGAATGGACTCCCCCAAGGATAATACGGTCATTTCTTTTTGGTTCTGTTCGTTTAAACTTTTGTTCTTTATCTTTTTGTTTGTTCTCGCCTTTCTATTAGGATGGCCCGAGGTATTATTTCAGGGAAACTAAATCCTCGAATGCCTCTGCCTGCTTTTTCCACAGTTTATCAGTAGTCCAGTCGTACTTCATTTACTGGGCAAGGATTGAATCATCTGTTGTGTCTCAGCAGACACACAGCAGAGCCCATTCCGCCGGCCGTGTGGAGCCGGGCTCACGGATGCCAACCCCAGGGCAGAGGCCGGAGGGTGTGGAAGGAACCGCCCCAGGTACAGCTTGCCACGGTATTTGCTAGCCTAATTAGCATCATTATGTTTATAGTTATCTATTTTCACTTAAAAGTTACTCCTGCCAGTTTCCAGTTCCTGCACCACAAGCAATAAACACCTGCCTTGGCCGACTGCCCCCGTTCTTGGGGACGTGATAACAGCTGTGAGCAGGAGGGCCGTGATGACACAGATTGCCATTGCTGTGTTTGTTGCAGCAAACACACTTTGTCCGGCTCAACCTCACAAATTAAGTTGGGCCCTGGAGCGGAGAGGCAGAACTTTGCTGCAAACCCTCCAAACAGCGCACTCCTCCCCCTACCCCCACATTTACCAATCATCACAATATTTCAGCTCTTTTCCTCAGACCCCTGCAGCTACACAGGGCGCACAAGAAATAAATGATCTTTTCTTCTTTTTTTATAAAAACTCATCCAGTTGTGTGTTTTTTGGAGGAAGATTGGTCCTCAGCTAAGATCCTTTCCGTTCTTCCTCTATTTTATATGTGGGACTCCTGCCACAGCATGGCTTGTTAAGCAGTGTGTGGGCCTGCACCCGACCTGGGCAGGGGAACACAGGCCTGCAAAGCGGAGCGCACAAACTTAACCCCTACGCCACCAAGCTGGCCCCAAAATCTCCTCCAGTTTTTACTGTTACTTTCTACATGTAGGTAGATGGCTCTTTGCAGCCTGGGTTGGAGAACAGAATCAGAAATGAGAGGCTGTTTCAATGGCAATGGACTTTTTCCTGGTTCACCACATGACTTTAGACCCCATTGGCCCATGAACACCTGAAAAAAAAAACCAACCAGCTAGAGCGTGTTTGACCTTTGTGAAATTCCCTGCTGATATGGAATTCATTTTCATTATTTATTTGTAGTTAAATGCTGTGAACAGACACACTCATAAAGGCAACGGTCACTTGCACAGAAAAGCCAGTGTTTGATCCACTCAACCCCACTTTCCCTTATTCTTGGCTAACATGTGACAGCTAGGATCCGATTTGAATCCCTGACTTTGCTCCGTCTATCAGACCCAGGCACAAAGATGACCCGGGGCGGCCTTCTATACTCTGCCTGTGACCAAAACCTTTGCCTTCCCCACATTGCCCAGCAGTGCTCCTCTACCGTTTCTGCCAAGGTGGTCCTCAAAGCAGATTAGAGATCTCAGGGCCTCAGAGTGTGGTCTGAAGAACCTGCAAACCCAACATGTATTTGAAGTCTCATGTTTTGTTTTATAAATCATGCAAATGTTGCATTCGAATCCCAGGCATGTTTGTTTTAATATGAATATGAATAAAAGTGAGCCTTCAGGATGTTGCCTCGTGTTCACCCTGTAGTCTCTCTGATGGTTGACCCTGCTGGGAACCTTGTCCCCCAGGGAGTGACAGACTCCAGTCTGAGCAACTACAGGATAAACTCCTTATTATGTTCCAAACCTCACTCCCCTTCTGTACCCAGCCTGTTTTCCTGCCCTTTCCTTTACACAAACCCTACTGTTTCCCAAAGGAAAAAGGAGCGTGCGTGCATGTGCGTGGGTGCATGTGTGTTTGTTGGAGGAGGGGTCATCTAACAAAGAGAAGTAGATTTCTTAACTGTAAGAAGACTTCAGTAGGCAGGTGTGAATTATGAATTTTCACATTGGGAAGATGGTATATTGTATTTCTCAAACTTATTTCCCAACAGAGCCTTGGGACACTTTGACCCTATTAGGCATGATCTGTTTGTATAGCTCCATGTCTGCCTTCTGACATTTCCTCAGACTGGGCTGTTCCTCCTGATGATCTATTTATCTTTCAGGGGGTGGTGCATATATCTCCTTTGTAAAACTTTTCCTCATACTTCTTGGTGGGCAAATGTAACTGCGTCCTTAGTTCTGATTTTAAAGCTCTCATCACACTGTAATTTAGAAGGTTCAACATCTAAGAGTCTTTCCTAGATTTTGAGTTCAGAAACAACAATAACCAATCTGCATCACGTCTGCATCCCCTGCACACAGTGGGTCTGCAGAAAAATGTCCAAATGCATGTAGAGTTCAGGCAGGAGACGAAAACCGTCTGAGCTTTTCCCACATTCTTTGTGTCTGTTAGGCTTCGTTGTTTTTCACTTCAGTCTCAATGTTTTTGAGTGATGAAGGCCTTGGAACAAAGTGGCACCAAAAAAAAAAAAAAAAAAGATTCAATCTAACCCACTTGGAGCCCTGGTCAGAGAAAGTTTTGCCAACACGTTTTTTTTTTTTTGTGAACACCATCATCATCATCCTAATATAACCGTGGTAAACTCTCAGTGCACGTCGCATGTGTGCCAGGCACTGTGCTTCATGCTTCCATATCTGTGATTTTATTTTACCCCCTCAATAACTCTAAGCTGTAGCTACCGTTACTGGTCCCATTTTGCAAAAAAGACACTGATGCTCTGGGAGGACTTGCCCCAAACCAGGAATTCGCAGAGTGGAGAATCGAACCCAGACAACAATCTGACTCCAAAACCAGTGCTTGCTTGCTTGCTTGCTGCACTGTGTGACGCTATTTCTAATGTTCTGGGCCATCATGTCAGCCAGTCATGGATGGGAAATGAGATGGTAGGAGGCAGTGGTAGGCAATGATCTTGTCTCTGCCCACAGCAGAGGCTCAAGTTATCACCACTGGGGAAACCTTGGTGTTGACGATATGGCAAGAAAGATCTAGGACTTTTAAAAATCTTTGACTTATAGGATCTACTTTCTTTTTCTAGCTAGAAGCAGTTTTGAGTAGAGGCGAGAAAAAATATAGTGGTTACAGAGGTTTCTATATTTCCTGGGTATAACTGTTAAGAATGCACAAGCTCAGAAGGGCCAGCCAGGGACATACTCTTTAAAAAGATGTAAGAAGGGCAGGCCCGGTGGTGTGGTGGTTAAGTTTGCATGCTCTGCTTGGATACCCCGGGGTTCACAGGTTCAGATCCTGGGTGCGGACCTACACGCTGCTCATCAAGCCATACTGTGGCAGTGTCCCACATACAAAATAGAGGAAGATTGACATAGATCTTAGCTCAGTGACAATCTTCCTCAAGCAAAAAGAGAAATTGACAACAGATGTTAGCTCAGGGCCAATCTTCCTCACACACAGACAAAAAGATGTAAAAAATTGAGTCCTTTGCTGCTTGGTCAGAGGCTTGTATTACTGGGCAGATCATCTTTTTCTTGACACTTTTGAGTGTCTCACACTTACTGGTCTGTTCTCAAGGCACATTGAAGTCTCTAGTACTTAGCCCATTATAGTAGCTGTTTTTGCTAATCAAGACAAAGAAAATGCTCTCACTCTCTCTCTGTGGTGTTTTTGGGCCCCTCCCTAGCTGCCAGTCTCCCCATCACTCTTCTACAGCAGCACGCAGATGTCTTTGCTGTCGCCCTAACTGGACCTGCAGAGGAGGACAGCTTAGATCCTGTTCCCACCAGTTTTGGGGTGACAGAGTTTCCTGGGGGTGCAGAGACTCTGTTTCAACCATCTTCACACACAGCTACTGCAGTCAGCAATGGCCAGCCACCCAGTGGGGACAGCAGCCCACCCCTGGAACCATCCCTGGATGTCCGTGGGCTGGAGAGGCTGGTGGCCCTTGGGAGATTCTCCTCAGAGGGCTTTCCTTCCAGCCCTAGCACCTCCCACAGGTAACACCCCAGGGGGTGGGCCATTCAGTCAGGTGGTGGGATGAGGCCAAACACTGGGGTGCTGAGCAAATGTACACTTCTTGGAGCCTGACAGAAAAGGATCTTACCATATTTATTCTTACGTGCCCAAGAAACCTTCACTGTGGAATGACTACTGGTCAGAAGGGGTGGGTGTAAAAACTGCCTGAGGAAACTACTTTCTTGGACAGAGTGAGGTCTCAGAGATGCTGTTGTAAAAAAAATAATTTTCTATTTTAGTTATGTAAATTTACAAGTTTTATGTAAAACAAATAAAAGCACTCACTGAGTCTTTGCTGCCATCTTGACTCACCTCTCCCCTTCCAGTCCCCAACTCCAAAATCAGGAGTCTTTCCAAGAAAATCTGATTTTATCAATATACATAGCAGAGATAGGAAGCATTGCTTTTTGATCCATATACTTAGTGGGCCCTTCTCTTCTTCCCTTTAGGACTCAGGATGATCCACGCTTTGATTCCTCAGAAACTTGCCTGCCCTCAGATAGTGATGCACAGGTAACAGCCTGAGTTGTGCATGGGCAGTGAGGTTGGTATTTTGACCCCAGAGTGGGAAGTTCCAGGCTGGGAAATAAGAGCTGTTAGAATAGTAGCCAAAATTAGAGAGAAGGAAGCAAGTGTATGATATACACACAGCATCGTTTCACTAATCAATACCAGCCTTTCCATTATATGCAGTGTCTCTGAAGTTATCGGCAATTGTAGAAACTGATGGTTTTAGTGATTTGTTTTCCCACTTAGCTTTGGTTAATGATTCCTCTCTCCTCCACACCCCACCCTTTCCTTCATAACATTGGCCTTAAAACACCATGTATGGTCCCAGAGGTTAGATCAATGGGCAGCGTAAAATATACATGCCCACTGATTTACTATTCCTTTGAAGTCTTAAAAGGACACAAAATAAAACATGATATAATATTCGTACTCAAATTTATCAGAACCTACAGCAAGATTAAATGGTCCCTCTTGCATGAGTCCTAGTATAAAAAGACTCAAAGCTTTCAGCCACTTGAGATGACAATCACCCATATTGGTCTGGAAGCCTCTTAGAGGACCCTGAGTTTATTCTTGTAACTGGCCTCCATGCTGTCTCTGTGGGGCTTCCATTAGCTGCCCCATTCCCATCTATAACAAGTGCATATTCATCTACTTGGGCATTTTACTCTGAGCTCTCTTAGGAGAAAGCACGAGGCTGGGTTTTCAGCTGCTGCCTAGGCTTCTTTAAGGAACACAGGTTAGTTGCAAAGTTCGGTGGCAGCTTAGGGGAAGACCAGCTCCTTTGACTTCTTTTTTTGTTTGCTTTTCTAGGACAAGATGGAGATCTCTAATAGGACTGTAATGAGGCCCCCTCTGTACACTGTCCATCCTACCTATCCTCAGCGCCTCCGGTCCTCTGAAGCACTTACTAGGAATGGGGCTGTGGCAGCCAACCCAAACCCTGTATTCCACACCTCTGCCACTCCCAGGCCACATGCTGCTGGTGGCCAGTCAGAGGCATCAAGGCCCTCTGTTAGCTTCTTGCCTCAGTCAAAGCACAAGGAGCCCAGAGTCGGGGAAGGAAATGGAGAGGGCAGAGTGGGACACCCTAGGAAGACCAACCCAAAGCCTGAGGTTGGGCAAGAGGGAGCCAGTGACCCTTCAGGGATCCAGCTCAGGACTCCACAGCTGGGAATCCTGCTTGGGCTTTCAGCCACCTTGGGCATGGCCCTGGCTGCTGGCCTTTGCTACCTGCACACCCAGTATTGCCACAAGCAGACGGAAGTGTCCTTCAGTGAGCCTGCCCGGGATGCTGTTGTCAGGAGCGATGGTGGTGAGATTGTGCATGTCAGGAAGATTGGGGAGAACAGTTTTGTTTTGGTTGAAGCCGAATACAACTGGACCGCTCCCTCCGTGGGTGACAAGAAAACAATCCTCTGAGAAGCCCGGTGTCCCAGGCCTCTCAGCGGCCCTCCTTAGACCCTGTAGAGTGTCTCAGGCAGAACAGAGCTAATGAGAATAGCTGATGACAGGGATTCACTGTGAGCAGGGAGTGGAGGAAGCTGTGAAAGGACAGTTTTATCAACAGAGGGAGTTCTTCCCGAGCTTTGTTGTCTTAACATCTGTAATGTAGCTGCTTTTTTTCTTTCACAATTAGATGTTCTGTTTGAAGAGTTAAACTCAACACAATGAATATTGTATAACCTGCTCATTAACTAGACTCCTGTGGCCGCTAAGCTTCCTCCATTGCCTTAAGGAACCTGCAGAAATAAAATTTCTGTCCCTCCTCAGTGTGTCAGCCTCATCTCCTCTAACTCTTTGAAAAAACGTAATGTTGGGTTGTGTCTCCTGCAAGAAAAAGAACGGCAGCCCTGACTTTGCCTCTCCAAACCACACCAAAACGAATTTTGCTTCCAAAACTGGAGTTCAAAATTGGCAGTGATTTAGTTGGCTAGGCTAGAGTTAGGGTATTCCATCTTTTTGGAAACTCAAAAGCCTAGCAAATCTGCCATGGAAATTGGTCCAAAGCAAGGAGAGTTTTAGAGAGCTGTATTGAACACGTCTATGGGAAAACACATCCAAGCAGCATACACACCAGAGTGGCGTAAGCAAGCCTCTCCATCAGGTGTAAATGGATCTGAGACCTCCATCCATTTACACTTGGTGAGAGGCTCTGTGTCCTAGCAGCTGGCGAACAGTCTGCCTTTTGCCAAAGGTCAGGCTGAAAAAAATGATGATGCCACACAGTTTGAAGAACAGCGCTACTCGTCTTTTCAGAGGGGAATGGAAAAAAGCATCAAGGACGAAGACCATCCACCAGCTCCTAGGACTTTATGAGGATCACTTTGATTTAGCAGGAGTCCCATAAATGCTACACGAAGTCAAAACAACAGGTTTGAAAACACCTCTTGAATGTGCTCACCTAATATGACATATTAGCTGCCTTTTCAGAGGTAAACCTATTAGAGAGTCATGATCCATTTTAATGTGGAAACAAAAACTACCGTAAATTCGAAAAGGGTATTTACTGATTAAGCACCTAAAACACACAGGTACCGTGCTCAGAACTTTACATATATTTTCACATTTAACTCTCACGATAACTTAATAAGGAATACATTCAGTCACTTGCCAAAGAGACAGAGGCGTTCCTGACATCTCAATTCAACAACGAAAGCATTTTTTTTTTTAAATTGGGTATGTAAGAAGCTGTATTCCCAGCCCCTTTTTAACTCACTGGGCATCAGTTCCAAGACTGTTTCCTCCTTGATTCTGGGAGAGGCAGATCCGTTCCCCGGCTTCAGTCAAGTGCCCCACTGGGCTCATGGGACCTAGGTAATTGTGTGTAATGAAAGTGTTCTAGGAATGCTGTGGAAAGAAACAAGTGTACCGTATTCCAACAGGGGCCACAGGTATCCCTCCTACACACCCAATGCTCCTCAAAGATATCCTCCCCAAGGTGCAAAAGAGGGATCTCATAGTGAAGTGCTCTCATCTGGCCAAATCAGAGCCGGGTGCACCATCTATACAACATCTTCAAGATCTTTCCTGTCTAAGAGGATATTATCCTGTGTAAACAGACTGTAACAGATTGTTTTGGTTATCTATTGCTGTGGAACAAAATACTCCAAAACTCACTGGTTTGAAACAACCACTATTACCACCATTTATTATCTTTCACGATTCTGGGGTTGCCTGGGCTCCGCTGGACAGTTCTTCTGCTCCGTGTGTTGTTGAATGGGCTGGAACCTCCCAGGTGACTCACTCACATGGCTGGCACTGGGTGCTGCCTGCCAGATAGGGGCTCACCTGGGGCTGCTGATGAGTATAGGAGGCAATTTGCTTCTCCTCTTCGTGGCTGGGTTCCAAGGTGGAGTGTTCCAAGCAGACAAAACCAGAAGCTGGGGATCTCTTAAGGCCTAGCCTGGGAAGTTACATGGTTTCACCTCTGCCACATTCTGGTGGTCACAGCAAATTACAGGGCCAGCCCTCATTCTTTGAAGAGAAGGGCAATAGATTTCATTTTTTAAAAAAATTAAAAAGAAAATTTTTTTTGAGGAAGATTAGCTCTGAGCTAACTGCTGCCAATCCTCCTCTTTTTGCTGAGGAAGACTGGCCCTGAGCTCACATCCGTGCCCATCTTCCTCTACTTTATATGTGGGACGCCTACCACAGTATGGCTTGCCAAGTGGTGCCATGTCCACACCTGGGATCCTAACCGGAAAACCCCAGGCCACTGAAGTGGAACATGCACACTTAGCCGCTGCCCCACCGAGCTGGCCCCTAGATTTCACTTTTTGATGGGAGACGTGGCAAAGGATTTGAAGCTATCTATCTTTAATTCCCTACATCTCTGTTTAGACTGCTGACCTGCCAGGGCACTTATGTGAGAGCAGGAGAGGCTGTTCATCCCTAGGAGATGCCGTGAGTCACCTTTCCTGCAAAGCATCAAAGGGAGTGAGGGAAATCTCCAGGCTTCAGAGTTAAGGCATTTCCTCATCTCCAGCTGAGAACTCCAGCGAAGGCAAAACAGTGAAGTGATGCAGAAGAGTCAGCCAGTCTTTGAGCCTCAGCTTCCTCATCAGAGAAAAGTGGATCACAAAGTTATTTACCTCTTTGGCTTTCGTGAAGATTAGATGCATGTTCAACCCTTAGCTATCTCTAACTACCTACTTACTTGACATGCCATTGTAATTAACACCATCCTGCACATGCAACGGTATCTTTAAATCTAGACCATTTAGAGAAATTCTGTGACCACCCTTTCCATGACAGCTTCTGCCCCCTGCAGCTCCTCCATCCCCAGCCCAGCAAATGGAAGTGGTCATCACACCAGTTGTCATGGTAGCCACTGGCTACAATTCCTGCCAGGGTCATTTTTGCTGAGACATTCTGAGTAAACTCTTTTTTGGCAAGGGCAGCTGGAGTCCATAGGCCTGTAGTCAGGAGATATAAAACCCCTCTGTTACTGTGATCTTGAAGGTCCTCTAAGCTTGGCTTGGAGAAGCCCCAGAGGGGAGCAAGTAGGAAGTGTTAACTTAACCTGAATGCTCTTACTAAAGCACAAAGCCATTAAAAGTTAAAAAAAGGCAAAAGACTCAAATGCAACATCTTAAAATAGCTTTTTTGTTTTGCAGGAACAGCTACAGAATTGTTTAGCCAACCACTTCTTGGAGAAGGAGGTTTGAGGCTAAACACACATTTAAGGAAAAATAACAGAAAAACAATTGCTGAAAACTCTTTATACTTAGAACAAGTGTTTTCACATCTATTGTGTTAATTTAATAACCACAGATCGGAGGTAGGGGTGAGCCTTAACCTTTTACATTCAGAGATATTTCTGATATTTCTAATTAATTTCTCCCCTCGGATACAACAATTTTGGCCCATCACAACAAATGCTTAAGCATCGCCAGGCTGAGCTCTCTCACTGTCAAGGCTGTCTGGATTAATTTGCTGTTACAATGTTTGTTTCCTTTAAAAAAAAAATTCTAATTAACAACAACAAAAAAATGGGTCAACAAGCCAGTAAATATTTAAACAAGTGTCACGTTTTATTTGAAAAGTTGTCTGGGAAAGGCTGGCAATTTATGAATAAATTACGGAGAACATACCCTCTTCCCGGCTAGGCCTTCCGATATTAATTAGTGATCGCAGCCTTTCTGGAGTGCAGGCCCTGTGATTTGACTTCATTTTACTCCAGCCTATCCTTCTAAAAGTGGTGTGTGGCAAGGAATTTCTTTTATTCAAGTGAAATGAGTTTGCATTAATTTGTTTTATTAAACTTGAGAACTTTTTCAGAACTCTGCTTCATCTGGCTTCAGGGTGTTGCAAAACCAGACACAGTGATCTCTGGTTTGGAATATCAGGAGGGCCTTTATGATAAAAGGGAGGCCGATGTTTTGTTTATTCTGTTCTATAAATGCAAAAAGAAAATGTGAACATTGTGAGACTCTGGTCCGTTGACAATGATGAGTGGAGCAGCCAGGACAACTGAAGCCTGTCAAATGCAAACTTTTTTTTGCTTTTAAAACACGAATCAGTTTATGCCACACTGTCTCTAACTTCTCTAATGGCTTTCCACCTCTCTCAGAATAAAATCGGAACATCTGATTGGGCTGACCAGGTACTGCGAGACCTGGCCCTCTGACCACTTTCTTCCTGGCTCCAGCACATTCCCGCGCTGCTGTGCACGCTGCTCAGCCCCACTCAGCTCACTTGCTCAGGCTGTTCTTGTGGCCTGGAACCCCATCCCCCTGGACATCCACAAGCCTTCAGAACTTTGTTCCAATGTCACCTCATCAGAGAGGCTCCTCCTGGCCACTGCAACCTCTTCTCACTCTCTCTGCCCATCCCTGCTCTATAATGTTTATAGCACACATTACTTCCTGAATCTTATGTGTTTATTTGTGTTTTGTTTATTTTCTGCCTCCTCCTGACTAGGATGCCTTATAAAGGCAGAGACTTTGTTTTGTTCATTGCTATGCCCTTAGCACCTGGAATTGTTCCCAGTACAGAGTAAGGAATCAATAAGTATTTGTTAAATGAGGGAACAAAAAGTTCAATATTTGTGCTACTATCACCAGCTCTTGGTCTAGATCGAAGTTGATTGACTGTGTAGCACCTTGGGCAGCTCCCAGATGCTTGGGCATCCCGCAGTGCAGGGTTCTCTCTAGAGGTGAACTAGAGTCCTCAGGGCAAGGAATGGTCTGTGTCTCAGCTCAAAGGCTCAGGGGAGTCCTTGGAAGGGGGGAGCTGAGACTAGACAAACTCTCAGTCCGAGGTGAGGCAGAAGGAGAGCTGAATGGGGTCTTTCCACCACAGAAACTCCCCTGTGAGCATTCTTTCTTCAGTTCCTGTAGTCTGGCGCAGAGTTTCTCAACCTCCATGCTCTCAACATTTTGGGCTAGATCATTCTTTGTTGTGGGGGCTGTCCTATGCCTTATAGGATGTTTAGCAGTATCCCTGGCCTCTACCCACGAGATGCCACTAGCTCCCTCCTCCAGAGCTGTAACAACCAAAAGTGTCTCCAGACATGGCCAAATGTCCCCTGGAGGACAAAATCACCCCCATTTGGGAACCACTGGTCTAGTAACTAAGAGATACAATTATAAGTGCCAAGATGAAGCAGCATTTCTTGTATCATTTCCACACTCAGCGATGGAGTGGGCAGTTTTGAGATAGAGAACTATAGAATTTAAAAATTAGAAATGGCTTTGAAGATCGTCTGACTCAGTGGTTTTTGAATTTTTAATTTTGTCTGTTGGGTGCAACAATAAAAGCTGAATGCTCTAGTTGAAATTTGAGGACATCTTCCTCCTTTTCTCCCCCATTCTCCCTTTCACCTTACCTTGAGGCCTCAGGAATTTAGGGCTCCAACAAGCATGGGTTAAAAATCATTAAGAACACCTCCTTTTTACAGATGACAAAAGGCCGCTGAGGGGTCAAAGGCAAACACCAAGTTAGAGTCTAGGGTAGTCCTCAGATTCCTTCCTCCCATCCTGACTTTCGGTCCACTTTTCTTTTCACCATCCTTGGCAGATCATTTATTTTCTTGGAGCATGTTGGGTGCTATAAATATTTCAGTGGATCTAGAGAGAGCCTGGAATCAAGTAGAAAAACGTCCTGGAACGATTAATCTACAGCTGCCATTAGAGCCAGGACGATGAGACTTTGGAGACTGTCTACGCATGGTGGGCCAGGCCAATGCATGACCTGCTAGCTGTGACAGGGCCCCCACAGTGGGCTGAGGGGAGGAGACGTACCGAAGGGAAAAGGGACCCATGGGCTTGATGGGGAAGGTGCTGGCTGTCATTGTCCCACTACCCAGCTAAGAGCCACCACTGTAAGAAGGTGTTTCCTTGCCTTCCAGCCACCGTCTTGAACTTGCTGCCTCCCTTCCTCTGGGCTCTACACTTTCCTTCCTTCAAGTGGCACCTTGGGAGAATCTTCCCCTATCAGCTGATGATAGATGGTTTCTGAAAAGTGTTTTGTTACTTTATGGAGGAAAGAGGCTGCCTGGAAATCCATTCCATTGGATATTAAAGAATGTATTTTCCTGATTTACAGTCAGGCTAGACAGGGTTGTCAGAGAGGCAAGGAACCAATGGGGATATCCATTTTGACTAATGATTAATTATTGTATCTAAAGTGATGTTTTCCTATCAACTGATAGGCTGGAAAAATAGACCACAGCTTGCTAGGTTAGCACCACGGGTCACAGATGTTGCCTCTGCGTTTTCAGATTGTATTATCCATTACAGACAGTACCTTCTCATTTAGAAACATAATTTGTTGTTCTCTCAGACAAAAAAAAAAAAAAAAAAAAGCTGACATTTCACATGCAAGCCAGAGATTAGAACGACTGCACAGGGTTGCGTGTGGAAGTACATTAGGATGTGGTGTCCCCGAACCAAGGACGCAAGGCGGCTTGTGCTGAGAGAGATGTAGAAGGCACTGACTTCTGATCTTTATTATGCAAATGTGCAGCCCGTGAGCCAGGCCGTTTAACCTCATCAGGCGAATGTCACTGATCATTTCAAGCTCCAAATGTAGCACCACCATTAGTCCTATTATGTTATTACTATTATTATTTGTAGGGCATTTTGTAAGCCCAAGCCCTCCGATTAAGCAGAGCCCCTACTTGCCCAGACCGTCTAGAATTAAAAATCAACTCCTCTTGATAGTAACAAACAGATAAACATATTTTTTTCTCTCTCTTTAATGTTTGTGGAGCGGGTACTTTCCCAATCTGGGGTCTGCCAGGCCTGGGTGAAGATGGTGTCAGTAGTGCAACATCCAATTTCCACCCCCAGATGCTCAATGACAGGCTACCTTCTCTCTCCTCCAAAGCCTATGCCCCAAAGCAGGGTTGTCTAGATGAAGCTTAAAGAATGGCGTTGGGTGGCCAGCCCTGTAGCCTAGTGGTTAAGTTTGGTGTGCTCAGCTTTGGCAGTCTGGGTTCGCTGGTTTGGATCATGGGCATGGACCTACACCACCCATCAGCCATGCTGTGGTGGCAACCCGCATATAAAATAGAGGAAGACAGGCACAGATGTTAGCTCAGGGCTAATCTTCCTCAAGCAAAAAAAGAGGAAGATTGGCAACAGATGTTAGCTCAGAGCTAATCTTCCTCAGCAAAAACAAAAACAGAGAATGGCATTGGGATAGGAGAGGGATACATATGGGGGTGGGAAATGGTGATGAGGATTGAAAAGAGAGAGATGCTGCATGAAATTAGAGAAGAAAGCCTAAGGAGGGGAGAGGTCCTTTGTTCCTGCTCCTAGGCCACTGCTGTCCAAAGGAGCCATAAAGAAAACCGAGAAGGCTGCCAGATCTACAAGGTGCAGACAAAAAGAGCTTGGAAACAAGCAACAAAGGAAAGGAAGTCAGTGAGAAGGGGGAGAGTCACGGACAGTTAATGAGTGGTCCAGGGGTGAGAGAAGGTGAAGGCCGCACACCTCTGGGATCCAGATTCCAGGACCCAAATTGGCAAGGTCCTACTCTCAGAAGAAAAGACTCCTGATGTGGGAAACTAAGAAACAGAAGTAAAACATACAGCTGTAGTGAAATTCTGGAGGAAACAAAAAGCAAGTTGTGTACTTTCCCTTTTCCTCACACAGCCTGGTACTCAGGGAAAGATCCAGCTTTAATAAGTAACAGAGGAGGGAAGAAGACTAGAAGCTTCTCCACAGTCCTTCAGAGCCCCTCTCATCTAGCCCCTAAGCCTTCAGATAGAAACACTGATGTCAGGTTCCCAATCCAATTAAATCAGACTTCTGGGGAGTGGGGCCCATGTCCACATTCTTTTTTTAAAGGTTCCAGGTGATTCGAATGTGCTGCCAGAGCTGAGAATGGCTGATCCAGATTCTGATGACTAAAACTCTACAAAGGCAGAGACTCGTGTTTGTGTATTTTCTGCTACATCCCCCAGCATCACAGCACATAGTAGAAATTGAATATAGATTTACTACATGAATGGATAGTGGGCGAAACAAGGCATTTCTGTAATAGAAACAAGGCTGTGTACAATTAGGGCATTCAGAGCATCTGTGCAGGGGGGTTACCTCCCAGGCCTCTAGGAGCCATGCTGTCAGGCACAGGTTTATTCCTCGTTGTCCCAGATTGGGTAGAGATGTAGCGTGCTCCCAGTTCTTCCTGAGCTTAAAGCCAAGGTTGTACACGTGGGACCAGCAATTATCTCTAGGGAATAGCACGGGGAGGCAGCAGGGAGCCCCTTCCATGGGCCATGCTTCCTGAAGGCTTCCTTTGAATTCTGGAGGAAACCCCTTTGCCTTCTCGCCAGCCCTCTCTGGGCTTGGTCAAGAGTGGTTTGGAAGAGGAGAGGTTGAAAATCAAAGAATAAAGGAATAAAAAGAGAAGGCTTAGACCAAAAGGACTAAGCAAAACAAATCCTAAGCTAGAGACTTAACTGGAGCCCGAATGAATTCAGATCACTTTGGTAAACATTGTGTTGGAGGTGGAGGATACAGAGGGAAGTAAGTCTTGGTTCCTGCCTCGAAGGAGTGGGCCAAAGGCAGGCTGGTGACATCATCTGATTTCAAAGCTGGACTAAAGGTTATTACACCCAGTCCCCACCCCAAGCCATCGTCCCTCTCTTCTGAGCATCAGAAGTCCTTTTTCAAAAGGAACCTGCTCTTTGTGTGTGTGTGTGAGGAAGATTGTCACTGAGCTAACATCTATGCCAATTTTCCTCTATTTTATGTGGGACGCTGCCACAGTGTGGCTTGATGAGTGGTGCCAGGTCCACGTCTGGGACCCAAACCTGCGAACCCCAGGCCGCCAAAGCAGAGCACGTGAGCTTAACCATTACACCACCAGGCCAACCCCAAAAGGAATCTGCTCTGAATGGGAGCCCAATGTGTAAATCAGGTCAAAGCACAGCCAGTCTGGATTGGAGAGAAGTCTGCCCCTCTCACCTCCTTTACTTGTCCCTCTGTCATTCCTCCTCAAAAATGCTTCCCTGAGTCCTTGGGGGCTGAGAACCCAGGTTGAAGACCACTGCTCGGAGTAACTGTTTCTCTAGATCTATGTTTAGCTGACACCAAATCAACAACCCCATCACCCAAGGAGTTGATCCAATTGTCCTCTGTTTTCCTGGGAATGTGGTGTGACAACAAAGCTTTCAGAGGAGATGGGGCTCAAACCGTCATACTACTACCTTCATGCAGCCCACTGTGGGTTGTTATCTTTCCCCGCCAGCAGCTGAGGAATAGTCAAGGGTCACTTCTGGTTGCCTTTTCTTCCTTCCTGTTCCTGCTCAGGGTCCGGTCAGTGATGAGTTTTGCATAAGTGGAGGGTGACCTTTCCCCAGAGTCAGGAGACCTGTCCCTGGGCTGCAGGATGAGAGGGGCCTTGCGAAGGGAAGCGAAGGAGGAACTCTGGGTGTGGACTCAGCTCTGAGTTAGTTGAGTAGAGGAGTACCTCAGCATCTCTTCAGGACAAAGGCTGAGGGAGTCTGAAACCAACTGTCAGACTTGTGTACCACTGTCAAGAGCTGGCGAAGCAACACACTTAATTGAAGGTGTAACCGGTGTGCTGTCTTGGTCCTTTCTCTACTCCAGCAAGAGTCCTTCAGCCAGATTCTGAGCGGTAGGTGGATCGGTGTCCTGGTAACCCACTTGAGACAGCGTGGCATGCCTTGACAAAGATGTTGGGATTTTATTGTTTATCCCCATTTTCACCAACCAACATAGCATAGGAAAAGAAAAAAATTAAACGTTTGAGAGTAAGATGGGCTTTAATTCAAACTTGCCAGTGCTACTGATGAACTCTATAACTTTTGGCAAGTCCTTTCATCGCTCTTAAACTCAGTTTTCACATCTATAAAATGAGCATGATGCAATTTACTTGGCAGATTTGTTGCAAGCAATAGTTCTTCGGGCTATTTTGAAATCCTGTTGTTTGTATCTTATGAAATTATTATTTCACCATTGGACTCTGAAGACTGTGAAGAAATGTACAGATAGCATTTTCTTTATCTTTGTATCCTCAACATCTAACATGGTAAATAGCTGGCACATAATAGATGCTTAAATGTAACCTTCTCAGAACGGTCTGCCCAAATGCTTCATCTAGGCAGGCGTCTCCTTGTTATTCATTACACAATGTCAGTTTCTTCATAGCCTCAAAATGATATCTTGCCTGTCATCTGTCTCCACACTAGGCTGTAATTTCCATGACGTCAGGCGGTGTCTGTCTTGGTAGTCAGAGTCTAGAACAGTGCCTGGGCCGGAGTAAGGGCTCAGAACATATTTGTTGAATGGAGAAATAAAGGAACGACAGCTGTTTTTTACTACCAGTAGTAGCAGTAGTTACAGGATGAATCAGAATCATCCCAAACAGATAAAAATTAATCCTCTTTGGAAAGCTCACCAGGAAAGGTGGGAATGATCAAAAGCCATTCAAGTTACCGCCTACAGACTTCTGCCTGAGAACCTGGATTTAGGACCAGTGATTTTCTTAGGCCTCCGCTAGGAGGCCCTTCAAGCTAAACTGAGCAGAATGAATGAGGTTTTATGAGGTGGACAAGAGCTGCCTCGGAGCCAGCACTGGGGCCCTGCGAGGGGGGGAGGGGGCACACCCTCCCCTGGGTTCTCCTCTATTGAAAGGCTCCAGACGGCTTGGGCCCTGCGCCAAGCTGCTTGGTTCCAGTGGGAAAGCTGACCTTGGCCAGGAAGAACCAGGAAGAGGCACAAATGACTCATTGTCCCACATCCTCCAAGGTAAAAGCCCAGCAGTGTGTGTGGCCTTTGGGGCTGGACATGATTGCAGCCTTGGCTCCCTCCGCAGCCAAAATAAAAGCACCGGGCCAGCAACACATGCGCAGCCTAGGAATACAACCAAGGGCTCTCTTCCATTGTCTCCTTCCACACAGTTCCCTGTGCCTAAAAGTTTCAAAATACTGTCCCCAGAACATGATTTCCATTTCCTGAAGTAGAGCACGATTTCCTTTTAAAGACTTAAGGCAGCCTTCATTTCCAATCAAGGCCATGTGGCATTTTATGGACTTGTGGCAGAAATTTGATATGTTTTCGGGTCACGCGTGAAGGAGGTCTCGCTGGAATGTGCTTTATTTTTATTCAGGAGTTTGGGATGCAAGTCCCTTGTTTGTAAGACGTGCCACTGCCTTCAGATTTCCACTAGAGGGCGCTCTTGGAAAATATTTATAAATACATATTTTATTGCTCTGTCTAGGAAATGCTGTTTTTAAAAAGAAGAAAAAATACCTCGCCCGTCTAAATTTCAGGGCAAGCCTTTTACCTCTACTTGGAACGGTTCCTGATTCTTCCAGAAGCACGGCTAGGGAAGGAAGTTGGAGAACACAGAGGCAGCTGCTTCCCTCTTCCCCTGTCCTTTTGTCCACATGGGATGCAGCTGGCCAAGCTGCTGAGCTGGCCCACGGGCCAGAGCCCAGAGCTCGTCCGCTCCGCAGGGGCCACGCCTGGCCCAACAAGAGAATCACCTCGGAAAGGGCCTGCGGGATGCTGAATTTGGGCCTCTCTGGTTTGAGTTCAGCCTTTGCTGAGATTCCTTCCAAGGAGTCTCGTCTTCTGCCCTTCCCTCACAAGCTAGCGGTGGCCGGAAATCCTCAGAAAAGTGCCAGGAAGGGTCAGGGGGCAGCTGGGGCTTGAACAATTAAAAATAGGGCTTCCGGGCAGGCAGCCATGGAGATCTCGCTCGATATGTAAATAAGTGTAAATAAGACCAAGTCTTGGTGCTGAAAGGACGCTGTGCACATTTTGTATAGCCAAGGTTGTCCAGGGCGGCCGTGAGCAGCCTTCTTTTTGCACATAGCCCAATTTAGAAGGAAAAAAAAATTTTTTTCCACCCAAAAAGAAAATAGCTCCATTGAGTTCCCAGGATGGTCGGGGGGTGGGGGAGGGGCGAGCGGGGAGAGGAGATTATTCTTACAACTTAAATTTTTTACTCCATGAATAGAAGAAGGTCAATGGGTAAATTAGAGCTGCTTTTCAGCCACTGAAAACAGTGGAGCCTGTTTGATATGCAGCATTCAACCCTCCCATCCCCGACGTTTGTGTTGCCTTATAGAGTTCCATCATTCACTGATGTGAGCGACCTCATTTCATTCTGGAAACAGCTCGCATCCCCGTTTCAGAGAAGGAAACCAGACTCAGGGAGGGCCAGTGATCTGAACGAGGACACACAGCGGTGGCAGGGCCGGGGGCAGAAGTAGTTCACTTTCTTCCAGGTGATGTTTCATTGAGCATCTGCCATGTGCCAGGCTCAGGGCTAGGTGTGAACCGGAGGCTGCTTCCTGCCCTTCCTCAAAAACAGGCTCTCTAAATGTCAGGGCAAGCCCTTTGCTTCCCCGGGCACCATTCCTCATTCTTCCAGGAGCATAGCTAGAGATGGAAGCTGGAGAGCACAAAGGTACTGCTCCCTTTTGTTCACGTGGGCATCTCCCGGGCAGTAAGAGCTTCACTCTGCTTGGGCTGGACCAGCAGGGAGCGCCCTTCCCTCGGGGCATCATACTTTCTGGAACATCAGGGCTTGGTCAGATGCTCAAGAGCATGGCTAGCTTCGGGCTCAGCCTGGCAGGCAGGCGAGCATCCCGCCTCTCCTGGGGGCCAATCCCCTCTGCTGACCCTGGTCCCTCAGTGCTCTCCCACTTGAGCAGATGAGCATCCTCAGAAGGCTTCTCTCTGTCTGGGGTTTGAGCTGCGGGCTGCTCCTTCTCTAGTTCCTGTGCTTCGGGGACTCTGAAAGGCTGCATTTGAAAGTAGCCTTGAGGACTCTGGGGAGAAGCAAGGTGGCCACAAGTGACTCATGAGGGGCTTTGCTGTGACCGAGGGGCTACAGCAGCAGAAGGTCAGAGAGGCAGAGAGCAAAGAGGGGCTCGGGGGCAGCGGTTCTCAAAGTGTGCTCTGCAGATCTGACTTTTCACTCCATTCTGAATTTTTTTCTGTGAGCATATATGGCTTTATAGCTAAACATGCAGGTGCACGTGCACACACACACAGCTTTAAAACCCAGCTCCTGTCCAGTTTGTGAGGAAAAGCAACACCATATGCTGTAGCAGTGACTGTGCATATGGATAGAGCCCCCGCAGAAATTCGGATGCAGCAGGGAATCCGTCTTCAAACTGCTGGTAGATATGAACAGCAACGGACAGAATAAGGCTGTCTCCATTGAATATACCAGTGTGTCTAACGGACAGTGCAAACAGAATGAAAAATGCAAATTGGGAATCTGGGGGCTTCTTTCTGCTTCAGAAAATCAGAGGAGGGGGTAAGAATACTGGGGCCCCAGTCTCTTCTCCCCAACTCAGCCAAACAAGGGATGAGTTCCAGCTCAGGTCTGGGGACCCCGTGCTCCTGCTGCTTCTGTCCAATGGGCAGGGCTGGAGGACACAGAGAGGAGGAGAAAATGGGTATCCCAGGGACTGAAGCATGGTGTGGATCCCCTGGTCCTTTGCTCTTAGAGATGGCCCAGGAGGTCCCTCCACATGCCTTGGCCAGGTTCCCACAAGCCAGGTGACCCTAGAGTCTAAAGGGCCAACTCTGGTCAACAGAAGGGACAAGCAGTCTGCCCCACGCTGGCCGAGGGAGTCTCCAGACAGCAAACTCGCTGGGGAAGGACCCAAATAGACCAGTGGGCTTCTTCTGTCCAGAGTCGGAGAGTCGTGGGAGGACTGGCCACTTCTGGGCTGACCCAGGAGTGGCTGACTCTGCAGCAGCCCCCCAGGAGGAGTTGAAAAGAAGGACACCTTTGACGATG
Source organism: Equus caballus (assembly GCF_041296265.1). Lineage (NCBI taxonomy): Eukaryota > Metazoa > Chordata > Mammalia > Perissodactyla > Equidae > Equus > Equus caballus. The sequence goes on along the minus strand of NC_091685.1, from coordinate 92,436,693 downwards.
AAGCTCTCTGAGGGCCAGACTGGAGTTGCACCGTGCCGGCACGTCTCCCCGCCCCAGTGAAGGGGGAAGGGGTGGGAAGTTCGCAGCTGAGTCAGACCCTGCTCTGCATTTTCCAGAACAATCTGGGACAGGGTGTGAGTTCCTCCCACTTGGGCATGGGGAGGAAAGCCCAGTCTGGGGAAGTGTATAGACACTCTTCTGAGGGTTCGGCAGGGCTGTCTGTGAGCAGGAGGGGAAGAAGCATCTTTCTGAGCTTGAAATGCCTTTGGACTGGTGGCTAGATGGTTCTAAGAGGGAAGAAGAGAGTTGAAAATGGAACCGCAGAGGGGATTGCCCCCCAGTGCCGCTCATCCAGAGAGCTTTGTGGTGAAGGTGCTGTGTCGGGCCTACCCTGCCCAGAGCCCCACGCCTTCCACTGGACACAGCAGTCCAGCCAGCCCAGGCCCCCAGCCCAGGCCCCCAGCCCAGCCCCGCCCTGCCAAGGATAAAAATATCCCTTTAGATGTTTTTCTGTTGTGATTTTGGCCACTCTTCTTTCAATGCTGCAGATCAGATTTTCTCAGCTGTTCCATTACTTCAAACTACTTGTTTAACAAAGTCTTCAGAGGAGAAAAAACAACCAGATTAATAAAGCGCTCATGAAAGGGGAGGGGAGAGGAAGCTGTCAGACCCCCACGCAGAGAATGCTGAAGTGCAGGCCCGGCTTGGCCTCCAAGACCTGCCTGAGACCCGGGCCACCATCGCATGACTTTTCCTCCGTCCCCACAGAGTCGAGAGCTGCTTAGTGCCAAGTGTGATGTGGACACTTGCCTGCTGGACGGAGACAGAAACTCATTTTCCATCTGTCAGGCAGCCTGACACAGAGCTGGTAATGATTTTCTGTCAGGCGAGGCCAGGCTGGATCTGAACAAGTGACCCCGAGGTAAAAGGCCTTGATGCAGGGCTCCCTTGACAAGAGCCGGCCTGCCTGTGCCTTGTTACCCCTGGCCCCGTGCTCTCTTTTGCATCTGCCCATGTGTTCTCCTTGGCTAGTTGAGTTTTGGCTGGATCCTAACTTAGCATTGGGACTGATGGTTAATGTCCCAGGAGGGCAAGCTCGGGATGTGCTTGTGTCCTGGGGGAATGGGAAATGGAAGGCCGGTGAACGGCAGAGAGGTGGGGCCTGTTTAATTAGCCTGGGGCCAAAAGCCACATGCTCCTCCCAGGCTGCGTGGCTGACCCTGACCTCAGGACCTTTGCACGCATGTAGGCAGAGAGATGGCTCCCATGCAGAGGCCGCAACAAGAAGCATGTGTCTGGAGGGGTACTGAGGTCTAGATTCTCAGGGTCTCACTATTCTAGGGTTGAAATTGTCATCATTGTTTTTACTGATTGTTTTCATGAAAAAAGAAAAGTCCTTTAGGGAGCATTTGTAGACTGATTAAATGATGATTCAGGGCATGTGGGGTTAGGGGTGCCTTGAGAATACCCAGGTGGGAGTGTCCAAATGCATCGGAAATGTGGGCTCAGGGCTGCGGGTCTGGGAGCTCTTGCTGGTTTACAGAAGGTGGCCGACGCTGTAGGAGGGGCCCACAAGTTCCCAGTGGGAGAGCGTGTGGGGTGGGGAGAAAGCGTGGAGACCAGAATTTCTGGAAATGTTAAGGTTAAAGGGGCGAGTGGAAAGGGGGGCCTGTGATGGGAACAGCCAGCCACTCCAGGACCATGGCGTCACTCGACGAAGTGGAAAGGGGACATTTCAGCCTGCACGCAGCCAGAGCTCACGGGGCGGCCCTCCGACGGGGCCCTGATTGGAGTGACTGCTTTAGGGGGAGCCCCACAGTCGGAACTCCTCTCAGACAGGCGTCAGTACATCGGAATCAATACGGGGGCAGCTCTGTCTGTCAGCTGCTTTATCAGATGGTTCTCAGCCAGACTCGGGGCTTTTGGGAAAACTTCTGCTTCGAGTTTTTTTGGAGTAGGCAGAAAAAGGCAAGACCCACGCAGCAGTGGTGGGCTGGGAAGGCCTTTCCATCCTTGTTGGAAGCTGGGGATTGCTGCAACATCTTAAAATTCAGAATCAGGTGTCTTCATTAACTGATGAAGTGGAAGCTTATGCCCTGGTCACTTCCTGACTTGATTAGTGACATTTAATGGACTTTGTAATAGGTCTTTTGCATAGATTAGAAGTCATGCAGAATAGCGACTGACACCTGACCCCACACATCCAATATGGTTTCCCCAGGTCCCATTGGTGTTGAACAATAATAATAGCTGCCACTTATTCTGTTCTTGCCAATTGCCAGGCCCTGGGACAAGCTGTTTGGAGGAATTCTCTCATTCAGCCCTGATTACAAACCTGTGGTATTATGCATTTCTCACTTCGGCTTCAGGAGCAGAGAAGTGAGCTACACAAAAGATATTTTGCTTTGTCTTCAACATGCGTATGTATAGAGATATTCTTAGGCATGGAGATGGAGGAGCTGCTAAGGGGAGGGGGTGTTGTCAGAATGTACCACATATGAGATGATAATAGCAGTGGGTCCCAGGGTAGGAGGTTGTGGTAGACATTTATTGGTGGATGAGTTCTAGCCATGTTGGTAAAACCAGCCGAGGAGGCCACACTGACAACAGTGCTCTCTGTGAACACCTAGAATCAGAGTCTAGAACTTCCAGCAGTGAGCAGAAATGGATGTGGTTGCAAGGATTTTGAGTTTGGAACTGGCAGTAATGAAGGAATGCTCTATTTCCATGGCAGAGGCTGGGATCTATCTCCTCAGTGTGTTGTCTTTTCCTTCCAGTGGACTCTGAGGCCCCGTGTATGTCAGAAACCCTAGGCTCCTTCCTTCCCTTGTCTGGAATTTCTTTTGATTTGCCCCACATGAAGAGAGAACAACATCCTTTTTCAAAACATTGGTTGCAGAACTCAGGTAGAGTTCAGAATCATTGCTAGTTTCCCAAATTTTAGAACATGAGAAAATAAGATCTTGCAAGGAGCCTGTGATTTTCGGGTTGTAGGGGAGTGAGCTTGGTGGTTAGTCATGTGGGCTCTGGAGTCAGAAAAAGCTGAGTTCGAATCTCAACTCCACCACTTAAGAGTTGTGAACCTTGCATGCACCACTTAGCTTTTTGGCCTTCATTTCCTTATCCATACAATGCAGATAATAATGGCACATATGCCCCTAGGGTTGTTGAAAGAATTAAATGAAAAATTTGGGTAAAGCACCAAGTATTGACCTATAGTGCAGGGGTGTGCTGGAGTCAGCTTGTGTCACCTCGTGAGAGGCAATCGCTAACTCGAAGAGATATCTGTACCTCTATGATCCTTGCAGCCAGGATATGAAAACAACCTAAATGACCATCAACAGGCGAAGGGATAAAGGAAATGTGGTGTGTATACACAATGGAATATTATTCAGCCTTAAAAAGGAAGGAAATCCCGTCATTTGCAACAACGTGGATGAACCTGGAGGGCATTATGCTAAGTAAAATAAGCCAGAAAGAGAAAGACCAATACTGCAAGGTATCATTTAAACGTGGAATCTAAAAAAAAAAAATGAAGAACTCAAAGAAACAGAGTAGAAAAGTGGTTGCCAGGGGCTGGGGGGGTGGGGCAGGGGACTGGGAAGGGGTTGGTTAAACGGTACAAGCTTTCAGTCACAGGATGAACAAGGTCTGAGGATCTAATGTACAACATGGTGACTGTAGTTCAAAACATTGTATCATTGAAATTTGCTAAGAGTAGATATTAAGCATTCTCACCCAAAAAAGAAAAAACCCAGAAAAAATCATGTGAGGTGACGAATGTTAATTAAGTTGATTGTGGAAATCCTTTCACAATGAATATTTCTATCAGGTCATCATGTTGTATACTTTAAATATCTTACAAATTTTATTTGTCAATTATACCTCAATAAAGCTGAAAAAAATTTGATAAAAATGATGATGATAATGATAACCACAACAGCACCCCTCTCCTACATGCTGTACTCACTCATGTTGTTACTTCCTCAGAAGGCCCTTGGCCATTCTGCCATCAGACAGTTCTCCCTGGATTGTCTTTTCCCTGTCTGTAGCCATGTGGTAGGCTCTCTTCCTCTCTTCTTCCTCTTCTCCCTATTCTTAGACCCCTTGACTCCCTTTCCCATGCTGTCCACTCCAACCCAAAATTCTTCTCACCTCAATTCGTAGAAGAGTCGATTCCCTTGTCTTGCCCTCACCCACCTTGGTTGTGCTGAGAGGCCTCATCTTTCTCCACCAAAGACGTCTTGCTTGCCAAGTACGCCATGGCTCAGAGATGAACTATGCCATGCCCTCAAGAAGTAGCAGAGGCAGCACCAGTTTGTGCTTCATGCTTATTGTAATGCCTCCAAAGTGTAACTAAAATAAAACGTACAATTCAAAGTATAAACCCCTCCTCTGCATTCTTGCTTCTTTGGAGTAACCACTGTTAAGTAGTCTAATTGTGGTTAAAATGCACCCACTTACTAATTTTGCAGCCTTGAGCAAGACACTTAGTCTGGGACTCAGTTTCTCATCTGTAAAATGGGGATAATATTACCTACCTCACAGAGTTGTTGAGAGGGTTAGAGGAGATGAGGCACAGTGCTTGGAATAGTGCCAGGCATAAAGAATGAGCTCAAGAAATGTCAGTTCTATCTATCCTTCTGAACATTTTTTATACATGTAGTGTCCCTATACATATGTAACATATATTTTAAGTATGAAAATATGGGATCTATAAAAATAGGATGACAAAATGCATATTTTTTCCTGAAATTTATTTTTATGCCCACTGAAAAATACATTATTACAAGGTAATCTATCTTTAATTCTTTTAATGGCTAAATAATGTTCTTCAATGAGAACATACCATTGATTATTTAAACATCTCCCTGATTTGGGGAACTTGAGTGGCCTTTCAGCCTTATCAAGGCCTTGTCAATAGATCCTTGGGCGATTGTCTATTTCTGCAGGGTAGATTCCTAGAAATGAAGAGCTGGGTTGAAGAACACAAATATTTAAACTTTTGATGGTACCGCTAAATAGCTCTGTAGAAATTCCACTCCCATTTTTGCTCCCACTGGAAGGGCATGCGTGCCTTCTCCCCAAATGCTTGTCAGCATTTGGATATTATCAAACTTTAACCTTTGTGTCAATCTCATAGATGAAAAACAGTATCTCATTTAAATGTGTATTTCCCTGATCTCTGGTAAGATTGAATATTTTAAAATGTGTCTATTATCCATTTTTATTTCATCTTGTATAAATTACCCATTCATATAGTTTTCCTGTCTTTCTAGTGTTTATGGAAGAGTGACATATTCCCTACTCCTCTCCTCCCTGACATTTGGGGTACAGCTTGTCCAGGACACAGATAAATCCTCATATTGCCTCATTCCAAAGCCCAGTTTAGAAATGTGAGCTAGCCTGAAAGATAGGAAAACGGACATTATGAAGTTACCGTCATCAGGTTATGTAGGCGTCTAAGGGAAGACGGCTTTTTATAGGAGCATCCTGTGGCTGTTGCAAACAGGCCCTAGGGGATGTTCAGGAAGTCAGAGAATGAGCAGAGAGGGCTAAATGTCTGTGAATTTTGGGGTTGGGGAGAGAAGGAAGGGGGAGAGGAGGAGCTGGTAACAGGGCAGGTGGATGGAGCCTATGCGGAAGGAAGGTCAGTGAGGAATTCCAGGTGGCAGGGTGGCTGGGAGAGGAGTGGGAACAGGACGGCTAATATTCAATTTTAGGTTTGTACATCCCCAAACATTCAGTGTGTCTAGACTTTTGTAGAAATCAAGGAACTGGAACCGAATTCCATGTCTGGGTGGAGTGCAGAGCAGAGAACAGCTGTGGAGTCTGAGGCGTGGAGATCTGGAAAAGTCCATTGGGATCATCTGGATGACCCTCTGATGACTCAACATGGCCCTGTGATTTCAGTGCTCTCCTCTGCTCGGGTTCACAGGCACACTGGCTCCCCCTGATCGTTAGTGTGACAGCATTTAATGTTTAATACAGTTTCTCATAATTGGCTCCGTAGATAAGTTCTCCAGGGTCTATGAGAATTTTTTTTGCCTTTAAATAAGGTTAGTTTTTTACTCATATTTGAGAAGCTGCCCTATATTGCAAATAAGATTAGTTTGTTTGTTAAAGAGAACAAAATCTTATGAGACCTTTTGTATATGTCTACGTATAAACATGAATGATATGATGATAATCATAATAATTTGTATCCAGTCTTTATAGTATGTCAGAATTTCTATAAGAAAAACCCTTTATTTTTTATGCATATAAAGTATTCACTAATTCAGATCAACTCAATCTGAATTATTGAGGGTTTACTCTTCTATCAAAGCATACACAATGACAGTTGTTTGCACATCACACTTGCAGCCTCGCCTTGGAGGTTAATGTTTACACAGCTGGGAAGTAATGCACTTCTCTGAGTAGCACAATGCAGCTTCACAGTTTTATCAAGATAGGAATAGTAGAAAAAAGTCAGTTTTCCTTGTAAACTAGTAATGATCTCTATGTGAGGAATGGCTCTTTCATAATTTGAAGGCTCATGTCCTACTTATTAAGATCACAATTTGGAATGTCAATACACATTTTTTTTTGCTACTATTTTGAGCCATGCACTGTGCTGGGCACAGGAGAAAAACATAAATGAGGACCACAGTGGAGGAGACAGGTAAGTAAAGTGATGATTAGACGATGCACAGGTTTCAGGAGACTTGAGGGGCCTGTTCTAAGGGCACATCAAAAGGGGCAAGTCTAGCTCTGGCTGGGGAGGCAGGAAAGCCGTGTCAGGGAGGTGACATTTCCATCAGCTTCCAGGGAGAAGAGAAGACTGGCTCAGCCAAGACAGCAAAACAGGAACACAAAGGCATGGAATTCTACACAGGTAAGTTGCTCATTAAGAAACACTGGGTTTGGAAAAGGCATTCTAAGGTTTCATCTTTCCTATCCTTTAAAAATATGACAAGAGTGGCTAAAATTCAGATCACCTAAATTTTGCCCCTTCTGTTGGGTATGTTTCTCTTTTGGTCCTCAACCTGAGGTAGGGAACACTTATCTCTAATGAAAAAGCAAGGGCTCCTCCTGGACTTTAACATCATGGCGTGGTGGCAGTATGGAGATGGATGCCCCGAAGACTATGAAGCTTATGTCTATTTAACCATGACAGATATAACAGGACTGGAATGAATCAAGAGAAATCTATAGATACTTGGAAGGCATTTTGAGTGCATCTGAAGTCAGGTAAAAAATAAGCCACAGCTTCTCTTGTGATTTCTGAAACATCTCTTTGTTTAATCATAGAATCATTTTCATCTTCCACTCACCATAAATAATCCACTTCATGACTTCACCAATCCTTTGGAAAAATTTGGTATTTAGCATAAACAAATACTGAAGATTGGCCAGAGGTGTGTTAGTTTTAAACAGAATAGGGAAGAGTAAAAAAGAAAAAAACATAAAATTTTAAAACTAAGAACACATGAAAAGATTAACATTATCATCCATTAAAAAATCAAATTTCATAACAGCCATTAAGAAAAAATCTAGGTGGAAAAATGGGTAAACATAAATATAATCTAACGTATTTCTTTCATAAATACATTTAGACAAAATAAATGCATAAAACAGAGAGCTTGACAGTGTATATACATAGGGAAACATTTTAAGAACTGAATAATTAAATCCCAATAAACACAATTAAAAATAAATTTTGATTTTATTTTTTGTTCTTTATGGAAAAATATCCATGGCATTTGTGTAAAAAAAGAAATAGGCATAAACATATCACTAAAGCCACCAAAACTCACTATGTAGAGAAGGTTATTTGAAAACAAAACACATTTTTTAAAGCAAAAGATAAAATGTTATAGCATTTTCAGTTGAATTTTATCCCATAATCACACCTAAAACCTAGGTGTTAGACAATAGAGGTAGATAAGTTGAGGGGAAAAATCAGTATTCTACGCTAGGGAGAAAGATTTTTATGATAGCTCAGACAGACAGACAATTCCATTTACTCTGAAACTCAAAGAAGCTCGTAGGGACAAAACATGAAAGCCTTTCTGTGCTCCGTATGTAAGCATCAAGGTATCAAGCAAAATTACTGTAGTTTTAGACACCAGTGAAATTCTTGACAACAGAAGTTCTTGACAAACAGCCTGTTTAGCATAGATTTTTGCAGGGTCTGGCAGTAGTCTTGAAATTTACACTGAGGATAACTCTTGTGAAATTTATGAGCTTCAATGATACTGAAATGAGTCAGAAGTAGCACAAGAGGAGACCTGGTAGTAACAATAATATAAATTTACACTACTGATAAACTTGGTAAGTTTCAAAGGAATGATTTTTTTGTTGTTGACAAAACAACAAGACAGGTGCTGAGGAGAGAGTGCGGCCTCAGTGTGACCCAGGATGCCAATATCATCCGTCAAATCAAGAAGAGACACATAGAGACGATGCGACATGAGAGCGTGCAGGAAACAGAAGAAAAGTGTTCCCTTAATTCTATATATTGCTTTATTCTTTATTTGGGTCCAGTGAAAGCTGTTCCAGCCATAGTAGAAGCAAACATTGGATACTCCTTTGAAAGCTGATGCTCAATTGGGAACTAATTCTACTTGATATTTTGGCTAATGAATGCTTTTGCATTTTCTGTGTCCTTTTTTCTTTCCATCTGGCTAGACAGAATGTGTATATGTAACATTTGTTTGCATCTATGACCTTTATATTTTCATTTATTCATAAGAGCACTACGATTTAATTTTTTTAAAAATGTTGCAAACATTTGTCAAATGTGCCAAGAAAACTTTCCTTAATAACTTGTCTCAAATGCCTTAAGTGTGCTTACTTCAAAGATGTAACAGGCTGTTTCTGGCTAAAAGGGGCAATTTGTGCTCAGCACATCTGTAGAACAGGAAAAGAAATTTTGGTCTCAGTGTGGAATGTGAATTGTTGCCACTCTCCAACTGTAATATTTTTCTGTCTCACATTTGGCTGTTATGAGTTTGCAAGTGTGTTGGAAAACAGGAGAGAAAGAAATTATGGAAGAAAAAGGAAAAGCATATTGAAATATAATTTAAAAAATCCTGAAAACCAAATCCTGTAGTTTACCTCAAAACTTCACTTACTTGACTCATAACTCAAACATCAGACCCTTTCTTTGAAGCAGCTTATAATAAATTTAAGACATGTAACACCACAATCTCTTATAATGGGGCTGAGGAATTTCTGTGTGGAAACTATTTGAAGGAATGTCTAAAAAAATGATGCCAAGAAATGCAGATAAGTTATGATTTTCAGCATCTATGACCCCTGCTGAGTTGATAAGGAAGAGGCATGTCACAGTTGTAGAAAAAAAGAACCACAGACTAAATCAAAGTATTCATGAATAAGACTTTGGAAATTTTCGCTGTCATCAGAAGGGCATCTTCCTGATGGTGTGACCTCATTTCAAACAGTACAGTAACTAGTATAGAGTTGTATTGCACAAAAGGTGGAAAGAGAAAAATGTGTTTGCTTTTTGTCACTTACAATGACTGCTTTCTGCATTAGGGAAAAAACCATTAAACAACTCCAAAATACTGTACCACCCCTGGCAGTAACCAACAAAGGAGGTTTTGGGAATAGTGCTCTTGTCAAATACATTTTAAGGCACTTAAACAGTTATATCATATTTTTGTGTAAAAAAATAAAATATGCATCGAAGCAACTTTCACAAGTACAAGTCTTCAGAAGTGTTTGTATGTACAATCCTGTACATATATACATCGCTGCATAAAGAGCGCCTCTTTCATTATACTGTTGGCCTCGTCAACTTCACTCCCTACAAGAAAGGAAAACACGCTGTTCAGAGTTGGACAGTATCCACGAGCAAAGTGAAAGCCTCAATTAACACTAGATAATTTATGCTACTAGAAGGGAGAAGAGGCCCACCCAGATAGCATTATACAACCAATGAGCCAAACCTCTGGATACAGATTCACCTGGCCACCTCATTGACAGGCAGACTTTGTCATCTCTCCCAGCTCGGCCTGGCTACTCATATGGTCCCGCTGTCACTACATGGTGGCTGTGGGCCTCAATCAGTACTGATGGAAAGCAGAGGAGACACTCACGGATACTCTTAAGATTGACATTTTGTATTTATTTTTGTGGTCAAGTGGGATAGATAAATATTCCAAGTCTTCTGGATTATTCTAAGTTAGCCAGTGGTCCCCTGGTTTGGAGCAGTTTCTGTGCAAAGGGAAAATGAACAGCATTGCCCAAGTTAGTCTCCCTTTTGGAAACACTTCTGTTGCTCTGTAGAATAAATTCCGGAGCTTTTAAACATTTAGAGGTAAACTCCACTCTGATTAATTTGCTGTTCACTATGACTGCATATTATTGATAGAGTATTAGGATTTTCAAATAATTTTCTTCATTTTTTATCAAAATTTATAGGTGTAAATTCTGGCCTACAATGGCATACACATTGATAAACATAAGCATAAATATAAATAGACGTTTTCAAGGGGGATAAATAGTAAAAGAAAGAAAAAGTTACTGAACTACTCCTCTACCAACTCTGAGTGGGAGGACCAGAGCCTGGAGTGGTACCCAGCACAGAATGGTGATCACTAACATTTTATTAAATAATGAGACGAGTGAAGGTGCTGGATGGGCTAACCTTCCTAGGAAGGATCCTGGGGACCTAGGATGCTCCTTCTAAAAGCAATGTTATATTTCTGTCTGGAGTGTTATCATGGTGTAGTGGAAAAATTTTGGGGGCCAAATAGACTAGAGTTCAAGTCCTAATTCTTGCACTGACCAAACCACCAACATAACCTTGGGCAAGTTGCTCAATTCTTTGAGCCTATTTCCTAACCTTTAAAATGGGGATAGCAAAGCTTGCTTTGAATGGTGTTGCAGATAACAATAAACAACAATGACAATATAGTAATAATAGCAGCTAGCTTTTATCAAACACCTGCCACCTAATCTTCTACAACTCTAAGGAGTGGATATTGTCATTAGTTTTAGAGCTGCAGAAACTGAGGTACAGGGAAGTGAAGGAACATGCCCAAGGTCACCCAGTGAGAAGGTGGCAGAGCTGGCAGCCTGGCTCAAGGGTCTACTCTCTGAACCAGGTAAAGGCTGAGATGTGCTTAGGACACACAGCTCAATAGGTGGCATTGTGGCTATTCCATTTCAGGATGCTAAGGACACGACACAGGGCACTCCTCTGTCATTGGCTGTCTCTTCTTCCTACTCATCTCCCGATAACAGTCGCCACCTTGTGTACGGCTGAAAGATGTCGTATAAAGTCCAAGCCACTGGGAAGAAGCCCGCTCTATGGGCGCTTCCATGGTATATGCAGCATCGAAACTTCATGTGAATCACCTGGCTGATTTTATTTTGGCTTATAATTTAGGAAATCATATCCACAAATACCAAATAAATAACAAGACCCTGAGCTAAGTGTAGTGAATTGACATTGTGTGGGCTCCTTTGTTACTGAAATTTTATTTTTTAATGCCCAAACACATAGTTTTGCTATACAAAGAAGTTATTATGTATCTGGAAAATTAAAAATAAAGTAGGCATTCTAAAAAAGGGCAGCTGCTATGATATTTAGAAAGGCACGTGAAGTCAGGACACATGTGAAAGACCGAGTGGGACAAAGACGGTATACACCGGTTGGAGGGATACGTGTATTTATTGAAACTTTACTCCATTGCGATACGCCCTTCAGTATAAGCAAGTTAAAAAGAGCTTTCTAAAACCACATTTTAAGTATAATTCTACTTTTATAACAATATAAAACATTTAGCCCTCAATTCTCCTGTTCAAATTGAAATGGATCAATGCATCATTACTGTATTTAGTTAAAATATGTACTTGAGAACAAAGATATGCGAGCAAAAGTTAAAGTGTATAAACAGCTAAGATTCAGAAATAGCATTTCAATCTGATTTAGATTCAAATAAGATCCTTCTAGAGTCTCACCTTCTGCCTTGACACCATCCAAGACTTTATTGTTGGCACCAGCACACTGCCCAGCAGGATCTGAACCGGGTGGTAGATGAGCAGGGGGACGGATATTAACGAGAGGTGCTCGTGGCCTGCAAACACTATCTTCAGCATTGGAATCCCTGAAGAACAAAGAAGACAGAAAACCTAGAGGCAAATTCAGCCTGTCATCAAATTAAAGACATACTCCATTAAAATCAGAACTCTGGAATAGGCCCTCACCATATTTCCCCCATGTCTGTTCACAGAACTGAAAGGGGAAGGTCTCAAACGAGTCACCAAGTCTTTCCATCCTCCTTTCACTATATAAAGCTCTAAGCTCTACCTAGAACAGATTCAAGCTGAAAAGGTGGTCAGTGTTCAAGGGCACCGATGACTCTCACCGCAGATTAGCAGCCTGTCAACAAGGAGAGGAGAGAAGATCGTGTGGAATATAGCTGCTTCAAGAAGGCTCAAAAATACCAGTGAGGCAGAAGCTCAAAATGGACCTTTTCTTGCTTAGTAGTGAAAAGTCTGTTGGTCTTTAGGGAGGCCTGTCTGGCACCATTTCAAAGCCTTCAAGTTCACTTTTGAGAGTTGAAAGGATATGGTAAGATAATGAATGGTATATACTGCTATAAGTAGGAGGGTACTTGGGCCAAATAAACGTTAACAAAGGCTTTGCATGTTCTCTTTTGGCCAAGGATCTCAAAGCGCTTTACGCAATATTGTATATGGCATGTGAATTCTGAGATTGGTGCTGAATGTTCAAACCCCACAGTGAAGGTCTTACTAGAACTTAGGTAAACGAATACTACTTCATGAGTCTCCCATTCTATTAAACCCAGGGCAAGGTGTGCATATTTTGTAAGCAGCTGCCTATAGTGTGTACCTATTAAGCTTCCATAACAGAATTCAGACACTGGCAGTTTCACTATTATTACCAATTGTTTTAATATGGCCCACTTGTCAGAACTGCTGTGTGTATGTCAGCTTTTTCAACTGAACAGCTTTAACAGCTTAGCTTTCTTCTTGTTTCTTTGAGAACAGCCCCTGAAAAGGACCCAAGCTCCTAGCCATGCACAATGATGGCACATAAATAACTTTTTATTATAATCCAGCGAGGAAAGCTCTGCTTTTTCAATTATTTTTACCTTCTAATAAATTTCAAACCTTTATGCAAAAATGCATTTCATGTATTTCATGGCTGCTTCTTTTTTCATGGCCTCACATATCATTGCCATAAACTGAAAACACTTAACTCTTCCTAAACAATGTCCCTCTCAGAGCTTCAAAAGTACGTGTTTAGGTTTTTGCAGTTTCCGTCATCTCATGAATATAAAAAACAAAAGAGCTTTATTTTAAAAAATAATATGCCTCATCCACTTATAGCTGAAAAGCAGCACCTGATGTTATAGTCCTGGAAAGTTATTACGATGAGAAAATAAGACTTGAACATGCTCATCCTTTCCCCAGGGATGATGCAGAGGAGTTGGGGGATGAGGATGGAGTCAAAGTGGGGCTAGAAGGAGGAAGTGATAGAAATATGGAGACACTTGTCCCTAAAAATGATCAGAGCAGGGGTTTCTGATCCCAAATTCGAGAACCATGGCTGCTGGGCTAGCTCACGTGAGTTCTCCTTTCTTGGCTAAGACTCAGGCTCTGTGTCGTTCTTCAGCAAGCTGACGTGGGCTCTGAGGGGAAGCCACAGAGACAATCACAGGGCTGCCGCCACAGTAAGTAAACAAAAAGTCGACTGCAAGGTATACAAGGTATCCTGCTGTAACCAAGGTCAGAAATTCATGATAGTGTGATGAATTAGGTACATGCAGTGTGTGCTTACCAGATGTCACGTGCTCTCAAGAGCTCGCCCATATTCACTGACTAAGCCTCACAGTAATGCTGGTAGGTTGATGAAAACGACTGTTGGCACCATTTTATTGATGAGGAAACGAAAACAGCCAGCAGCTGGGAAACTTTCCCAAGGGGTGAAGTCCGAAATGCAACCCAGGGGACTTGAACATCCAGTTCTCTGTGTCAGATAAGGTCCCAGGCCTCTGAAGACCTCAAGATGCCAGGGGGAGTGCAGCTCCATTATGCTGAAGAGGGCCTGGTATGCAAAATGCTTTCTAGTCATAAGTCCTTCTGGAACCCATTCCCTTTGGGCCCCTTCCGGAAGCACTTACAGGGGCAGCAGACCTCATCACACTTCTGGCGACCCACACCAGGATGTCCTGTGATTTCATGTGGGGGAGCAGCTAAGTAACTGTAACTGAGACTACACCCACAGTGGCAAGGGAACCAGAGACTGAAAGATGTGGCCAAGTCTTTACCCTCAAGAAGCTTCCAGTGTACGAGTGACCTTCTACCTTCTTTGGACCCTAAAACCAATTTGTAGGAAGGTCTCTTCTGGCCGTGTGCTGGTTCTTCAGCTCTTATATCTCATCTTTAAACATACCCTTCTGTACACTGCTCCTTGATGGGGCTGGGACTCCGCAGACATTGTTTCTCCTTGTCAGGCGGCTCCCTGGACAGTTCTACCAACAGGGGCACTGGAGGAAGGCCGGAGAAGGAGGAGGTGCTTGGGGCTCCTGCCGACAACAGCACCTTCAAGAGGGCAGCAGTAGTTGGCTCCAGCCCATAGCTCACTGTTCCCTCCTCGCAGGTCTGAGCTCCCATTTCCTCCTCCAAGCTTGTAGGTTCTGAGAACCCAACTTCTTCCCTTTGTTCCCCAGGCTCGGGCTACTTCCTGCAGTGATTCCTCATTTGGTCCCCAGTACGACGTACTGCTTAATCTTCCCTGTATCGAAGGAGTGGCGTCTGCCTTCCTCACGGACCCTGGGGAGACAGGCCCCTTTCTTACTATGCCTCACACTGTAGTCATTCACCGCGTGCTTGAAAAAGAGAAAGGATCCATGATGACCTGCAGCTGCTGTAGATATTTGTCCAATTAAACAGGGATTTCTTTTCACCACTCTATGTGCCTGCAATGCCTTCTTGTTAATCGTTAATCAAATTTCCTATCACCACAACTCCAAGTGACTAATGTTAAAAATATTATTGAAAATAATATATCAGTGGAAAAAACTTAGTTTCCCAGAGATTAGGGCCCAAGCCCCTTTCACGTGTCCTTGCTTGTCACTCTCATATGGTGGATTCACAAGTTGATCACTGGGCGAGGCGAGGAGACTCCAGCAATGCAAGTTATGTTATTTGTTTTGAGAACCTTTATTTTCCTTCAGTCTTAAGATCTGCTTTACTTTTCAATCATTTGATTATCTACTTTCCTTTTCAAATATTAGAGTTTTTTCTCTATCTCCTGTTTATCTCCATCTTTCTTCTTTCCTGCTTTCCTGCAGTTTCTTCCCCACTCCCCTCCCCATCCCACACCAGCAGGGTGTCCACTCAGTGCTTTTTCATTTTCTCAAAGGTCAGAGAAGAAGGAGAAGTTGGGAGAAGCAGAGTGAGAGTTAACTTCTCCATGTTCGAGTGGCCCATGCTGCGGGGCACTCATTTGGATGCAGAGTGTGATATCTGTTCTAGGGTATCTTTGCCATGTCTCCAGCACTATCGGACGACAACTGGAAACTCAGCAGAGAGAGGCTGGAGCATGGGAGCTCCACAGCACTCACCATACCGTGATTTCTGATGCCTGGCTATGAATTTGGCAAAATCTGATCTTCAAGTCAAATCAAAGAAAATCAGCTATAGCTTTTATTCCAGAAGCCTATGTAATGAACCACCCTTGCATCCTCTTCACTCACTTGCTTAATAATTCATTGATCACTCATTCATTCATTCAATTAGCACTCATGCAACTGATTAACTACTCTGTGAACAGGCTAGACAGGAAGGGGGATATGACATAACCTTGCATTTAAGTAACTTGCCGGGCTCCTCTGTGCCCATTCATACTTCCCTCCCCATAACCTTCCCTCAGGACACAGGCAGCTCTCAACTGCACTTCCTGCACTATCTCCAAACCAGTCTCTGCCTTCAGGCTTGTCCTGTTCAAGCTATTTTCCACTCTGCAACCAGAAGGAACATTCTTGATTACAAATCTGATTATGTCAAGTCATGCAGGAGTTTCTCACACAGGAGGGGCTCCCAAACGTGGTGGACCAGGATCTTCAGGACCCGGCCCCAACTCCCTCTGTGTCTGCCCTCTCCTGCCCTCTTCTACCTCTGTGCTCCAGCACGAAGAGTGCCCCACCCCTGCCCAGGTGGCCATGCCCATGCTGTCTCACCTCTAGGCCTTTGCACATGAGCTCCTTTCGCCTACAATGCCCATCAGCCACTTCTCGACCTGCCCAATGCTTTAGCTTTCAGCTCTTAAGTCGCCTCCTCTGGAAAGCCATCCTCCAAGTCCCAAGGCTGGCTTTACATCAGTTTACTCTATGCCTGCCTAACCTAGGGCACATTCTGGCCTAGTGTGCACAGCACTTATTATCATTGCCTGATTCTTGTGTTTCCCTCACTAAGCTGTAAGCTTCTTAGGGTAAGCAACTATTTCTTCTTCATCTTTGAGCATTTAGTGGGTGCTCAAAAAGAGTGTGTTGAATGAATGGATTTGTATTTTTCCAGATCCCATCAAAAAGTTCCTGTGCAGACTATCACTCTATTTTCACTACATTCATTAACTAGGAAAAAAAAGAAGCAATAATTTAAAAAAACCAAACAAACTTCCTAGAAAGAGTTTTCTTTTTAAAGTAAAATTTAAATATAGGACTCTTTTCATCTTGCTATCACTGCAGTAATATAAATGAAGCAAATTAATTTTAATGCTCCCAGGTACTGATTCTGTGTCACCATGGTTGACAGGATCCAGCTAGACTTTATGAGATGGCATTTGACTTTATGGAAGTGAACACTAGGCACGCATTTACAATTTTACAGGGACTTTAAGCTGTCATGCTGAAAAATGTTTATAAAACATTAATCAAAAAATGCCTCTTTAATACAATGCATTGTCTGAAAGATGTTAGAAGGCGCATATTGTAAATGGATTCTTCTTCTGACTAAAGTAATTTCCACCTAAAGCATTTCCCCACTGCTCTACAAGTACACTGTGTGGAGAGATAAAGAGCACTTTCCCAGCACATTACTACCTGATCCAAACACTTGGGAAATCACTAATGTACAGCATGCCATATTTCCATGTCACACATGACACATTCGTCTAAAATTATCCAACAGAGTTTGACACTGCAGCATATTCCATAAGCAGAGCTTTCAACTGACATCTGCCAAGTCGGAACTTCAAGTGAGAGCTTTCTTCTTCTAACAAGCAAGTAAGGGGTTTCTTTTATCCTATACCCAGGATGGAAAGGATAAAACAAGACGTACAAGAACAAGTGTTTTTTTTCTTATTTTAAATATGTTTATTTTATGTCCTCTGAATTAGAAAATTCCCTTTGTTATCAGTGTTCAAGTTGCAACAGTTACTACTTTCTATTGGATGAGCAGGTTTTTAAATTTTTTCCTTGAGAAATAGACATTTTTCTTCCTATATTAAATACGGACTTTTATATAACTCCCACTGAAGGCTGCTCTATGGTTCACAATATAAAAACTATCTACCTTATATCATTGTTCAGAGTTTACTTACTTATAGGTGTACAATGTTCTCACCATCTATTCATTCAAAAAATAGTTTCTGGGTCTCTGCTGTATGTGAGTTCCTGTTCTCGGTGCTAAGGATCTAAGGAGAAGAGCACAGACAAAGTCCCTGCCTTCTTGGGGTCCCCTGTCTAGTAGCTCTTGCCCTGATGGCCTCAGCTTTCCTCTGTCCAAGGGATGAGTGCTGGGATATCGCGTGTCATCCCTTCTGTCACTGGTTTACCCAGTTTCTACAACTCAAAGCCTGGGATCATCTTTGACGAATCCCATTGTCTTTTTACCTCTAAATCAAACCACCAGATTCTGTAGATTCTTTCCTCTACCTACTATTCTCCTTCTGAGTTTTCACTGCCACCTTCCTAATTCAGTTGCTCATAAAATGAAGCCAAGATTACTCTTACAGCCTCCTGACATAACCCCTTGTCTTTCAGATTCTTCCCTTCATCAATCCTACAAACCGCAGCCAGATTAATCTTCCTAAAACCCACATTAATTAAAGCCAATACCTTGCTCAAGAATTACAATGACTTTCCAGTGCCCATTCATCAAATCCTCTACTTATTCAACTTCAGTGAAAAACCATTGCTCCTATCGCCATTTTGTAAGTGCTCACTGCATGCTAAGTGCATTGCTTGCATTATCTCATTTAATCCTGCAAAGGCTCAGTGAAGTAGGTGGAAATTTTCCCATTTAAAGATGAGGGAACTGAGGTTTAGAGCAGGTAAGTGACTTGCCTACCATCATACATCTGGTAGGTGGTGGAGGCAGAATGAGAGCTCAGTCTATTGACTTTTAATCACTAAGCTGTGTTAACTCGATTAAACCAAACTTTCAGTTGCCAATTGCTGTCACTGGCTCAGGCCTTGCACTTCCCTGTCTTTGTATAAGCTGAGCCCCTGCCTGGCTCTTGTCCTCTCTCTCCATGTACCTAAACCCTATGTGTTTTTGGGTTCAGCTTTATATTTTCCTCCCCCATGAAGGTAACCTCCCTACAGATTTCTTCTTTGGAAGGATGAAGGCACTCTTCCTAGTTAGACCACATAATTTAGCATTTGCTTATGCTGCCATTATTTTCTTTTGTGTAGGTTTTCTTTTCCCCTGAACACAGGTAAAGTATTATATTTTTCTTTTACTCTCCAGCGGTGTTTAAGCACAGGACTGGTGCTCAATACATAAAGGATCGATTATTCAAGAATAGGTGCTAAAGGCATGTTTCCTATCGAAAAAAGCAGGATAGAGAATAAATACCAGTGGCTTTACTAGATGGTGAAGAGAATCATTCACACACCCCTCTGGGAAAGGACTGTATTTCATAGGACAAAACACATATTTGATATGGCAGGAAGGTAAGACACTGGACTGACTGTGGAATGCAAAATTTGAAATGAGTAGTGAGTGTGGAGTACGAGAGGAAATATGTTGAAAAACCCCCCTCTGTGTCTTCTGAAGTCTGACATTACACTTACTTTCCCACTTAGCGCAGAAAGAGTACACTCCAATCACCTGGATCATTTCCTGTCTTTCAAAGATTCATTCGCCTGAATTCACATGACTTGTTTTCCATTTAAATGCTTTCTCAGACTTTTCACTGAGTTCTGGAAAGAGCTGCTGGCAAATCTGGAATCCAGTTGCTTCTCTCTTTAGTTGTCATGGTGATTTCCCACTTTTGTTTAGTTTGTTCTTAGTTAGAAACATCCATAAGTTTAGTACCCAAATGTCCTACACATTGTTATTTGAATTCTCTCTCTGCCCCCAAGTGAATCTCTCAGAAAAGCCCATGTTTGCCTTCAAAAGTCATTGGGATGGATGGTCTCCCGAGTCATAATGTAACCCAGGAAGGCAGTCGCTGCTTGAGGAACATAGCCATTCTTTTCCAGCATCTCTAAACTAAACTAAACGCCAATCTCTGTGTCCCTTCCCCACCACCACACGAACACACACAAAAACACACAAACACAGTCTTTCTCTTCAGAGACAAATAGTCACAGAAAGTCAAACTCACTGGCACTGATTTATTTCAATTACTTAACAAAGGGGCAGTTATATGCCATCTCTAGAGCACGAAATGATGCCATGATAAGGTAGAACAACACTTTTGGAATTTGCTTAGAAAAAGCCTTCAATTGGTATTATCCTACAGCAAGCTAATCTTCAGTGATACAGCTGCATTTCACGCCATGATTTACGGTTTATTATGTCCAGTAGCCGACGTGAGGCAGTCCAGGGTAGCAGTCGAGAAGCCTGACCCAAGAGTCAGCCCTGGCTTGGAATCCCATGTCTACTACTTACCACCTGTGTGACCTTGGTTGGGCTGGTTATTTAACCTCAATTTTCACATCTGTAAAATGTACGTACTTTGTTTTTTTTTAAAATAAAATAAACATGAGTGAAATACTACACAATGTATGGCGAGTTGTAAGTCTTCATTCATTATGTGCCAGACACTGTTCTAGGTGCAGTGAACAAATGTAAGAAACCCCCCCACCTTCATGGAGCTTCTGTTCCTACTCCTATAATGAGGAGAGAAGATAGAGCCATTTCAAAGCTAGACAAAGAACAAATTCCACTCAATAACAAAATCACGGCACCAGGTGGTGAGAAAATGCAGCACTGCTGTCTAGCAAAAACATGTTAGGCAAAAAGTGGATCAGTGAACATTTGGGTTATGTTAATTTTTTTTTGGTAAGGAAGACTGGCCCTGAGCTAACATCTATTGCCATGCCAATCTTCCTCTTTTTGCTTGAGGAAGATTGTCACTGAGCTAACATCTGTGCCAGTATTCCTCTAGTTTGTACGTGGGATGCCACCACAGCATGGCTTGATGACCAGTATGTAGATCGGTGCCAGGATCTGAACTGGTGAACCCTGGGCTGTGCAAGTGGAGCGTGCGAACTTAATCACTATTCCACCGGGCTAGCCCCTGGGTTATTCTAATTTTTCTCTCTCTTTTAGAGTGGGTAAAACCTACTTCCATGTTGACAGGTATGCCTTGGCTTGCTGTCCATCAGAGGCCTGTGAGATCAGGCAAACACTACTTCAAGATGTGGCCTTTTGGAGGAGGTGGTGTTTAGTCGGCACAGCCCCCAGAATTATATTCTGCTCACAATCCTGGCTATTCTAGGACATCCCCCAAACCCATTTTGGAATGTTGCAAAGGCTGACAAGTCAATTCCTGCGGATTCCCTTAGGAAGGGGGACAGAAGGTCACAGATCATGTGACCTGCTCTCATTCACTCCTATCTAAATGATTGGTCTTTTGCTCAAATTCTCCAGGGTATTTTAATACCTTGCCGATGATTTACATTTTACTTGCTTCCCTGTTCTTTTCTTGGCGTTCCATCTTTAAGTGAAAACTCCTGCCATATTATCTTTGGTATGACTTCACCACAGCATTAGAACCTCTCTTGTTGCTTTAGGACACACAGAAGAAAACATTTTTGTCCTTTTTATACAAAGAGTCATCCAAAATGAGGTACAACTAAATAGTACATGCAAATAAGAGCTCTCTAGTAGTTTTCTCAGTGTTCGAGTGATGGGATCAGGGAACCCACATAGATGTAGAGCATTTCCAAATTGTTGCACACGAAGCAACAGCAGCAGCTCCAGGATGTCTAACAACCCCCCTTGGCCAGGCCTCTGGCAGAAAAACAAGATAATCTTGTACCAGTTTAAGAGATATGTACAAATGGAATTTTAATTTCCAACCTCTGAAACCTGAGAAATGTCATATGGTTATCTCTGTGGATAGCGTGTGAGAGGGAAGGGGCACTTCAAAATCCTTACAGGAGACGTCAGTAAATGAGCTTCACAAACGGGACTCAAACACTCTCTCTGCCATGTTCTAAGGGCTCCCACTGCTCCCGCGCCCCCTACAGTTGGGGAGACTTTAAAGCTCCGTGTCTTTTCTGGTGCAGTCGGGAGCTATTTAGCTATGCTAAATAGAGGTTTATGTCAAACTTCCCTAAGAGATTTATCCTTCCTTCATAGTTCCAAACCAGAATTCCACAATATTCCTTTATCCAGAAGGGAGAGTTAGGCCTGGAAGAGCTGGAAAACGAACAAATACAAGGTCACAAGCTAAATGTCTGAGGCCATCTTTAAGAGAAAGGAACTCTCTTCCCAGCAATCAAGAGCTTTAGAAAAAAGAGAGCAGTATTCATGTCTCAGTCCTTCAGCAATGCCACCTCACACAGACTTTGGAAGCCATGTCGGGAGTTCAAGGACATTTTTAGTCTTCATCTGGATGATACTAGGCTGAATAGAGATTGCAGAAAATAATTACGGGGGCTCACTATGCATCTGGCGCCATTCTGAGAGTGTGCAAACATAAACTCATTCACTCCTCACATCTACAATGTGAGTAAAGCTACTGCTATTATCTCCATTTTTCAGATGAGGAAACTGACAGATGAGGCAGCAGATGAATAAAAATTTCCCGAAGGCCATAACAGCCAGCGACAGGATGTAGCTGGGATGCGGGTACAGACAGACTGGCTCCAGGGCCCATGCTCTTCACACGGTCTGTGCCTGCAATGCCTGAAATGGTCACTTATTAGAGTACTTGCGAACCCTAGAGAAAAGAGATGCCTGATAATATCAACATAGACTAACAGAGGGTGAAACTTAAGGAAAATAATATTTACACAAGAAAGGTCTGGAAGGAAGAGAGGCACTCCTTTCTACAAAGGTGCTTATGTGGCTGGCCTTTACTTGCTTCGAATAAAAGTTGGTTGATGAGCATTTTTGGCCCATTAGGAAAATTAAAGATTGTGTTTTTGCCTTCAGTTACCTGGGCTGTAATCTTACTACTTTGCTGAAAGTTTTATGTAAATAAAGATGCAGGAAAAGACCATGATGAGCAGCTGGTATTATTTTCTTTTTGAAACAGGTATGTTCTGATTGGAAAAGATGTTTAATGAATGACCTGAGCCAACTTGCCAGATGCTGACAATGAAACATTTAACTCTATCAATTGAAGGTTTCTTCCTCGGAAGATTAGGTACACCCTCACCTGCCTGACAGCGTTGTAGGAGTAATTAGCAAACAGGGAAATCAAGAATGAATTAAAGAACTGAGCTACGGAGTCTTCATTCAAATGCTGGCAGTGGTGTCTAGAGCAGGGGGGCCACCATATTTACGGAGACAAGGTGGGCAGGAAGTAGAGTGAGATGACCTTTTTCCTTTTCTAGGCTGTGAATGAAGAGTTGCTCATCTTCTAAAGAGAAAATCTAGCTAATGTTCACACTAACAGGATGTGAAAACATCAAAAATAGAGTGAGAATTTCATATGACAAAAATAACACAAGGTCATCAGAAAATATTTAACATGGTCACCAACACAGAACTGGCTTCATCTGACTGGCTCTGGAAAGCTGTGTCTAACTTCATAGAATATTTTGATGTGCTTTATATAAAGAAAAACACTTGAACCTTCTAAGTCTCAGGCAAAGAGAAGCTGGTGGGTGTGCTATGCGCTTTCATGGATTCTGCCAAGCTCCCACCACCTAAACTTAGTTTTCCCTAAAATTTTGCATTCATAATCCTCTTAATAATGGAACTTCTGGAAGGCTTCCAAATCTTAGTTAAGTGGTAACTGTGAGTAAGCTGTGACCCAAATGCACATTATTTTTAATATACTTTTTGTTTTGTTTTTGTCATTAATCACCCTCTGGCAGTAATTTTCTTCATGATGGGTCCATGTTATGATGAACATAAACCTAAGAAGATATGTCTTCTGACAAAAAAGAACAAGACAGTTTTGATTTGGGGATTAGGAATCACAGTTATTTATTCTTAAATCCATCTGTCCTAAAAAGGTTGTCTTCAGTTTCTGTGATTTAACTTGGCTAGAAGATGCCCTGCTAATTTACTCTGCCCTTTTAAAATTTATTCTCAATAACACAAAAATTGGGGAGTTAAGACCTCATTTAGAAGATTTTTGAGCAAAGGAAGAAATTAAGAAAACCCTGGAAGCCATTTCTGGAAATAATGATGTTTTTCTAATCCCCTTGGTTTCCTTTAAACTCTGAATACTTAACACACCTAATCATAACGCAGAGAATTGTGGTTTTCACAAATCAGTACAAGCGGTCAATTTTATTAACAAATGAGTAGGTATAATCCTAACTTGCATGTTTTCGGAACACAGTAGAGCATAAATACATATAAATATAGAACGTAGTCTGGCGCAGTGGTTCCCAGGGCCAGCTGCACATTAGAATCACCCGAGTGGCTTTTAAACACTATGATCCCTGGGTCTATCCTGAGAGACTCTGAGTTAACAGGTGTGGGGAGGGGTCCCAGCAGCACTGTTATTGAACAGCTCCCAGATGATTCTAATGTGAGTGGGGTTGAGAAGCTGGGTCTGGTAATAAGGGAGAGCTAGAGGACTCGGGAGGATTCTGGAAGTAGCCAGATGGGCCACTGCATACTGGCTCTGCCATTTACACATTGTGTGAATTGGAGTGAGTTATTTGACCTCTTGGAGGCTCGGTTTTCAAGTTTGGATAATGGGATCAATAATAGCTATTGTGCAGGGTTGTTGTGAAGATTAAATGAGATAATAAATGCCTAATACAACTTGCAATTTACATGTCTAATACAGTTCCTAGCATGTAGTAGGTACCAAATAAATGCCAGAGCTTTCTCCTTTTAATGTTTCAAAGTGTCTTCACATCTACTTTCTGAGTTAACGTTCACCTCAACCTCGTGAGACAAGGAGGAAAATACAGGCTTGCCAGTTTGGATGTCTGTATGCCTGGCTGATTTAGATTTTCAAATTTTATTATCAAAATAATTTTAAATCCTCTCTAATCTCTGGAGAGCCTCAATGCTCAGTCCTCAGAGCTCTTCTCTCCTCTATCTACCTAGTCTATCTACAGGCTGATAGCTTAAAATAACACCTATATGCTGAAAAATCCAGCCTGGATCAGAATTCCAGACTCATAAAACTGACTCTCCACTGGGTGTCAAAAAGACACCTCAAACTTAACATGTTTAAAATGGAACTCTTGCTCGGCCTCCGCAGCCCTCTTCTACCACTGAAATCTGCCTTTGCAGTCTCCCCCAGGCCAGTAAACGGCAACTCCATCCTTCTAGCCCCTCATGGCAAACATCTAGGAATCATCTTTACTTCCTCTTTCTCTTACATACACATCCAATTCATCAGCAAATCCTAGTACAGTTCTGCGCTCAAAATACATCCAAAACCCAACACTTCTCACCGCCTCCACCTCTATTACCTTTGACCAAAGCACCCTGAGCTCTTGTCTGGATTAAAGCTTCTTGACTGCTCTTCCGGTTTCTCACTTCTTCAGCCTTCCACCCACCCAACCATAGGGATCCTTTCAATGTGGAAGTTGGATGTTGTCACCTGTCTACTCAAAACCTTCCAAGGCTTTCCCTCTCATTCTGAGTAAAAGGTAAGTCCTTACCACGGCTATAGGCCTCGTACAACATCACTCAACGCAACCTCACTCCTATTACCTTTCACCAGGTCTCCTGTCACTCCCTCACTCATTCTGTTCCCTGAACACTGGCCCCTCCCTCTTCCTCCAACTTGCCAAACCACTGTTGCCTTGGACGCTTCACCCTTGCTGCTCCCTCTGGTTGGAATCTCCTTCCCCTACATGCCCACAGGGCTTGCTCCCTCTTTCCTTCAGGTCTTCGATCCAATGTCTCCTTTAAGCCTGAAACCTTTCCACCTCCACTCTGGCACTCCTTATTCTCCTTCCTGGTTTTATTTTCCTCCATAACACTGACCACCATCGGATGGGCCATATATTTAAACAGTCGTCTGTTTAACCCCACAAAAGAGGAAGCTAGATAAGGGCGAGAATTTCTTTGTGTCTGGTTCACTGCTCTACCCCATAGGGCCTAGAACAAGTCCTGGCACATAGTAGGCACTACAGAAACACTTGTTGGATGAATGAATGAATCAAGTAGATTGTGTTTTAAAAGCACCTTTTCATTGGCACCAGTGCTTCCTGTTCATCTCTGTACGTGTTGTCAGTTGCAGAGGGTTTTTTTAATTATTATTAATATTTAGAAAATTTGCTCGAGTAGCATTAGAGAAGCAGAGTACTAGTACACAGAGGAGAGTACTAATACACAGAGGAGAGTACTAGTACACAGAGGAGAGTACTAGTACTAGAGCAAACCTCCAGCAATGGTGGCTCTGGGAAGGGTCACCACTACAGTATCATTGGTGTGCCCAGCTTCAGGATAGATGACATTCCAAATGGGCTGTCTTCCTGGGACCCAGGAATCTTTTGCATTGCATCCAAGTTTACATCTGTCCCCAGGGTAACTTGTCAAAAACCTACGTATAGCCCATGGCTTTAAAAACTGGGCAGTCAACTTTAATTTCTGGCTGGAGTTCCTAGGATGGGGCTGTAGATGGGGACAAGGAGGTGGTGAGTATGTCCCTCAATTTGCAGCTACAGGTTCATTTATTCTTTATTGTAAAGAAGCATGGAGCTGGCTGTCATTAAGTACATGCCAACTGGTTTATAGTGTCTAGTTCAGTTAAGGGAACTTCTGGGAAGAGATAGGACCAAATAAATAATGGAGAGATGGAACTCTGAAATGACAATCGTTATTCATCGATCTCTGTTTGCAAGTTGAGATTGAGAGATATAAACTTCAAGTGAATGAGATCTCCTGAGTGAGATTCTTCACTTCAAACACAGTAAACAACTGTTGTTCTGTGATGCACATTTTAGTACTGCTAGAGGCAAACTTTCTAAATATTAATAATAATAATAATAATAATAATAAAACCCTCTACAACTGACGGTGAGTACAGAGATGAACAGGAAGCACCGGGAAATGGGCCCTTGTCTGCTCTCCTAGATGTGGCAAAGTCCTCATCAGAAAGGACAAGCTCCACAACAGCAGAATGTGTTCCTCTAACTTCTTGTGGAATTTCCCTTTCAGAGCATGGGGTGTATACGACTTCAGGCACATGAGTTTATCATCAATCTGTAAAATTATTTTCTTTGGAGCTACTTCTAACTAGAACAAGGTGGTTTTTACTTTGAAATAAGTATGCAACTATGGAATTAAAAGCTTCTACCACCAAGAGTAGACATCAAGAAGCATACAGGGATAAAGATTCGGTATATGGTTTGAGGTACCACTGTATAATATGTGGGATTTTTATGTTTTCTTGCTGTTGAACTGCAGAGTAACAACTCCAAGCCAAGCCCAGCTGTAGTGGAGCTGATGCATGGAAACACTGGCCTCTCTGCTCCTGCTCGATCCCTGAGACTGAGCGAGCAGCACACAGCTAACATGCCACGCTCAGTATTTCTTGAGGACTGGGTGGTGTGACGGGAAGGACCTGAGCTTTGATGTCAGAAACCTGGCTTTAGATCCTGACTGTGCCACCCACTAGCTATGTGACTGGGGGATCTAACCCTAATACCCTCAGTTTCCACATCTGCTCAAAATGAGGTTAAAAGAACTCTCTCAAATGGTAGTCGGAGGTTTCAGTGAGACAGGGTATGTCAACTACCTAGTACAGCAACTGGCATAGAGTCAGCACCTCCAAAATGAGAGCCATCACTATTATTATTAGAAATTGCACTATGGAACAGTATTGAGGGGCTTAGTCTATAAAACTGAGCAGGGAAGGGGTTTGTCACTGAAATCGTCTAGGATAAAGTCTGAAGCATTCCTAAAACTTTTGAGAACGGAGGCTGCTGAGAATTGCCACAGGAACTACAGCCTCCTACCTCGGATGCTCTCCAAACCTCCAGTGGCCTCCATCTGTTTACAGCCTCCCGATAAGAGCCTATGATTCTATTGGGTCTGCTGCCCCTTTCGGAGCGCTGACTCCTGGAAAGCCGTGATTCTATCTTGTGTTTCTTTTCTTTATCTTTCCACAGTACAATATCAATTATGCTGTGAAATGTTTTGGGAAAATCATATATATTTCCTTTCATAAAGGGACTTTCATATAAGGTAACTTTTCATATAAGGGTAACTTTCAAATAGTAGGCATTCTGAAATTATTTTAAATATGCTTACATTTTGCCTTCAGCTTGATAGGAAGACATGGTCTTAAAGAAAGCAAGCCCCACTTTTAGAGTGAGCGCTAGGTACGATGGGCACTAAGTCAATGGCTTTCTTTTTTTTTTATTTAAATATCAACTTTATTGAGATATGATTTACATACCATAAAATTTACCCTTTTAAAGTGTGCAATTCAGTGGGTTTTGGTATATTCACAAAGTGGTGCAACCATCACCACTATCTTATTCCAGAACATTCATATCACCCTAAAAAGAAGCCCATACCCATTAGCAGTCACTTCCCATCCCTTCCTCCCTCGGCTCCTGGCAACCACTAATCAACTTTTTGTCTCTGATCTACTTTCTGTCAAATCTATGGATTTGCCTATTCTGGACATTTAATATACAGTCATGCACCGCATAACAATATTTTGGTCAGTGATGAACTGTGTGTACGATGGTTATCCCATAGGATTCGTACCACACAGCCTAGATGTGTAGAGGCTATACCATCTAGGTTTGTGAAAGTACACTCTATGATGTTCACACAATGACAAAATTGAAGTCAATGGCTTTCTTTTGATCAGGTTATAGCTTGTTAAATATTGGCATACTTCTACAACAAAACACTGTAGTTTAACCAAATTGGTACAAAGAGAACTTAGGAGAATATTCAAAGGCAAAACTATGGCAACCCCAGCTACAGATTAAAAAATGGGTGCGGGTTTTATTCTTCCTAGACACGACCATGAAGCCATAGAGGAAGGCGGTGATTCCTAGAAATCAGGATCCAGGCCTAGTGAGTTGTTGTTTTTTAATTTTAGTGTTTATTTATTTTACAGTGCTTAGTAGTGTGTCATGAGTCTCTACGTCCTAACTGTCTCATTTTGGCTAATGATGGGATAACAAGTAGCTAAAAGTAGGGCACACCATGGCCAGGCCAAAGTTAAAAAAAAAACTCAACCACCTAGGTTGGCCCAAGCTGGTTCCCACTGTCATCAAAAAGCACTTACACAACACTTGACTGAATGCTCTGCTCGATCAAAAGCTTCCCTGAGAACCTGGGTGCGTGAGCTGGCTTCTCTGGAAGCTGAGAGGTGATTATGGATGTGTGTAATATGGTGGCTCTTAAACTTGCATGTGCATAATACTCTTTTTTGGAGTATGTTACAAAAATCAGACTCCAGGGTCTTGTTCTTAAAAATTCCAAATCAGTAGGCCTCAGATGAAGCCCAGTAACCTATGATTTTTTTTTTAAGAAGCAATTTGCTATAATTTTGAGGGCCACCCTCAATGATCTTATGGGGTCCCTCTGAATGACTCAAGATTCTAAAGCTAAATACATAAGCGTTTGAAAATCAGAGAATTACTGAATGTCAGAACTAGAAGGGTCCCAGAGATTGTCTCGCCTAAACTCTTCATGGCTGGCAGACCACAGCACTGATTCCAGAGTCCAGGACTCTCTGTAGAACTCTGACTATAGCTCAGCACAGTGGCTCAGAGTCAGATCTGGCCTGACTTCTGGCTCTGCCACTTGGGGTGATGTGACATGGGTAAGCTGTTATCACTTTGGAACCTCACATTCCTTATCTGAGGTGATTGTGGGAGTGATGTGAGCTGGTGCATGTAAAGGACTGTTGGTGCACGTAAGTGACCCACAGCAGGCTGGCCATGCATAAGTTCCAGATTCTTTCTGGCAGATAGTGTGTAATAGCTAAAGAAGTTTAAGGCAGTGAAGATTAGCTACACCCCCACAACCTTGCCAGCAGGTTTGAATGAAGGTAAACTGCCACCTATACAGGTATTTGTAACTCAACACATATTAGCAGTCAAACGCAAAAATTGTTTAAGCAACTATCCTGTCAACTCAAAGTCCCAGCTCTGACCTTCCAAGTGCCCTCACCAGCACCTCGCACGAGAGGGGCAATCAGAGCACAACAGCTCCGTTCCAGAGCAGGATCCAGGGACCCCTACAGTTAGCCTCGGCAACCACAGACCCTGCTAACAGTAGCTGGGCACAAAACTGGGTAGAGATGGAGCCTCCAGCACAGCCCTCAGGATTTCATGTTCAGGCCATGGGATTTGCTAGATTCTTTTAGCAAGTGGGAGAGTGTCTCTCAAGTTTTGAGGCAGTCTACATATCAATGAGAGGCCATTTATTACATTTATCACGCAAAGTAACAAGTCAGTAATTTCATCAATAAAAATCTATTTCTGAATTTACTATGCTAATTAGTAAAGTTTCTGGTTGATACAGAGGATATAGATAACAAAAACATTTGTTGTGGCTGCCTTTGGAATATTTCTTTTCTGATAAAATAGTAGCTGAACACTCCAGTGAGAATTTCCCATTACAGCAACTGGCTGCCCCTGGCGCTGGTCTCCACTAACTAGAACACACAGGACATCACGCTGTCGGTACGGAAGTACTTTCAAGTAAATTACTTCTTGCATTAAGCACTTAGCACAGTGTTTGCCTATTAAGTACCCAATTAATGTTAGCTGTTATTACTATTACTACTACTGAAAACATGTTAACTAGAGAAGCAATTTAAAAGATAAATCAACAAAAGGTATAGAAACTCTGTTATAGAAGCTGAATTAATACAATCTCAATGTAGGTGATCTTACGTTACCGCAAATCAAGAATTAATCTGTGTCTTAATTTAGCTCTGGCTCCTACATAGTATCAGAAATTTGGGTTCAAGTTCAGTGAAAAAGGGATAGCAGTAGCCAAAGCCTACATGGTTACTATTTGAAGAAGAGGATAAAATCTCACCAAGCAAGATATAAAGTAATATTTTTCAGACCTTGGATTATGAACCATTAATGAGTTGCGAAATCAGTTTACTGGGTTTTATCTAGCACTTGGCTAGAATAGAAATGTATCACATAAAGTAAGAGTAAATGTTGTTTTGTAAAACTTGTACACACATGCAAGTGTTTCCTGGATCACACTGTAAATATATTTCTAACTGGAGGCTGTGTCTGCAAACACAGTCCCCGCATAGGAGACACGGAGGAGAAGTGTGGGGCTATCAGGGCATTGGTCTTCCAGCAGCACATCTCCTGGCATATCGTTAAGATGAACGGTCCTGGAGGGAGAGGCTGGGGATCCCCCAAAGAGGTTTTATTATCTTTAGTTTCATATTTGATGCCTAGAACCTGGAGCCTTCCTAAGTTTTTACTACAAAGTCTAGAAATGCTAGCAACGATTTTCAGACACCAAATCCAGAATCAAAAATTCAAAACAAAATAATCCACAAACCTTGTAGGAACATAAATGTATCACTTTTTTGAGAACTTGCATTTTTCTCTTTCTTTTTGTGGATCAGAAAATGGCACAAAATGACAGACACTCCCCTGATTTTCTTCAGCATGGCAGTAAAATCTACCCGATCTTTAATTTCAGTGGCATCTTTAAAAATCTGTCAAATGGCAGGGGTCCCCAAACTGCCTTTCCTTACAGAACTATAGCTTCAGGGATGGACTGCAGGACAAAAATGTATGTATGGTTGGGGCTGGCCCCGTGGCCGAGTGGTTAAGTTCGCGCGCTCCGCTGCAAGCGGTCCAGTGTTTCGTTGGTTCGAATCCTGGGCGCGGACATGACACTGCTCATCAAACCACGCTGAGGCAGCGTCCCACATACCACAACTAGAAGGACCCACAACGAAGAATATACAACTATGTACTGGAGGGGCTTCGGGGAGAAAAAGGAAAAAATAAAATCTTTAAAAAATAAAAAAAAATTAAAAAAAATAAAAAATCCTTTAAAAAAAAAAAAAAATGTATGTATGGCCATGTCCCAAAGACAAATTTCCATTTTCTGTCTTTACTTTGGATTTCTATTTCTTCTTTAACAGTTTATTTCAAAAGCACCGTGGCTCTTAGTTTGCAAGAATAGAGTGCAGACAGTGATGCCTCATGAAAGGTAAGGATGGCTCATCAAGACTCACTTTAAACACAACAAAACTTTTTGTTAATAAAGAAAATATAAGGAATGAGTACCAGCTTATGACTGGGTTACATGGAAATATATCCTTATGGGAACAATTACAGATATTAACTGTTTTATAACTAGCAATGCAATCAGAATTAATTTTCTTTTTTTTAAACAATTAATAAACTAATGAAAACCCATGCTGAGATTACACATTTACAATATTGGAATCAGTACAGCACTTTTTGGTCTTCAAAGTGCTTTCATAGCCTATGATCCAATGCAGTGCTGGAAATTAGGAGGCTTGGAGTCTAGTCTCCATTAGTTATATAATCTGGAATAAGTTAAAAAATTTTTCTATGCTTTCACTTCTTTGTATGCAAAATAAGATAATAATTACTGACTTGCTAATATTCAAGGCTGTTCAGGTAACATGACTTAATGGTTAAGGGCTTTAAAAAAGTGCTTCCCATTTGTAGGGTAGTTTTATTAAGATAGTAGTCTTTATGCATCAAATAGAATCACAGATAAGCTTTAGGAGAAAAAAAAACAGAAATGCAAACTTTCATATTTCAATACCATTTCCTCTCGAGAAAATAACCCAGATGTTATTAAATGATCTTTTCAGCCCAAGTTGGAGGTAATCCTTTAGCATTCTTGAAAGCCTTCTGAGTAAAATTGAAAACAAGATCCTTTTCAGATTTTGTTTCTCCTATAAAACTCTTGAGACTCTGAAGATAATTTTAACTTCTTTAGGAATAAGTAACGGTCATATTTCCTTTCCTCTAATATTGTAACATTATTTACATAACTGCCTTTTAAGAACTCTTTTCCTTTTCACACATAGCAGGGAAACGTTATCTTATAGAACGGAAATATCAGTCACTGAGCACAGCCTCATAGAAACCTACAACTGGAAGGAATCACAAGCATCATCTTGTCCATCTTCTCATTTTACAGATGAGGAAATTGAGGCCTATAGCATTTAAGTGACTTGTTCTAGCTTTTGGTGACAGAACTGGAACTTGAATCCAGACTAGAAGCAGGTATGTTCTTTCCATTTTTTCCAGAATCCTATGTCTACTAAAAAGCTATATTCTTTTTTGCTTAATGCATAATTTCTTGACACAGTTTAGCTGTATAACCACAACCACAGACTCACAAATAAGTTCAATGTGAGGAATAGCTGCCTTGATTCGCCTTTGTATACAAATGTCTATAAATGGTAAGACACACGGTGGACTTTTAATAAGCATTGATCATGACATTCTTAAAATTTAAATAGCATTCTTTCAATTCAGAAATGCTTTTGGAAATAAACCAACTAGGAATCTCACAATTGATTGCCAATAGTCAGTTGACATGCTCTAAGAGTATGTGCTTTCATTCTGGTATTTAAAAACATTAAAAACTAATATAAACATACACAACTTAAGGATCTCAAACATCCTGAAACATTCTCTTTCTAGGTATAGTGAAAAAGTTTTCTTCATATATTAGAACTCTAGATAAGCAAAGTGATTTGAATACTCAAGAGAAAAAGATAAATAAAATAAAAGTAAAACACTAATTCCATAGGGTATCTTGGATCGAATTTGTTTCTTGATGAGATCAATTGACTGTGCACTGAGCCATTGTTAACCAGGGTACAAGCTGTTCTTCAATCTCTGCTATGTAAATTATCTTCTCCTTATTATACAAATATCACCATCCAACTAGAGAATAATTTAGGAGAGTTCATGGCTTTTATAGCAAACGACAGCAAGTGATGCTGTCTTGACAAAATATAAAATCGCCTCCAAGCCTGAGCTGAGACTACGGGAGAGCAGCAAACAAGCCCTGTAGTATTGTTTCAGATGAAGCACAGTGATAGCCCTGCACTTCCTCCCGGCCTCCTCTTTCTTCCTGAACGAACTCCAGGGAATGGCATCATGTCAGGCTTTCCAGATGGATTATGTGAAGCCATAGCTCAATGTCATTTTCAATAGGAAGCCTCATAATTAAAGGTCAAATAGTCACTTCATCTGCAATCAATCAATAGAAAAAGTACTAATACGAAGAACTAATCAATCAATGGCAAATGCTCTAATAAAAGCAATGAATCACATTCAGCATGTGTGTAGATGCAAGTACATGGAAGAGATTGAGACAGGGCAAGAGCAAGAACAATAAAATAAATTGAAAGTATATGTTCAAGAGAATATTCAGAAAGCTTCTCAAGCAAGAGTTTTCATCTTTGGTTCATTAGTTACGTGGGTACCTCTTGGCCTGCAATGATTTATTCTTAAATACAAATACTGGATGTAATAATGAATGGTATTTCCTAAGGCTCATTTAATTATTCTATGTGAGATGTTATGTGTTCACAACAAGGAAATATTGTGACAGTGATCGCAAACGGAACAGGTAGATTTTCTAAATGCCAAATAGATATAATGTGTTGTATTTCAACTTTGTGTAAGAGGTGAGAGAAAGTATAACTCTGAGTGATATTACCTGAAATTTCCCCCTGCTTTGTGGAATATGAATTCTTCACACTTACTGTGATGTGCTTTCATTTCCATGCAGATGAGAAGTTCCATTGGGATAATTATTAGCCTGTAGTTCATGTCACTGTCATGGCACCTCCTCTGTACCAGTGATGTCAGGTCACCAGTAGAGGGTAATGTGCATTGGATCTTGTGAAAACTGATACAGTAAATTGACAGAGCTTAACAAGGTCATTTTAGCAATAGGATCCAAACATCCCTGCTATATGTGGAAATAAGGGTGCTCCTGGGTCAAGAGTGATCCATGCCACCTCGGAGACATGGTAAGTGGTGAGAAGAGGCCATTTTTACGGATGTGACCTAGGAGACTGCAGGGGGGAAGCCAGGTGTGATCATGGCATGATAGAGTAGTTGAATTAGAAGTAAAATTCCCTAACCTATGGAAACTGAGGCCTGAAGGTACCTTCCACTGAAGGTATCAGTGGAAGAATCAGAATAAGTATTTAGGTCTTGCAATTCCAAGAGAGCGTAAGTGTGTCATGTTAGGGAAGTAACTAAGGATTTACATTACACACTTACTTAGGTATTTAGTTACACTAACATCTTTTTGGAGGGTCTAAGTATCTATTTCATGGGAGAACACTGCAAAAGCAAAGCAAAGTCCAAGTTAACCTAACCCTTTTTAGCAAAACAGCTACTTCTGATTGGTGATCAGAACACGTACCTGTTTGCCTGAAAATTAGCTTCAAAAAGCATCAGGACAGAATATGGCTTTGGGATTAACAAAAATGAAAGGACAAAAAAGATTGAGGGGGCAGGTATTTTTCTCATAGAAAAGAAAAGAATACTGATCATGCTGCAGCATGCTTCTTGGGTAGAACTCTTTGTTCAACACAGCCGGCTCCAGCACAGAAGAACATCATGGAGAAACAAAAAAAGTCATTTTGGTTTTCCTGACAAAAGCAAACCCCTAGGGGTGGGTCGGGTTTAAAAGCCCATTGCAAAAAAGCGTGTATCTGGTGTAGCCATGGTTCAGCACCTGCTCTGAAAACATGGGATCATTTGATTCCTAACTCTGGACATCTGAGGCATCTGGTGGCACCCCTCTCTGGACTCCCTACATTTATAACAGCCCCTTACTTTTAGGGAACCTGGAACATAAGAAATTACACCATAATAACCACATGGGAAAAAAGCTAAAGATGCTTTGTTTGAGATCAACAACTGAACCACACTTGTTACACGAAAATCTACAAGACAGAGGTCAGGGGACTGGAACCCTGGAAATGCCCACACAGTCATAACTAATATAGCTAATAATAATTAGCAACAATAGCTATCGCTTAAAGAGTATCTGCTGTGTGCCAGGCAGCATACCAAGCTCCTTAGGTGGCTATCTCATTTAGTCCACAGCAATCTCTATATAGTGCAATTATTGCACACATTCTGTCATGTACTGACTACCTATTATGTACAAATACTGTGCTAAGTACTAAACAAATTTTATGTTTAATCCTTACAATAACCTTACAAAGTACATATTATTCTGCCCCATTTTACAGATGAGAACGCAAGGGTTCAGGGAGGTGAACTGAAGTGATTTGTCCAGGGTCACAAAAGAAGGATTAGAAAGTGGCTTCCAAAGCTCGTTCAACTCAATTTGATGATGATTAAGAGAAAACCAAACAAACGTACTGCAATGTATGGAGAGCATATGTATAATTTATTCAAGGAAGCTGAAGCCCTAGATAACAACTGTTCCGTAAGGAGTTTGTCCAATTTCTAAACCATTTTCCAAACTTGCTAAGACTGACAATAGCCTCTATCAGACAAATATGTAGGGGTTAGTAAAAACATAAAATGTCTTAGTTTTCAAGTTTATAGACGGAACTTCTTTAACATGAGGCAAACTTAGGGCAACGTCATGATTCTTCATTTCTCTTAATATGCCAAAAAGTAAAGAAATTTTTAATATGAGTTTTTACCACAGTGTCCCTACGACCCCATGGAGTTTGTGAATGATGCAAATTTCAATAAAGTTTCTGATTATTTAATTACTTTTAATGACTAAAAACATGGATTCCAGATGTCTGGACAGGTTATTGGGATAATGCCACTAAAATGGATAAAGCTAAGTAGTAAACAGCATGCTTTTCTTCTCGATCTATTTTTCTCTGTTAAATAAGTACTTATTTCACTTTAGGTGCTAATCAGATTGAGTTAATGATAACTATAATGTGTTTATGGAAATAACATAACATTCTGAAATGAACTTCAACCTAATATCAATATCAAATTAGAATAATAACATTATTTCCACCTTGCTTCAAGCTTCCAGAATAAGTTAACCTTTTCCAGGGGCAACTCTAGAGAGCCTTCCAAAGCGGAGTTTTCGCCCATTCCTTTTTCAGATGCAGTTCCCTGTGCCCTCTCCCCCCCCCGCCCCAGCTTTTAACATTAACATTCTATGTTGAAAACGTTTTATGAGAATCAAAAACCTAATCACAAATCAAGCTAAACCCTACACTATTAAATTTAGGCCCTCAAAAACTGGTTCAGTCAAATAACGGTATTCCAAAGCAAAGACCCATCCTCACTTTGCTACTGTTCTTTATCTAACAGAGTGGAGAGTACCCATTCCATTTAATTTGAAGAGTTACTTGAATTTCAAAATCATTACGATGTAACTATCTAAAGGGAATATTAAGTTGGTTTTTAAGTCTGTGAATCACTTACCCAGCGTGAGGGATTTGTGTGTAGAACAGAAAATGATAGCCACAGTGTCTGCTGGTGTGAAGCCCGAATTATTCCTAGGGGCAAAAAAAGTGTTTTATAAATACTTTTATAAAAAAACCCATTTAACACATCCTAAATCAAATGTAGTACCTACCTTCATGTTAACATCCCTTTGATGTTAACCTGGTGACAGAAGTAATTCTGTGCCCAAACGTACAGAAATGTCTAAATTTCTTTTTAGAGAGTCACTTCTGAGACATTTATCCATGAAAAGGAGACAGTTTTAAAAATTTGTGGTAGGGGTCTCCTGAGATCATACACGTAATCAGCCAGTGGTGCAGGACTTTAAGGAAATCATGCAGCAAGGAACTCTGTTAGCAAGTCACTAGGTTATCACTTGATATTAACCCAGTGGCTTGAAGGGGTTAACGTATCTCCAAAACTGTTCCCCTCAAGGAGCAACATATCCTTTTGGCAGCAAACACAGCCTTTTGAGGAATACATGGTATGAACAAAAATCTAACATCACACGTTTTAGTAAAAAATAATATCACTCTTTGAGCATTTACTGTGTATCAAGTACTCCTCTAAGGTCTTTCCATGTAAAGACAACAACCCCATAAAGCAGGTGATACAACATCCCTATTTACAGATGAGAAAACTGAGGTACACTGAAGTTGTGTAACCTACTCAGGGCCCCATAGCTAGTAAGTGACAGAGCCAGGATTTAGATCAAGCCTGGCTCCTGTGTCTATGCTTTTAACTGCTCTGTTCTACTATTGTTATAGAATATGTTAAGCTTAGAAAAAATCTCGCTTAGTTAAAATCCATTAAATCTCAAGGAGGTCAGTTCTGGTGACTATCACATTCGGATTTCCTCTTTTAGATTATAAAGATTTAGAGAGCCAGGAGCCAAAAAGGTTAGAAATGTAATTATTCTTGTGTCCTTGATTTGTTGGAAATTGTTCCTTCCTGCAGAATCAGGGTTTGAAGATATGGTGAGTCTATTCCTTGCCTGCCCTAAACTCAGACAAGAGCATTAGCAAAGGAAAAATGCTCTAAAACCTGATTGCAGGTATATAGTTGCAGATACAACAATCTATCCAATTTGTAAGAACCTCTAAAGAAAGAGATCCCACCATTTGCCTCAGTAACCTCATCCTCATATATAACTTTCACTGGGAGAAAAATCTTCCCTGAATGGATCCCACATCTGTTTTCTTTGGTATATACTCACTGGAGGGGAGAAAGGCCTTCTCCCCCTCCTCTTCCACATCTCTGTGCACATGTTAAGAGAATATTTAAGTTGCCCTTTGGTCTTCTCTCCTTTGAAAGGTCACCTATGTCATGCTTCCTAATCAGTCTCACCTCCAGCTCTTTTTTGATAACAACTTCCCAAACTGAATTTTTGATGTCTCACCTCAGTTAAGAATCCCCTACAGCTGTGTATCACTTAAGAATAAGATTGCCTTACTCTTCCCATATTTTATTCTCATATTTATATTGTGATACTATTCTTGTTTCTTAAACATTGCACTATATGGCTGACACATTCCTTGACCCCTTTATTTGTCATGTAGGCCTAATGTGGAAGCAGCTATGTAAGGTTCTGTAAAGGCATGGATGAAAGGAGTATAGATATATACTTTATAAAAGAGAAAGAGATTGAGAATGAGAGAGAGTGAGTGAGTTTTGGCACCAAAGAGAAGGATTATCTCAAGCTCGGCAGGGGACTGGGGGATGATGACGGAGCACACAGACAACCTTCTTGGAGGACATAATAAATGAGCTGAGCTTTAAAGAGCACGGTTAGACACATGAGATGTGTATCTGAGGGAAGGGATAGTGAAACTGAAGTGTGGGAGTGCAGGGGTGCTGTTGGCAAAGAGCAGATTCTTCAGGCTGACTTGTGTGCAGGGCCACTGGCATGTGACCAGGAGTGTGGACTTGATAAGATGATAGAGGGGGAACAGCTGAAGGACTTGGGAGAGTACAGTGACATGACTGGACCTGTTCCTAAGGAGGAGTAATCACACAGCACGGTGCATGACTGAAGATGATGAGGCCAGGCAGGAAGCAGAAAGCTCTAAGGCCTGGAGAACCACAGCGCAGGCAGGAGATGGTGGTAAGAGACATGAAGATAGAATTTAAAAACTTGTCAACTGTTAACCTCTATGAAAGATTCCCTCCCAACACTTAAGAGCACAGGCTTTGGGGGCAAATGAACTTGAATTTAAATTCAGACCATCCTTTTGCTTATATACAAAAGAGGGATAATATTGCCTGCCTCTTAGGGTCACTGTGAGGATAAATGCCAATGTTTGGTAAGGATTTGGTACATTGCAAGTGTTTATTTAATACAGCCTAGTCGACATTTTTATTGTTATTGTTGCTTTGAGAGAGGAGGAAGAATTAAAGAGAAATCAGAAGCTCTGAGCATATATATATGAGCATTAAGGCATGAATGGAAATAGGGAATGGGAGAAGAGGCCAATGGGGTTTGGGGAGGAGGCCAAGGAGCTGATGTTTAAACGTACTGAATTTGTAGTAGTGAGAGGGGACAGTGTTTTCAAGAAATCTGCTAAAGAGAAGAAAAGAGTCATGGGAGATTTTAACATGATATATAGAGAGTGAGGATGCAGCAGGTAGAAACAACTGATGAAACCAGGTCCCCAAACACAGCTGAGAGGACGAGACTGAGGGTGTCAGCCTGAGAGGGGAATTCCCTACAGTCTGTGAGCTGGAAACAAAAGGACATAAGGTGAGTAAACATACAGAAATTTTTCAGGTGGAGAACGGGAAAGTGGAGGCAACTTATATCAGAGACTGTATTTTCTTTGTAAAGCGTGAGACACTTCACTCATCCACAGAGTCTGAGGTAATACTGAGGCCCGGGAACATAAGATATTAGAAAAGCCTGAAATGGGCAGATTGGAGAATATGATCCACAGTCAATTCACAATGAATAAGAAACTTCTACAGGAATGGATGCCCACCTGTGCTTGTAGCACATGTAACATAACCAACTGGCCTAGTTTTGGGCTGTTCTCCAGCAATGCCTGTGGTGTCAGTAACACTACAAAGGCCTTTTTGCTCTTTTGCTGACCTTGTTTATAAGCAACTGTTGCTGCATCTGGATTTATGCAGTTTGATTTTCTTCCAAGAGAGTCTGGCAAGACACCTCTCCTTTAGTGAACTCTATTCTGCTTGATATCTTGCTCTTTTCCAGAGTATAGGACATTTCCAATGTGTCAAAATCTCTGGCCAAAAAGGCTGTGATTTCATCTGGTGCTGGCTGCCATTTGTTCGAGCAGCACTTAGCGTGTAGCTGAACAGGATCTTTGCAAGAATGCTCACTTGTCCTCTGTTTCAGGTAAGGAGACTGAAGCTGGGCCTGCACTGGGAGGCTTCTGGCCTGATTTGAATTGAAACGTTGCCCTATCATTCTATTGGCACAAAGCCTGTCAGTCGGGAGAGAGGATCAGGACATAAAAATGGAATGTTCAAGGTCAAAAACGATATTTCCCCTAAACAGCACTGACTTATATTCTACCTATAAAGTAAGAGACTCTTCTACAGCATGGATCTCGGGGAAAGCCAATAGAGCAGATGCTCACTTAACCCTCCATTCAAAATGAGGATGACGATGACGATGAATGACCACAGCAGTAAACATTTATGGAGCACTTTTCTAAGCACTTTGCTTCCAGTACTTCTTCCTTCTTCGAACAGCCTTATAAGGTAGATAATATTATTGCCTCGCTTTTTCCACAGACGGAACTTGCAGCACCGAGAGGTTAAACAACTTGCTTAAAGCCACGCAACTAGTAAGTAGGCTGCCCTAACTCTTGGAAGTAAGTTTGCCTTCTGAGAAGGAAATTATAAAAAAGTAAAACAAAAACAAAAACCACCACACAATTTAGTGGACGAGAGCAGCTATCTTAGGAAGAGACCCTCCCTCAGCCATGCTATGTCAAAAGGTGGCTTCATGGTGGAAAGTCATGACAACACACAGGAAATAAAGTGTCCTGGACATTATATTTAAGTGGTAATAACTGTAAATATTTTCAGTGATTAACATCTCTATTGTGTCTGTTCACATTCTTGAAAGGAATCACATTATTATTTATTTTCTAACTCTACCTTATCTCTTTTTAATATTGATTTTCTTTTTATCCTGTTTTTATAATTCTTTTGATCACTTTGGCTTCCCTTGAGATGTTTATTTCCTTTTCTTCCCAACTGGCCTTTTTATTCTCTCTTACAAAGCTTTCAATCAGTGTTTTCCACATAATATTTATTTTGCCTTCCTTTGCAGTACCCACAAAGGAAAACATGTCAGAAGGTTTTACTGGTAGAATCACGGAATGTGGAGCAGAAAGGGTCCTCTGAGAGAGTTCCATCCAAGCCCACAGTTTTTAGAGGAGGAAACTTCCATGTGAATACTTTCCTTTGTTAACCTCTGTACCTGTGTTTTGTCTTTGCTCATTTTAGGAGAAGACCTTGTCTGTCGTCAGCCGTGTGGCACTAAACAAGGTACCCAGTGCTCTGTGGCTTAACTGCCTCATCTCCGAAATGGTATGGAGACTCACCGTTAATAATAATGCCCTCTTTCTTCCCACCCTCCCTTCTCTCTCTCCCAGCCTTCATGCTGCCCTCCTTCCCTCTCAGGGCTATAGTGAAAGGCCCATTGAGAAATCTGCTTGAAAATGTACTGATAAGCATTAAAACACCTTCACAAATATTTGAATCTTTGTTTTCTTTTCTTAACGGTTTCTGTTGTCACTCCAGTGACAGGTTTCTATTACTCTAGTTCTCAGCTTACCAAACTGTCTTTTATATATTTTTTAAAGGCTCCCAATTACTACTTTCTTTTTCTAAGCTTTTTCAACATTTTTTTAAAACTTTGACAGCTTCCCAAAGTTGCAGAAAGCTTGGGTCACTATGGACAGCTGACTCTTGGTTTAATGAATCAACTCATTTCCTAGCAACTGTGACAGAGAAACGACAAAAAGAATGTATTACAAAGCTGGAAATGCTAATTCCCTTACTTTCATAATTAGTTTTTGAAATATAAACTATTTTGATATAATAAATAAATATTCTACAGTAGCTAACATTTAATGAGCACTTACTAGATGCTAGGTATTATGCTGAGGGCTTTATGTGCATATTATTTAATTCTCTAAATGACTCTAAATGAGATAGGTATTATTACTATCACCACTTTACAAATGAGGAAAGTGACAAAGTTATTAAATAGGATTGAAACCCAAGTCCATTTGATTCCAGAGTTGGAGTTTTAACCCTGACACTATTCTGTACACAGATAAATGAGAACACAGAGTAATAACTCTCAAATGTATTTTAAGTACTCAAAGTAGAAGAGATTCACATGCCACACACTAGAATGGTAACATGTCAGGTCAGTAAATCTAAGAAATGTTAATCAAGCAAGTGGAGTGTTGCAGGAAAGTAGAATTTTCTAGGCTGGGTCTCTCCTGGTTTATGCTGAACTTCCATCATCAGAGGTCAGCGGCATGCTGTACAAAAAAAGACATACTGATTTCCATGCTGAGATTTTTGTCTCTTGATATCTGGATTGGTTTTAGATTCACTGAATCGGTAAGAAAAAGATTAAAAAAAACCCCAAAACCACAGGCCAATTTCACAAATTTTAAATAGGAAGGAATAAAAAGTAGGAAAACAAAACAAAACTCAACAGAGTATAAACCAATGGGTCCTAGTTCAAACTCTTGCTATCTTTGACTAATTTGTGTATGTATGTGTTAATTTGAAGAATCCAGTTAAACACTCTCTACAAATTCCCTAACCAAAACAAGTATATGAACTTTAAAAGTAATTGAAGTAGTTTAGTGCAGTGGAAAAAGAATGGGCAAATGCTTTTGGAAATGTCAAATGGAAATGGATTTCAATTCTATATGTACTATTTGCCATCTGTTATTAAACTACTAAAATCTGATTTTAAACTAAATTAACCACTCTAAGGATGGGTTCTCATCTGCAAAATAGCAACAAAAATGTATAGCATCATAGTCTTTGCTGTCAAACTTACATGAAGTAACACAGGCACAATCCCGTGCACAGAGCCTGGCACAGAGGAGGGTTCAATCAATGCTGGTATTTTTAATTCCTCCAGTAAAATCCTCAGGCACTATGGGGTCTCTCAGCATGAAAAAAATGTGAAAACCATCTTCTAAACTCTGTCTAGTTGAAAAATCCCCAAATTTTAATGGAATATTTTGGGGCTACACAACCATTACCCAAGAGCATGGTTATAGCCACTCCATATTCTGTTGTTTATCAAAGCACACGCCTGTCTGACAGTGGGCCAAGCAAGTTCAGAATGCGACAAAACTTCAGTGAAGGCAGAATAAGGCAGAATAGAAGGGTCTCGAAACCATGAGAGCTTATGAAAGTCCAGTCCACTCCATGATGAAAATTCTCAATTTTAATTCAACTAGTTGTGATGCCCCCTCCCCTGCCTACAGCAATCCCAATAGTGGCTATTCTGCGCTTTTCAAGGAATTTTTCAGTCACTGACAGGATATCTGTATCCTACCTAGTCTGAGAGGATCGGCTGGGTGGGTCTGATTATTACTTCTGCCACAAGAACCAGCAAACAGCCGGTGAAAGGGAAACATCTTTTCTAAGGTGACATAACAAGCCATTTACAAAAAGAACTTTAAAATAGCTCCTACTCTCAGACTTACACAATTAAGCCACATTTTCTCTGTGACTTAATGGCTCCAGGCTTTACTCTGACTTGATAAATCACAACCACAAGCTCGGGAAAATGCTTCAAATTACTCCAATCGATAAGTTTTTATTGACTGTTTACAGTCAGCCTCGTGCCAGACCAAGTGCTATAAGAGCCAAGCGCCTAATGTGGGGCCTGAACCATCCACTGCTCTGACACTGTTTCAGACCTCGGAAACAACCCAGGCCCTTTCCCTTGTGGCAACTCATTGCCGTCACCTGGTGTTCAAGGGCCTGGCAATCTGGTCCAAGCTTCCTGTTCCAGTTGCTATTATTGTTTTTAATCTTCCTCTACTCCTATTGTCCCACCGTGTCTTGTTTTTTTGGTGAGTGTGTGTCCACATTTGAATTATTGTTTCTTCTCCCACCGAGAACCCTCTCTCTGCATCTGTTTGTTGAACAATTAACCATTCTTTATGATTCATGTCAAATCCCGTCTCTTCATGAAGCCTTGCTCCACCACTCTCTTTGAAAATGCTTTCTTCTTTGAATTG
The DNA here is from genome assembly GCF_041296265.1 of Equus caballus. Classification (NCBI taxonomy): domain Eukaryota; kingdom Metazoa; phylum Chordata; class Mammalia; order Perissodactyla; family Equidae; genus Equus; species Equus caballus. The sequence continues at coordinate 92,392,640 of NC_091685.1, read as the reverse complement.
ACTGCAGGATGACTTACTGTATCACCTAGAGGACATTTAATTATCAGTGCATATACCTAGTCTATGAACTCATGCAGGATTGGAATCATCTCTTATTTGTAGTATTCACTATAACTTTCTCATACCAAAGGCTTAGGTAATATCCGTTGAATGTATAACCCTAGTAGAAGAAGTTGCACTGGAGGTGAGCTTTTAAGAACAGGAAAGATGAACTAGAACATGGAGACCAATTTAGACACAGGATAGCCTAAGCCAGGTACAGAAATGAGAATGCATGAGGTTCCTGTGGGGAACAGCAGAGACTTTTACCTCAACCTAAAGCTTAGACAGCATGAATATTAGTCTTGGTTCACTTAGCCCCCCAAAATGAACTTCATTCTGCAGGCACTAGATAACCATTGAAGATCTTTGAACAAGAGAGCTATTATCAGAACTCTGAGTTATTGGAGGCAGTAGGAGATGTATAAGAAAATTTCAGCCTAGAAATGAAGATACTAGTAAGATATCCATTGCAATAGTCTAGGGAGAAAAGAGGCAACAAGAGCCTGAATTAGGGAAGTGGCTTTGGGAGCACAAAAAATATTACACAGGTAGAATCAAGACATGTTAAAAACAAAAATGCGAAGGATTCCAGTTTAAGTAATTCTGCAGATAGTGGTTCCATTAAAAATAAAGAAAGAAATGAGAGAGAAAGATGAAGTGCTGGGAAAAAAGATTAATTCCATCTTGAATATCTTGAGTCTGAGGTCTTGTTAAGACAGTCAGGTGAAGATATCTAGATGGAAAGTGATAAGTAGTGCTGGAACTCAGGAAAAATGTTGGAATGGAAGGTCTAACTTGCAAATCATCAGCAGGAAGCTGACAGCTAGCGCCAGTAGAATGGAGGAGGGTAGCTAAGCACATGATGTGAATAGATGAGACAAGGGCCAAGAATAGATCCTTTGGTAATGTCTACAACTCGAGGGTGGCAGGAGCAAGATGGAATGGTCAGGAGACAGGAGAAAAGCAATAACAGTATAGTGACATAGAAGCCAAGTAAAGAGCGTGATTTGTCATTTAAGAAACTAACAATAAGAGATACCAAATCACTTACCTTGTTGAAAAGATGAAGGTTAAAAGCATAAAACTCAGCTGAATAGAAAATACTGAAGAAAAAAAAGATTGAATCTAAATTAGTACTGTAAAAGCACATTTACTGGTATGCTTAGTTTTATCTGAAACTAATGGGAACTCAAATAGAAAAAGAAACAAATGAATACACAAACATACGTTGCCCTAAACTGATAGAATCATTTAAATTGATGGGACCCAACTTGTTCTTATTGAAGACATCCCCAGATATAATCTATGATATCTATTACTCAGGGCAAGTCTAAAACTCTCTTTGATTTAAGATTTGGTTATTTAATTTGCTCAATTTAGAAACAGCTGGTTTATACTATAAATATTTATAGCAAATAGCGTAAATGTGGTAGCATAAAACACATATCTTGGAATAACTCATGTTGATATTAATGACAAAAGATTCTTTGATATTACAATTACTAAAAGTTGTCTTTGGTATTACAGCATGAATAGAACAAAAGGTTGATTTTTGAGCCTAGCAGTTAGTCATGCATTGCTTAATGAACAATGGGGATATTTCTGAGACATGCATCCTTACTACCTTAGGTGATTTCATTCTTGTGTGAACATCATAGAGTCTACTTACACAAACCTAGATGGGATAGCCTACTACAAAACTAGGCTATATGGTGCTAATCTCTGGGACCACCATCATATATGTGGTCCATCACTGACGGAAGCATCATTACGCAGCATGCTTGTACTTGGATTTCATAGTCTGCTGCTTCTTACAATGAAATAATATTACATTGGGCATATTTTAATAGAAAAGATGATGTAAAGTCACATTTTAGCCAATGCAGCCAGTTATTATAATTATAAAATAATAGTATCATACAGTATAAATCCTACTCAATTCACAAAAACGGATAAGATTAGCTTGAAGTTATAGTAAAAGAAATTGGCAAAAAAGTGCTCAATCTAACATTTGAACGTGACAGATACTATGCCTTCTTTCATCTGGCATCAACTACTGTAAGTCAAAAATAAAAAACAAAGGAGATTAAGTCATTAGTGCATAACTGATGTATTTTCAAAGAACAGATACAAAGGAGATCTCGTCAAGAGGGCGGCATGAGCAGACTTTGAACTCGTCTCCTCCCATGAACAAAACCAGGTTACAACTATTTTCGGATAAATTACGCTGGAGAGAAAACTAAAGAACAGATACACATGATAAAATCACTGAGTACATATAATATGATACTAAGTATTCTTTTCTAATCAAATGGACATTCGAAATGAATTTAGGGAACACAAATCGCTACACTTTCCTATTGAGGAGACAGAGGGGATAGGAAGGATATCCCATCGTCCAACTTACTTATGAACAGTATGAGAATGAGGCTGAATTTATCCAGGTCAATATTTGGGTTAGAGAACGTGTCACAGAATGTCGTGTAGATGATCATGAGGAGCACACTGCTGCTGATAGCACCAAAAGGCGGTTTCTTTCTTTCAAGCCAATCCTTGATGTATCTTCGGACGATCTGAAATACAGAGATCAACAGGTTGCCTCTTTTCAGAGAGAGAGGGAGTTGAATTGGGCATTGCAAAGTGATTCTGACAGCAGAAAGACATAAAGGAAAGAGAATAATTTGGATGATGGCCACAGTGGATTTCAAAGCTTCCCTGCCACACCACTCTTCTTCTGGGGAATATAACATTTGTAGTGCAACTTCCACTGGTGTCCATAATGAGAGTCATATTTTCAACTGCATTCAAATCCATCCTTAATCATGCCAAATGCTCTTTGCTAGCTGTCACTGAGACATGCCCATTAAGCCTCCCCAAAGTTTACCTCCTCTGCTGATCCTAATGGATGTGTGTAATTATCATAGTCCCCTCTGCCTCAACAGACAATTCCAAGTGCAACTTTGGGAATCTTAAAAATCTGACATCTTTAAGAATTTCAAGACGGTAGATAATCGAAAGTGATCCATGGAACATATTAATATTTAAAATGCTAGCAATGCACCAGAAGTTTTTAATTAAATTATAACTCATGCTTGAAAAGCAAAAGTGCATGTGTTGTGGGAGTTTAAATAATTCAAACTCTGAATATCTAGAGTTTTTGTGAATCCAAAGACAAATGCCATTTGCATGCTTTTAGAATCCTAGAATTAACACTTAAAAATGAATAAACCTGTCCTAACTTTTCTACAAAAGGATGAGTGAAATACAAAGTTGTATAGAAATCCTCTCTTATTTTAAAATCAAATTAGATATTTAAAATCAGCACAGTCTGAACACTGGTGATAACTTTTGTTTCGTTATAAAAGTGAACCACTCTATTTAAAACCTTTCACTTTTGAAAGAAGCTGAATGAACCCTATAATAAGGACTATGGCTGAGACATATTAAGTTTTGAGTCACTCATTATCCTACATAATTGAACACGAGATTTCACAACAGGCTGAATTACCATGATCCATTAGCAATAATGAGGTCAGGGGACTTCTGACAAGGCTGATGGGGTTCTATCATCATCTACTCTGTCACTAAAAAGACTTAATTCGCAACGGAGCATACCTTCACAGATACTCAAGAACAAAATAAACTACTTTCAAGAGAACCTTTGAACAAATGGCTATCGGATCAACTCCATCCACTCGCAAGGACTCAGTAACTGAAATAACAGTGTTATTAAAGGGAGTCCTGGCAGAATGCTGACCAGTTGGTTCAAGGTATAGGTCCAATCCCTTGAAGGTTGGGTGGGGTGGGAATGAGGAGAAAGAGTGTTTTATATATATAAATAAATGGTGGTTAAATATGTTTAAAAAGTAGATCTTGTAATTAAAGTCACAGCTGGATTTATTAAAAAAATATATATATTTTCTTGGTAGAAGTGATCTCAAACCATAGTAATTTATCACTGTTCATTTCTTTCCTTAAAGTAAAACGTAGTGAGGTATAGAGAAATAAGAGCAGCTCTGTCACACAGTGTTAGGCACTGATGTATTAGAATACAAGTTTTGGATAACGATACTCAAGTACCCAGATGGCCTCATGTTCAGATATGTCACTGTGGGGGTAGCTGCTTATTAGAAGGCTGCAGAGAGACTTCATTTAAAAGGTCATTTCATAATCTATGTGTTTGGTAGCATCAAGCTGGTAGTTGCCCAAATTTAATGAAACTCAACTCCTTTAGGAAATAAAATAAGTGGAAATTTCATGGAGTTATTGAAATTGATGCTGTCCTCCAATCCTGTTTTAAAATTCAGTGGTTAAAAACACAAAAGTCCTCTCTCTGCAATTGGTTATAGAATGTGTGATCTCAATTTCAAAAGTAAAAGTATCTTCTTCCACCACCATCGACCTCTCTGACAAAATAAACAAATAAACATGAATGAGGTATAACTTGGAATTCAATGCCATTTTAAAAACGAGGACAAATCTCTAAACATCAATCAACTTTAACTTGACTTAGTCGACCTAATTACCTCTTTCTTCATTACAAAGTACTCTGAATCTCATAATATAGTAGGATTCTTTTAATATGGCAAGCAACATGGGCTCCTGAGTCCTGCATCTTGCTAGCCAAAATGCCACAATACCTTTCTTCTAACCACATCAACGTGTTCATGCTGGATACTGAGTCTCGATAAAGAAAACAGCTAGAAAGTTGGAAACTGGACAGACCCACAAGGGAAATAATAACCCTAGGGGAAAACGATTGTCTTTTACTGTTTTTAGCTTATAGTGATATATATCTCTGATTTCTAAGTAAACGATTTTATAACTTGCCAGGCTCCATAGAGCTTTTCCATCTTCTTCTAAAATTAAATTCACAAAGCAGGTGCTTTTATACTGTGGAGCTAGAAAATTGTTAAAATGTTTCATGTACTACCTGGTGAAGTAGTGTTGCTATGCCTCAAAGATGTGCTTTGGACATAAACTCTAGGAAACTTTGTCTTCTCCTGGTTCAGCTGCTTACACTTTTGACACAATCATTCTCCATTTGTCAAGAATCACGTCATTTTTAAATTCTCCAAACTTCCTTACCTTAAGAAATGTTTAATAACCTTATAGGAAACAAGATTTTGCTATGGATAGATCAACACAACCTGATATAGAAGCCTCAGAATTCTCTCTTGGGAAAATGAAAAAAAAAAACCAACTCGAGATGAGATGGGAAAAGGCATTCTGGGGAGGTGGCCAGCTGTGGCTTTCTTTAGAATCTATACTAATTCAGCTGCCCACACAGCTCACAGAAACTTAGGTATTCAAAATTAAATGACAAGTCCTCATTAACTTGTTCGCTTTTCCCTATGGAGAGAGGAGGAAAAAAAATCTTCCACAGGAAGCTTTTATTGTCTTACGTTCTACATTTTAATTTTCTTTGTTTTACATTAAGGACCAGGAAAGGTTAAAGGGAAACTTAAATTCGCATCCCTGTACTTCTAACAACCTGAGTCATATATCAATTATTGCATGACCTCCAAGCTGGAAACCTGGAAAAATAACACGTCTTGGGTGAAGAATGTTGATATATCGAGATAACTGAGAAGTGTAATATCCATCATTTTAGTTTTCTTCATTTTTTTCAGGGTACTTTCTTGCTGTTTTCTTTCTACTCTGTCTTTACATTTATAAATTGATTTCTGAGTGGGGATATATGATGGATAATGTTTCATGTTAAGTCTGAATTTTAACATATATTTTTCTTCAAGGTGGCTTTAGACTGTTTCTTCAACTTTTATCCTCTATTCCAATGAATCCATATGTTCTCATAAACTGTTTTGTTTCTTCATTAATATTCTGTTGAAATGTATAGTCGGGGATATGAAATCAAATCCAATTTATATAACGCTTTTCTTTAAAAGTATTTTTTATTAAATACTGAGTAAATTCAAAATAATATCTGTACACTTTCTAAAAAAGCATAAACAATAATAATAAATGGATCATTAAGTATGCATCATCTACTCAACTTTTTGAAAATTCTTTCCCACTATTATTTAATTTCATTCACATGAGAAAGGTCATGCCGATATTATCCTGCTCAGTCTACAGTTGAAAACAAAGGCACAGAGAACCCAAACAAATTGCATAAAATGTTAAAAAGCTAATCAAGTCGGGGCTGGCCCCGTGGCCGAGTGGTTAAGTTCACGCGCTCCACTGCAGGCGGCCCAGTGTTTCGTGGGTTCGTGGGCGTGGACATGGCACTGCTCGTCAAGCCATGCTGAGGCGGCATCCCACATGCCACAACTCAAGGACCCACAACGAAGAATATACAACTATGTACTGGGGGGCTTTGGGGAGAAAAAGGAAAAAAATAAAATCTTTTAAAAAAAAAAAAGCTAGTCAAGTGGATGAGCAGGAACAGACCTCTATCTCCTGAGGGAACAACAGCATACTGTTTAATGTACAGACTTTGGAACTTCCCACTCTGTGATCTTCCCTGTGCCTCATCTGTAAAATGGACATAATAGTAGCTGTACCGAGAATTACATAATTAAATAAATATAAAATGCTTTAGAACCCAGGCCTGTACATGGTAAATAATGGCTATTCTTACTTCCAAGTCCCAGGTTGGTGATGTTTCTATCACAACTCTGTTTACCAGTATATCCCAATGCATAATGTAACAGCTAGTTTTCTCTCAAAGCAATTCAAGTGAAGCAATGAAAACAGTTCATATCTAATATAATTTTATAAGTGCAAAATTTTACTAGCATTAATAACATTAACTTCTGCTTTTGCTGAAGACTAAAATGAAAAGCAATCTCAAATTGTGAAACAAATCACTAATGCCAGACCAGAGAATGCATGAATGATAAATGATAGACACGCTTTTTTATTATTCATTTATAGAAAAAAAGTGGGGTTTAGTGTGCTGTTCTGAAAAATACTTTTCAAAGGTGGTGGAAATTCTATTTTATTACATTTATTCATAAATCTCTCAAATATAATGCATAAAATAAGTATTTGTCACAAGCACTTAGATGTATTGAAGGGTTTATCAGAAAAGGAGAAGAAATATTACAATAACCCACATTTTATTTCTTTCTAGAATTGACAGAAGAAGCAATCCCTCAACCAACTATGGAGAGACTAATCTTATCTCACAGAGCCACAGCATCTTTGAGCTGGAAGATATTAAACTCTTTGTTCTACAAATGAAGAAGGTGAGGCCTACAAGTTGCGTGTATAGGCAGGCGGTAGCATATCACAGTCAGTCAATAATGAGTTCAACAAAAAGAAGTATTGCATGGGAAAAACACAGAAAATTAAAATAAAATTCACTCTCAGAAATACAAATAAAAATCTGAATGATGAAGTTTTATCATCACTAAAAGATTAAGGAAAATATTTTCAGCTCACCTTTCCCGGTCTTTTTCTTCTCCCTCTACTACCACTGATTATTTAAAAGGTTATGATAAAATCTCATTTTAAAAGATGCATACAAAAATCTAGAGAAACATCCATTTTCATAACGTGGCACCTCTAGTTATAACTGAGAAATGAGGCTACCTTGCCTGGCATCTATTTCCTTACTATGTAAGTAGTCCCTATGAGCACTTCTAACAAGGTCCTCAAAGATCACCTCACAAAGTTTAGGTGAGTCAATCGATTACAAATAAAAACAGAGATAAACGAGCAGACAAGGTCCCTGGTCTCATGGAGTTTATATCCCAGTTTGGGGAGATAAATAAAAAGTAACAACAACAAACAAATAAACTAGAAGTAGACAATGATCCATACTAAGTAGAGGTTTAAACTGGATGATATTGATAGTGACCGAGTGGCTTCTGGGTAGGCCCTGGAGGAGGGTCAGGAAAGGTCTTTCTGAAGAGGTGAAAGGTGAGGCGTTCCAGGCAGAAGGAACAGCCAGTGCAAAGGTTCTAAGGCGGGATCAATGCTTGCATGTCTGAGAAACAGAAGCAAGGTCAGTGAGACTGAGTGTAATGGGCAGGTGGGAGAATGTTAGGAGAAGTAAAAGGGACTTGAAAATAGAGGACGGGGTAGAATAATCCTATAAGGAAGTAGAGCAGGATTTCTGGGAAGTGTTGAGTGACATTTTAAATTTCAGGTCATGAATTTAAAACAAGATGAGACCAATTATGTGTTTCTATCTAGCAAAGAGGGAGACCTAGGGAAAATGGCTGCTGGGAGCTCTGTGAGGGTAAATTCAGAGTTTTCTTCAGCCAATCTTTTCACATAGCTCACAACCTACTGCTGAGTATGCTATTAAATATACTAGAGTCTCTGCTTCTAGGACGCTTACAGATAAATTATAATCTCTCTTGACAAATATTATGAATCAAGTACCATGGGAGAGCTGGAGTTTAGTCGAGGCCAGGGGAGTCTGAGCAGGTCCACTGCACATCAGAGGGCATCTCGGCACTGAGTCTTAAGGAATGAGCAGGAGTTTGCTGGCTGAAAAGATGGGAACAATAAGATGAAAGGCATGAAGCAATGAGGGGTGTGGTCAGGAGAGGGAGCAGTGCGCACACAGCCTGGCAGCAGAGACACGTATATGAAGGGGGTGGTAGGAGGCGACTCTGGAGAGCAGGCTGGGGCCAAACAGTGAAGGGCTTGTGGGCCATACAGGCGTGGGCAACAGGGAGCCCAGAGGGAAGTTTTTAAGGAGAAGAATAACATAATCTGATTTGTTTTTTAGGACTACCCTGGAAGCAGTAAAGACGTTAGATAGGAATTGGAAGAGACAGCACAGAGACAGGTTTGGGAGGTGCAATCATTCAGATAAGAGATGACGAAGGTGTGGTACCCTCTCTGGCAGGGTGAATGAGGCCACAGATGCCAGATCTGAAAGATTTCTGAGGCAGAAATGGTGACATTTATGGGGCCAGCCTGGTGGCGCAGTGGTTAAATTTGCACATTTCGTTTCGGTGGCCTGGGGTTTGCCAGTTCGGATCCTGGGTGCAGACATGGCACAGCATGTCAGGCCATGCTGTGGCAGGTGTCCCACATATAAGTAGTGGAAGATGGCCACAGATGCTAGCTCAGGGCCAGCCTTTCTCAGCAAAATGAGGAGGATTGGTGTCAGATGTTAGTTCAGGGCTAATCTTCTTATTCTTCTTCAAAAAAAATGGTGGCACTTAGTGACTGCCTGCACGTAAGGGAGTAAGGCTGTAAAGAGAAGGAGGAGGCAAAGTGGTTTCCAGAAGTGGAGACGGGGGTGTGAGTGTTAATTCCTAAGACAAGAACACAAGAGGGGGGCAAGTAAATGCAAATATAAAGGTTTTTCTCTTTGAAAAAAGCCATTACAGTAGTTTGGTACTAGAGTACTTTTCAAAAACCACTTACGTTACTTTTTGACTACCTTGACTGTTTTATAATTTACCGTAATACTTTACTACTTGGGCACACAAAGGATAAGCACTCTAACAATTCATTGTTCTCTCTGGATAAAAAGTCTTAATTACATAAATTATATGACCCTATATATTAACAAAAACCATTGAATAGCTTAGACAAAGGTTTTTTTTGTCCACATGTCTTAAGCCAAACATTTATTATTAACAGAGATATTTCCAAGATCCAAGAGAAGAAGGTATGCACCCCAGATTATTATACGGAATTATTTTCAGAACCAAGAAAATAAGTACGGGTTTAAACTAATACTCTGCACAGCTGAAACCGTGGATAGAGCTGAGAAGGGCAAGGAGGCTCTGTTATGCCTCTCTAAGACACAGCGTTTCCCTTATTGATCACAGAATTCCTCTCACTCATTCACTCCCTCACACACTCATTCCATACATAGTTACCGGGTGCCTGTGGTCTGGGTATGTAACAGAAACAAAACAAATATGGGTCCTGTACTCATGAAGGTGCCAGTCTAATGGGGGAGACAGTCAACAAGCAAGCAAAAGATAAACACACACTGTGACAAACGCCAAGATAGGAATCGAACAAGGTGCTTCAGTAAAGAATAGCCAGGGAAACACACTTCAGATAGGTGGTTCAAAGAAGACAGGAACTAAAGAGTCACACGAGCAATGAGTTGGGGTGGGAGGGTGGGTAGAAAGACATTCTAAAGAGAAAAATTAAGCAGGAATTAAGGAAAAGCCAGGGAGGGTACAGTATAGGAAATGTGGCAAAGAGGTTAGCGAGGTAGGCAGGGGACATGATGTTTATTCAGAAGACCTGTTATGTGAGCAGCACTGTGGAAGAAGTATTTTTTCAAGTATCATTCTATATTTAATTAAATAGTTTTCTCTGAGTGCCTTTAAATCCTCCCCTTTTACCCTAAATTTAGTCCCTTTTCTAAGTATAAAATTAAAAAAAAAATGAGTGCATGAGTAGTGGATGCTGTGGTGTGCCACCCAGATCCATCTCTTCAGGAATGAGGTGCTTATTCCCACATCTGCAGGGCATGTCATACGACTGAAAGACGTCAGCTGCGTTCCTCTTCGGGAACTGTTTTCAGCTCAGCTGAGTTCCTCTTTGCGAACTGCTGCCAAGAGAGCAGACTCACCCAAGGCCATACCTCTCACGGGGAGTGGGATCTAACGCCTGGTCAGTGAAGAGTAGAGAGACCAGGCGCTCTTGTCTCAGGCAGGACAACTCTGAGGGGTCATGCCACTTGAGGTCTTTGCTGGGATGGCATCACAGTTCAACTCTTCCCTCAACCCAACCGACTTTTTTCACTCTCCCAAAGGTGTTGATCCTAAGGGTACTCCCCAATAAACTTCGTGCATGGAAACCTCTGACCCAGTCTGTTTCCCAGAGAACATAATCTAAGGCAGCATGTACACATTACATGTTTATACATACATAATTTTTTATAGTTGATATTTCAAAGACTTGCTTCCTGCTTACTATTTACAGGGAATTTGAAAGTGATGATGATGATAGAAGCTCTAGACCACTTACCTGTGTCAGGCTCTATGATGACAGGAACTTTGTATGCATCCATATTGCACTTAACCCTCCCAACAACCCTTTAAGATAGGTACTATTACATATTATACAATTTGATCAATTACGAACCTGGACCCAGGGACATTAAAGGACTTGCCCAAGCTCACACAGCAAATAAAAGGTAGAACTAAGAACTAGAGTCTAGTTGCTCTCAAACCAACATCTGTGCTCTTAACTATCTTAATATACTATTTTCCTCAGACTCACTCATTTTAGCAGTACATTAAATTCTGTTCTCCATTACTGTGGCTACCTATGATTTAAATAACAACAGTCTTGTTTCTAAGTTTATATGCTTACAGTTAAATTATACGCTTATTATTAACTTGCAAGAAGTTAAAAATAGAAGATTTTCTTCTACTAGTCTAATTCAATGAGAATGATAAAGGACACTAAATTTTCTAAGATCTAATTTTGAGAGCTAATAAGATTAAATGTTTATTTTATCAATTACACAATCACAAATATGACCACCACTGTTGGAGGAGTCTGTGAAGCAGCCAGCCAAAGACAGATGCTTGTTCTCAACAATGGTCAGAAACGCTGAGACTTTATGGGAAGTTGCAGAATAAGGTAATTATCTGCTAGATGTTTCCAAGCTAGCTACACAGCTACAAAAAAGGGAAAATATATTAAAAAATCAAGATTCTGTGCAATTGTCCCTATATATAGCTGTCTGTAAAGCAGATTGATATTAATTAGAAAAATAAACAGATGAGAATATTGTGATTGATGAAACCCTGTGTTTCACAGTCTTATATTTTCATTTAACTGTCTCTTGCTCTGTCTTTTCTCTCAACTGTCCTGACATTACATAAGAATTCACAATTTGATCTATGAAGAAAAGAACAGAATGAATTAGAGACCTTACCTGTCCAATAATGAGAGGAACCACAACAGTCATAAAAAGCTGAGAAAAAATAGACGTAAAAGGCACAGAAGAGGATGAGCCAAGCTGTAAAACAAGAATATAAGAGTAGTTAGAATTACTTTGAATCAGTTATCAAATATTGCTGTTAATTAAATAATACAATAAATGAATTCTCTCAAATGCACCAAAAATTTGCTAGCTATATACAAACAAAGCCAAGTGAAGTTACCTTTAATTTTCTAAGTTTAACACAAAATAGACTGTTAAGTAGTTTAATACATAATTTTGGGGCGTGACTAAGATTGACGAAAAATAACTATCGTTTTGCAATGAACTTAAATTGCTTATTATTAAATACATTTCTAAACAGTAAAGTCGTTCTGTGTTCATATTGTCTATAATCATATGGAATGATATTTCACCTATTCTTACAGTTTACGGGATTTCTATTTCACCTGTCTGCAAATACTTGACACAAACCAGTATGCCTCATTATTCTCTTATCAAGATAATACATATATTTTTCTTTGTGAAGAAGATTGGTCCTGGGCTAACACCTGTTGAGCTAACATCTGTGCCAACCTTCCTCTATTTTTTTTTTTTTATGTGGGATGCCACCACATCACGGCTTGATGAGTGGTGCTAGGTCTGCACCCAGGATCTGAACCTGCGAACCCCAGGCTGCTGAACCAGAGGGCGCAAACTTAACGACAATGCCACCAGTCGGCCCCCAGGATATTTTTATTTAGGCAAATGAAATAGTTTCTAACTTTCCTACTCCTTCAAAACAAAGGCAACGAGTCTTATATCTTTTAAAATTTATTCTGACCCCAAATCTAGGAAATGGGAAATCCTGAAACATAACTTATTTTTCAACTTAAAATTTCAATATACCTCTTCTAAATTTGTATGTCTTAACACTGTTCATAATTCCTATTTTTCTTCCCTCCTCATTTTTTGGATCTTTCTTTGCTAATGATTGCAATCTCAGCTTCGTGAAGATTCTATTGCCAGCAGCACCAGATAGTGTTTCTCTATGAACACAGTCACACACTCACATTAGCCTCAACCACCAAGAACTGCCGTTTTCTTATTAACTTTCCAATGGTTTTCAAAACCTCCTTTGGTTTTCAAACCGCTCTGGACAAATGATAGCCTGTTCCATAGATGGTATCTATGAGTCCCTTTTGCAACCAGGTTCTCCCAAACCATCAACAATGATCTCCCTGGCCCTTGGAATTTACTTCACCTTTTCCCTGCAGACCAACCTTCAATTTTCATATTTACTTAAGTTTAGTTAAACTTGAAAATACCTTTTGGAAAATAATTTTTATGAAAGACACTGAGGTGATAAGGACTGAGGGCGTAGAATGTTAAATAAAACAAATAAAAAATTTAGATAAATGAAGTCAATAGCTCAGAATGAAAAGATGTGGGATCAGTGTTTTCACTGATTTCTGATATCTGCATGAACTCGCTTACCAAAATCCTTTCTGCATTCTACAAAATTTGTCCCCCATCCTCAGCCCCAATCTATGTGTGCCCAAAATGTCAAGAATGTATGTCCTGCTCCTCAGTGGCCTGTATTCATTTAATACTAGCTTCAACACTGACCACTGGCTGTCAGTTTAACCCATAAAAATTGTAGCCTCTAGCCTTTACCCTCCATAACCAATATAAACTAAAGAAATAAAGAAAGACAAGGAGAAAAAGTAAAACTGGTGAAGAATACATGGATTCGTGGTGTGTCAAATGTTACATCACTGTTAGATGTTCCTTTTTATGCAAAGCCAACGTATTAAAAGCTAATAATTATACCCTATTTTAGAGCACCTATGTCCTTGAAGTGCAAGGTATTTCACCAACATGTTCTCTCCACAAACATTAACCCTAAGAATGCTCCTGGGGCAAGAATTGAAATAAAGAAAATATAGATTTTACAGAGAAATTGAGGCAATGGATGAAAAAAAAAACTTTAAGAAACAAAGTTTTCAAATTCAAAAACATCTAGCTCAATGCTTTATCCAGAAGGTTCACAACATCTGGAGAGAGGCAGTAGGATTCAGGGTGAGAACCTTCAAGGAAAAGGTATCAATTCCTGCCTGGAATCTCATGAGTGATCTCCCCTATCCCTGTTCCTCCTTCAATCTCAAGTTTATTAACTTATTTAATGAGGTTTAAACATGTTTTAATGAATAACCATGTCAAGCCATATTCCCTCTGTCAGCCCAGGGCTTACCCAGGACATGGCACAGAGAATGACTGCAGACAAATAAAGCTGTGCAGAATGAAGAAATGAAGTAACGTATAAATATGAGATGCTAGAAAGTGACAAACTGTTATTCAAAATCATATCCCTGTTTTTTCTAAAGTTAGAAAAACAGGAAACTTAAGTATATCTAAAAACCTCTTATTATGTGGTATTCTATAATCACTTGGCATTGTTTTCTTACTGCCTGTTTATCACTAGTGACACAATTAATTCTTATGTGCGCCTAGAAACAAAGGGCATCTGGTCATGATAAGAACTGTGTGAATAAAGGACACACGCACACGTGTGTAAAAAGCAGGGTGAGGGCAGCCTGTGCGTGTTCTCTGCCCTCTGTTCTCCTCCCTTAGCTCCTTAATGCTCCTCTAGAGGGGAAGGCCTAAAACTGATAGAATCCTAACCCTGAAAGAGAATTAGAGTCCCATTCCCTCTTTTAAAGATGTGAAAACCGAGGTCCAGAGAGAAGTGGCTTGTAATTACTACCTCTAGTACCTGCATTATGATGTGAAATTGGCTGTGCTTCTCAAACCTATTCAAGCAACTCTTTAGCCAAATCTGCTCCGTGATCCTAGTTCTCCTACACTGGGGAGGCCTGTTTGTGTAACCACAAAGTGTTGCTGCAGAGCAGTAAACTCAGAGACCACATGGAGAGAAAAGTTGAAACATTACTTCACTTATTAAGTTAAATTTGGGAGTTACTTTTACTCCCTATCTAAGGATTGAATTTGGAAATAAGAGAAGTAAAGGAAAATGCATTTCAACTTTGGTTTTAAAGAATATTATGTGTTTAAATTTCTTCATCCATCACATAATAGACTACTTGCATGTTCAATGTTTGGAAGCCTCATGTTCCTGGAAGACAGTAGAAAGGGGTGTGGGGTGAGGGGGCGGGTGTCTACAATCTCCAAGGTCCCTCTGTCCTCTAAAAGGCCTATGATCTCTGAGCCACTTGATTAGGAACACAGGTTAGACCACCCCTCCTCCAGGGCTTTGTCAGATCAGAGGCCAGAGTAAGTTAGCCAGGGATGTAATTAACTGGGTACGCGAAGCCAGACTAGGTACAGTGGGGATGCTGGGGAGGAAATCCCGCAGGAGGTTCCCTTAGAAGTGGCTTTGAAAGGAAGGAAACCTCAGTGCTGGGGTCTAATTTGGCACAAGTCCTTTCTTTTGAATTGGCCACCAGACCTGTCGCTGTGGTCAGTGTGAAGATGCAGAGGTCCTCCTGGGGAAGTTTCAGATGCTATGAAGTATGCCCTGGCTTCCAGAAGAAAGAAGAGTGAGCATCTGGCACAGGGCAGCATATGAGAACATGACTAGAAGAGATCCAATCATTTCGTATGCAGAGTTGATTTTAACTAAAACGGAAAGAAATATGCTGCCTGGATATTTGGTTCTTCACTTTTTAATGAGGAACCTGTTATAGTTTCTATTGTAAAAACCAACGTATTTATAAGAGGCATCAATAATTCATACATTTGGATAAAGTTGCAAGTTCAGGATAAGCTTGTATCAAGCAAGTGCTCTGGTCCTCAATGAGCTACAGAGATTTAGAGGGAAGAGGTCTCACACGGCTAACCCATGCTTTCAGATATGGCATGTTAAATAAACAATCCAATGAACATAGGGGTGCAAGTATCTTTATGCCTTTGTGTTTTCAAGTTCTTTGGATAAATACCCAGCAGTGGGATAGCTGGATCATATGGTAGATCTATCCTTAATTTTCTGAGGATACTCCACACTGCTTTCCATAGTGGTTGCACCGTCTGCACTCCCACAATAGCCAAGACATGGAAGCAACCTAGGTGCTCATCAAGGGATGAATGGATAAAGAAGATGTGGTACCTATACACAATGGAATACTACTCAGCCATAAGAAATGATGAAATTCGGCCATTTGCGACAACATGGATGGACCCTGAAGGTATTATGCTGAGTAAAATAAGTCAGAGGGAGAAAGTCAAATTCCATAAGATCTCACTCATGAGTAGAAGATAAAAACAACGACAAACAAACACATAGCATTGGAGATTGTATTGGTGGTTACCATAGGGGAAGGGGGGATGGGGGAGGGCAAAAGGGGTGATTAGGTTCACATGTGAGGGGATGGACTATAATTAGTTTTTGGGTGGTGAACATGATGTAACCTACACAGAATTCGAAATATATTATGATGCATATCCGGAAAAAAACAAACAAACAAACAATCCAGTCATCGGCTAATTTCTTGCAGGAATATAGTGCCTTAAAGCAGAAGGAGTGCTTTCAAAATTAGGTTTATTTGTTTTAATATCTTATGCTGAGAAGAAACAATTCAGTGAAAATCAAATATGTGGGAATTTAGGACCTTTGTTTCAATCATTCAAATTGTTACTGGTCATCCTGCAAGCCAGGGGCATGTTCCAGGTGCTGGGGATCTAACTGTGAACAAAGCACAAAACCCCTCCTCTCTAGCTTTTCAAAAGTTTAAAAGTTGAGGTCTGGGGCTGGCCCAGTGGCACAGTGGTAAAGTTCACATGTTCCGCTTTGGCGGCCCGGGGTTCGCCATTCGGATCCAGGGTGCAGACATGGCACTGCTTGGCAAGCCATTCTGTGGTAGGCATCCCACATATAAAGTGGAGGAAGATGGGCATGGATGTTAGCTCAGGACCAGTCTTCCTCAGCAAAAAGAGGAAGATTGGCAGCAGTTGTTAGCTCAGGGCTAATCTTCCTCAAAAAAAAAAAAAAAGTCAGGGGGGAGGTCTGCATGCTAGTTTACCCATCACCAAGTGCACATGTGGTCCTTTCTATGGAATGTCTTTCCCCTTTGTTTATAACTGGAAAAGTTCTAGTCTTTTTCTAAGACTTAGTTCAAACGTCACCTCTTTAGGTATTCTTTCCAAACTCTCCCCCCAAAATGCAGACTTGGCCGCCCTCCCACTCTTGTGGCTCTGTTTCCATTGTACCTCTCAGAATCCTCGGTTGCTCTTGTCTACAAATCCACCTCTCACATAGACTGTATGTTCCTGAAGGTTAGGGACAGGGTCTTATTCATGTTTATATTCCCAGTGCCCGGCAGAATGACTACATTTTACATCTAGGACAGTGGTTCTCAAACTTTAGCACATCAGAAGCATCTGCAGGGCTTCTGAAAACACAGATTGCTTGGGCCCACCTTCAGAGTTTGGTTCAGAACACTGGGGAGAAGGTGGGGGAGGATACTGAGAGTTTGCATTTCTTTCTTTCTTTCTTTCTTTTTTTTAAGGAAGATTAGCCCTGAGCTAACTACTGCCAATCCTCCTCTTTTTGCTGAGGAAGACTGGCTCTGAGCTAACATCTGTGCCCATCTTCCTCTACTTTATATGTGGGACGCCTACCACAGCATGCCTTGCCAAGCAGTGCCATGTCTGCACCCGGGATCTGAACCCGTGAACCCTGGGCCGCCGAAGTGGAACATGTGAACTTAACTGCTGCACCACCGGGCCAGCCCTGAGAGTTTGCATTTCTAATAAGGCCCCAGGTAATGCTGATGCTGCTGAGCTAGGGTTCACACTTGGAGAACCACTAATCTAGTATATAGTAAATGCTCAACAAATGTGAGTTCAATTAATGAATGCACACAATACATACGTAGAAAAAGAGGCTTGACAATGTTTTCTTTTCTTTTTGTTCTTCCAAATACAAGTAAGCTGCAAAGGCCTACTTACTTCACAGATCCAAGAAAGATCAGTAGCCTGGCCTCCTAACCAACTGTCTCCTATAATTTCAATAATGGCAACATTTACTGAGCACTTTCTATGTGCCAGACACCGCTCTAAATGCTTAATGTATGTTGAATAATGTAATGCTCACAGCAACCCCTTCAGGTAGGTCTTATTAGTTCCCCCATTTTCACATGAGGCAGCAGTGGCACAGATCAGTTAAACAAGTTGGACAAAGCTCACCATAGCTAGAAAGTGACAGAGCCAGGATCTAAACCCAGAAGTGTGCCTCCGCAGCCCTCACACTTAGTCCTTACACTCTAGTGCATACTAACTACAGAAGGTACAGAGCAGCGAAATGGGGAAAGGGGCAGGAGTGGAAGCCAAAACCAGGCTCTCCTTTTCTTGCCCCTGTGGGCGAAAGAGAGGGAGTATGTGTGTGTGTGTGTGTGTGTGTGTGTGTTTATGGGGGGTGGTGGCTGCTTGGAGATGGGGAGCTGGAAGGCAGGCAGAAGCAAGAGGGAGGAAAAGAAAGAAAAAAAGGGGTGGGGGGGAACTTGATAAGCAGAGGTTGATGGTGCAGCCTTTCTCAGCTGATGTTCCAGCTTTGAAACACAGGCCACAGAAAATTATTTGAGTAACTATTTTCTCAACTCTCTCAAGGGTGGGATGTAACTAGTACCAAGGTAGATGCTCAGAAAGAGGTAATTCAATACATACAGTGGATGCCGTAGGGCATTAGGACTTAATTCTCTAACCAGGCGAAGAAAGGATGAATGGAAGCACGATGGGCTGCTATCAATCCATTCAATTTAGAAACTATTTGATTTGGAAAGAATCTGAGGATCCAGTCAGCAAAATATTATGAGGCCAAACTAACCAGACTCAGAAAGACAAATAAGTACCAATTCTTGATGAAGAGCGTTGACTGTCTGTAAAATCATAGTTATCAACCTACAGCTAGAAAACAGATGGTGTGTTTCAAATCACTCCTGTAAGTGAGCTGACCTGTAAATTGTCATTAATGCACCAGGTCTTCACTTACTCTGCTGTGTAATCAGCCTTTTATCTCCTACCAGGGAAATCCATTAGCCACAGGCGTCTCTGCTATTTGTGTCTCTTCTCAGCTATTAAAACATTATTCTATTAAATAATTCACCCTTGATGATTGGTCTTTGCTTTCATTAGCACCACATTCAGGGAAAAATAAGACTAGATATTTACAGTTTATACTGTAGAATGGCAAATGTTAAATCTCTTTTGTGAAAAAATCAGAAAGAAGCTGCTTCAGACATACAGCAGAATTTGTTCACTTCCTGCCCAATTTCCACCCTCCCCGCATTGCCCACAGAGCCCAGCCCTGGGGGAAGGGAAGGGATTTGCTTACTACTGGATCTAACTTTCTTGTCCCCACACACAGACACACTTATATATACTTGTCTCCTTCTCATTACAAAGAGAGGCATTCAGACAGAAGATGGCAGTGTCCCTAGCCCCAATCTCCCAAACCCTTCTAGATTTCCATCTTTCCCCAGAAACTACAGTTCAGCCTTTCCTTCATCCCGGCTGCCCCTTCTCTCACAGGGACACATGGAAACTAAATTGATTACTTACACAAAATCGATGACTTCACATCAGCTGACAGGCTTGATGCAAAAATGACTGTGATTTTTATCAAAATTAAGAATATGATTGTTAATCAGCCATATTGATTCAGCTGCATGTATCAAACTAAAATTTGGTTACTGCATGGAAAGTATATATTGAGTAGAGAGAAGGATCCTTTTTCTATCTAGATGTATGGTAATTTTCCTTCTCTGAGAAGTAGAGAACAAAATAGGCTTTAAGTAATTTTTTAGAGGTAAAAAATTATGTAAACATTTTTTTATATGCTAATTTAAAATGTAAGATGGAAAGATTATCATCTAATAACTGACGGAAATTATGTACACTCATAAGTTTTGGTTACTCAAACCACACAGAAATTTCAGTGAAATGTACCCAAATGAACTGTAAATTGGCCTATCATAGCCCAAAGAGGAAAGCTGGGGGAAGACGGAGTTCCGGGACATGGAGGGCTGGAGGCACACATACTCTGAGGCATCGAGTAACCAACTTTGCTCCTAATTCCCTGACCACAGGATTTGGTCTTGCCAATCTGAGTTTGTTCAGGAACCAAAGAGCCTACTGTTGCTAAATAGTTTCTTAAGTGGAGCAAACATTTAAGTTCCTCCAGACGAGTGCTCTAAGCTTGGGGACCAATAGACAAGGGTGGCACAAGGAAGCAGTGTCCTGCTCATTCTGGCTGGACCCTACCTGTTCAAGGAACATCGCCAGCAGATGGTGTTGGAGAGGGAACCACGGGGCAAGGGAAAAGCCTGGCTAGGACAGTGCTGTGCCTAAACTCATCCAATGTCACTGCCTCCGCTCAGTTAATCTGAGGAGTCCCAGACCAGCAGTGGAGTTGGCCTCTCTGGGTCAGTGGTCCTTAAAGGGGGAGGGAGTTTATCAATGTCACCTTTGGAGCATTGGAAGACAGCTTACCTGACACTCCCCCTAGCTTATTATGGTTTAATACGGTCTAGGGGGAGCCCTTGCATGAACATTTACAAAAGATTTCACAGATTATTTTGCTTCACAAAATTTTCTCCATGTAAGAATCACTTCTGTGCGATTTACACATGCAGTCAGAAGATAAGCTACTCTCCAGTTCAAGAGGAGGAGATTCGTCCTCACTTGCTTTAGGAACAAACATTCCTGGGCACAAGGTGGAGAGACTTCTGAAGCAGCTGGGGCAATCAAATGGATAGTTTCCCTTTAAATGCTTTATGTCTTATTATCATTTTATACATTGCACACGTGTGGCCATGTTATACGACCATCATTTGGAACATATTATAAAAAATAATGATGAGTGTTGTACATGACACTAATGGCAGTATTCATTGCTTTTGTTTATATTGATGGGATCAAAAGTTGAAGAATTTTCTGACAGGTAGCCAATTACTTGGATAACTAATGATGATTGTAACTTCGAAAGCTGCTGCCAATCTCTCTCCCCCACCTGGATCTCTCTTTTCTATGAACTCTTATGAAACTCAGTCTCAATCGCATAGTTTAGCTTTTAATTTTTCCTCTAAATTTCTCCCATATTCTTTATTCTTGTTTACCCAAATAAGCTTTAAGTTTCTTCAAGGAAATAATTATGTCTTATTCTTTTTTGTCTTTCCTATGTTTCCTAGAATATAGATGTTCAAGAAATAGTAACGGACTGCTGATAATATGTCTTAAAATAAACTCTCTCCCAAGAGGCATGCTTTGTAGGCATAACCTGCAGGAAACACTCAAGGGGAGGCAGGTCTGGGTGAAAGCTCCTTGTGTCCTTTACTAGTTGTGCAGTCTCAAACGCAGTCACAAAACCTCTTTGAACCTAAGTTTTCTCCTATAAAATGAGGATAATACTTACATCTAAAGGTGGTCATGCTTTTCACATGGGAGTATGTATAAAGTACATATTCTAGCTACTCACTAAAAATTATTCTACCTTTCCTTTCCCTTCCACTTCCCCTCCCAGAAAAACAAGGTTTCTTATACAGTGTTGTGGGAATTCAAGCCTATCGGATTTAAGAACTGCTGAAATAGGAAGTAACAGAGGAGACAGATCAATGGAATATATAGTTAGCCTAGAAACATGCCAGGTGTGCATGCATGTGAGTGTACATACATGTTTGTGTGTGTGCATGTGTGTATGTCCAGCTATCACAATGCCTTATAAATATCTGCTTGAGGAGGCGCCAGATTCCTAAGAAATCAAGTCATATGAAATGAATTGATATAATAGCTGAGCTAGCGGTGTTCCTACTTACTTAAGGGGGTGCTCACACGTTACTGAATGGGTCAGCATGTAGGTGAATGTTGATCAAATATCCTAAGGTATTGACGTGATCATCCCCACATATGAAGATGGTCTGATCTATAACTCTGAGGACATGACTTTCAGCAGTGGTCAAAGTCTGGACACTACGTGTTTCCAGAGGTCTTGATGTTCATTGACGTTTATGGCTGGGGTGGAAGAGAGGCCTTGATCTGTCGTTCTAATGGCACAAACTCAAAGTGATACTGACCTTCCCCTGCCAAGCTTGAACTTACTTAAATAAATTGGTGGGCTACAGAATTACGGGGCTTGAGACCATGAATATGATCTCTAACATATGATTTCCTTAGATCACAATTGCATAGAATTAGATCGTCTTGTTCTATAGTGTGTAGACAGTTATCCCTAACTATCCCACAGTTATCTCCTCCTTTGTCTTAACTTTCAGAGGGAGTAAGACATTAGAAGTTTAGACTTCTTTCCATTCCTCAGAGTAAGCCAGATGTGGTTGGGAAGAAGGTGTGAGGTAGCTGCTAAGGAGACTTCGGGGGAACAGGAGTCAAGGGAGCAGGAGCTTCACAGTGCCTGACGGACCATCCCAGTGCTGTTCACCAGGTCTTCCAACCCGACCGGCTGACTTCACAGCTCAGCAGTATGACCTCTTCATCTTTACCACCACACTCACTACACTACGTTTCAAGTTTTAAAATCTCTCTCCCTCAGCCTTCTCTATTATTTGCTGCTAAATAAAGCCTATAATAATGGCTGGTAAACATAGTGTAAGTGATAAATCACATCAAAGGACAGAGAAGATAGGCAAGTTTTTAAGTGGTGTTAGACATAACAGAGAAGCAGAACCATGCACGTGAAAAAATCTGAAGTACGCAGGTCTCCCGAGAAACATGAGAAGTTTCCACCTACCTTCCTTCCCTCAAAATAAGTTTCCTCTCAGTATACAATCCATTGTAAACAAGAAAAAAACTACACTTCTATGAAATGAAATGTTTTCTATTTTAGTAATCTCCTTTGAAATATTATACTTGTGATACAATTTCTACCTTAGATTTTAATTATCTGTGAATGTATTCTATTTTCTCTATTAAATCATAAATTCTTTGAGGGGATGATCAATGTCAGATCGATCTTTGTAATATTCACAGTGCACAGTAGGCATTCAAACACTGAATAAAAGAATGGATGTTTTGTTTAATATTACTGAAAAAAACTGTGAATTATTTTTCATAGCAAATACAAGGTATGATTTTATGAGTCAGGCTGAGGTCCTAACCTTGTAACCATTCATTTATCATCTGAACCACTCTAATCATTCACTACTGACTCACCTTTCTATTCCCATCCTTCCAAGAAACGTTTATTGAATACTTGGCATCAGAGATAAGGTAAGAAGGCATGCATGGTTCCTGGCCTAGTAGAACTTAAAATCTAGTGGGTGCTTACACTTGTAACACGGTTTTGTAAGGAAAATTAACATGGAATTCTAAGTAATGAATTTATAAATGCAATTTTTAAAGCTAGACAAGGCCTTATTTTATCCTCACAGATAGGTACTCCATGGACTGATGCATATCCACTGACAAAATAAAGACATAATAAAGACGATAATTTCTGATCCTGCCAATATCAGAAGTATGTTATCAAGAAAGTTGAGGTAATACATGTAAAAGCACTTTGAGTCTTAGGAGAAAATGGTAATATTTCAGGAAAAGCTTCATTGCTCTCACTGTCAGCCATGGTAAACATTGTATTTGTTTACATATGAGATTATAAGATTATAGATTATATAGATTATATATGATTTTAGAATCTTAAAGTTTTAAGCTTTAAGACTCAGCCCATCATTAAAGTCTGGACGAGATGGACTGTTGCTGCATTTTGGATAAGTGCTTTTGCACTTATCTAGACATCCTTCTTGGGATTATTTTCTATTTTCCTTTATAAAGTGTCAAATAATTAGCATTTTCCTGGTTCTTTACTGTTTATAATATGCCTCCACATCAATTAACTTATTTTATCTTATCATAATCCTCATTTTACAGAGGTAAAAACTGAGG
This sequence comes from Equus caballus, assembly GCF_041296265.1. Taxonomy (NCBI): domain Eukaryota; kingdom Metazoa; phylum Chordata; class Mammalia; order Perissodactyla; family Equidae; genus Equus; species Equus caballus. The sequence goes on along the minus strand of NC_091685.1, from coordinate 92,368,861 downwards.
CTGAGCAGGGTTAAAAAAAATCCACTGTTACAGAACTGGTACTGGCTGAACATCGAACCAAAATAGTACACCTCACTCTACCATGTTCCCTCCCTACCAACAGACTGTTAACAGAAAGTGAAGTCAGGCCCTTCAAAATGGCTTTACAATAAGGACTGTGTGCCTGAAGGTAGAGCATGTAACAAGGAAACACCAGTCTAAAGTAGCCCTAACCCCATTCTGGGGACAGATGCGTCCATCCATTCGTCCAGCTGAGATGTGATACAGTAAGAAATATATATTTGGTCTTCGTCCCCAGTTCCTGGCACAGAGCTTCTAAAACCTTGTAACTTCCTGAGTGATAGGAGTATCTTTTATTATAATATTTGGTTTTTGTTCCCAGTTCCTGGCACAGAAGGGTTCAGAGAGCTCCCATATTGGTGAATGCATCCACACGTAGGGAGAATAGTGCACCCCAAACTCCATGGGGCCAGAAGCTCCTGCACTTGGGACCCTTGTAGACCTCATCCTATATCCCTCTGCATCCAGCTGTTCATTGTACCCTTTATAATAAACTGGTAATAGTAAGTAAAGTGTTTCCCCGGGTTCTGTGAGCCATTACAACAAATTATTAAACCTGAGGAAGGGATCGTGGGAACCCTTGAGTTGTAGCCACGTCAGGCAGAAATGTGGGTAAACTGGGAAACCACTACTTGGAACTGGTGCCTGAAGTAGGGGGCACTCTTGTGGAACTGAGCCCTTAACTTGTGGAGTCTGCGCTAACTCTGGGTAGTTAGTGTCAAAACAAATTAAATTGTAGGATGTCCAGTTGGTACCTACAGAGAATTGGAGAATTGTTTGGTGTGAAAAACCCATACATTTGGTATCAGAAGTGTCATGAGTACAGACACGGTTTTCCTTTACCAACTATCTGTTCAAAAAATGTTTTTAAGTGGCTTTGATGGCCAGGCACTATTTTGAGCACTGGGGTGACAGTAGAGACCAAAATAGATAAAGTCCCTGCTATCCTGTGATGCTTACATTGTAGTTGGAGAAGACAGACAATAAACAAATTAACAAATGATTAAGATGCCACGTGATAATAAATGTTAAAAGGAATAATCAAGCGTGGTAGGTGGGGAGCGTGATGGAGTATATTATTTCACATGAAATATGAAATAGGAAAGGACTTTTTCCTAAAATGACACTTGACCAGAGACCTGATGAAAGCAAAGGGGAAAGCAATGTGGATGGATATCTGGGGGGAAAGTCCAGGCTGAGCCAGTGCCAAGTATGGTCCTCAGTGCTGCTGGACTATCCCACTACATCTGCCCATTCCATTCACTCTGTCTCTCTCATCAAATCTTCAACATCTCCTTGCCTTTCTTGTCTTCCACCCCTAACTTACTTGCCATTTCACTGAGAAAATATAAACATTAGGAGAGAACTTACACACGCTCTTATAGTTACATCAACTAATTTACTTGCATCTCTGCCCCTACACCATGGCTTCCTTCCCATTACTATGGAGGAACTATCTGTGCTCAGGAGGCCACATTCCTCCTTTATGCATTAGAGCTCACCCCCTTTCTCCTACTCAAGGACACGGGTCCATGAATTCTCCCTTCTTTTTTCTGTATAAATTTTTCCCTCTCTTACTGGATTAATCTATCAATATAAATATGCTAAAAACTTTCCCAACTTAGAAAAAGAATCCTCTCTTGATCCTTCATTAACTTTGCTGCTGACCCACTTTCTGCACCCTTTACAGCAAAATTCCTCAAAATAATTAATGATTACCACTGTCTTTAACTCCTCTTCCTTCCTTCATTCTGGAACTGACATCAGTTAGGCTTTCACCTCCACAACTCTGCTTATTGAAATAGCTGTTATTAAGGTCCCCAGCAAACTCCATCTTGTTAAAATCAACCGCCAATTCTCAGACTTCATTTTATCTGAACTATTACCAGCATTTGAAGTAGCTGACTACTGTCCACATCTTGAAACACATTCTCTGCTAAGCTTCTAGGCCACCAAAATCTCTTGGTGTTCCTTCTAAGCAAAGTGGATATACTTGGTCTTCTTTGCTGACTTCTTAATGTTAGAATGTTCTAGAACTCAGTCCACTGATATCGTTCCATCTCTATTCTCTCTTGATGATCTCATCCAGTCCAACTTAAAATCCTTCTCTATGCTGACCTTTCTCAAATATGTATCTCTAGCCCAGACTTCTCCCCTGAATTCAAGATTCATATAGTCAACTGCTTACTGGACTTCTCCACTTGGATGTCTCAAATGCATCTTAATCCAAACATGTCCAATACTGAACTCTTTATGAGTTCCTTCAACCTGCTCAACCCTACAGTCTTCCCCATCTTAGTAAATGGAAACTCCATCCTTCCTGCTGCACAGGCTTGGAATCCTCCCTAACTCTTCTTTTCCCTCATAACCTTCATTCAACCTCTCAGTTCTTTCAAGTTCTACTTCCAACTACTTCCCAGCAGATTTACTCTACCATTCTGGTCCAAGCTAACAGCATTTCTTGCCACAGTATTGCACCAGCTTTCTAACTGGTCTTCCTGTCTCCACCATGATCCCCTTACAATCTATTCTCAACCCAGCATCCAGAACTAACCTTCTAAAAGGTATGTCAGAACATGCCATTTCCTTGATAAAAAGTCTTTCAGTGGTGTCCTGCCTCTCTCAAATTAAAATTCAAAGTCCTTACAAAGGACTTCAAGGTCGTACATCATTTGGCCCCTTCCATGACTCTGACCTCATCTCCGTCTACTCTCCCCCTTGATTGCTTCATTCCAGTCACATTGGCCTCATTGCTGTTCCTTAAGGATACCAGGCACACTCTCAGGACCTTTGAACTTGCTGTTCTTTCCACCTGGAACATTCTACTGCCATAAGGCTTACTCCTTTATCTCCTCCAGGCCTTTGCTCAAACATCGTTTTCTCAGCGAGTCCAATCTTGACCACCCTGCTTAAAATAGCAACCCCGCAACCCACTCTGGCACTTCTTATTCCTCTTCCTTACTTTATTTTTCTCTTTAGCATGTATCATCCATCTTACATATTATATTTTTACTTATTTGTTGGATGTTTCTTTCCACTAGTATGTAACCTCTGTGAGAGCAAAGATATATCTGTTTTGCTCATTGCTATACCCTTGGCACCCAGGAAAGCACTTGGCATACAGAAAGAACTCAATACATATTGTTGAATAAGTGATGAATAAGTTTAAACAACTTCTTTGAGGAATTTTGCTATAAAAGAGAACACAGACATGGAGTGCAAGTAAGATGAGGTGAGATTTAATTTTTAAGATGTGAAATACTACAGAATGTTTATATGCTAATAGAAATGATCCAGTAGAGATAGAACATTTGATAATATAGAAGAAAGAGGGAAATCTGTGTGAATCATATTCGAAGTAGGTAGTAAGAGATGGCACAGCTGGAGGGACTGGACTTAGATGGGAGCAAAGACAGTTTATCTATAGAAACAGGAGAGAAGGCAAAGAATATAGATGAACATAGGTGGGATCTTGTAAGATTTCTCTGATTGCTTCTAATTTCCTCATCAGCTAATTGCCTGTCTGCAACAGTTGAGATGAAAAAAGAGAAGAGGCACTGGAGAATTGAGAGGCAAGGAGAAGGGGTAAAATGATTCTCTACAGGGTGGGAATGTGAATTAATGAGGGTAAGGTGTAGCGTTGCCAGGCTCACCTACAGTTAGTTGTTTTGAAGTTCAAATGAGACCAGTCAGCATGATAGTGTGTGCTGCAGCCATGTTCAGATGCATGTGCAGGAAAGTGCAGAGTTGGATTTAGGCAGGCTTGGCACTTGGCCAGGCAAATATGAAGCAGTAAGAGATGAGCAAGGTTGTTAATGATGTACACAATAAAGTAATTATAATCATGGGCCATGAGATCTAGGCTAGGTCAGATGGGATGTGAGGGTAAGGGGGTGAGGGTTGGGTGGATTAGTTAGAGGCGTTGTTAAGGTAAAAAGGTAAATAAATTGGCCATTCTAGAAAGTTTAAAGAATTTTTAATCTGGGGAATAAGTCATAAAGATAGGAGCTGTTGGTAGGAGAAGACAGTGAAAATAGGATTATGGAAGGATGCAGTTATTGGCAGTAATAAACACAGGGTCTGACTATAGGGGTGGTTGGCTGAGAGGAAGTGAAAAGCAATCTTATTAGAGAAGAAGTCAAGAATTTGGAAGCCAGGGTATTGAGATGATCAACAATGTGAATATTGAACACATGAAAAATTAATCCAAGTGTACTGTTAAAAAGAAGACAATGGGAAGATGCGAACATTTTTGGACTCAGAGAGAGTGATCTGGGGTTCTACTGATAATTACAACAAGGAGCGGTAGCAGGTAGGATAGGCGTATTGCCATAATCTTCAAAGGAATTAGGGGATTTTAAGGAGAAGGCATGGGGAATGATCTGTAATCGGTAATGAGGTGCAAGAAAGACACCTTACCCCATTTCAAGTCTCAGAGATATGAAAGACGCCTGTAGCAGAAACATGAATCAGAGGATAGGTTTCAGATGGAGCAAGACTGTGAAGGGAACACTCGGAGAAGAGGTTAAGAATATAGGGAACTGAGGAGGAGTTCTCGTCAAGAAGGCGCTGTGAGTACACGTTGAACTCGCCTCCTCCCACAAACACAACCAGATTACAACAATTTTAGGAAGAATCACCCTGGATTGAAAACTGAAAACTGGATAAAAAGAACCCCCACAACAAGGGACAGTTCTGACAAAAGCAGAAGAGGCAGTAACTCTGGCCAGAGAGGAAAAAAGCCACCTTTGGGAGCAGTGGAGCTTCTCAGCTGGCCAGGTGGGAGCCAACCCAAGGATATCCAGATAGCATCTCAAGATGCCTAAGAGTCTCCTGCTACTATACATCGGAAGGCGGACAGACGTCCCCCCGGGAGGAGGTGGAAATAGGTGAAAACTCTCCGACCCCTGACCCCTGGACAGCCTAGTTCCTGCAGGAGGCTCTCTTCCAGCGGACTCCCCCATAGCATCACCACACACCAAGGGCGGGAGTGTGCACTCACCAGTGGAGCGACAGTGGAAACAGGTGACGACAGCCCTACTCAAGCCCCCTGCGATTACACCTAAGCCCAGGGGGAATCCCCAGGGTCCTGCACCCACCAGCAGGGAAGGCCTCCGCTCGCCATTAGCAGGGAGGCTTCACCCAGAATCCAGAACAAAGGGAAGCTCCCGTCAGGTGGTTTCTCCAGCACGGCACCAGACCGCAAGCTGCTGCTGGGCCCACGGTCTCTGGCACACGGGTTGGTGGAGGGGGCACCCAGGCTTCCCGTGGACATGCTTGGGGACACGGTTAGAGGTCCAGTGCCTGGCTCTGTGGCCCGGGGGGAGGCTCCGGGGTCCCGCACCCCCCCGGCAGGGAAAGCCTCTGCTCGCCATTAGCAGGGAGGCCCCACCCAGAATCCAGAACAAAGGGAAGCTCCCGGCGGACAGATTCCCCGGCATGGCACCAGACCGCAAGCTGCTGCTGGGCCCACGGTCTCTGGTGCACGGGTCGGTGCAGGGGGTGTCCAGACTTCGTGTGGACGTGCTTGGGGACTGGGTGGAGCTCCAACACCCGGCTCTGTGGCCCAGGGGGACACTCCAGGGTCCCGCACCCCCCCAGCAGGGAGGGCCTCTGCTCACCATTGGCAGGGAGGCCCTGCCCAGCATCTGGAACACCAGGAAGCTCACTAGAGCAGAATTCCCCACAAGGCAGCAGCTTACAAGCCACCGCCAGGCCCACGGACTCTGGCCATGTCCCAGACAAGGCAAGGGGCTCCCAGAGATCCCGTGAGAGTGGAGTGGGGCAGAGTGGAGCTCCCGTGAAATGGATACGTAGCCCAGGGGGGAACTCCAGGTTCCTACAGCAGCCTCAGCAAAAGCCTCTGCACAGCACTAGTTGAGAGGTCCCAACTGGCAATCGCAAGGCGGGAAGGCCCTGGGGCAAAAGTAGCACAGCTAGGTGAGCTAACGACAGACTGCAGAAGATACCCATAGCTAAGCTGGGACCTATAGTGGACAAGTGTGATCTTGTGGGCTCTGTTAGAGACAAAGCAGCGATTATAGGTGATCCAGCTCCTGGCTGCTGGGAAAGGCCACAACACCGCTGCAGACCACAAGGAGGGAGCACGTCTAAGTGGGCTGCAACAGTAGGCACCAGCAGCCTGAGGCCCCCTTGCGATTGCCCCCACAACTTGCCCCCATGATTGCGAGTGGACCCCACAGGACCACTGCGACTACAAGGAGGGGTCCAGGTCCAGTCAGTAACAGCTGACAGGGTTCCTGGTTGGTGCAGTCCAAACAGCTGCCCCCCTACACCAGTTGCAGCAAGTTGAAGCAGCAACTAAACTCTATCTCTATGTGGAGGCACAAATCCACACCATCAAGCACTATGAAAAAATATATTAAATCTCCAGAACAGAAGGAAAATGATAAGCACCCAGAAAACAATCCCAAAGACAATGAAATCTATAACCTAAATGACGATGATTTCAAAACTGCCATTATTAAAAAACTCAATGAGTTAAAAGAGAATTCAGATACACAACTCAATGGGTTCAGGAGCTATGTTACAAAAGAGCTTGACACTATAAAGAAGAACCAATTAGAAACACTGGAGATGAAGAACACAATGCAGGAGATTAAGAAAAATCTGGACTCTCTGAACAGTAGAGTCGATAATATGGAGGACAGAATTAGCAATTTGGAGGATAGGAATATAGAAATGCTGCAGACAGAGGAGGAGAGAGAACTAAGACTAAAAAGACATGAAGAAACTCTCTGAGAATTATCCGACTCAGTTAGGAGATGCAACATAAGGATTATAGGTACACCAGAGGGAGAAGAGAAGGAGAAGGGGGCAGAAAGCCTGTTCAAAGAAATAACAGCTGAGAACTTTCCACACTTGGGAAGAGAGATGGAACTTCATGTGACAGAAGCCAATAGATCTCCAAACTTTATTAATGCAAGAAGACCAACCCCAAGGCATACAGTAGTGAAACTAGCAAAAGTCAATGACAAAGAGAAAATACTAAGGGCAGCCAGGCAGAAGAAAATAACTTACAAAGGAAACCCCATAAGGCTATCAGCAGATTTCTCAGGAGAGACCTTTCAGGCTAGAAGAGATTGGAATGAAATATTCAAAACTCTGATGGACAAAAACCTGCAGCCAAGAATAGTCTACCCAGCGAAAATATCCTTCAAATATGATGGAGAAATAAAAACTTTCCCAGATAAACAAAAGTTAAGGGAGTTCATCGCCACAAAACCTCCTCTTCAAGAAATGCTCAGGAAGAACCTCATTCCTGAAAAATCAAAAAAAGGAAAGGGGTTACAAAATCCAGAACAAAGGAGATAAACAGAAGGACAATAACACAAAGTAACAGCTCTCCATCAGGACAAAATGCAAAAGAATCAGAAAACAAGTGATAAAATGGCAACAGTAGGCCCCCACGTTTCAATAATCACTCTAAACATGAATGGATTGAACTCTCCAATCAAAAGGCACAGAGTGGCAGGATGGATCAAAGAACAAGATCCAACAATATGCTGCCTCCAGGAAACACACCTCAGCCCCAAAGACAAACACAGACTCAAAGTGAAGGGATGGAAGACAATACTTCAAGCTAATAATGAACAAAAGAAAGCAGGTGTTGCCATACTTCTATCAGCAAAGTAGACTTCAAAGCAAAACAGATAAAGAAAGACAAAGAGGGGCAGTATATAATGATAAAAGGAACGCTCCACCAAGATGACATAACGCTTATAAATAAATAGGCACCTAACACAGGAGCACCAAAATTCGTAAAGAAACTATTAACAAAACTAAAAGGAGACATCAACAGCAATACAATAATAGTAGGGGACCTCAACACCCCATTAACACCAATGGACAGATCATCCAGACAGAAAATCAACAAGGAAATTATAGAATTAAATGAAAAATTAGATCAGATGGACCTAATAGACATATATAGGACACTTCATCCAAAAACAGCAGGTTACACATTCTTCTCAAGCGCACGTGGAACATTCTCAAGGATAGACCATATCTTGGGAAACAAGGCAAGCATCAATAAGTTCAAGAGGGTTGAAATACTACCAAGCATCGTTTCTGATCATAATGCTATGAAACTAGAAATCAACTACAAGAATAAAGCTGGGAAAGGGCCAAAAATGTGGAGACTAAACAACATGCTACTGAACAAACAATGGATTATTGAAGAAATTAAAGAAGAAATCAAACATTATCTGGAGACAAATGAAAATGAAAACACACCGTACCAAATGATTTGGGACACAGCAAAGGCAGTCCTAAGAGGGAAATTCATTGCAATACAGGCTCACCTCAATAAGCAAGAAAAGTCTTACATAAACAACCTCAAACAACACCTAACGGAATTAGAAAAAGAAGAACAAACAAAACCTAAAGTCAGTAGAAGGAGGGAAATAATAAAAATTAGAGCAGAAATAAATGATATTGAATCGAAAAAGACAGTAGAAAGGATCAATGAAACAAAGAGTTGGTTCTTCAAAAAAATTAACAAAATCGACAAACTCTTAGCCAGACTCACTAAAAAAAAAGAGAGAAGTCTCAAATAAATAAAATTAGAAATGAGAGAGGAGAAATCACAACAGATACCGAAGAAATACAAAGGATCATAAGAGAATACTACGAAAAACTATATGCCAACAAATTGAACAACCTAGAAGAAATGGATAAATTCCTAGACTCATACAACCTCCCCAAACTGAATCAGGAAGAAATAGAGAATCTGAATAGACCAATCACAAGTAAAGAAATAGAAACAATAATCAAAAACCTCCCCAAAAATAAGAGTCTAGGACCAGACGGCTTCTCTGGAGTATTCTACCAAACATTCAAAGAAGATTTAATACCTATCCTTCTCAAACTATTCCAGAAAATAGAGGAAGATGTAGCACTCCCTAACACATTCTATGAAGCCAACATCACCCTGATCCCCAAACCTGACAAGGACAACACAAAGAAGGAAAACTACAGGCCAATATCACTGATGAACATAGATGCAAAAATCCTCAACAAAATTTTGGCAACCTGAATACAGCAATTTATCAAAAAGATTATACACCATGATCAAGTGGGATTTATACCAGGGAGACAGGGATGGTTCAACATCCTCAAGTCAATCAACGTGATTCACTACATTAACAAAATGAGAAACAAAAACCACATGATCATCTCAATAGATGCAGAGAAAGCATTCGACAAGATCCAACATCCATTTATGATAAAAACCCTCAATAAAATGGGTATAGAAGGAAAGTACCTCAACATAATAAAGGCCATATATGACAAACCCACAGCCAACATCATACTCAATGGACAAAAACTGAAATCCATCCCTCTCAGAACAGGAACAAGACAAGGGTGCCCACTTTCACCACTCTTATTCAACATAGTACTGGAGGTTTTGGTCAGAGCAATTCGGCAAGAAAAAGAAATAAAAGGAATCCAAAGAGGCAACGAAGAAGTAAAACTCTCGCTGTTTGCAGACGACATGATCTTATATATAGAAAACCCCAAAGAATCCATAGAAAAACTATTAGGAACAATCAACAACTACAGCAAAGTAGCAGGGTATAAAATCAACATACATAAATCAGTAGCATTTCTATATGCTAACAATGAACTAACAGAAAAAGATCTCAAGAACTCAATCCTATTCACGATAGCAACAAAAAGAATAAAGTACCTTGGGATAAATTTAACCAAGGAAGTGAAAGATCTATACAACGAAAACTAGAAGACCTTCTTGAAAGAAATGGACGACAACATAAAGAGATGGAAAGACATTCCATGCACATGGATTGGAAGAATAAACATAGTTAAAATGTCCATATTACCTAAAGCAATCTACAGATTCAATGCTATCCCAATCAGAATTCCAAGGACATTCTTTACAGAAATGGAACAAAGAATCCTAAAATTCATATGGGGCAACAAAAGACCCTGAATTGCTAAAGCAATCCTGAGAAAAAGAACAAAGCTGGAGGCATCACAATCCCTGACTTCAAAACATACTACAAAGCTACAGTAATCAAAACAGCATGGTACTGGTACAAAAACAGATGCACAGATCAATGGAATAGAATTGAAAGCCCAGAAATAAAACCACACATCTATGGACAGCTAATCTTTGACAAAGGAGCTGAGGGCCTACAATGGAGGAAAGAAAGTCTCTTCAACAAATGGTGCTGGAAAAACTGGACAGCCACATGTAAAAGAATGAAAATCAACCATTCTTTTTCACCATTTACTAAAATAAACTCAAAATGGATCAAAGACCTAAAGATTAGGCCTGAAACAATAAGTCTTCTAGAAAAGAATATCGGCAGTACACTCTTCGACATCAGCTTCAAAAGAACCTTTTCGGACACCATAACCCCTCACATGAGGAAACAATAGAAAGAATAAACAAATGGGACTTCATCAGACTAAAGAGCTTCTTCAAGGCAAGGGAAAACAGGATTGAAACAAAAAAACAGCCCACTAATTGGGAAAAACTATTCACAAGTTATTTATCTGACAGAGGGTTAATCTCCATAACATACAAAGAACTCACACAACTCAACAATAAAAAAATCAAATAACCCAATTACAAAATGGGCAAGGGACATGAACAGACATTTCTCCAAAGAAGATATATGGATGGCCAATAGACACATGAAAAGATGCTCATCATCACTAATCATCAGGGAAATGCAAATCAAAACTACACTAAGATATCACCTTACACCTGTTAGAATGGCAAAAATATCCAAAACCAAGAGTGACAAATGTTGGAGAGGCTGTGGAGAAAAGGGAACCCTCATACACTGTTGGTGGGAATGCAGACTGGTGCAGCCACTATGGAAAACAGTATGGAGAGTCCTCAAAAAGTTAAGAATAGAAATACCTTATGACTCAGCCATCCCACTACTGGGTATCTATCCTAAGAACCTGAAACAGCAATTCCAAAAGTTCCATGCATCCCTATGTTCATCGCAGCATTATTCACAATAGCCAAGTCATGGAACCAACCTAAGTGACCAGCAACTGATGATTGGATAAAGAAGATGTGCTATATATACACAATGGAATACTACTCAGCCATAAAAAAGGACAAAGTCGTCCCATTCACAGCAACATGGATAGACCTTGAGGGTATTATGTTGAGTGAAATAAGCCAGACAGAGAAAGACGAACTCTGTATGATTCCACTCATAGGTGGTAGTTAACATATGGACAAAGAGAACTGATCGGTGGTTGCCAGGGAAAAGGGGGGTGGGGGGAGGGCACTAGGGGTAAAGTGGCGTACCTACAACATGACTAATAATTATGTACAACTGTAATTTCACAAGGATGTTAACTTTCATAACCTTAATAAAAAAAAAAAAAGAATATAGGGAACTGAGATTCTAGCAGCAAAAATGGCCGTTACCAGCTTCTACACCTGAATACTCAGACATTTCCATTTTTAAGATATGATTTTAAAAAGACAATTCAACTTTCAGGGGTTGTATTAGCATCTTTGGCTTCTGTAACAAAATACCACAAACTGGGTGGCTTAAAACAATGGAAATTTATTGTTTCATAGTTCTGGAAGCTCTAAGTCTGACATCAAGTAAGACCATGCTCCCTCTGAAATCTGCAGGGGAGAATCCTTCCTCATCTCTCCTAGCTTCCGATGTTTGCCAGCAATCCTGGCATTCCTTGGCTTGTAGATGCGTCACTCTAATCTCTGCCTCCATCACGACATGGCATTCGCCTTGCATGTCTCTGACTCCTCTTCTTGTAAGGACACCAGTCATCCTGGATTAAGTGCCCACAATACACCAGCATGACTTCATCTTAACTAATTACATCTGCAATGACCCTATTTTCAAATAAGGTCACATTCTAATGTACTGGGGGTTAGAACTTCAACATAACTTTTTGGGGGACAAAATACAACCCTTAACAGGGGTGTTGATAAAAAATACAACATCTTTTATGGAATGTATTCATATTTTAAGTTGCTCAGGTTTTGTCCTGCTCGGTAAATGAAGCCTGCTAATTCAAGTGTTTAAGCAATTCCTATTGTTTGTAAAATGCACGACAACTTAAAGAAAAAGTGTTACATACTGTAAATGCAATTTAAAGTCATATAACACAGAAGTATCTACTGATGTTGTGTGATGATTCCATTGAACCGGTTGGGACAGCCCAGTGAGCTCAGAAGGGAAGCATTAAACTTTTAAGTTGAAGGTCCTGACTTCTCTTCACTATTTAAAATGTTGAACCAACTAAAGCTAACAAGCCTCTGGCTCTAAGAGTAGGGGAAAGCTTGCAACAGCATGATGCCATATTAATCAGCTGAGAACATTTTATACTATAGCATGGAGATGGCAAGGAGAGGGAGAAAAGTACCGATCTGATTCTTTAGTCAAGCTGAAACAAGGTCCCAGACATTCTTGACTGTGAGATACTCAAAAGTGCTACTCTAGGTCCCAGCCCCCTACTTGTGGCTGTGACTCCTTCCCTGCTCTTCTTAAGAGTTACATGAGTAAGAGATGCCATTCTTTTGCAATGGAGAGAACCTAGGCTACAGAGCCATTTATTGCACACTTACTAGATGCTCAGCTCCATACTAGTCCTCTGACCCACTGCAAGTGAGGACCTCAGATCGGCCAGCCTCCTGTGCCTGTTGAGGGATGCTCTTGGGAAACTGTATTCCCAGGTCTTGGAAAAAACACTGAGGGGTGATCCCAGTTCCTCAAATCCAGTGAGCAGATAGGTACATACCAAGTCTTTTTTTCCAAATGAATGCAAATCAATATTCACTTCGGCTTCAATTTGACTCACTGCAAATTCTGAATTGGTGCAATCCAAATTGATGAAGTTTGTTATGCTAAGAAGTGATCTGATTATTTGACTCTTTTTACTTTGTCAGAATGGAGCTAAAACTTCAGAAGGGATGGTAAGGCGGAGGTTTATTACTTGAAGGTAATGTCTCTCATGAAAGATGCAGAATCCAACTGTTTAGTAGTGTATCTCTCCCTCTCCACTTCCTACACAGCTTGTAAGAAATGAAGTCCCTCACTCTATTACTCTAATTGAATTCCATCTTGGGTAATTACACTATAATTAAATAAATTTTCCCCATAGTTTTAATTCACTGACAAATAGTGCTAGTCAAATAGCCACATTTCACTCCCAGAAACGCATCCCTCCTCCATTTCAGTGATGAGTGGAGTGATTTATATTTGGGAGATGTGTGTATGAAAAATGCACAGTTCATAAAATATTTTAGGTATCATTCATGATTACATATGCGTTTCTCAGCATGAGATAACATTAATTTCTATTATAATCTTTCATCCACTTTCTCATATGCTTAGTGCCAAAAGAAATAAGACAGTTAATTAGCATTTCCTATTTTTCAGAACACTTTCTGTTTAGTTAACCAGTAGCTTGTATTTTTTATTTCTAAAGAACATTTCATTATCCCTGGGAGACAGACTGGCATAGGTATTACTGTTTCCCATCCTACAGGTGAAAAAATTGAGGGAGTATTTCTCAAAGTGACGAAGCCTATTACTATCAGTACCAGCCTTGGAACTTAAGCTTCCTCTGGTTCCCTGGTCCAAGGCACTTTCCATTAAACACTGGATCATTAGCAATCACTTTAGTTTTACTAATGAGAAAATAAAGAGCAGCACATTTGTGACCTATGTCATAGGTCACCAATTTGTAATTAATAATGATTAACCAGGATTCAGAGGTCTAATAACTGGGTCCTGATGATGATCTTGGACATGAGATCACGAAGATTCTTTCTGTCCACATGTTATGACTTGGTGCAGTTCAACTAGAAGAACAGTTCAAAATGTGATGCAAAGTGATACAAACGGATTCACATTTCAATTTTATTCTAATGATCTTTCTTAAAGGGTTGTAGATGGCTTTTAACAAAAGATATGAAAGACAACATCAAAATACTCACAAAAAGCAGCAATAGTAAGGGTGTTATAACGATGCCCTGAAAGAGATAAAAGAAATGATGATTATTTATTAACCTAGAAAGCAAGACAGGTTCGTTGCCACTTTTAACTCTGATGCATGGAAATACTTATCCTCCCCACTTCCATTTAATAAAGTCTAGAAGGTAAAGAAGATGGAGCTCCAATCTTGGCTCTCCCTACCATAATGACTTAGCATCTGTATTACAATTATTTGTATTAGCATCATTAAAAGTACAACCACCAATCTTCCTTAAACTCATCTTCCCTTTTTAGAACTCCAGTTGCCTTCCCCATTGCATATGCATCACTCCGGTGGAAGCTGGCAAGCTTCCTCACTCCAAGGCTTTCAACTCTAACTTGGATAAAGTGCCCTTTTTCAAGAGAAGACAGGTGGTTTAGTCCCAGTTGGGGTCCTCTCCTGAGCAAAGACCACGTCAGTTGTGATGAATGAGATGTCGTGATTTTGTAATGTGAACTGATCTCCCCTAGGAAATGAGCTGGGATCTCAAAACTCATTTCACTTGATTAGACTCCGTGTCTCCATGGTGGAAGGCAAGTCTTTCATCTAATTCAGCCACATAGGACCACCTCGGTCCCTCTGCCTCCCCTAGGCAGAAAGGAGCAAAAGATTTGTTTTCTGCAATGACAGGGAACAGTTTGAGGCTGTTGTCAATGAGGCAGGATACAAGCTTTTAGGTTTATTGAAGGTAAATCTTTAAAACTAGGTGTTTGAGTTGGGAGTTAACATGACAGGTTTCAGTTTTAGAGAAGCAGATGATTATTCGTCTTTCTTAGTTCTTCCTTTAGCTCTCAACACTACACTATGATTTATACAAGACAATGCATTTCATATTTTTATTAATAAATTCTCTTTGGAACTTTAAAATTCCAAAGAGTTTATACCTGTGTGTGTGTATTGTATGAAAGAGAGAGAGACAGACAGACAGAGACTATGCTGTGCCCAGGGTCTAGGTCTGCGACTACTTCGTTACTTTTAGAAAAAGTCATTTTGGTATTTATATAAAGTCCTTTTGTCATTACAGTAACTAAATTCTCTTGGATGTGGCCCAAGAGGGACTAGCTTACCTTATATGACATTGCTACTATGACTTTCTTAGGCATCTACTCATGTGAATACTCACACACAGGCTTGTTTTATTGTTAAATAATAGAATAAATGCTTCTTTATTGTGCAAACTTTTGCAATTGGCAATAGGGAATACAACATTTTAATTCAAGTGCTATATTTTTTAATCTATTTATTAAAACATGTATTGTGGTTTACCAACTCCATTGGTGTCTTACAAACAGGTTTCATCAGCACATTTAGGAGAGCTAAATGTGCACGCTGCCAACATAATGTTTAGAAGCTACTGTCCTTCAATGACATGGAATATATTCAGACTTTAGGAAGAATTCCAAACTTTACAAGGCTATGTGGAAATGAAAATATCTGCTGTTTCAGTCCATGTGGGAGCCATCTGATTTCAAGTTAATTTGTTTTAAACATTTGCTGAAAGTCCACTTATATGCCAGGCACTGTTCTGTTAATTAGAACAGTTATGGAACTGATCTGCAGAAAGGGGATAAGGATACTCCAGGAACAGGGAAGGGCATTCACAAAGCTACAAAAGTTGAGCAAGGTGGGAAGAAAAGCATGAAGTGGAGGAGTCAGAGACCAGATCACCAAAGGCCTTGCAGGCCAGGAGAGAGGGCTTGGAGTTGATTCTACCCACAACGGCAAAGCAGTGAAGAACTTAAAGCGAGGGTATAGTGAGTTGGTAAATAACTTAGGATATGAGGAAGGGATTTGACTTAGCTCATAATCTAGTGAGTTTTACCTTTGTTATGTATCAGTTTACCTAAATTCAGATAAAAGGAAACAGAAACATTTTAATTATGTAATATCAATAGCACTAATAACACTTCTGAGAAACAAGACATGATATCTATGATAGGATGAGAACTTTCACTCAGGAAGAAGGTTGAGTATTGTCACCACCCTGAGGACATTTGTCTTATATTAGAGGAGTTGAAGCCACCTGGTGTCATATAGCACATGGGAACCCATGTTCTTCCTGGTGCCCGTTTAGTTTCCTTTGCAATAGTGGAATAGTAATAGTAATAATACCAGTACTATTAATGGTATTTGCTTCAGCACTTTCACGCGTATTTTGAAATTTGACCCTCCTCTATTGAAGGAGTTAGGTCACATCATAGCTCCATTTTATAGATAAGGAAACTGGGTTCAGAAAAGCCAAGCAACCAGCCCAAATCACACAGTGAATAAATAGCAAAGCCTGGATTTGAGCCCGCTGTCTCTAACTTCAAATCCAAAACTGAATCCACTGCACCACTGGTCTCTGGGTAGCAGGTTTCAGCAACCGGTACAGTTTTCTAGAGAGTTCTGCTTAGGACATATAGGTAGTGATTATTTACTGTATGATCTTAGCCTCAAGTTGATAACCAATTCTCAGAGATGACCTTATTCTGGAAGGCAGAGTACTATTATCTGTAGGTTTTCCTACCTGAATATTTTAAGCGTATATTCCCCAACACACAATAGTTTCTTTGCAATTCCTCCAAGAACTTACAATGTTTCTTCCTAAAGTATTGAAAATTTCCTAGCGAATGGGATGTATTATCCAATTCTGGACTGAAGATTCCTCATTTTCTCAAAATGGCTGCTCAATTTCATTAACTAAGAATGAATTGTTAGATAATGCTGAAACCTGCTTTTCAGTTGTTTTAGGAAACGAGTCAGCTATGATGCCATTAATACTGACAAGAGCACCATAAAGTTTTAGTGAAGTTATTATAATTATTATTAAAATAATAATAGCTAATATTTATGGAGTACTTATCTTACATCAGATGATGCGTGAAGGACTTTATGTATGTTAGCATATGTAATCCTCGCCACAACCCTATGAGGTAGTTCCTATTATTGTCCCCACCTACCAGGGAAGGAAACTGAGTCTCAGGGATACTGACTGAAGCCGGAAGAGGCAATGCCAAGAATTCAATCTCTATCTCCCTGAATCCAGAGCCTGTGATCCCGAATGGTGTAAATAAAATCTTGGCAATCTTATCCTATTTCCTCAGGGTTTTATTTTAAGAGTAAACCAGAGAGGAGCTTCAAACTCAGCATGTCTTTTTGATGACATGAAACAAATTGAGAAATAAGCCTTTATGTGACACAGCTGATACATTTTTTTAAAGTCAGGTTTTTGCAAATATTAATGGTAAAAAGGGTGAAGTAAAACTTTAAAGTGTAACAGCAACAATCATTGGAAGCTGAAAAGTCAAATAAACATGTTATTTTCTCTCGTGTATAAAGAAGGCTCAATTTGATGCCTTCCTTCATCTTTCTCTTTCCCAAGGAAATTCTATATGAATGGATAAAACCAGAGGTGGTGGATGAGTACTTCTTGCAAAGGATGTTACCTCCCTCTTTGCAGATTCAAGGTCAAGATAGAGTTTTAGCATCCTTGCAACTGGGATGGTGTGTTAAGCTTTCTGATTGCAACACCTGAAGAAGTCAAGTCACAAAGTGACTGGCTTTGATTGTCTCTTAAAAAAACCTCCAGAAAATCCATTTACACCTCTGATGTGAATAACTGGGTGAATATATTTCAATGACTTTAGTGGAAAGGAAAAAAAAGTGTCAGATCGGAGACACAGAGATCTAGTCACATTAAAATACAAACCAAAAAACTCCCAAATAATAACAAAAACAACAAAACTGTAAATTCACTTCTCTCAGGAGTAGGACTTGTGAAAAAGGCAAAACTGAAGTGAATTATTACTATTTTAAAAATAGAAAATGTTATCGAAAGGTTTTGCTGCAACAACTATTGCGATCACACAGATACGAAAAGTGACTTCTTAGCCTATGTCTCCAGAATATGGAATGTTAACCTTGGAAAAGGTGCTTTTTATTTTTTAATTAAAAGGCAATAACTCAACTTTTACAGGATGGCAGCATCTCACTTTGCAAGGGATCTTAGTCCTACGCTGGTCCAGACCTCATCTCAAGTGTGACCCCCTCCATCTATCTCCCCCGTTAGCTCACCAGTGATGTGAGGCTGTGATGGTTGCACTTTGCCAGAGAACCCGCAGGGAGACACTGTCCTTGCTCTCAAAGCACACACTGCCCTGGCTGAAGCGCTTTCACAGTGAGGAAGCTCTTTCTGACACTGATCCCAAATCACTCCTGTTGCTGCCCTGTCTTCCCCTTGGAGCAACTTAGGGTACATCCCAGCCCTTCTTCCTTGTGATGGCCTTTTAACCGCTGATCTTGAACAGTGTAAACAAAACCTCTGCACTCTTAGACTATTTCCTCAGGATGATATTTTAAGAGTACTGCTGAAGTGAGCATGTGGGTCCTGACACTAAGTCTTCCCCAGGCTAAGAGGCCTCAGGCCCTCCCACTGTTTCTCCTCAGAAAGGGTTCTGAGCCTTCTGGTAGACATAATCCCATCCAGATGAATTTAAGAGGCCACAGCACTTGCTTAATAAAAATCGACCAAATCTTGGAAATAAGGCCAAAAGAGGACTGCATGTCCTTTCAACGTCATCCTGGAGCATTGTCTAACAGGCCAATTCAAGGATTATTTAATTACTTAGAGGGATATACCTTTGTTTGACTTCTTTTTACTATTGATTAGGGCCCAGACTGTGAAGTTAGATGTTAACTTAAAAAGTTTTGTCTAGCAGAGATAGGAATAATTTCTGTCTAGCAGAAAAAAACAACCAGAAATGTTACGGCTTTATTACCCCGTAGGTATTAGCCAGTTTTGTCTGTAACTTAGCAAACTTGTCTCAGTATGCTTTTCTGATGGACTATATAACCCCCATTTCTATAATCTCAAAACCAATTTTACCATCCTGGTGGGTCCCTCATTATTCAGTTAAAGAAATATTTGACATGTGTTCCTTCTATATTTGTAAGAAAGTTGTGTTTTCAACTTTTGAAAACTATATTTTGAGAACTCCTTTACTCTGAACTTTGTATTTATATCAATATAAAATCTTTTTTTTGAAGAAGAAGATTAATGCCAACTAAAACTCCCAGGTTGTCTTCACATTTTGTCCTGTGCTCAGTATATAGTGATATCTTAAAAAGTTACAGACAGTTTATTCTTCAAGAACGAAATTAGGTCAAACCAATAGGAAATGAGAGTGACTGGCCAACACAACCTAATCAACAAATTATAAAGGAGGGGAGGTATGGGGAATTTTGGAGACATCTAAATTAAACAAAATGGTCAGGGTATGGTATCCAGAGAATATGACCTTATAAACATGGATGTCAAAATATATTGTTGAGTAAACTTTATAGAATAAAGAAAAAGGCATGAGCCTAGGGAAGGGCAGTTGGAAAGAGAGTGGTGGTTCGTTGGTGGGTGAGGGCCTCTTTTCCCTCCTCTGCCTATACTTTTCTCTTGAAAACTGGACCTCCACAGAGCAAGTGCCTTAATATCCCCCAAATTAAGCATTTCGCAGTACTTTCATAGCTCTGTCAGGGGAAGAGGGTGTCCTCGCAGCTGACACGAGCCTTCTAGTTTGTTTCCCAGGCACAGTGCACTGTGGCAAAGACAGCTGCATCCAACTATTTGAGCTAGATAACACCAGCCACTGAAAACACGCAGTTAATTCTCCCTGGTCTGAGTCCACGCTTTCCAAGAATTTGGAAAGTAATTGAATAATAATTTTGTTTTCTAAATAGCATTTCTGATAGGAAGAGAACACACTGACTAGCTGACACGAGTCTCCTAGAACACAACCACATTGGGGTGTGCGAATGACAGTGAGTTTCTGAACCTGCGAAGCTAAGGATCTATTCCTGGATTGTGGTGACCCCATTCAAGCAATGTCACCCTGTGAGCCCTTGCAGGAATGACAGTTGGCTTGTCTCAATGACATACACTTAATTAGACAAACATTTATTGAGTGCTAACTATGTACGAGACATCCCGGGTGCTGAGGGGCAAAGGATTCCAAAGTCTCCTAAGCACATAAAACTTCAGTCAGTTTGAAGTGGACTTTGACATAAAATTCCAGAAAATGGTTTCTGTGGAGTCCTTGGGGTTGTCTTTGAAGACTGTCTTAGAAGACTGTTGTTCTTTCTTTACTATTTTCTTTCTCCTACAACCACTCTTGAGCATGTTTACCCCTCACTAGTGCACTTAGAGTAAGTTTTGGTTTTTCACACCAAGTCTCTGATATGATATGTGTATGTCTGATCTTTGATTTATGCCATGGTCCACGTCCACAAGGAATCCTCATTATAGAACGCAGTTCTACCTTGTCCTTCTGTGACTTCAATGCTTCCGTTAAGAAATACCTCTACCATCTTACTCTCAAAGATTGTGAGTTTTTTCAGACCAAAATTAAGGGTTTATACATGTTCATATTAAGTATTATCTTACTAGATTTGGCCTATTATCTTTTTAGATTTTGATGTCACTGCTAAATTTCACAACAGCTACTTAGTGACTACTGCACCAGGCCCCGTTAGATGAAGAACAATGGTGAATGAAACATATATAATTGGCGCCCTCAGTTTCTTAGAGAAGACAGACAACTAATCACAATAAACTGATGAGTGTTTAAAATTAAAATCTCAGGGTGCTATGAGAGTGCTTATTAGGAAGGTGAGAGCAACTAAGATGAGAGCTGAAAGCAGAGTAGGAGTTAGACAGGCAAGGGAGGGCCAGACCAGAAGGGGAGGGAGAGAAAACACAGGCAGGGAGAAGAGACTGTATAAAGGCTTTGGAGGCAACGAGAACATAGAGAAACTGAAAGTGAAGAGCACAGTGTGAGGGGTGCAATTGTGAGAGATGAAGCTAGAAACCAGATGAAGCAGGAAGGCCCAGTAATTCATGGTAAGGAGTCGGGGCTTCATTGCAAAGCAAGGGGAAGCCACTGAAAGAATTTACACAGGCATGGCTGTGGGGGAAGAGCCAGTGGCAAGGGCTGGATGATATCTGAGTTTAGGTAAAAATCACTGTGCGTGTAGTCTAGAGAAGAGATTAAAGTGGTGGAAAATTAAAGGGAGGGAGACTAATAGGAGGTTGTTCAGTAATCCAGGCAGGAGTTGATTTGGGATAAAGTGATGGAACCTTAGTTATCAAGATAGAGAGACATAACATATTCAAGAAGTATTTGAAATGTAGACAGGTAGATTAACTAAATATTGGGGGAGGGGTGTGATAAAAAGGAAGGAAGGATAGTTTCTTAGTCTTCTGAATTAAGTGATTTTTTAACAAAATAGGTGGATTATAGACCCAATCACTGAGCCAGGATCGAATTGGTATGTATAGATTAATTTTTCTTGGTAAAGATGACGAGTTTGAGGTGTCTACAAGGCCTCCAATTAGAGATACTGTAAGTAGTTGGATATATGGGACTGAAGCTCAGAATAGTGTGGACAGTGGCTATAGATGAGTGAGTTCTCAGTACATAGCTGGTGGTTTACTGTCACAGAGAAGGTAAGAAATTAAGGAATATAGAATATATATTGAAGCTCAGAGGAAGCCTAGAAAAAAACAATTTCAACGGAATGATTAGTATGGAAACTACATTGGAGTAGGCTGAATGCTGAGAAGGAAGAAAGGAAAGAGAGACAGAGTTTGGCCAACTTTTTCAAGAAACCTGGCTGTAGAGAGAAGAGAGAAATAGAGTCATAACTTGAGGGGACTGAATATGAGGTAAAGGATGTTTGTTGTTTTTTGTTTTGCTGTTTGTCTGCTTTGTTTTAGAAAGGAGAAACTTGAGGATTTCCAAAATTCATTAAAAAGTGGCAAAAGAGGGCAGAGGAATGAAGAGTCAGTAAAGAGAATGGATTATACTTATTACATCTAAGGAGGCAGAGGGGAGGCACTTCAGTGCACAGCTGGAGAGTTTAACTTTACAAAGGAGGTGGGGCTGACACTTCATTGCAAAAGCAGAGAAAAGGACACGTTAGCTACAAATGAAGATGGACTTGAATGCTTGGTATTAGAAAACTGAAGAGACTTTCATTTAAGAGCTTGTTTTTCTATATTAAGTAGAAGGTGAAGAGTTTTACTAAAATGAGGGGAAGACAGGTTCAGAGAGCGGGACATCAGTGACTAGACACCTGTGCTGTGACTAATGGGAGAGAGGGTCTGAGAAATGGAGAAGGGGCTGAGATTTTACCACACGTTGAAGATAACAAGTTAGCCTGTCGTAGTTTCATGGATGTTGGAAGAAGACAAGACTCTTTGGTCAGAGTCAAAGGACTGTATCAATCACAGCACAGCAAGGAGCCTAAGCACCATGTTAGCATCAGCTTCCCTTGCCCCTAAGTCAAGCAGGATGGTACAAACTGGGCTCAGATGGATGCCTGCATCCACAGTGGGCTCCATTACAGGAAAGGAATACTGAGTTTAGGGAACCCAAATCTTTCATAATGGGTAGAAGGCATGCCTGCCTTTTGCTCAAGAGGGAGATACTGACTTTATCTTCCAAGGCAGTAAGCAAACTTCCCATTTGCTTCAGAAGGAGACACTATTTCTATCTTTCAAGACAGTTCACTAAACAAACATCCATGAAAACATAGTTGGGGACAAAGGACAGTCAGTGCCTCTGCTCACAAGATGTACAGAAATGTGAGACACATGGAGAATTGTCTCCCAATAGATGAAATGTCCAGCAGGCCAACCCAGTTGATATTGGTCATTTAAATATTTGAGCTATCAAGCTCATTATTCCCCCTTTCAAATATCACTACTGAGGCAATGTCCTTATACAAGGAAAGATAATTAGATAACCATTTAAAAATGACCAGAAAAACTTCTAAGATAACATTGTTTCTCTAACACTCCTTGCACATTATGATTCAAATAAGTAAAAGTCTAACAAACTGAACTGACTTCCAACTAATTCATCCCCTTCACTCCCCTCTCTCTTTTTTAAATGGAAGAATTTGCTAAATGTCTTTTTGAAATCTAGATCCTCAGTAGATTGAATTGTGGTCTGTGGACCAGCAGCACTGGCCTCGCTGGCAGCTCGTCAGGAACTGCTGAATCTCAGATCCACCCCAGACCTACTTATCATCGTCTGTGTTTTTAACAAGATTTCCAGATAATTTGTAGACACATTAAAATTCAAAAAGAGCTGATTTAGGCTCTAAAGCAGGGGTAGGCAAACCTTTTCATTTTAGGGCTAGATGATAACTATTGCAGGCTTTGCTGCCCATACAGACTCAGTTACAATTACTGAACTCTGCTGTTGTAGTTGGAAAGCAGCCAAAGACAATAAGTAAACAAATGGGTATCGACAAATTTGGCCCAAGGGCTGCAGTTCAGATCCCTGCTCTAAAGTATTGTTCTGGATTAGCAATTATATTAAAAAAAGAAACGTTAGTGTAACAAACTTTTATTTTTAATGACTTGGTTTTTAGTGAACCCATGCTGGCTTCTAAACATCACAGCGTGTTCCTTTGTAACTGCTTGTAACGCGCTACTTAATTACCCATCCTTCAATTTTTCTATAGACTGAAAAGAAAATGACCAGTTAATAGTGTGTAAAATCTACTTTCTTCTCCTTGTTGTTATTTGCAGTGACATTTGCACATGTCCAGCTGCTGATTCTATTCCTTTCCTTTATGATTTGTCAAAGATAGTGATTCAGCAATCTCAAATGTTAGTTTTCTCAGGACCCTATGAAGTAATTTGTCTGGACCAGCAGATAGGGTCTGCTTATCTTGGGCCTACTTTTCTTTTGCCAACATTTACTTTACTATTTCTAATCTGAAGATGGTTCTCTTTGCCAAAGATGATGGAAGCAAAGGGAAGAGCCAGTGGGGAGAGGGAAATGAAGGATACTGAATAGCAGGCAGAAACTATGCAGTTTAGGGTCCTAATATCCAGAGCTGCATAAGAGAAAAAGGAAAAACACAAGAACACAAAAGAGGAATAACATGTAAATTGCTAATTAGAACTGATACAGCGATACATGTCAAAGCTGAAAAACGGTGTTCAAACTCATGAGTTTTCTTTTTACTTTTTAACTGAATAAGCGAATCGTCTTTTCAGACTATGTAAACCCATACACCTGCATTAAAACTATTAACAATTAACTTGGCTTTTTCTATCCAGATTAAGAGTGATGAGAACAATTTGAAATTCAATTAAAGCCCAAAGCGAGATGGATATAGGAATTTTCTGTATTTTCCAAGAATCTTTCATATAAATGTCTTTTAAGTTTATAAATTTAGGATGCCATAAGTAATTTTCCAAAGGAGCTACTTAAAAATGCTTATCTGTAGAGTATATATTAGACCAAAGAGGCAGCAAAAGGAAATTAAGTCAAAATTTCTTTTTTGATGACACAAGCTTTCATAGCTGAGGAAAGATATGCCAGGGTTCATTCAGCCACCACTGCAGTTTTATTTTCCCTGGGAATACATATGGCAGTCTATTAAGGATCATCAGCAGCATAACAAACATTATACGCAAGAAGCACAACTCTCTTAAAATGTCAAGAGAAGGGTCTCACATTACCCAATGGTCAGCCAAAGTTCCTATGGCCTGAATCTTATACATAGTCTATACAGAACCTAATCACATGTGTACATACATAGGAGCTTGCATTATTCCTTGCTTTAGAATCACTGCTTCAGTGATACCAAATACCACCATCATAATAACATCCAACATTTAGTAAGGTATATTATGTACTAGGAACTGTGCTAAGTGCTTATTTACAAACATTATCTAACTTAAAATTCCAGTAGGTAAATTGATTATCCCAATTTTATAGGAGGGAAAAGAGAGGCTTATAGAGACTATGGCTAAGCTGTAGGAAGTACCAGGAGGCAGAATCCCAGCCCAAGAAATAAAAGCAAAAGTTGAGAGGTCAAGAGATGGTCCAAAGGGAAGAAAAGCTGTTAGAAAGAAAAAAAAGAGCAAAAAAGAGGTAGAAAATTTAAAATAAAAAGATATTCAGGAAATGGATTGTAGGAAACCAATACAAAATATGTTAATACAAATTAAAGACGGGGCCAATCTGTCAATGGTATTGGAATATATGAAAAGAACACACCAAGTAACTCTCTCAGGCCACTAGAGTAACAATGAATATTTATTACCCACTGGCTTAAAAGATTTGACATTTACCTGCCATTTTGCTCGGATGTCTACAACAGAACAGTACCTGGTACACATTAGGCACTCAATACGTTTTTTGCTGAACAAATGAATCAATGAATGAATGAATATGTGTCCACAAATTCTTCCCTCGGGGAGCAGCATATTCATTTGATGAGAAACACATACTTTCTGAAATGCTTTAAAACTTTTACATTTGTAATAACGACAACACTAGTTGACATTTACTGAGTGCCTACTCTGTGTCAGGAACTGTTCCATGCTCTTCACATGTACTAACTCATTCAAACCTATGAGAAAAGTGCCATTGTGATTCTCATTTTACAGAGGAGAAAACTGAGTTATACAGACAGAAGAATTATACAACACTCCCAAGCAGTAAGTGACAGAATGGAAAGCAAGCCACGCATCTGGCTGCAGAATCCACGGCTTCTACCATTAGGGGTTTATATAGTGGTTAAGAGTTCTTTGAGAATTTAGAGATATCAGAGAATTCTAGCTGAGATGGATATTGGGATAACTTGCTGTCTCTCTTTACAGATTGCAAAGTTGAGGCCCAAGAAGGCAGTGTCTCTCATTAACAGCCTCAGAGTTAGTGGAAGCACTAGGACTGGGACAGTAAATGTCCAAATTCCCTGCCCCATTCTTTATTTCTGATACCACACTGCCTCCTGTAAACCAGCTGAGTTGAGCAAAAATCACATATGGAAGGCCTGAAAACTATTACTCAGCACTATGTTATTTATCATATGTATAAAGCAAAAAAGACATAAGTAATAAAAGAGAAGAGACCATAGGAGAGGTTTTTGAAGGAAATCAAATCATGAAACAGGTGCTCCCTTCCCCCCAAAAAGGCTCATGAATTTCCAACAAGACGATGGGAGAACATTTTTGCAAAATTTTGCAAAAGCAACGCAGAGATGTGGAAGATGGAAAAGAGGGGTACTATGAGGGTCAGTGAGGAGAGAGAAGGGAGGCAATGAAAAGTGATTTGTGGGGATGTGGGGAAGGGGTTTTTAATGCAGCCCTCTGGATGTCAAAATAAACTTCTAGAATAACTATAAATTGATTTTCTTTTAAATAAGACATTCAAAATAATGGTTTAATCAAAACTAGTGTTCAAACTTGTAACTGACTTTTACCATAAACAAACAACAATAAAAAAACCAGACTGCGTCTACACTTGTGAAATGATTGGGTTTGGCACAGCTCGTGGATTCCTTTTGGCTGTGTCTAAACGACAGCACACAGTGCTGTTAGATCTAGCTGTGACGATCAATACTCAGTGTAAAGATGGACAAAATGAATGCGGACAGCTGCACTCCACTTGCCTTGTCTCATATATCAGTGGTCTGATTGACTCTGGTTTTTATAAGATTCCTTAGCCAGAGCCATTCCTACAGCTTAGAAAACTGGCCCTGAACTTTGTGACTCAGAGAGGCTTCAGCTGGGAGAAGGAGGTGGCTTACCCAATGGTCCTAAAACAGTTCTGCTCCTCACGTGAGCATCAGCAGTCCACAAATCCTCCCACCACTACCAAGGCAGGGCAGTAGGATTCAGATATTCTGGCTGACTTTTGGGAGTCTTCCTTCCCCATCCACCCTCCACCATCAATGGCTATTTTAAACAGATTTCTCCTGAATAACATGTTTATTTTTATTAAATATCAGTGGGCAGGAGAAGAAAAACATACAATGTGATATTAGGGTCTGAATAACATGGAACCTAGACCCTGAACCTGTCTAGGGTAGTATTCTCAAAGCCTGACAGAGTTCCTGGAGGCAGAAGGAAAAGCAATGATGAGGTGACTGAGGAAGAACACTGATCAATTCACAAGAACTGGTAACAGACTTGCCATTTTATGATCATGGGGGTTTGAATTTGGTATAAAAAGTTCAACAATTAATACAAGTAAATCACTTATGCATAGTCAAATTTCACCTTATAACCCAGGAAAATGAAACGGAGCTAGCTAAGAAAAATTTTTAGTGCTTAGATTTTTATCCCCAAAATTCCGATGTTGAATTGTTAAAAAGTCGTGACTAATTTTTCTTGTCTAATTATATACAACTAATTCCCTTTAATGTTTCAGCAACGACTCATTCCTACACAATTACTTCTGGATCTACACTATTGAGTGTTGTCACTAAGGAGTTTTAAAGAAGGAACAGCCAATGCTTTCACTCAGAAATGGCTGTAGGTATATTCACATCAGATATTTATTTTTAAATGTGCTCTGCCAACCATTTCAATATCTTTGAAAGTTAAAGGTGTCAGAGAGCAAGAAGTGATCATCTGGTAAATCACATCAATGCACTTAACTAAGAGTCTTTAGAGAAATTGAAAATCTATGTCAACATAATTTTTCTAGTTGCCCAGTAGAGGGCAACTTCTACACACTTAGTTAAAAAAAAAAAAATCTATGTACACCACATCAGTAAGAAGCACTGTATGTTTAAAATAAAACAATACAGTTCATGACTATGAATGGATTTTCACTATCAGGTAGCTATAAAATGGCATGAAATTTTAAATATGTAATTAGGAATTGAGTATATTTAATAATGAGTAATCAGGATTTTATGATTAATGTGTTATTGCAGGAACTTTAAAGTAGCAACCATTTAGATTACTATGATAGAATTACCGGTAACTGAAATAAAAAAGGAAAATGATGAGAGTACTGTTCTTTAGTAAACATTTTTTTTTTTGGTGAGGAAGACTGTCACTGAACTAACATCCATGCCAATGTTCCTCTATTTTTTTTTGGTGGGATGCTGCCACAGCATGGCTTGATGAACGGTGTGTAGGTCCATGCCCAGGATGAGAACCCATGAACCCCATCTGCTAAAGTGAAGCACGTGAACTTAACCACTATGCCACCAGGCCAGCCCTTTAGCAAACATTTTGATTGAATTTCACTATGACCGAGTTACAAATAAAGCTACTGGGAATGCATAAAGTCTTACTAAGAATAGGCAGAAAAAAAAAGTCATAACACAAACATCTCAAAGTATAATTGAATGCCTTTGTTATGATAAAGTCTGAAATAATACTTACCAGTGTTCATGCTTTAAATGACATCAGATATAAGAATGTAACTGTACATATATATTTATGTATATGCAAATTGAGTATAATTAAATTCTACTATAATACATCTCATTACTGAGTATAATTAAATTCTACTATAATACATCTCATTACTATATAGATTTGGACACAATGTGATATGTTGCCATTAATTCAATCATTCAACACTTATTTACAAAGTGTTTATTATGTGTCAGATACCATTCTAGAAGTCAAAGATACAGTGTGACAAATCTGACAAAATCCTCTGCCTTCTTGGAGCCTACCCTCCCCATAACAAAAAGTAATGTATCATAAAGCCTTCTGAAAAGGTAAGCCTATAAGATAGATGCTTACTGTGTCTCATAACACTAGTTTCGTTTGTTTTTATTTTAAAAATTAGGCTTTGTTTTTAATACAGAGAAATATTACAAGAAAAAATGAAATGGCTCATAATATTTATACTCAATGAACTCCTGTTGATCTTAAAGTAATACATGAATTTGATTAGAAAAAATTTAATTTTACAGAAAAGTAAAACATAAATTGAAATTGTTCAGCAGCATACTCTCCCCGGAGATATGAACAGTTTCTTGTGACTCTTTCCAGGAAAGAAAATAACATACCAGTATCCATCCATCCCTCTACCCACCTATCCATCCATCTAGTCTTCTTAAATTATTCAAATTTACACAGTTTCCTTAAGACAATTATATACACACAGTAACGAGCATATAGCTTTATTTTTTCGCACTTCACTATATTTCTTGGAGTACTTTCCATAAAAGAATATATATGTGCACCTTATTCTTTTATTTGACTCATTTTATTTTTTAAGGTAGAAGTATTTTATAACATTCCATCTCTACATATCTCAAAATTCTAGTTTTAAAAGTGGTTATACAATTCTGTCTAAAATTAAGAGCTGTGATATGTGATGTTAACTAGTGTAGTTTAACCTATGAAAGCTGGAAATTCATGGGCTTCAAAAACAAGCCTGGAAAAATGACCTTTAATTTATTATAGAGTAGTGAATAAAAAAATAAAAGGAATCAGCATCTGCTTTGGATAAAAAACTTGCTAATAACTCTATTAGATCACACACAATGTAACAATCTCCCAAAGAGTCTCTTTGGTTGTGAATTAGAAATATTAGTAATTTTTTTTACTAGTAAATTTTTATAATAGTTCTGTTATACAATCAACATTTTTTTGAGTTCCACTTAAAATCTTCAATTAAACATGTAAGAATTACCTTATCTTATCCTATTTATAACACTGCTTAAACCATATATTTATTTCATTGCTGTATTTGATATTAAAACGTGATCAGAATGTTTAAATTTACAAAAATATTATGCAAAACAAAATACAAGGCACTAGGTGGTGCTGTGGGACCTTCCAGATAAACCAACGCCACAAAGTTCTGCACTTGGTAAATTAGTTGTGGGGCTGATTCTTTATATTTAATGTACATTAAATATTTTCTCTAGATAAACCAATGCCACATAAATAATAAAAGTAACATAATGCAAAAACAAAGTTCTGATAGATGATCTCTTTCAGGAAGACATGATTCCTTTTCATAATTACATGCCCCAACTCCTATGTCAAACTAATAAATACATCTTTATATAATAAATATCATCTTTGAGGCATGCTTCTCAATCAGTCATAATTTTTCACTTATCTTTAAAGTTATTTTTTCACATGTCCAAAGTAAAAAAGTCAGCAATTATATATTCTTGTCAAATAATTTTCTATTAGGCAATTTTTTGTCACAGTATATATTGTAATCTCTCTTGGGTTCTATTTTTCTATTCTTCCTAGATGTGACTACTTGTTGTACAACTGTTAATTCAAATGCTGACAGTGGCCAGACTGTCAAGGTAAATGCATGAATCAGGCCACATGTAAGATAATAGGGGGTGGGAGCAACCTAGAAAAATATAGAGCATATGCATTCAATTCAGATGAGAAACAAAACCAACACACACACACATACACACACCACTATGCAGGCCAAAGAAAGCACATCTGTGGTCTGCATGTGGCTTGTGGGCCATTCATTTGTGACCTCTCACCAAGACCAGCATGTCCCCAACCATTTATCTATGAGTGACACATCTTAAAAGAAAACCCAAGAATTTCAGTTCAAATGGAGTGCAAATGACATTTCAACTGTTATTCTAGACTGTTTTTTTAATCACAAATGTGTGTCTCTCCTGAAAGACAGAAATTCCTCATGATTCAGGAGAGAAACTGTAGTAGTCAAGAGCATTACTTCTCCATGATGAGATACTGGTTTAAAGAAAAGCACAGATTTAGCAGCCTTTTTCCATGGGCACAGTCTTCCTCTCCCTGCAGGTACTTTTATTATGGTGAGGAGGGGAAAATGAAGTATTTAATATTGAATGGATAGAAATATATGCTTAACGTAAATGAAAAAAGGGCAGAATTTATTCTCACTAATAGCGATTGTGGAACTTACATTATAAGCACAAGGTGGGATTAAAAGGAATGAAAATGACTTTTTGACGAACGCAACAAAACTCATCTAAAGGAATGTTGTTCTTCAAGTTTGTCACCGAGAGAAGCCAACGTCATTTTTAAATGATGCATCGTTCCAAACATTTCTAACTGTCTT
Organism: Equus caballus; assembly: GCF_041296265.1. Classification (NCBI taxonomy): domain Eukaryota; kingdom Metazoa; phylum Chordata; class Mammalia; order Perissodactyla; family Equidae; genus Equus; species Equus caballus. Next base: position 92,337,941 of record NC_091685.1, on the reverse strand, counting down.
CAGAAAGAGCTTGTGTGCCACATAAGAAAATAATATAAAATCATGTCATTTCTGAACTTGAAGAGACCACAGAAATGAACAACACTCTTTTTACTTTAGCTACACCTCACAAATCAGTTCTTGAAAGATAAACACAGGGAAGCCGCAGTCTTTAGGCGAGGCTGTGTCACAGGAAGCTAAGTGACTTCAAGCTCACAGGAAGCCACGAGGGAATCACAGTTTACTTTGAATTGGGAATAAGCCTTAAACCAGTAACCAAGGCAAAAATATCATGTTTCAGGAATTTCAAATATTGTCTAAATACTCATAAGAGTCTCTCCTAACACTAAAAATCATTTGGAAACTTTAGAGAATTTAATGGGTTCAAACACAGATACATGGAAGGAGTGATGAAAAGCAGAAGTGGATCAGAGCCACACTGCCTGAATTCTTTCAATTTACTTTTAAGACTCGCTGCAATGCCATTTCAGGTAAGAGTCTTTTAACTTAATAAGCATCTTGTTTTTTGAATCGCATGCTGCCTTCTAGATCTTACAGTGTGGTCAGGGGACCCAGCGGTCTCTAAGACCATTTTGGGGGTTGGTGAGATAAAAACTACTACTGCACTATGATAGTAAAACATTATTTGCCTTTTTCACTCTCATTCTCTCACAATCGTACAGTGGAATTTTCCAGAGTCTACATGACATGTGATATGGAAAGATTTAATACAGAAACAGATATGAGACTCTAGCTCTCTTGTATTAAGCCAGACATTAAAGAGATATGCAAAATGTAGAACAATGATACTCTTCTCACTAGTTTTTCTTTTTGTTTTGGAAAATATAGTTATTTTTCATAAAAATATGTATGTTTACATAACATGGGGTTTATTGTTAAGTGTCTGAATAATTTCCTAGCTTTAATTTCAAATATGATAAATACAGATAGATATAACTGACACAAATAAAAGCTCTCTGTGGTTGTCAACAAATTTTAAGAGTATAAAGGGGTCCAAAAAGTTTGAGAACACTGTTCTTGAGGTAAGCTGCTCACATTTTAGCCTAAATCAATTCTATCAGTGTGCTTTCCTCTAAATACTTATATGAATCTAAAATGTCTACCAGAACGAGATTTTATTAGAAGGAGGAAAGGTAGAGCATTTTTGAGCAGGAAGTGCTTATATGGGCAAAGTGGACCTGACTAGCTTGATGCAGAGGGGTAGACAGTAGCATGAGAGCTATGAGCCTAGGTGAAATGACCCAGGTAGAAGAGGGAATTGAGATGGAGTCAGGAGGGTGCAATGGCAAATATTTTGATTCCAAAATTTGGCCTGGGACCAATGCTACAACTAGGAAGGGTCATTTTTCTCCACCTTCTCTTACCTCATACTTTGGGACACTCCAAGTCTCTACACTGAAATGCAATCCTTCATTGGTTTTCCACTAGTCTTTAAAGACCAGTCATGGCCCTCAACATCCTGTATGATTTGCATCTGCCTACCTCTCCATTTCCATCTCTCCTCATTCTCCACCTGGCTCTCCATGCTCCAGCCATGGGGCCCTTGGTCCATTTCCTTGACTGGGCTATGCTCCCTTCCACCTGCAGACCTTGGTTTCCTTCAGTCATCAAGGAAGGCTTCCTGCAAATATCAATTTCTCCTGAATATGTACTCTCAAGGTATCATGGATTTCCTTTACACCACTTACCACAGTTGCAATTTTACATTTATTTGTCTTTGTATTTGTTGGCTTTATGAGGGTAGGGACCATGCTTGTTTTCACTCCATCTTGTATTCTCTGTACCTAGTAAAATGCCTGGGACATAGTAGGGGTCAATTAATATTTTTGAATGAAGGACTAACTGATTTCTTGTTTCTAGGACTAATTATAATAACAATAATAGGTAGTATTTATTAAGCATATCTGCCAGACACTGTTCTATGCACTTGGCAGGTGTTACATAATTCTGAAAACAAACCAATGGATAGCGACAATTATTATCCCCACTTACAGGTGAAGAAACCAAGTTACATAGAGGTTAGCTATAGTGCCAAAGTCAAACAGCAATTTTTGAGGTCAGAATTTGAATTCAAACAGTTTGACTCTAGAGCCCTTAACACTATACCGTAGTTTAGTAGATTAGTACTTAGCATATTATTAGTGGGCCTAATCTCCATTTATAAAGTTGGGATTCAAAATTTTTTGCCACAGAAATCAACAACTGATTTACAAATTTTAGGAAGCTAATTTGCAAACTGATGAGTGGGTCTAATGGGGGAACAGTGGAATATGTTCTGTAATTAAAAGGTACTTAAAAAACAGCAAACAGCCATTTTTACATTAGATAGAACTTTAGTAGCTTTCTGTTTCATTGGTCAAAAGAGGAAAAGACATTTGTGCATTCTGTTTTCTGAAAGTATAAGGGCAGTCCGAGAACTAATGACAAAAATGATGCTCTCTTCCAGATATAGAACTAAATAGTACACATTAGGATTTAGGAAAAAATTCTTTGTACTTCTGAGAAATTATTTTTAAAAAGTGGAAGTGAATCAAAATAAAGCAATGAGCCTAAACTTTCAGAATTGAATAGATACATGTCCCCCTCCCTAATGTGGTATAATTTGAATTAAAATTTCCAGCTATGTTTATTTCTTAACTAACACACGTTTTTATTTATATTAACCTGGTCATTTGAAATTACAAATTAGTCTCATGAGTCTTTAAATGCAAAACATAATTGCAATTCAAATCAATTTTTTTTCTGTTCTCAAAGCATTCTTAAGAATATGTATTATTATAGGAAAAACAAAGTGAAAATCTAGGAATCCTACAAATTCTAACAACTTGTCATCTAAAATCTAATAATCCATATCATCATTTTTATGTTTAAGTTCAATTTTATATTACTAGTATCTTTGCAGTTTCATTCAACAAATAATTAATGGACAGCAGTCTATGTTGGGCATATCCTAGAGGTTGGGGAAACAATGATAAAGTTGGCCTGATCTCTACCTTAAAAGATCTCACAGTCTAGCTGTGGCAAAGCAAAGAGGGAAAGGCCAGGTAATGGGGTAAGGAAAGGCTTCTTACTTCATCTTACTGAACAAGGGATTCCGAAAGAGGTGATGTTTAAACTGAGATCAGAATGATGAGTAGAAATGGCCAAGAGAAGGGTGGAGGTGGAAGGTACCTAAAATGGTCTGGGAAGATGGGAACAGCAGGCACAAAGGCCTGAAGACAAGTGTGCTCATGGTGTTTAGAGAAAAAGCAATATAGGCATAGTGAATAGGACATAACAAATGCCACTCCCATGACAAGAACCTCACAAATTCCTCACGAAAAGATAACCACTTATATCTACTAGCCTTCTTATCTTCTAGTAAATCAAAGAAACAGAAAGGGCAATTAGATTAAGGAACACCTCAAAGAGTGCCATTTGGAATTTAACTTTCCTCAGCACTAAACTTTTTTTTAATATTATTACCAAAACGCCAGCAAAACCAAACATAACCAGTGCTGCTAAGTTGAGAGACGGTTGGAGAGGAGGATATGGTAATAAAGTTAGGATGTTAAGACTCTCCATATCTTCCACTGCTGGCAAATGCTTCGTTCTCTGAAGAATATTTATTACTATGGTAAACTTACTCCTTCTGGAATTTTTGTTATTTAGCAAGGAGTTATTTCTATTCAGAAATGGAAAATTCAAAACCTAAAACCCCCCATTGTATGGTAATCTATATGGCTTGCGTACTGGTGCTGTCTGCTGGGCCCCAGGTCATCAATTATGTATAGAAATGTACAGCTACAGCAATAGCCAGTGTCGTGGGCCTGTCAGGGATTTCTTAAGAGAAACAAAAACATTTGATTGTGTCTTCTTTTAGAAAACACAGGCTAGGTGAAAAGAGGAAGATCTTTGAAAGAAAATATGAGTAATCCTCAATACACAAATTGACTTCTTGTAATGAGTGAAAAATGCATTTTAAAAATGTCTTTGAAATGAAACCAGAAATATAACTGAGGGAGAAGCCTCAGAGATGGATACAAGAAAGGCTGACATTAGTTTATCAAAACCACACATGTTAGAATACAAATTCATTCCTTATACATTTGAGGAAAAATAACTAATGGGGGTCACTCAGCTCCAACCTCTCTGAACCAAATTCAGTGGATTCACTGTTTACAACAAGGAGTAGACATGTTATTTAAAATAAAATGTTTTTAATCCCCAAACCTGGCTGGCTTCTGAGGTGTGAGTTTTCATTTTAAATGAAAGAATCATGTTTACAGACTGACCAGAGAGCACAAGGACTATGAAGATTACCATGAAGGAAATGCAATCTAAGATATCTCATGGAATTTTTTCCTATTATACCAAACACAACAAAAGCTTTCACTGGGATTTCAATAAATTTAGTTCTCCACATTGCTGCAGAAATTTCGTTATTCCCTCTTTCTCTAGTGGATAGCTGAGGTAGCAGCTGGTGTGTTTTGTATTTAAAACATGAAAAAGAGCTCTCGTTCTCTCTCAGTACCTACATCAATGTGCTTGAGAAAATTTGGAAAAATGATTTACTTTAAGTAAAATGACTTTATTTCCTTTCCTGTAAGGTACTTGACATGCTTTCAAACATCTAAGAGCAAGAGTTGTGTTTTCAAAAAGCATACAGATTTCTTCTGGAGGAAACTACGGTGCAGAAAAACACATCATTTAAATATGTGAATTTAAACACACAAGCTTGAAAGTATATCTTCATTCTTCAACACTTTCTGGTAGGATTCTTAATGCCTGATTTTTATAAAATAAATTAGGTGACCTGTAAATATTGTGAGATAGCCAGACAAAGATATCATCATATTCTATTACTTTAAAGAGTGTGGAACAGTCTCATTTTGTCATTAGTATACAGGTCACATGTTATATTATTCAGCCAAATTCTGTAAAATTGAAAGCATATTTAAAAATCAATGCTCAGACATTAGCGAATGCCTGAAACAGAGGAAAACCTAATCAATTTTCTTATTTCTTATATTTTAAATGAGAATAATTTGCTGATCACACATAGAAACTGTAATTTAGCAAAACAGACTCCTATGAATGCTGAAATATTTAATTTTCTTAGCTCTTATTTGTTAAACAAATGATTTCTGCCAGTTTGAATATGAAAAATTCCAACATAAACACCTTGCAGTTCACGACAGGACACATGACACAAAACACATGACATGACACATCAAATTAACTACTTGTTACCAATATAGTCCATTAAAAAAGACAAAACCACAGTTCCACAGCTATCATAGTTTAATTTATTGATTTCCATATTTTGTCTTACATACACAGTTAATTGAACATTTTGCAAATTCAGTGAGAAGCTGAATTGAGACCATTTAAAAATATCTACCATTAAGAATTTTTAAATTTATATTTTATTACACACATGAAATGTGAAGAAACTCTTCAGTCACCTGTCTGCTATATGACTGGTGCTTTACATAAACTACTTTACTTAATCCTCAGAAATATATTATTGAGTTTTGTTCCAAGAAGGTAAATAACTTGTCCAGGGGTCACATGGCTACTGAGAGCTCCTCATGTTACTCTGTCACTCAACAGTATTTGACTTCCTCCTTCTTGAAACACTTCCCTCCTTTGGCTTCTGGAATATTACAAACTCCTCTTTTACCTTCTTCTCCTGGATCTTCCTCCCTCACTTAATTCAAGCGTCTTATAAGACATTCCCTGAGCCCCCTCTCTACAACAGATACACATATGCATAGAGACACACACACACACACACACACACACACCCCCTATCTTCCATCCCCTACTACTTTCTATTCCTTATCTTGCTTCACTTTTGTTCACAAGACTTATCACTACTTGATATTATATTTAGTTATTTGCTTATTGTCTGTTTCCCCTACTGTTCACCCATCCCCACTTCCCAACAAAGCTCCACAAGGTTGGGATCTTGTTTGTCGTTTTTTGCCCCCTGTCATCTCAGTGACCACAACAGTGAGGGCACAAAGTAAGCCCTCAATAAATGTGTTGAATAAATGAATGAACGAATGACTAGAAGTTGTGGAGCTGGGATTCAAATTCAGGTCTTACTAACTCTAGGCCTATGCTTATTTTATCACATCTGGTTTAATTTCAAATATAGCATATGTTTATTAATTTCCAAATACTAAACTCAGCATTCTTTATAATGAATCCTAGAGCCTTGCCCCTCTCTGATCTACCCAAAGCCTATAATGAAAGAAAGCTGCTCTACTGAAAGAAAGGGAGTAAGAGGTCACATCAGGAAGAAAGAAAAAAGGAGTTAACATTTATCACACACTGACTTTGTTCTGAGTAATATACGTGTAGTACATATGAATGCACATGTGTATATTTCTGCATATGTGTAATTCATTTCTATTTTATCCTTATGGAAATAATATAAAGCATGTAATATTTATCTCTTATTTTTAGATGGGGACAGAGAGGCTCACAGAATTATTCACAGTACCCAGGAAGTCCCAGTAATCTTTGTGCATGGGAATGTGTGTGTACATGATAAAACTTATATTTCTTTTTATTTATTTATTGCAGTAACATTTGATTATAACATTATATAACTTTTTCAAGTGTACATCTCAATATATTTTGAATTCTGTGTAGACTGCATCATGTTCACCACCCAAAGACTAATTACCATTCATCACCACACCTGTGTGCCTAAGCTCTCCTCCATCCCCCCTTCCTCTCTGGTAACCGCTAATCCAATCTCCAATGCTATGTGTTTGTTTCTCGTTGTTTTTATCTTCTACTTATGAGTGAGATCATATGGTATTTGACTTTCTCCCTCTGACTTATTTCACTTCGCATAATACCCTCAAGGTCCATCAATGCTGTCACAAATGGCTGGATTTCATCATTTCTTACGGCTGAGTAGTATTCCATTGCGTATATATACCACATCTTCTTTATCCATTCGTCCCTTGATGGGCACCTAGGTTGCGTCCAAGTCTTGGCTATTGTGAATAAGGCTGTGATGAACATAGGGGTGCATGTATCTTTAGGCATTTGTAAAAGCTATATTTCTCAATCTTCTTTTTTCTACCCGAAATATTTTTGAAGTAGGATATTAAAAAAACAAAAACAATTGCACAGTATTTAATATTCCAGAATGCTTCCTTTCATTCAGAAAAACCTCGAGTAACTGGAAAAGAAGGTGGAGCAGGTAAAATGATTACTTCTCTTTTGGGCAGGACCATTGATTTGTCCTCTAGCTTAAAACAGTAACTATGCTCTACCATAGGTTCATTTCCCACTTTCAAGATATGCCCAAAAGGCAGAAGGAAGATTGGTAGAAGCGACTTCTTTGGGGAGGGTTGTCCTTGGACCACATAGATATCCACTCCCCACAAGGTGGTTCCCAACCAAGGTAAGTGAGGGGAGCTTCAGAGAATCACTCGGAGAATGCGTCTCCTGGAGTTTGGGGAAGGGGGAAAGGGAACACCAGAGAGTAGGCCTCGTTCCCTCTTAGAGAAACTTCAAGCTGAGAGGCTGGGAGGGGAGAGAGGCCACAATGGGAGCAAATGGCAAGTTCTCCACTGGCCAGGCAAAGACATATTGGTTTTCCTCTGGATCAAGTGACCCAAGGAAGAGAACTGGACCTGAATCATTCTGACCAGGACTCCACCCAGAGAAGCAGATCACTAAAAGCCAAGAGCTGTGGCTAGAGTTGTAAGAGGATCATTGCCCATGCAAGGCAATGGTGTATTAGAATGTTCCTAGTGAAGCAGGATCACTGGAAACCCACAGAAGTACTCCCACATGAGAAAGAGCTAGATTTTGGAGATGTGCCACACTTAGAGGGCTTCAAAGCCAGATTACAAGCCAAGACACATCAGACTTTGTTCATTCTTCTCCAATCCATGTGCCTGATCCTAGAGGGGACAAAAACAGTGACTTAAGAATGGGAGACGGGGTGGACCAAGGATGAGAAAAGGAACCTGTAACAATTCTCCCTTCCCTACTACAGATTATTGATTATGGGTTGATGGTGGAGGGGAAGAAAGGAGAAAAGCTTTCAATTGGATAAGAGACTGAAATTTTGACACTAGACTAGACTAGGTCTTTTCTTTGTTTATTGAAGTATAACAAACATAGGATAAATCTTTACATATATATTTCTTACATATATACACATACCTAGGTAGCCACCATGCCGATCCAAATATAAAACATTTCTAGTAATTCAGAAGGATCCCTTATGCTTCCTTCCAGTCAATACCCACCTTGCCAAAGTTACCACTATTCTAACTTTTATCACCATAGGTTAATTTTTCTTATCTTGACCTTCATATACATGAAATCATACATATGAACTCTGTTGTGTCTGGCTTCATTTGCTCAATATGATGTCTGTGAGAGAAGAGTTAACCATATGTTTGGGTGGGGCAGTAGCTCATCTTTTTCATTCATATTTTGTGTTACATTGTACAGTTATATCACAACTTATTTACCCATTCTCCTGATGATGAAAATTTGAATTTTTTCCATTTTGAGTTATGAAAAAAAGTTGCTAAACGTCTTCCTGAACCTGTTTTCTGGTGAACATATGCATTCATTTCTGTTGGGTATACACCTGAGAGTAGAATTGTTAAGTTATAGAATAGGCATACGTGTAGCATTAGTAGATACAAATAATTTCCCAAAGTACTTGAATCACTTTCCACTCCCACCAGCAATATATGAGAATTTAAGTTACTAGACATATGCATTAATATTTGATATTGACAGTCTTTTTAAATTTTAGCTATCTTGATGCACGTGTAGTGGTATCTCATTGTGGCTTTCATTTGCATTTTCCTGATGACTAATGATGTTGAGTCCTTTTTTACACGCTTATTGAAGATTTGGATATCATCTTTTATACAATGTCTATTCTAATCTTTGCTCATTTTTCTCTTTTTTCTTTTTCTTTTTCTTTTCTGTTATCTTTTTTATTGGGGTAACATTGGTTTATAACATTATATAGATGTCAGGTGTACATCATATTTCGATTTCTGCATAGACTACATCATGTTCACTACCCAAAGACTGATTATCATCCATTACCATACACATGTGCCCTTTTACTCCTTTTGCCCTCCACCCTTTCCCTCTGGTAACCACCAATCTAATGTCTATATCTATGTGTTTCTTTTTTGTCATTGTTAATTGTCTACGTATGAGTGAAATCATATGGTATTATATGGCTTTCTCTGTCTGACTTATTTTACTTAGCGTAATACCCTCAAGATCTATCCACGTTGTTGCAAATGGCAAGATTTCACCTTTTTTTGCGACTGACTAGTATTCCACTGTGTGTGTGTGTGTGTGTGTGTATACACTACATCTTCTTTATCCATTCATGCACTGATGGGCACATAGGTTGCTTCCAAGTCTTTGCTCTTTTTTTATTGTGGCACCTACATTTTTTATTGATTTGTATGAGCCATTTATATAGTCTGGATACAAATCTTTTGTGACTATCTGACAGACAATATGTGTATTCTAACTAACTTCTCCGACTCGAGGCATGCCTTTTATTCTCTTAATGTTGGCTTTTGTTGAACAGATGTTTTTTATTTTAATGATGCTCAATTGATCAATCTTTTTATATATGGTTATATTCTTGTGACAAGAAGATGTTCTCTGATGTTTTCTTCTAGTGGTCTAGACTTTTTAATACCTGAAAGTGACTGGAAAAACTGGGTTCATCTTGAAATTTTATCCAAAAAGAGGGAGGAATGATTTCACAGAGCAAAAGTGAGCTAATGAGTGACAGTAATATTGTTCTCTGCTTGTACCCAGTAAAGTCTAGCTCATTCAGTAAGTCAGTTATACTTGGCTTGACTATGAAGATTCCTTTGAGAAGTAAGTACATCATGTCTTTTTTTTAAATGACCAATCCTCCTAGTGTATGTATGAGAGACACTCCTGATTTATCAGCTAAGTTTACTGTAGATATGACATAGATACAGAATCAGAAGACTTTCTAGTATTGGATACATATCGAGTATACTAGGGCAATCCACACAAAGATATGCTTCTCTTATAATTTGATTTTCTTAGAAATGGTATTTGCCATTGGAGTTTTGTGTGTCATACTGAAAAGATACTGGGCAGGAATTTAGAAGTATTTCCAGTCCACTCTGTCACTGACTACCTAGCGATAGCTCTTCCATATCCATAGAGTTGATTTTCCACAACTGTATGGTACGAGGTTGGATTTGGGTTTCTAATCTGTCTTTCTGTACCCACTCAATGGTCCCAAACTAGAAACCTAGGAGTCATCCTTAACTCCTCTCCCTCTCACTTGCTATATTGACAGTCACCAAGGACTGTCTATTTTACTTCTAAAATAACTTTTCAATATATATTTGCTTCTCATCATTCCCACTGCCACTACTTTACTCTAGGCCAATGTTCTTTCTCCCTTGCATCACCATACTAGCCTTTGAATTAGTCTCCACACTCCAGTCTAGCCCTGCTCTAATCCATTTTCCACATGCAGTCAAGTAAATGAACTTGACTCTAAATTAATAATAGTTAAGTTTTCTACAGTACTTACTCTGTGCTTGGTACTTTATAAGCATGATCTCATTTAATGTTTACGACAACTCTAAGAGAAAGTAATATATCTCTCTTTCTTTTTACTTGGAGACACTAAAGCTTAAAGAGAAAGAGTAACTTCCCCAAGGTCATTTGGTAAGGAAGAAGTCTACAAATCTGATCAGGCCACTCACTCCACTTCTTGCTCATAAGTTCACTGAATGAATCAGGTTATTTCTCTGTGCTAGGCCTCTGTGCAGGTGGTTCCCCTGCCTGGAACATGGTTTTTACTCTCTACTCCCCACATCCCTTTTCCTAACTCGTGCCTACCTTCCAGTCATCAGCACTGCTAAGGTCCCTGAGGGTTAAACTCTCTACTTACATATTCTCATAGTTTCCTATCTTCTCCTATCACAGCATTTATTACATTTTATTTTAATATTTGTTTAATTGTCTTTTCCACTAGATGTAAATTCTTTGATGGGAGCGTGGTCTATCTAGCTTATTACGGTTCCTGTGGCATCTGCATAATGCCTGACTTTTAGGAGGCATTCGACAAATATTAAAGAAAAATGTCGGCAAGATATTTTGTGATTTGTTGATTGCTCAATGAGAAGCACAATGGACCACAAAACTGCGAAATAAAGCCTCAAATAGAAATTATATTCCCTTATCAAACAGTCCCCAAATAGATCATCAGGAAGGTTGTACATGTGCCGTAAGTTCCTTGAATGCAGTGTCTGTATCTTATTCATTTCTGTAGTGCTTTCCACATGATGGGTATTTATTAAATAACTGTTCAGAACTGCTCATGATGCCTCTCCGTGGATGATCTTTCCCAACCATCACTCAAGGCCTACTCATACCTCCCCTCATTTGAAAATACAGACTAGTATGGATTCTGGAGCCAGACTACCTGTGTTCAAATTCTAGCTCCACCAGGTGTATCACCTTAGCAAATGATTAAACCCTTATGTGACTCAGTATCTTCATCTGTGAAATGGAGATAATAATTGTACCTACTTTATAGGGCTGATGTAAGGATTAAATGGCTTAAGATAAAGTATGAGAATGGTGCCAGACACAGAGAAAGTGCTCTGATACTGCTGCTGCTGCTACGATTTGTACTACCACTGCTACTGCTACTGAAACGAATCCTCCTTTTCTCTGAACTTCTTGAAAGCAAATGCGTTAGTTACCTTTTTACCTCCCTCCACAATGCCAGGACCTTGTCAGTCCATAATAAACATCAGTTGGGTAGATTGAGGGATTTTTGCATTTCTAAAAGGAGCCAATGCCAGACACAGACAAAGATTTTTTTTTCAGGTGGGTCAAAGGTTCACTATTTATTTCAAGCTAAGTCAAAGTTGTGTTTTGTAGGTAAGTTGGAAGAATGGAATTGAAAGGCATTAGAAGAGTTCTTTTGAGGGAGCCAATTAAAACGGGGCTGCCAAAGCTAAAGCACAAAGAGGATTAGGGTGTTGATTCTTGCTTGATTTTCCAAGACTCCAACAAGTACACAGTTTAAGAAAACAAACAAGCCAATACATAGAGTAAGCTCTTCCATTTCCTTTTTTAATCCTACTTTCATTGAAGAGTATCTGATGAAGTAGACCACCCTAAAAAGCAGACTGCCAATCTTGGGCAATGACTGAAGTCATAAGATAATGGACTGAGCAAAGTGTCAGGGGACTCTGTAATTCTGATTATCATACATTAAGATCACATTATTATAGCTTAAGGTCCACTAAATGCAGAAAATACAAAGTATTACAAAAAATTATGGTTCACTAATAGTATCTTTTGTACTCCTAGAAAGCACAAAGCAAAATAATATCTTGTATTTATATAAACAATGAATTCTATTAATAATAAGACAGATATTTACTTCCTTTTGTCAAATACCTATATTTGCCTTTTTATGTTTAATTTTTATCTGGATGCCTAACTATGTAAGATACAATAAAAATCACATATATGATTTAAAAATCACCAAGTATACATCAAAATAGTATTTTAGTATTTATAACTGATAGCAGATAACTTTATGACTGCATTCAACATTTAAGTTTATCTCTACTTAAAACACAGTTAACAGAAGTTTTAAACTAAATTGTTAAATCATTAAATTCAGACTTAGAAATTTAACAAAGAATTTTCTTATTATTGATGAATAATGCTTCAAAATTATTACACTGAGTGGTAAAGAAAGGGATGGTTACCAAGTTATCAATATCTAAAAATTCTGCTCAGCTCTATAAGGTGGGTAGGTTTATATTTACTATTTCTCAATATATAGCAATTTTACTGAAATGAAGCAATGTTTTAGGATCTTAAATTCTAGAGTCAGAGAAGTCTGTTTGACTCTTGGCTCTATTTCCTCCTAGCCATGAGGACTTGAGCAAGTTATTTAGTGTCCCTATGTCTTCTTCAGTAAAACTCAGATAATACAGTTTTACATTCTTTATCCGAAAATCTTGAGGCCAGATGGGTTTCAAAATTTTTCACATTTTTGAAAGAGTATATGTATATGGTATATATATTATATGTATATGTATCTACATATATGTGTACATATGTACATAAGTATAACATATATGTATATATTAATCTATATTACATTTATACATGTATATATATTAAGTAACCACTCTAGTAGACTCTGGGGAAACACTCTATAATCAAATACATTACATATTTTTGCAGCAAAACATATTAGTATTCATATTTAGTGAGACAGATAAAGTATACAAATAGCCTCATGGCATTTCAGGTCAGATATTGCTCTTACTCAAACTCTTTCTGGTTTGCTCTTGGTTTTCAGAGCCTTTCGGTTTCTGAATGTGGACAAGGAGTGGAAGACCTGTAATTCCTCCTTCACAGGGCTGCAGTAAGTATTAAATGATAACCTTCATGGAGAGCACACAGCACATACTAAGTCATACATAGCTGGTAGTGTCATCTCTGTCGTCAACATTATTATAATTTTGAAAGACTAGAAAATACATCAAAGTTTTAAAAGTAATGACTGCTAATTGATAAAATTCTAATTGAATTTTATCTTGTCTATACTTTTCTATATTTTATAAATTCTATGTAATAGACAGTTATTACTTTTATGATAAAACAGCTTTATACAACTTAAAAAAATACGTATTCTCCCTTAATTTGAAAGGATTTACTTTCTTAAGTCATTGTATTTCCTTCCAGATTTTCTTGGTCTTGCCTTTTATCACACAGACAAAAATTCTTCTGAGTTTTCTTTGTTGACAATCTTGGGTTATAAATTCATTAGGAGCAAAGAAACTTTATTCTTTGAATCAATATTCAGATTTTTTCTCTTCTGACAAACCTATAAACAAGGCTCTTTTTTTGCTATTCACACTAAAAACGTGGTTTAGCTAATCTACAAGGCGTTTCTTCAGTTCCTGAATTACCTGAATAATGTATTTACAGATCTGTGAGCTGCTGGATACCATAATAGTAAGATATCAAGGTGAATACCAAAATTCTCACATTAATTCTCCTAACACTTAATAGTTTCTGCTTCCATAAAAGAATATTTTAAAATTATAACTAGAAATCAAAACCACAAACAACAAAACAAAGACTTTCATTGGCTTTCCTTATTATTGTCCAGTGCAGTGCTATCCAGTAGAACTTTCTGCAATGATGGAAATGTTCCACAATCTGCACTGTTCAATACAATAGCCACCAGCCACATGGAGCTGCTAAACACTTGAAACATGGCTAGTACAACCAAGGACCAAAATTTTAAATTTTATTTAATTTTCTAGTTAATTTAAATTTAAATTTAATTAGCCACATGTGGTTAGTTATTAATGCATTAGCTGGTAGAGGTCCACAAAACTTCAATTGTTCATGCAGTCCTTTTCAATGGAGACACTGAACACCATTTCTATTTTAAAACGATTTGTAATGCTATCCATATGATGAAATTTGGAGCTCTTTTCTACAATCTTACTTGAAAAGAATCATTGAAAATCAAATTGTCAGAGCTTCCGTGAATGAAAGTTTCTGCTTGAGTGTGCTATGTTGGTAGTAGTTGGTTAAAGAATTCATCACTTTACCTAACATTTGTGCTTGTCTTTATTCTCTAGTTCTGTAGGCTGTTCTATCCACCCTACATTGTCAATTATGTCTAATAAATAAATATCCCCAAAGTGGCTTTAGGCAGACAAACATTAGAAACAAAACAAAACAAAGAACAACCAAACAACACATAGTCAATAACAAATGAGCCTTCAATCAAAGAACTGTAGAAAGTGCCAAAAGCCAATTAAAAAATCTATCACAGTAAAAAAAACAACAAAAAAAACCCCTTTAAATTCCACCTCAGCACACTGATCCTATTGTTCAGTATTAAAAACCTTACCCAGTTTTTGGAAACATCCAGAAAGCTTCTGTTTCGGCATTTATTATACTGCAGCTCACAATTAACACTGCCAGACTCTTTTCTAATCAATTATTCGCTAAGATGTCTAGCATTTCTTTGGAGCCCCTTACCTCAACATCACAATGGTTTAAGAGATGACACATGCCTGTGTACTTTTCAGAATAAAAGGCGGACTTTAAGCAGGTTTTAACACTAAATGAGAACAAGGGTAGGAGAAGAGAAATCAACCGTTTTAGTCAAAGTTGAGCTTCCGGCAAGCTGCAGGCAGCGCACAGCATGAGAGAATCTGGCTCCAGAAAGTGCCCATGTGTTGACAGCTGAATAAGAGTTTGAAGGCTTAATGGTACAAATGTTCTGTCAATGGTACTGTTACACAGGGCTTTACTTGACCGGAACTGCCAAAAGTCTCCAGAGCTGTTGACAACCAATGATGTGAAATTAATTCACTTTAAGCTTTGACATTAAATTAGCAAGTTATTGTTTTTACAAAGGTAGTAACTCTGCACTGACTTGATTAACTGAAGAAAACAAAGGATCATTTTGTCCAGCTTAAAACTTTAAAGGAGTAAGACTTAATTAAAGACTATAAAAGAATACAATTTGTGCCCCTTCCTTCCTTCTTGAACAAACCCACTAGATATTAAATTGGTATTGTGTAAGATTTTTATCAAGTGTAAATTCAGTTTATGTCCCAGGTGAGAGCTCTACAAATGGGAAGTTTCCCCGAAAGTGTGAATATTCAAAATAATTTGAGAGTAAATTAGAACCAGGAAGAGAGAACTCCTACAGGTATCTAGAATCACATGTAAAAATAAAGACACTGAAGTCTATAAAATTACTTCCAATATTAACATTTGGTGTTTGGAATTTTAAAGCTTCTTCTAGGCATCTCAGTTTTAGGTAAACAATGACAAGTTAGTCTGAAAGCTACCCCAGCTATAGTAGTCCTTGTCTTTTCTTGAATACCTGCAGCTCCTATCAGAGGGCCCTTATCTACTTAGTGTCTGTCTTCTATTAAGACTTACTATTCATGATTAGTATCATCAAAATGGGAAAGTGGGCCAGCCCCAGTGGCCTGGTGGTAAAGTTTGGCACACTCAGCTTCAGTGGCCCAGGATCAGTTCCCGGGTGCGAACCCATGCCACTGTCAGTGGCCATCCTGTGGTGGCGGCTCACATACAAAAAAAGGAAGATTGGCAGCAGATGTTAGCTCAGGGCAAATCTTCCTCAGCCAAAAAAAAAAAAAAAAAAAAAAACTCCAAAAAAGGGAAAGCAAGCCACTGAGGACAGAGACTACATCTCTCACATATTTTTCTAGCAGGTACACTATATTAGTCAGGAGCATGGGTTGTAGGGCCAGCTATCCTGGGTTCAAATCCTGTTCTACCTTTTACTGTCTATGTGACCCAAGGCAAGTTATCTAACCTCTCTGGGCCTCAGTTTCCTCAGTAAAAAGGGGATAACCACAGTACCTACATACCTTAGTGTTATTGCGAGGATTAAATAAATTTATATATGCTAAAAGACATTATACTTCCTGGTACTTATTAAGCAGTCAAAAAATTATTTTATTGTTAATTATTTTATTGTTAGTTTTTGTAAACAAATATAGTTAAGAAATAACAAAACAGCATCATTTTTAAACATCAGATATCAAGGTAAATAGAAAGAAGAAAGGCTGATAAAGGAAATGAGGTTATCCTCTTTTGACTATATCTTTTCGGTAATATTGACAGGTAAATTCTTCTATCCTACATGATGTTTCTATGAACATTCACCTTGTGATTTGTATAATATGCAGACTCTACAGTAGATAAATGAGGCTTATTCCTAAGGCCTGATTACTGATAGAACATAAAATGAGTAGTGTTAGAGGCATTATCTTGGTTATGATACTGAATGATTTATTCTATAACATAGCTCAGGAATCCTAATATTAACATATCGTGCAGCAATCAATCATATTCAATTTTGACTTTCAAATCTATGTGAAACATCAAATGATACTGCTAAGCATACAGCTTAATTGTATAGACTGCTGATGTGGACAATAAAGCCATTAGTGGGCCCAAAAAGCTAAATCAGCAGTATCGAGTCTGAAAATAAGAGCGGTTGGCATTCTGAAGAAAAAGAGTTAATCCAC
The DNA here is from genome assembly GCF_041296265.1 of Equus caballus. Classification (NCBI taxonomy): domain Eukaryota; kingdom Metazoa; phylum Chordata; class Mammalia; order Perissodactyla; family Equidae; genus Equus; species Equus caballus. The sequence continues at coordinate 92,320,812 of NC_091685.1, read as the reverse complement.
CAATTTAAACATGATAAAAACACTAAAAATAATTTGCAAAACAATTTTCCATGCACTTAATAAATGTGTGTCAGAATAAACAAAAATCACAAAAGCTGAAAGTAAAAAAAATCAATTAAAATAAAGTCACAGGGCATGATAGAGAATTATTTCTGGCAGTTATGTGATATAATATGGTTAATATTTCTAGTCAGTCAAATTAACACAATTTTGCCACTGTAGATTTACAGTCACAAAGTGCATACTCTCAAGAGGCTTATTTTAAGAACCATAGTAACAAATTCCTTTTAGGCAGAGAACAACTTGACCATTTTCTTCTGAACAGAAGAAATGAAACAGAAATCGTCCCTCAGAAAAAATTAATTTGCTATACATTCACATTTGGCCATCTTTTCCCTCCTTGATTTCCCCTTCAAAGTCCTTGGATAGAAACCGGTCCATTTATCGCTCCATCTGTATCAACAGATATGCTTTTATTTCTTATCGGTCTGCCTATTCGTATCATGTGTACTCCACCATGTTATTGATTGAAAGAAGCTCAGGCAAGGTGGTGTCAGCTTATACTCCTAAAGGGAGTCCCCTGAGCAGATTGGTGAGGCACTTAAGGTCAAGTCAGAATTGTCTGTTTCTATATTAAAACTGCAGGGCACAAAGAAAAGAAGAATGTAGAATTTTCAAGCATGCAAAACAAATACCAGCTTCCAAGCTTTTTGTTTTTATCTTTCCCCACAGAGCTCAGAGGTACTTTTCATGGTAGAAAACTTGGCTTTGTAGAAACAAAAGTTATTTTAAAGCATTCTTCTTACTCTCCGTGCTTTCTTGTTACTCTCTTTTATCTCTCATATTTATCTTTCCAAATGGTTACTCCAAAAGAAGAGAAAGCATAAGGCAAATAAAGTCAGTAAACCACATCATGGCTAGAGAGAGAGGATCTAGTAACTATCCTCGGAGGTTAACGTGGCATTTTCCTGATGGCTTGTGAGGTAATCTGTACACTTTGAGGAAGGAGAATGTAAAGTTAACTACATTTGCCAATTGTATGCTTAGCTCCATAAAAATTTCCCAGATCTGGCTTAATGGAAGAACCTCAAAATTCATCCATCAAACACCTTCCAGAGCACATTAGACATGCCATACTTTTTCTGGAACTAAGGTTTCAGAGAGGAATATAATATGCTTGCCCTCAGGGAATTTCACAATTCATTATTTTACAGTATGATATATGCTGTGATATGCCATGAACAACATGTCAAAGGACAGAACAACATGTCATGGCATAAAGAGCTTGGGAGTTAGAGAGATTGGGGTTCCAATCTGCTTTTCTCCACATATTGGGCAACTCTTGGAAAAATCCTTCTTCAACTTCATTCTACCCACATATAACATGGACATAGTCTTATTTACCTTACAGTGTGCCCTAGGTTGATGGTTAATATATATTAGGTTGCCTTCCTCCTTGTATACCAAGTCAAGAACAATTCATTTGGTCTAAAGGCGGTGAAGATGACATGAGAAGGAGCCAAAGAAAGGGCAGAGTTGATGCTGGGTTTTGTAAAGCAGAATTTCAATGGAGAAGAAAGGGAAGTAAGGGATTCTGAGCAAAGGGAGCATCATGAGGAAAACAATGGAGCTATAAAAAGTACACGGCTGAAAAAAAAGGACATAGTGTGTTTAGAGGCAGGAGAGCATAGTGGTTAAGAGTGGGAATTATGGGGTCAGCCTGCCTGAGCTGGGATCATGTTGCCTACTAGGAGTCACAAATAACTTGCTTACTTGGCGTGTCACTTTTCTCATGCTTTGCCCACGTAGCAGTACCTAAGTCATAGGATGTATTGAGGATTAAATGGAGGAGATAGTTATATAATCAGAGCACATCCATAATAACATTACTGCTATTATTGTTAGAGCTATTATTAATTGAGAAATCTAGATGTTTGGGGATGGCTCAGGCATAAGGGAAATGGAAGAAGTGTGGATTATCAGAGTGAGATTTCTCATTCTGCCTTTGGACTCCCAGGCATCTGATTACTTAGTATTCTGGAAGCAATACTTTTACCTCAAATGGGTGAATGGGTTACTTCTATCAGGCTACTCTGTGTCTCTTCCCATTGCTAAATATATTCTGGTTCAGTGTTCTTAAACCTGGCTGTGCATCAGAATCTCCTCGGAATCTGATAAGAAACAGGGACTTTTAGGTCTAAATCTAGAGATTCCTATTCAATAAGTGTAAGGTGGAGCTGAGAAACCTCCATTCTTTAAAAGCTTCCCTGGTGATTATGAAGAACAAGCAAATTTGGAGACCTTCACTGTAGTCAATTCAGAAGCCAGGTCAACATGTTTTACTCTTAATACTCACTGAATAAAATAACATCTAGCTTATCTGATAATAACAGATTCATAAAAGCACTAGCCTCTTTTTTATTTTTAATCTTAAAAAAAACTCAGATTCATTTAAAGAAGGCATTAATGAGATTAGAATTTCTTTCTTAATTAGTTACTAAAGCATTTTGCAAGGATGATGGCACAACAGAGCAAGGAAAGACAGAGGCAAGTTAACTTTTCATCAAACAGTAAAAAAGTAAATACCATTTTCTCCAATTAAATATCACAACAGCACCAAAATAAGTGGTTTCACCGTTATTTACTCTATTCTCAGTTACATTTAGCAATGACAATTACAAAATGAGAAATCCAAGTAATTCATCTCAGTTTCAACATTATTATTAGAAAGATCTAAATTTTGACATGCCAGAGTCCGTTTGTTCTTTCGGTAGGTCTCTCTTAAAAAATACCAATCAGCCATCTCAGAGAGCTCCATGTGTTTCACAAAATAACTTTTATTTTATTAAAATCATTTATAGCTTCTTAGCACACCTATGGCTTTGTTGATCATTATTTTACAGGAAGTTCTAGAGGAAGAACATTTTAAGCAAAAGGCTGATAAGAAATACAAATAAATATCCCTGAAGTTATAATATAAAAATAATTTTATATGATTTATAAATAAACTCAAGGCCAGGGCAAGATACAAGGGCTGGCAAGGTAAGCCCAGGGACGAGGTCAAGTAGGGCCACATTAAAAGTCTGGACTTTATCCTGAGAGGGAGGAGGAGCTACTTAGGGATTTTAACGGTATTTACGTTATAGAAGCACCTAATACGGTAGTTTTTGACCTTGAATACATATTAGAATCACCTGGGAGCTTTTAAAAATTATCAACGTTTAAGTTTCTCTACACTAGGATCCTAATTTAACTGGGCTGGAGTGAGGCCTACACATCAGCAATTTTTTAAAAAACTACAGTCAAGATTGAGAACTACTGCTCAGACTGGAAGCCTGGAGACCAGCAAGGCTATGAGACGACGGCTGAACTAGGGCCCTGGTGGTGGAGGTGAAGAAATGTGGGTAACTTTGACAGATATCCAGGTGATGAAATCAACAGAATGCATTGATTGGTTACCTGTGGAAAGTGAGAGAAATACATGAAGCAAAAATTACCATGAGATTCCCCTAGAAAAATGGGCAAATTGTGCCATTCATTGGCATTGAATTCTAATAGACCTGGGTTTGGATCTCACTTCTCCATTTCCTATTTTTTTAGGCTTTGGGAAAATTATTTAATCTCCTTGAATCCTATACAAAATGGAAACAATAACACGTCAGAGAAGTATTATAGAGATTATATGAGATAACATATATAAAGGACCTTGTACAGTGCCTATCACAAAACACGTGCTCAATAAATGTTTTTCCTTCCTTCTTAAAACACAGCTACTCCAGGTGTAGCTATTGTGAAAAGTCAGATGTGTTCATTTAAATTCCTAAAGAAATCAGATTTGTTTCAATACATGAAATTTTGTAAATATAGTGTTTAACAAATACTATAATTTCTATTTCTCAGAAGATGCAAGACATTTCAAAGGATGTCTTGGATGTTGGAAAATAGTGTTCTATCATTTCTAGAAATATAGATACATTGAGAGAAGCCATCTGCTTCTAATATTGTTAAATTATTCCAAATACAAACAGTAAGGATAGACATGAGTTTGATAATGAAAGACTGATCTTGGGAAAAGCCTTCTAGTTTCAATTTGTAAGAACAAGGTCTCTGAATACCTGGAGGATGCTTTCAACTTAGGGCCTTTGCATTGGCTGTTCTCTTTGCCTGGAATGTTCTCCAGAAATCTTCATGACTAACTCCCTCATGGCCCTCAAGTTTTTGCTTCTCCTAAATGAGGCCAACTTGGTCACCTATTTAAATTGCAACCCCCTCACCCCTCCTCCAGCACTTCTGGCTCCTTTAACCTATCTAACATTTCTTTTTTTTTTTTTCCTTAGCTCTTATCTCCCCCAACCTTTTTTTTTTTTGGTGAGGAGGAGCAGCCCTGAGCTAACACCTGTTGCCAATCTTCCTCCTTTTGCTTGAGGAATACTGTTGCTGAGCTAACATCTGTGCCAGTGTTCCTCTACACTGTACGTGGGATGCCGCCACAGCATGGCTTGATGATTGGCGTCTAGGTCTGCACCCGGGATCCAAACCCGTGAACCCCAGCACGTCAAAACAGAGCACACGAACTTAACTACTATGCCACTGGGTTGGCCCCTCTTATCTCCTTTAACAAACTATATAATTTACTTATTTGTTTTATTTTTTTATTCTCTTGTCTCTTCACAATAGGATGTAAACTCCATGAGGGCAGAGATCTAAGACTGTTTTACTAGTTTGTTATCATTATGCCAAGTACCTAGAACACTGCCTGGCACAAAGTAGGTATGAGATGAATATCTGTTGAATAATAAAAGATTTAAAAATTGCCAACAAAATTCCTAGGTATATATCCCTGTATTGTAAGTAAGAATACTACTAATAGAAAAAAAAAGTCATCAAAACTGATTTAAAACAAAAAAAAAACAGGATAGATGAAGGGGTTGTTGAAACCAAAAATACTTGTTCACTGGTATTAATCAATGCTCTCTCCACTCTTAGAGCATCTGTGCCAGGACTAGCGGAACAGAGGAAAGGGTAAGTGTGTTAGCAGAAAAGCCTGGCTTTTGTAGGCAGTACTTCGGGAGTGAGGCCTGATCTAGTGTTAAGAACAAAGATCAGGATTGAAGAGTCTGTCATTTTGCTCTTAAGCATTAGAGATGTTTTCTTATGCCAAAAAAGGGCATAAAAATCTACTTCCTTATCAACAATTTATCAGGGTACTACCCGCCTAGCCATAGAGAAGATTATAATAATTTATATCTGGCTAAAATATCATTAGTGTTCATTCTCTCTCTCTCCTTCCCTTTCCCCCTCTGCTTTCCTCCCTCCCTTCCTCCTTCCCTCCCTATGTCCCTTTCTCTCTTTGTTTCAGAAAACATAGGAGAATGATGATAATATTCTGGTCTTTGATAAAAATATGATCACAATCCAGCCTGACTTCCTAATCCACAGAAACTGTGACCACAGAGATAACCAATCTTTCTTCTGACTGAACCACAGCTGCCTTGAAGGGGACAATCAAGCAAGATTACCAGGGCACCGAGGATAGCCTAGGCTGGAATGACTTCATGAATTTCCAGAGAAGAAATTAAATTACATCATAATGCGATACCTACATTACAGAGAACATGAAAAAAGGAAAAGTGTTTGATAATTCCATTTTGCATGGATTTCATGATACATCTGTTTTCTAGTCTAAAGATTTCTAGGAGATGAGAGTAAAATAAATGGGGTTTAGGCAATGCTAGAGAATACAGATTAAGACAGAGAAAACGCCAGACCAAATAAGCCTAAAGTCATTTAACAAGGCAATGCCTGTTGATTGATTTATATTTGGTTTTGTAATGGGACTGCACACAGAGTCCACTGTGCCTAACTTCTTGCACTTCACATTTTAGCCCCATCCTCGGCAACGGAAAGCCCAATGGGAAGGCTGATGATAGAAGATCAGATAATCTGCAAAGCAGATAATCTGCTTCTCACAATTGAGTATTAGAACAGTCTAGCAGGCCACCTGAGCCCGCATAATATACCCTTTCCAGGCCCACAAACAGGGCCTTTCAGGTTATTGACCCGAGCCCAGAGGCATCATGGAGGCTCACAATTAAAAGGCTTTGACCCAACTTCTGACCTCAATGTTCGCTTCCTGTGGAGAGTGTCTGAACTGGCCTAACAGAATTGCAGACTTAGGAATGCTGCCCAAATTACTTTCATTCTACCTTCAAGCTTACAAAACCATTAGGATCCTATTTGTTCAGATATATGCTGGTCCAACAGCTCAAACCAGTTCATATTAGTCTTTGTTACACAGAGGGCTTCGATGTTCCCAACAATTACTTAGCCCTTACTCCTATCAAAAGTGACAATCTTTACTTTAACACATGTAGTGTGTGTATTTGAAGCTTCAGCTCTATGCTTAATTGATGAGTACAACATCTTTTATTGATGCAGATTTATCAGAAGCCTCAGCAAGATCATCAGTATAAACAGGTCTTTGAGAAACAAGACTGCCAATAAAAGTTACTGTTTACCTTACTATTGTAATTGCTATTGCTGGGAGAATAAATGTATATTCAAAACTAGGAAAGCTGGGCTAAAATATTGAGATTTGAGATGAAACAAATATTTCATCTCATTTAATTGCCTGTGAAAACTGCCCAAATAACTGAGAAAATCAGAAAAGTGAAAAATAAGCTTCTTCAGAGATGAAAACCCAAGTCTTGAGAAACAGTCAGAAAAAAAATTTTCAAAGGGCAATTTGATGCTAGAAATTAAGTACTTCATTCTAAATCAATGTATTCCTTTCTATATTTTTTGTTCTCTTCAAAGAGCATGGCAGTAAGAGATCATACTCTTTCACTGAGTATTTCTAGATCATCCCACCATTGAGTACTGAACCAGATATATTACTCTTAGCTGAGAGAGATAAAATTCTTGACAGCTTGAAGAATGGTCTCAGCTCTTGTCAAATTATGCAGTTCAGGGTTCATTCAGTGATTCACACTACGCAAATATCTGCTTACCAAATAACTATCTGTGTGTGTGTATTGTGAGTGTGTGTGTGTGTGTGTGTACACAAGAGGATGAATGAGTAAGCAAAAGATAGCTAACTTCCTTTGTCTTAGAAAGCAGTTGAAACAAAATTTGATATCCATTGGGAAGAAAACCATCCAAAGGATACAGGTTTCAGATACAAGTATATGACTAGTCAAATAAAATTTTGTCTAAACCCAAGTATACTCCATTAGTTATAACTTCTTGAGGTCAATCTACAACCTGATCAACAGCAGGAAAACAAAATCTACAACAACAATAAAAAATAAGGAAAAAAGATCCCCAGATCTTTTGAGCCTATGTGAATTTTCAGACAAGGCACATAGGATGCCCAAGTTAACCATGTACTCACTAATCAAGTAATAACATGGTAGCAGGTTTGTGATATTATGTGAACTGTACTTGCCAAAAGATGATCATGTAATTTCTGGAATGGTAGAGAGTTTTGCTCTATAAAAGTTACTCGCCATCAATATGCAAAGCACTATATTTAGGTTATGTGTTGTATTTTTTTCAAGCCAGACAGATTCTGCTAGCGTTTCTTCTTAGTTTTAGAGCAATTCAATTCACAACATATACTTAATTTCAATTCAACAAATATGTTTTGACCACCTACTATGTATAAGGCACTAAATTAGGTATTGCACAAGGGCGCAAAGATGAACTGTGTCACAATTCAGAATATAGGAAATCTGTGAGTCTTTTTACAACGAATCCATTTGATTCTTATTTATAATTATTGTATCAGTACACAGAAATATACAAACTGGTACCTTTATATTATTATAGAGCCTTTTTCTACTTTTTTTAACATTACTAACACTATCTTTAGGGAATAATCACTCTTATTCACAAAAACTAATTAGCTAGTACACGGTTCATCTCAATTCCTAGAATTTCCAAAAATAGATAATTTAGAGTAAACAGATATAGATCTAAGCAGTATTAAACAGTTACAGAATCCTTAAGAAGTGAAGAAATGCTGGCCTTCGTTTTGGAGAACTTTTCAATTTATGCCAGATCACTCATTTATAATTGGAATTTTATGAGCAAGGACAGATCCAGGTTTTGTGGGACCTGAAGGCTATACAATTTGGGGGCTCTTCTTTAAGAAAGGAATGCAAAATTAGTTCCAGGGCCTTAGAAGGGGCCCATGTAAGTGAGGGGCCCTGAAGTTTAAGCTTCATTAGCTTCAGAGCAAATCTGTCTCCGGTTTTCAGGCATCAGTAACGAGCTTTCATTAATGACATGATGTAAAACAGAGCAACAAGTATCTGAAACTTAAGTTGAGGCGGAAACATATTTTTCTGAAATTTAATTATAGAAGCTATGTGGACTTTTGTGAAAATGAGCTCCTAATGCCCCCCCCCCCCCCCAACCTACTCTAACATCACCATGCACGGCATTAGGAGGAGGCTCAAGGTTAATCACTCATTTCCCCTTTCAATCTGTCTCAATTACTGTTATGGGATGCTTCAATTAGTCATTCTCATTCTCTCCAGGGACAGGGAGAGATTGTAGAGAACTCATTCCAAATAGACTTCACAATTTGAATCCCTCCACCCTGCAAAAGAAAAATCACTGGAGACAAGCAAGATTTGCTATCATCCACTCTGTACACTGTCAATGCCACTCTTTCATCAGACAAAGAGAAGCCATAAGTCTTCTGGGATGCAAGGCCTTCTTTTCTCTTCCCCTCAAAACAGCAAGTTCTTTTCTACCACACACTCAGCCCAAGACAGCCCTAGGCAATTGTTCTTAAAACTACCCTTGGAAGGCCCTTTCCAGAAGCTAGCCCCTGAGACAGACAACCATATTATCAATCACCCAGACAGCATTTACACCTTTTTCTACACCTGCTCTCCACTTGTCATAAGAAGACTGCCTAGCCCTAGAGTCTAAAATCTGCAAAAGGAGATACTCAATGAGTCTTAAAGAAGCATGTGTGGTATCAGTAGTTTACAGAAGACTACATAGAAAATAATGATTTCTAAACCTAGAAAGAATAATGCCTTTGATCATTAGAGAAGGCATTCGATCTCTCTCAATTCATGGAATAAGAAAAAATTCTAATCCAACAAAGGACTTTGTTGCAAAGTTTGCGTTTTCTCCTTTGCAAAAAATCTAAGTGGTCAGGGTTCTGTTATGATATGGAGATTACATACGTTGTGCAATTACAGCAATAGTATAAAATAAGACCGAGAATGGATAAAGATGTCTAGTTGAGTTGGCATTTTGGTAATTGTTTATTCTCCTGTAGAAGGACTAAATTTGCTCAAGGACTGTGTAAAGTAGTCTATTTCTGATCAGTCATTTCTTCCTTTGTGCTATCACTGGATTTACACTATCACAGCACTTATATCAGGCTGTAATTACTTGTCCTCATGATTATTTCACCCAATAGACTATAAACTCCAAGGCATGGGTGCAGGAGGAGCATTTGGGCTGTTATCATTCTTTTAACCTTAGTGATGAGTGCTGACATAGTAGGCACTCAATGAGCGAATCTATATTGAAGAAGAGTCATGAAATTGATAATATTATATGGTGAATCTATATATTCTAAAAATTGACTTTGAACTGTGCTCTTCAATTAGACATGAATGGCAGGAGCCCAATATTTTAAGAATTAACATGGCACATTGAAAACCAAATAATAAAGCTACTTTAGAAGGAGCTGGCACAAAAGATGCTCTTGATGGAACTAAGTAGTACTAAGTATGGAGTGATTTTTAATACACAGTAATGTTTCCTTCCAGAAAAACATTTCAAAACTCAGGGATTAAAAATGTTCCAGACGTGTTTAAAATTACACCATTTATTTCAAATTTCTTACAAGATTGTCACTTTATGTCTTGATTTTCCTTCTCATAACATTTGTATTTTTGCACATGAGAAAAATACAAAACTCAGTAGTGACTTATGAAACTCTCCTTTATGACAAGCCCAAGAGATCTCAAGGCAGAATTATATCACTATTAGGGGGAGGGAAAGAGGAAGATTTAACTGATACTGGTGAAACTTTCCTTGGTGCCTTCTAACCTCCTCTTGGCACCACCTCCTCCTTGCACACCTCCCACATTTTCTTTTTGCATGCAGGCCTCTGAAACAATTGAATGTTCAATTTGTCTCCTTATCTATTTTGTACTCTGCTCTCTCATCACACAATTTAAGTGAGCATTTTTATTGTTTCAGTGACTACTTTAGATAGTGCTTACAATCACAAATCCAGGAGGGGGTGGGAAGCAACTATTCAAGATTGGTCGGCTCAAGCTGATTCTAGGAGATTGAGTGGTTCTACGATAATATTATTTTACATAATATTTACCTAACGATTATTTTGATCCAGGTACTGCTCTAAGTGCTTTGCATATATAGCAAAGCATATACATATATATAAAAGCCAAACTATTTCTCTCAATTTCCTGTAAGTTAGGTTCTATCATTGTCCCCTTTTATAGTTGAGAAACCTGAGGCTTGGAAAGGCTAACAATGCACTGCTAATATCATTGAGATGCAATCTTTGGCTTCAGAATCTATGTTCTTTATGAATAATGATGATAATACCTTGACAACAGCAAAGTAATAATAATAGCTAATACTTAGGGAGCACATATTAGGTGCCAGGCATGTTCTAAGTACTTTGTACGCATTTATTCATTTATTTAAGAAACGACATTAAGCTGGAAGTCAACAAGCCCAGGATTCGGGGCCGCCTGGTGGTTCATGGCGCAGTGGTTAAGTTCGCACGTTCCGCTTCGGTGGCCTGGGGTTCGCCGGTTAGGATCCTGGGTGCGGACATGGCACCTCTTGAGCAGACTCCTTCAGAGTGTTCAACAAGCAGTACGGCAAACAACTTACTTAAGCTAACATTTCTTCCTTTTCATAGGCAAGTCTTCCTTTCTTCACCAATTTCTCTTTTACAAACAAATAACAATGACACTTTGAGTTTTTCCTGAGCTCTGGTTCCTCTTCTTTGTTCTCTCAAATGCAGTCAGGTGCCAAATCCCATTAATCCTCTTCCATTTCCCCTGTCACTCTGCTAGTTTAGGTATTCATTATCTTTTATTTGATAATAGTAATAGTAGAAGGACATGTTGTCACTGAGGTCTTTTACGTGGGAGGTACTTCATATCCTCTGCTCTCTGATCCCTACAGCAATCACAGAAGGTTGGTATTCACATCTCTTCATCTCACATACCCACCATATGACTATACTTAAAAAATGGTGCAACCAAGTGGGTGAAAAGTAGTATCTCATGGCATTAAGTTAAATTTCTCTAACTCCTAAGAGATTGAACATGTTTTTATTTATTTATTGGCTATTCTTATATTCTCCTGTAGCATTTCTTGTCATGTTTGCCCATTTTTTTTAACCAGATAGTTTGTCCTTTGTTTATTGATTATAGGAGTTTATGTATTTTAATTATTTTCCCTCAACTCTTTTTTTTGGAAAATTTCAAACCTCCAGAAAAATTGCCAAGAATAGTATAATGAATACCCACACACCCTTCACCTATATTCACCAATTACCAATTGTTAACACTTTGCCACCTCTCTCGCAAACCTCCACCCCCACAAATTCTCTGTTACTTGCAGACTTCACAAATATTGTGACACTTCTCATCTAAATACTTCAGCATGTATTCTGTACTTATTAATACCTTCTGCTACCCTGGCCCTTCATCTCTGCTTTCTCCAGCCTAATGAATTCTCACCACTTCCTGTATCATGCATTTAGTATTTCCTTTCCTTGGAATGTACTTCAGCTATTCTCCATGTTCAAATCTATCCATCCTTCAAGGCCCAATTCAAATGTCCTTTAGTTCATGAAGGCTTCCATTCTAAATTTTCTTCTGTTTTCTGTGCCTCTTTTATACCACTTACTGCTTTCTTCTTGGCACCACAGTTATTTATGTATATTTCTCACATCCCCTAATAGTCCACAAGCACTTGAGGATAAGACATCTGTGCAAAGCAACTTGTATTTTTCACAGAGCTTAGCATAGCTCCTACCAGATAGAAGATGCTCAACAAACATCTGCAAAATCGACCAGCAAAATCACTGAATAAATATGAGTTTGTTAGAGAATCAGAGGGAGATTTAGATTCTATTTCTGCCCCTTTCAGCAACTCTTTGTGATTTTCCACAAATCACTTAACTTTAGTAGTGATAATATTGATGATAAAATAATAGCTCTTTCTTTTTCAAGACTAAGCACTTTACATATACTGTCATTTAATCATCACAACAACTTTATGAGGTAGACATTATTACCATATTACAAGAGGAAACGAAAGTGTAGACAGATCCAGTAACAAGTCCAAGATCACACAGGTGAGGTGTTGGCTTACGATTTTTGTCTTGTTCATCTTTGTATTGTTTGTATCACTCTCCTGACCTGTAGCAGGTGTTCAATAAATGTTTGAAAAGCAACTAGTTAAAACTAGGTGTTTCTTTGTGCCTGCTTAGGTTTATATGAATTCAACAGCTAATGCTATTTAGCCAAAAAACCAAACCCAAACAAACAAGTAATTCAGACTTGATAGCAGATAATTAAGGAAAAGCTGATACTTCTGATATACACAAAAAGTGACATAATGATCTTTGGGACTCTATAATAGATTTATTTGGATTTTAACTTTTTGATTTATCACGAACAGCAGCAATCCTTGGAGAGGTACGTGCTTGAAACATATGCAAAATTAAGGGGCTTTTTCTTTAGGGGGTTCTGATAATAAGCTAGGTAATTTTAGCTCTCCTTTCATAATTGGCAATTCTACCAAAATCCCTGAGATGGGAATCTGTGATTTCTCTATTAAACATTTTATATTAGAAAAAGCTCAGGCCAAGTGTCCAGTGTCAGGGCCCTTTGTTACCATACAGGAAATCTGGTCCCCAGCTCTCAATGGTCTAAGAGTCAGTGGGCCAAGTAACTTTCTGGTTGACCAGGGCTGTGGAACCTCAAATAACCAGGCTATAATTCCAGTTCTCTTAAAGTTTGATGCCGAAGTAACTGAAAAGCTTTGCTCTTTAAATGAAAAAGAAAAAAGTTAGGGCACAGAATGATTTTTATCAAATTTCGTTTTCTTGAATTATACATTTGGTGGTTTGTCTCCCAGACCACTGCTGTGTTTTAGTTTTGAATGCATACTCTTAATGAGATTTATTGACTCTTTTAAAAGCAGTAAGCAGCATCAAGACAAATAACAGACCTTCACCCCCACACAGAACTTCAGTCTCTTTGGTCCAGTCTCAGTGTCTTCACGGCCGATGTCAGGAGATCAGCTTCTAACATAACGGAGGGTGAGGGTAGGGACGGCTGTTGTATAGACAGAGCTCCAGATTAGGAATTAGGAGGCCCGGTGGGTAGGCCTCCTGGCTATGAGACCCTGAGCAAATCACTTCCTAGCCTGTGTGATCCTCAGAGTCCTCAGCTATAAAATGCAGGTGACCACTCCTCCTGGGGGAAGCTGTCATGATTTGTGAGATAATGGATGTAAAAGCACTTAGCACAGTTACCCAGCTTAATAAATGTTCAATAAATGTTAGTTGAATGCAATCTATGGGGACACAAAGCATTTTTTAGGGAGTATGATAATGAAAAATGTAATAACATATGACATTATTAAGGTGTGTCTGAATTTTAATCTTTTAGTAGTAAAATTTGTTGAAGATATCCTAGATTCTGCTATTTGAAGGACTATTTTTACTCTTATTTTATACCTTACCCAGAGCAATCAATCAATAAATATGTGTGTTCATTGAATGAATAGATGAACACATGGCTGAAAACAGGGTTTTTGGTTATAAACATACCTATTCACAAGATAATGTATTGAAATTGACAAAAGGTAATCATAATGTTTTATGGTTTCAATTACTGATAATATTGCTAAAACTAGTAGTTATTAAGGGCCTAAAGTGTGCTAGGCATTGAGAAGTGTGGGGGGAAGGATACAAGACATGTAAAAGATAGTTATTTAAATACAAATCCTAGAACTAGGAAGGTTCAGAGCAGGAAGAGCCAAGAAAACGTGCAATTTTCCCTTCCTATTCTACCAGTTACATTACTTGTAAGTTATTTAAATTTACTCAATTTAAACTTGCCTGCATTGCAAACACTTTTTGCTTTTAATTCTAACTTTAGATTTAGCAGACATAAAGACAGAAAATTCCTAATGGACATAAATGGTTGTAAAGATAGAGAATATAAAAGCAAGAAGGGCTTTAGAAGAAACTAATGCTCAGAGCAACTTGAAAGGGAAAAAGAAGGAGACAAACCTTGATCTATTTTCATTAAAGAGAAGCTAGAAAGGGCAATATCATCCTGCTAGGTAAATGCTGATGTGTTATGTAACTGAAATTTCTGGTTGTTTACAAAAGATGACATATACATAATACGTCATCTTAATTATAAAGAAAATTTCTGTTTTACTCAAAAAATGACATGTAGACCATATAAACTCATGCCCTTAGTACAACAATTAGCAATTATCTCTATTTTTTATCTTTATTATCATTCTCATATACATATTAATATAAAGTATACCAGAGCCTTTAAATATTGGTCCCCCAAATTCGAACACTGTAAACGTGCTAAGAGGAAAACAATGTCAGGTATCCATTTGTGACTGTGCAAATCAATGTCTCTAAAAAGAGCAGTCTGGACTATGGGTTATTCTTGTTACCAAAAAGAAAAACAGCCTGCGTGACCATCACCAAGGAAAAAAAGCGTAAAGTAAAAACACTGCTAAAAGCAAACAGAAGTCTTGAACTCTTTGACCTAATTTGAGTTGAGAAACAAAGTGAACCTCAGCCCCTTAGTTGATAGCCCACTCAGATCTGTGGGGCTGCGGAGCTGGATTTCACTGAGTAACTGAGTGAACCTCAGCCCCTTAGTGGATAGCCCACTCAGATCTGTGGGGCTGCGGAGCTGGATTTCACTGATCAACTGGTCAGCTGTTAGGGACTGAGCTACACAAAAGGCAGAGGAAGTCTTCTCTCCCGAAAGTCAATACATCTTCTCTAAGGTCCCCAAACATCCTAACTCTCATCAGTAATTGTCATGAAAAGCTCTCATTATGTGAAGTAAGTGTAATTAGAGCATCTTGCCCTCACAGGGTATACTGCACCGAGAAGGCTGGAAGAGTTCATAAATTAGTGCCAATTCACTCTCCCTCTGTTTACCATGCGATCTGCTGTGAGAGAAAAAAATCGTAATTGTACACATTAAGGCAAAAGCCCACTGGCCCCTATAAAATTAACCTAAACACTAACTGTGGTTATTTGAGGGACTCCCTATTTCATTACGTGTCTCAGAAATAAAAGAGATAAAGTTTGCTGCCATCAATAACACGGAACATATCTGCTGAATCTCGCAGATTCCAAGACATTAATAATTCAAAATCTTGTGGGAATTTTCTCATGGTGGAGATATGACTTGTCTGCAAACGGAGCTCAGGGGATGCTCTGTATGATCTATTCTTGCATATGTGCACGACTGCTGCGTTCATCACGACACGGAGAACAACATAGGATTCTCGGGTGTCTCTACAATTACTGAAATTTTGGAATCTTTACTATAAAGTCATTATGTATAACATGTTTCCAAACTCACATAAAGAGTAATTATCATGACATATCATTATACCTTATAGATTAAAGGGATTGGTAAATATATTTCCTCTCCCTTATCTCTTAAACATACATGCCATTACTCAAAAAACATTGAGATTGAATAGTCAGGGGCAGAAAACAGGACCAAAAAACATGTTGGACTCTCTCCCTATTGGGAGACAGAATATGTGTGTGTATGCACACACACATGTGCATATTTATACGTATATACATATATGTATATATACACACACGTGCATATTTATATGTATATACATATGTGTGTATATATATATATATACATTCATAGTGTGTTTATATATTTACGTATATATGTACATACACATATACACACATATCTATGATCCCCAGATTTACTGAAGAACTAGAAATTGACATTGTCAATTATGTCACTGATTGTTGGCCCAGGGACCAACACTCAAGAAGGTGACACTAGCAAAAACATTCACAAATATTTTCCCCAAAAGGTCCCTTCAGAGATGAGTCAGACCTTCAATCCTTGATGAAAGATTTTGAACCATTTTCAATACTAATGACAGAACAATCTTTCTAAAATTCAAATTTAATCATGTCATTTCCCTGTGGAAATTCTTCCTATTGCCCTTAGAATAAAGTCTTAAATCCACCTTAACAAGGCCCATGAGACCCTGCATGATCTAGGTACCCAAGCCTACCTCAGCCTCACCAAGTCATTCTCCTCCTCATTTTCTGAGCTCCAAGCACAATAGCCTTCTTCCAGTTCTTTGGAAACATCACAGGCAATCCTGCCTTTGGGCCTTTGAACATGGTGTTTTCTCTTATAAAATGTTCTCCACTTAGCAAATGGAGTGGAGAACACTATCGTTGTTCAGACCTCAGCTTAAAACTCAATTGCTGGGCGTGGCCCCGTGGCTCAGTGGCTAAGTTCGTGCACTCTGCTTCGGTGGCCCGGGGTTTCACAGGTTCGGATCCTGGGCACGGACATGACACCAGGCCATGCTGAGGCGGCATCCCACATGCCACAACTAGAGGGACCCATAACTAAAATACACAACTATGTGCTGGGGGGATTTGGGGAGAAAAAGCAGGAAAAAAAAGAAGATTGGCAACAGTTGTTAGCCCAGGTACCAATCTTTAAAAAAAAAAAAAGTTAAAAAAACCCTCAACAAACTCAATTGCTAAGAGAAGGCTTCCTTGACCCTCCCCCCTTAGCAAAAAAATCCCTAAAAGGCAACAATTATCAAATGCTACTATGTGTTAGGCACTATGCCCAACTTTTCTTTTCTTTTCCTTTTTTTTGGTGAGGATGATTGGCCCTGAGCTAACATCTGCTGCCAATCTTTCTCTTTTTGCTTGAGGAAGATTGTCGCTGAGCTAACATCTGTGCCAGTCTTCCTCTATTTTATGTGGGATACTGCCACAGCATGACTTGATGAGCAGTGCTAGGTTTGCACCAGGATTCAACCTCTGAACCCTGGGCCGTCACAGTGCAGCGCCTGAACTTAACCAATATGCCACCAGGCCGGCCCCAACCAACTTTTTACATGCATTTTTTTTTTCCTTTAATTTCACAACAATCCCATGAAGTTAGCATTATCATCATTATTATCATCATTTTACAGTTGTTAAAATCAGTCCCAGAAAGATTAAGAAATATATGCAAGATCAAACAGCTGGTAAATGGTAGAAGAGGAACTCACTGAGATGGCCCCTCTGATACACTCCCTTTTCACACCTTATACTCTTTGGTAACATTTGCTAAATAATCACTTGCTTATTATTTGCTTTCCATACTAGAATGTAACTTCCATAGAGGCTGAAAGGGTGTTGTGAAAACCAATAAATAAGAAACTTCATTAAAATGGAGTCAGGAAGCCAAAATGGGGAGCTCTCAGCCCTTGACAGCTGGGTCCAACAAGAAGAACGTCCTCTTCTTGATGGGCAAGAAGCTCAGCCAATAAGAGGCTGTCACAACTCATCCAATGAAAAGCCACTACACTTCAAACTCTCAATTCCTCCAATGGACTCTTTGTTTACAATAGCCCTCCCAACTTCCTCTTTCCCTCTACAAAAGAGTTTCTCCTCCCCTTGTTGCTCTGGACTTACAGTTGGCTCTCCATGGTTGCAGATCCTGAACTGAAATTATTTGCTGATCCTTAATAAATCCATTTTTGCTGGAGAAGTAACTGGCTGTCTCTTTGTTTAAGGTCAACAGTGTTTACTTTGCTCACTAAGATGCTGTGCTGGTGCTGGGAACACAGAGGTGAGCAAATGTTTCTTATTGAATGAATGAGCGCATGACACACCAAATCATTTCTAATGCAAAGAAGAGAAAGACTAACTAAAAATGATCATGTTGCTACCTATACAATTCAAGCACTGAATTTGGAAAGCTGAAATAGGTATAACTTATTATTAAGTACTATATGAAGTCCAATCGAGTCCATAGTAAATATAATCTGAATAGGAAATCTATGAAGTGTGTCTTTAAGGAAAGGCAATGCAGTGTGTACATCTAACTCTACACTGGAACCTGTCAGTAAGAGCAGTTGCTCAGAGCACTCTTTGAAAATTCAGTTCTCCATAGCTTTCAGACTAGGCTTGATAGCTCCCAACTCCAATTTCAAAGTATAAACACATTTAAAATCACATTGAAAAATTACGTATAATTAAAGTAAAATTGTTTCAAAGACCCACAGAAGATCAACCTCAATGAATACAGCTAATCCTTGCATCTAAACAGTGAGTATTACTCTGTATTATATTGGGAAATCTAATCAGAATGATTGCAAATTTTCTTGAACTTAATATGAAAGGCCAGTTCCACTGACTCTGGGGACTGGTCAAGGTCAGCCCTAGATTTCAAATTCTCATAATCCATGGTTAAACGTGAATGGAAACCTGATTTAAGTCTTTATTTCAACATCCTACCTCATTAAATCTGTGCTGCAATTGAAGAACAAAATAAATATGTCTTGTTTCATATTCTTCCTTTCTACCTTTCTATAACAAGGTGGTTAAAGAGTACTGAAATAGCCAAAGGCATGAAGCAGCCTGCTTTGAAAAATTTTCAAGGAGTACAAATATTATACTTCAAATTGCAAATGATAAAGGCCAATTATACTAGATCAGTATTTATGTGAGGACAACAAGACAAAAGTCTGTAACCTTATTGTTAGCAATATATCTATTTAGATACACACACAATAAATATGAACCATATGAACAAATGAAAATATGGAAGACCTGGGAAAGATTCAAGGACATCTTCCTTCAAAGTTCCTTTTCTTATCCATGGGATCCTATTCTTCCATATTCTTATTCATAAGTATAAAATGGATACTTTATATTTTTCAAAACCCATGCCTTATTAGACATACATGAGCTTTGTTCAGCTATCAGAAATGTTAAAAGGGAATATTAGTCTCTGATCAACATCTCTACATCTATGAAGCCTTATTGATCATTTCCATGTTTCCCACTAAATCTCTGAGGCCTTACTCCATCTTACCATATTACCTGTCCCTCCATTACGTACTTCCCTGTTAAAGCACATGGTTTCTTCTATCTTGAATTTCATATATATTTATGTACAAGTCTTCCTTTTTAAAGCAGAAGCTCACTCTGGGCAGGATTTTCATCTGATTAAATTTTGCCTCCCCCTCTCCCAGCACTCTTTATAATGGATGCACATAATAGATAGATAGAACAATTCATTTCACTAATAAATGAACATGGCTGTTTGTGGGTAAAATGGAGTCAGGTGCTAATATATATTTGCTTCCAACATAGACTAACATGAGACATGCTCATTAATGCTAAAATGTAATAAGTGAAGTGAAAACTTGAAACAACAAGTGTATATACATTGCACAGCATGAACAGCTTGAGAGGAGTGTTATTACTTTAGTTATTCAATATTTCGATGTATTTTGTATCCCTTGAGGTCTCCCACACACTGTACTTGGAGATAATCATAGATATCATTCATTTTTCTTTGCTCAATATGGACTTTAGAGAAGTTACCATTCATAAAAATCAGCAAGATGTCCTCATAAAAGTAAGCCAAGTAGGCCCTTGAATTTGAGACATGGATCATTCTCTTTGTTATGCATCATGGATTGTTCTCCTTATAGGTCAATCTACAAGTTTTTTCCCCTCCACATCCTTCCAATATTAATTATTCCTTCTTCTCTCTGGCCCAGATCAACTATCAACAGGTTGCTTGGTCATGTCTATCTGAAGAGAATGGATAAGGTAACCAGACTGACATCATTTAATATTTTGTTCCCCAGCTTAATCATCCTACTTAGTCCAAATCTTTGGCCACAAAAGCGGTTCATTATGTTAGCTTTTAAATAAAGAGACAACTAATTAAACCAAAGTAATTCAAAGAGCTTAGAATATTGAAAGACATACAGATACTGGTAGAAGAGCCTACTTCAATAGAGGGAACATATTTAACAAAAATTTTCCCTCCAGTGATAGACATTTTACCAAAAGCTTAAAATAAAATGCATTATTTTATGCATTACAGTATGAAAGTCAAAAGCTCATGAAAGCACAAAAGGTTGATGGTTTAAGATTATATTACTCTAAATAGAGAAGGAATTGTTGCTGACATCACCTTAAATATATTGCATATTGACATGTTTTTGAAGGAATTACAGTTCTGTGGCATGAGTCAAAATCAAATTTAGTTCAATCAGCTGCAGCATATATTTAAAAAATAAAAACATATTAGGATACAAATATATGAAAAGGCCTTCATCAATCTTGCTCTTTATGTACCAAATTTTTAAAACCCTACTTATTTGCAAGCAAAAAACATGTATATTGGTGAAATTGTGGGATTATGCATATATTCATAAAAAGAGTAGTGTCACACAGAAAAAGATTCCTGACTACTACTTCTTCAAAGTTCACTGAAAAACGGGAGGGAGGGACCTGCCCCTTTAGAAATTCAGTACTAAATGTTTAAACCCATAAAATGAAAAGTCACCAAGATTTAAACATAAACAACAAAGAAAAAAGAGAGAAAAAGAAACAAAAGAATTAAGTCAAACACTCTGTAAACTGAATTCAGACTTTAGGGTTTTAGAGGGCATTAATCTAATACATGTCAAATTAGATTTTCGAATTCCATAATATTTGATTTCTTTTCTAGAATTGGTTTACCCTCAATCCCAGAAGTTTTTCTTTCAAAGATAAACTACAATTCTAAGTGAGATTTCTATTCAAGTAGGAGCTCTATTGTTGTTTTTAAAAAGTATTTATGAATCATATTTATGATTTTACCCTCCCTAAACATTACTTTTGACTTTAATAAAGCCAAGACTGATTTAAGAACTAAAAGATGGTTTAACATGGATTAAATAATACTCATTTAAAAACAAGGCCACTTGTACACTATTTGTCAACTAAAATAATGTCAGAAAAGTTTTCAGACATCTGGGAATTTCTTCCAACTTAACAACTACCAGCAACACCAAAGTCATCCACAAATTTCAGGATAAAATAGGTCTGCTTTTGCAATGTAACCCCCAAAATACAAGGAAACTTCTCTGTCTTTGCTGTAGGACTATAACCTTTAACTTGAAAACACCATGACTATGGTCCAGTCTACACCAGGAAGAATTTGCACAGCAGCCTAGGATTTTCAGCAGTTAGACCATTTGACCTTTCCTTCACACCCTGCTTAATGGGGCTTCTCACTAATACCACTCCTGAACTTAAAGTCACAGAGTGAGATCATCCAACAGAAGTCCTTCAGGCCAGTTCAGTCACGCTGAAGTGGTGTTAAAACATAAGTCTGTGGGTTGTTCAAAAGCAAATGAAAGATTGTAGCAGGATATCCAAATATGCAGTTGTTGGATAGTGAGTAGATCTGGGGTAGTTTCAAAACAGGAGAGCAGAAGAAATACCTTTAAGAATTGGATAGTGAGTAGATCTGGGGTAGTTTCAAAACAGGAGAGCAGAAGAAATACCTTTAAGAATTTTCTGGAATATGTTTTAACAATACAAAACAGGAGTGGAAACTAAAGCTGAAAGAAAAACTGGATAAAGCAATAACAAAAGAAATTGTTCATTTTGGGCAGAGACTCTGGGGACCAGAGTTAAGAGGTGGAGTTGTAAAGCATAGTTAGCTCTTGAGGCAGTGCAGATATATATATATATATATATATATATATATATATATATATATATAATGTCACAAGTGTTCAAAGTGTTATTGATACAGCATCGGTATTTTCTGCAACATCAGGTAATCAGAACACAATAACTCTTAGGAGCACCCTGAGATTTCTAGCAGTATGTGAACATGTGTGTACATGAGCAGATGCCTGTAAATGAGTAGAATCCCTCTTCTGCTGGGCCCTCTCAAAAAAAAAAAAAAGATTCTAGAACTAAAAAAAATAGATAAATCTCTTTACACAAGTAAGTGTCCCACAATTTGGTATTTATTTTGGCAATGAAATATCAATTAGGATATAAGGAAGAACCATGTGAAAAAAGGTAATAGCTATTTACACTTACACACACACACACACACAGTGAATGTGTGGTATCCATTATAGCTTAAATATTTTGATTATCTTTCTGGTTAAAGAAATAATAAGAGAAGTATCAAAAAGATTCTTCATCACAAAAGAAGTCAGAGAAGACAAATTAAGCTCATGAAAATCAGAAACTCCAAAGGAGAATCTATATGAGATTACACCACTGGTAACAACAGTGGAACATTTGTTATAAGAAAAGTAGACAAGCCTTGGACCAGTGATCAGGAAGTCCTTTAATTTGATATAATAAGAACAGCTTTACATACCATAACATGCTGGAATTACTACCCTTTAGAAAAGAATCTCTGGGTGATGTCAAAAGACAAGAAGGATGAAATGTGGCTTTGTAAAGACTGTTTAAAGATGGAAACAAAAGACAAGTCCGTCCTGAAGAAGGAGAAAAGAAGGGAGAGAAAAAATAGCCAAGGTGGGAACAATGAAACCTTGCAGGTGAATACTATCACAGACTACTAACAGATAAGACTCACAAATCCCCAGGCTTTTTGTTCTACCTTGAGTTCAGGAAAATGATTAATTTATTGTACAACTATTTAGCAGAGACTAGGTGCCAGGCACTATATAAACAGCAGGGATATTGGAATGAAGAAGACACACAAGGACCCTCCTCTCTCAACGCTCGCACTCTAGTGGGGATTGAAACACAACAGACAAATGAATGAGATAACTTTTGATATTGATAATGGCTTTAAAGAAAATAAAACACGTTGATGTGATAATAAGTACTAGGGAGGAACTCAGGGAAGGTCACTGAGGAGATGCCATTTAAGCTGACACCTGAGTGACAAGAAGGAGCCAATCCAGTGAAGACCGGAGGGGATGTTCCAGACAGCACATGGCTAGTGCAAAGGCCCCAAGGAAAAAAGAGGGTTGGTGTGTTTGAGGACAGAAACTGTGTTGCTGACGTGTGCTGAATATGGGGTGTGGTAGAAGATGGGGTAAAGTAGGAAGGCAGAGCCAGATAATAGGACCTTACTGGTGGATAAGGAGTCTAGATTTTATGCCAAGAGCAAGAGAAGACAACAGATGTTTTAAAACTGGGGAAGAGTTGGGGGAGAATATGGTGACACAATGTGAAGTTTATATTCTATTTTTTTAAAAAATTTATTTTTATTGCAGTAACATTGGATTATAACATTATATAACTTTCAGGTGTACATTGTAATATATTTAGAATTTTGTGTAGATTACATCATGGTGACTTCACCACCCAGAAGACTAATTACAATCCATTACCACACACATTTGCCTAATCATCCCTTTTGCCCTCTTCCCTCCCCCCTTCCCCTCTGATAACCAATAATCCAATCTCTGTTGCTACGTTTGTCATTTTTACAAAATTTATATTCTAAAAAGATTACTTTAGCTGATGTGTAAAGTCAACTTCAGGGAGATCAGAGTAGAAGGAGGGTAGCAAATTAGGGGTTAACAGCAGCATAACAGGCAAGAGTTGATGGCACCTTGAATTTGGGTAGGGATAGTGAAGGTGAAGAGAAGTTGATGGACTCATGACATATTTTGAAGGTAGATCCAATAGGATGTGATAACGAGTTAGATATGGGGAAGGGGAGATGGTGGAAAGAAAGAAATCCAGAAACACTTAATCCACGAGCCATTTACAGAAATGAGAGAGATTGAGGGAGGAGCAGTTTAAGGCTGAGGAGATCAAGAATTCTATTTTGCATATGGTAAACTTGAGATGCTTATTAGATGGCCAAGAGGAGACATCAAATAGACATTCTGATATATAAGTCTGGTATTTGGGGGAGAAAGAGCTGAAGATATCAATTTGATAGCAGATGCATTTTGATACTACATAAATTGGATGAACTTTCCTAGGGAGTTACTATAGACAGAGAAAAGACCAGGACCCATGACCAACCCCTTCGACACTCTAACATCTAGAACTCAAACAGAGCAGAGAACCCACATAGGGAACTGAGAAGGAGCAGCTGGTGAGGTAGATGAAAACCCCAGAGATGGAGGTATCATGGAAATGAAGAGGAAAACATGTTTCAAGGAAAGAGTGATCAATTGTGTCTTGTACTACCAAATGTTTGAGTAAGACAAGGATAGAGAAACCACCACTGGCTTTGGCAAGATGGAGGTCACCGGTGACTATAACAAGAGCAGAGTCAAGTTCTAAGCAGAGTGCTAGGGA
Source organism: Equus caballus (assembly GCF_041296265.1). Classification (NCBI taxonomy): domain Eukaryota; kingdom Metazoa; phylum Chordata; class Mammalia; order Perissodactyla; family Equidae; genus Equus; species Equus caballus. The sequence goes on along the minus strand of NC_091685.1, from coordinate 92,296,412 downwards.
GGCTTGATTAGAGTAAATTAGGGAGGTATGGTGCTATAAGGAGTGAAGACTGGGACAGCTGTCTCAAATTTTGCTTGCTTGGAAGAGAAACTGAAATGAGGCAGTGGCTGGAGGGGAACTTGGAAGGTGTCATAAGAGCATGACCCAGTAGAGGTCCACACTGAGTCCCATTCTAGTTTCCAAGCTAAGTACAAATATCTGGGATGAAAAGCAGGATCTGGAGTTATTTACTGAGTCACTGGTACAATAAACCCTTAATGAAACATTTACTGAACATCTACTCAATGTGAGGAAATGCAGTAGGAATCAAAATAGAATTAAGGATACAGGCTCAGAATTTCAGCACCTGAGCTCTTCGTAGGAAGCAGAACCCTAATCCTAGGCTTGTGGAATTTGGTTCCAAGGAACTAAAAAAAAATGGTCTAAGCTTCAGGTCCCACTGGACTTATTGTGGCTCACATCTGATGACAGACAGATGAATGGACAGACTATCAACAAGAGCTCCTACTCTCCACACACATACAATGTTTATCAGTCTGGCCTTGCAAATACTTTTTTCTTTAGATTTTTTCAACTGGAGGTTAGTACCTTTTTACCACCTTCAGCCATTTCACCTACCCCTCACACCCTTGCAGATATTAAAGAAAGAAGAAGAATGGAAAAAAAAATAGAAGTGAAACTAACATGTAATAAAGCTTACATAAAATATACGTTGACATTTAGGGAATATATATTTATATATAAAAGTGTAAAGAAGGTTAGTAACAAGAAAAATACCCCAAAAAGAACAAAGAAAAAAATGAAGCTATCAATGAAGGAAAGAAACTGCACACACTGAAGGGCCCCAAGACTCAGAACAGCTAAAATTTATTTTCTGAGTAAAGAGTCAGAGAGGAAAATCAGACAGTCACTGGGCCATGATTAATCAGTATTTTTCTTAGAGATCATGAGCTACTCTAACAGCAGATGAAAACAGTCTCCAGGTTGGAAAGCCCTACTCCATCCTGTTGTCCTCACTGCCACTAGCTACTGGTCCCCTAGTAACCCTCAGTGCTCTGGCAATCCTCTCATCCTCTCTCTGCTCTACTCCCATCCTCCTCCCAAACTGTGATCACCATCTGGCTTGATTCATCTTCTGATTGATGACGGATGAGTTAATTATAGAAATAAAGGCAAGAATCTGATACAAGGAGGGAAGTCAAATATGAACAAAAGAGCAGGGACAGAGCCCTTTTCCTATGGTCCCCTACTAATAAGTTTTGTATTTCCCTGTGCCCAGGAGGCCTGCATGAGCACTTCTGGTGAGGGAAGGGAGGAGGAGAGAGCGGGCATCACTTACTGCAGGCCTCTTACATGCCAGCAACTCTGCTTAGGCTTCTCATGTTTCCACATTTGTTCCAGACAATAACCCTGAGTTGCCTAAGGATGAGGAAACTGTGACCAAAAAAAATATGAGAATTTTGCCCACATTCACATAACTAGATAGAAAGAACTGGAGTGTGAAACCAAGTTTGTCTGACTCTAAATGCCATTCTCTTCCCATTATAAAACACTGTGGGGTGGATTCTGTATGTTTAAAATATATTAAGAAGAAATTATGTGAAAAATAAGTAAAAATACATAAATGTAATAAATTTGTGATTTGGGGTGCTTTGAATCAACATTTTTTGTTGAGACTGCAAAGGTCAACTAAGCTAAAAACTAGATCGAAAAAAACTTTATGAAACATTTTTTAGAAACCAGGTTAAAGGGTAATAATTAGGTATTATGCAGGTCTGTTTAGAATGGAATAAAGATTTACATCTACATAACCACTGCAAAAGAGGTATAAACAGGCACACACACAATCATTATCTTTAGAATTAAATGAGAGGAAGTCGCAGACATGATACACCATTAATACTTTGGTGTGTATTTCCTAAAAAGACAAGGACACTCCTCTCCATAACCACAGTAAAACTTGCCAAATTAGGAAATTATCTTGATATTGACACTACTATCTACCACCAAATCCACAGTCCCATCAAATTTCACCAATTGTCCCAATCTTTTCCCAATCTAGAATCATGTTTTGCATTTAATTGTCATGTCTCTTTCTCTGGAACAATTCCTTAATCCTTCATGCCTTTCATAGCCTTGGTATTTTTGAAGAACACAGGCCAGTTATTTCGCAGAGTGTCCCTCTGTTTGGGTTTGTCTGTCTCATTCTGTCTCCTCACTCAGAAGTGATGCTGTGCTCTTCTCAATCTACCACATCAAGAGGCAAATGCTCCATTACTGGGGATGTTCACTTTGATCACTAAGTTAAGGTGGTATCTTTTAGGTTTCTCCTCGGTGAAGTTAGTATTTTCCCCTTTTAATTTTTTTATTTTTATTTATTTATATTTTTTTTCATGAGGAAGATTGTCCCTGAGCTAACATCTGTGCCAATGTTCCTCTGTTTTGTATGTGGGACACTGTCACAGCGTGGCTCAATGTGCAATGTGTAGGTTTATGCCCAGGATCTGAACCTGCGAACCCTGGACTGCCGAAGTGGAGTGCATGAACCTAACCACTATGCCATGGGGCTGGCCCCTATTTTCCCCTTTTTAATTAAAATACTTTGAGAATACTACCATCCTGTTCCTTTATTATCTTTCATGAAGTAGTTTTAACATCCACTGATGATTTATGCCTGAATCAATTATTAGTATTATTCCTATGATAGATGCCAAATGGTAATTTTCTAACTCCATCATTCCTTCAATGTTTATTGCCTAGCATTCTCCCCCATTGACTTATTTATTCATTTATTTATTTATATCAGTATGGACTCCTGGGTTCCTGTTTTATTCAGTGGGGTATAACCTTTTACTTTTACTATCATTACCCCCTCCCAAGGCCCAGTCCTAGTCACCTCCTTAGCTCAACCACTGACTAGGTCCAACACCCCTCTTGGTCCTGACTACCTCCTCAGCCCTGGGCCCACAGGCCACCCCAACCCCAGCTGCCTCAAGGGAAGAGAACAAAACTATTTTTAAATTATTTTTTTTAAAAAAAGACTTGAGGAAAGAAAGGGGGAGGAGGAGGGAATAGGAGAAGAAGAAAGTTGTCTTTTCTTTTTAAGCAGTATGCGTAGTGGTTAAGAGCATAGACTTGGGACCTAGATGATTTGGGTTCAAATCCCAGCTTGGCCACATACTAGCTGTGTGATCTTGGGAAAATTTAGTAACTTCTCTGTGCCTTATTTTCCTTTTCAATAAAATGGGGATAATAGTGAGTTACAATCCATAAATAAGTTAATATATATATATATATATATATAAAGCACTTAGAAGATTACCTGGCACAAAGTAATCACTATAGAAGTGTTTGCTCTTACTGTCAGTAGTAGTTGTAGGTGTGATAGTCTTCGTTCTATTGAAATTTTATTCTGATATATAGGTGTGGGTTTATTTATACTTATCCTATTTGGGACTTGGTGAACTTCTTCAATCTAGGGATTCACATCTTACTAATTCTAAAAAATTCTCAGCCACCCTCTCTATTTTCTCTTTCTGGAACTCTTGCCTGGAACTAATTTTCACATTAATTTCTAGGCTTGGAGTTTCTGGTCCCATAAATATAGTATAAACTCATACTCGACAACCACCTGTGGTTCAGGCCTGGCATTTCTACTTTGCACAGGAGACTTATTTTCTTCCATTCGAACTTCCAGACTAAGATAACCCCGTCACTTATCTTGGCCAATGAGTAGAGTTTTCCCCAGTACCCCTTTCACTGACGGGGCACCTTTCAGGTCCCCAAGTTTGTCCAGTGCTCTCAGTCCAGCTAACTGCCTTGAATATGCCCAAACCACATTTCAGATAGCTGTGTGTATACTTAGCACCTAAATACGAAGGTATACAACATAGTTATATGTAACATATAACTATGAAGGGATATAACATTCTTGTGTGTATACTTGGGTATTTGATGATTATCTTTTTGACATAAATTCCTAGAATTGGAACTGACCCACCAGGAGCAGGCTGACCAGCACAGTGTTCACCTTTGGGGAATCTGGAGCTAGAAAGATGTAAGTTCAAATCTTGACTTTATCATTTAACAACTGAATCACTCTTGAGCAGGGGGACACAAACTCTTTTAATTTCTGGTTTCCTCATTTATAGTACAGGAGTCATAACAGTTATTGTGAGGACAAAATATAATATATACTAGGTGTTTAGCACAGCACCAAGTCCATGGTAGCTTTGATAGATGCTATTATTATTGCTGTTATTATTCTAAGTGTTTTCAATTTTGATTCATACTGTGAAACTACCATCTAAAAAGACTGTATCTACTTACACACTTACCAACAGGTCTTGTCAATCTTGTTAAGCTTTGCTAATTCTATAGATGGAAAATATTTTTATTTGCACTGATACGATTAGCAGTGCAATTGTACATCTTTTCATAGGTTTATCGCTCATCCATAGTTGTTCCTCTATTAATGGCCAGTTTAAGATCTTTGCACACTTTTCTCTTGGTATATGTATTCGTTTCTTCTTTATATGTAGGGTTTGTTTATATATTAAAGATAAAAACATCCTTGTCTATATTTTGGTTCTTTGTTAGAGTGAACTTCAGATAGTGAAAGCACTTCCTTTACACAGAGTGAATTCACTGATGTATCACTGTCTCAGTTTCTCTTCATTCTAAACAAATTCACCCAAAGCTTTTAAAAATTACTTTTCAGTCCCTGTTAAGTAGCTGTGGTTCTTATTTTTCAAGATAGTTTCAAGAATGCCCTTGCATCTTTCTATTTCCAGATCTACCATCTTGGTCCATGTTCACCTCACTCATGTCATTTATGATTTGATAGATTTCTACTTTTCAGGCCAAGGAGTCCTAATCTTTCACTTTGTCTTCATATGTCAATTCCTCTTCCCTCTCTCCTACTCCTCTGATCATTTTATAATGAATTGGTAACCACAATAATGAAATTTACTGAGAAAACTAAATTTTGAGATGCTGCCATAACTAATGGAGTCAGAGAAATGATGAAAAGGGCTTTAATGAGGTTTGAGATACGGTTGGAATATTACAGATAGAAAATCAATTTGGAAAATGCTGTCAGCTTCATCCACAGGGGAAAAAATTATTTAAACACACCCACATCTAAAGGACAGGAATAAGTGTGAAGGCAATGATGAACTGAGAATTGTTTTATACTAGAGAAAAATAGTTCTTTTTTATCTACCTATATCTCTGTATCTCTATATCTATCTATTTATCTACCTATCTATCGTCTATCTATCTATCTACCTATTTATCATCTATCACTATTTTGCTATCACTTTTTGTTAAAAGCCTAACTAGGTAAACACCCAAACACCCTGAGTATTCAAATTCTGGAAGGATTAGTGAATAATTAAGCATTTGACTTTATAACTAGTTTACCCTTAAGTCTACATAATCTTGGATGTAGAAGAAAGAGTTTTATGGGTCCTTTGTATTACCACTTACAAAAACAATGCATAATTTTGGACATCCGATATGACATGTTTTATCTTCCTCAAAAGAAAAACTGAATTTTGTGGATTCAGGACTGATGAATACTTTGGAGAAAAGTATATCTTTTCCATAAAGTCATTAATGTCATATACTGCACATAATGTAAAGCACAGTATTTATCAAAGAGAAATTACTGTTTAAATAGATTATCAGGTCACAGAACAATTAGAAGCTGCAGTGATCTTAAAATAACTCTACTGAGACCTGGAAAATGGCTTCAAGTCTGGGTTATTTAAGCATTCAACAGATTCTCTGTTCTTAATCTTTGAAAATAAGATGAAAACTGTGGGCTTTCTCTCTAGAAAAATCCATATACAGTTATAGAATAAATTTTATTAAATAAAATAGAATAAAATAAAAATAAAAGAATAAACTTTTATTAAAGCTTTTAGAGTTTACTAGGATTCCAAGCCTCCAGCCTAAGGAACTCTTGTTCTAGAAGAAATTTTGTTTTTAAGATGAATACTAACTACCTAATACACGAACTACTCTCCTGTCTCTGCCTCAGGTGCTCCATCTACTTGTTCTGGAGTGCAGAAGACGTAAAATTTCACTGTAAGTGCCAACTCATCCATAAGCTCATCATCAGTGCTTTGTAAAGCAAAGCCTTGTCAACCCCTAAAACTCACTGCTGATGCACCCCCTACCTGACCTCCACTTTCAGCTATGGAGAAGTTCCAAAGAGCATCCTGACTGACTATATTGGAGACCTAATGATTTGCCAGAGCATCTTTTGCAGTTCGACATATAAGAAACCAACTACCCCCAATCTGCTCAGTGGCCAGTTCCTAGGATCCTTCCTTGTGAGTTTACCATGCAGCTCTGGTCTCTCATACATAAACTTGATTCACTGTGGTGGCAAACCCTTTCCTGTCCCTCACTTTCCCTTTACAAACTACCAGGAAAACTCAGTGTATGCAGAAGTTGTACTACCACAAGTAAGGCTGAAAGTATACCTGAAAAAAGAAGTCACCTTTCCAGCTCCAAGCCTCTTTCACACTAGATAATAGTTTAAAAGGGGAGAAAAAGTAACTTTTGAGAGTAGCAGATATATATTTACTCAAATACAAATACAGCATACTCCAAGATCAAATATAATTTATTTAAACAAACAGCTACCATACCAGACTCTATTAATTGCCTACCTAATAGCCATTCCCACCTTTTTTTAATGCTAACAGAAACCTGTTTTCTTTGGGGCAACAATATGTCCAATCTAGAATATGACTCATCACTAGTCTAAACCAGTCATGTCTAACTAACATGAGCTTCAAATGCACCCCACAGATAGCCAAGACTTTGGTTCCCCTTGACCCGCGGGGCAGAAGGACAGGGCCTAGGGCAGCAGGAGCACTCTGTTTACACCGAGGATGTACAACAAATGTTACATTTCCTACGTGTGCCACAAACGGAAGGTCAAGAAGCATAGTTCAAAGTCAAATTCTGTTCCCTGTGATACTCACCCCATGTCCTTTCCTTACAGCTAACAGTAACCCTGTGATCGAGTTCTGGCCAATGAAATATTAGAGAAAGTCTGCTGAGAGCCTCTCAGAATGCTTGTTTTTACTAATTAAAAGAACAAAGATGAGAGGAAAGCTTTCTAGCAATGCCCTTGCTCTTCCATCCTACCTTGAACAAGGACACAATGCCTGAAGCCACAGCAGCCATGTTGTCACTACGAGGCAACAAATCATGAGGATAAAAGACCAACAGCTAAGTAGAGCAGAGCAGAGAGATGGAAAGAGCCTGGGACTCGATTACATCATTGAACATCAGATTCAAGATCAGCAATTGTCTACTTCCCATCTTTTTGTCAATGGGGATAAAAAAATACCTATACTGCTTAAAGTCAACTGATGCACCGTGGTGAACGGGAAATTTTAAATGAACGTTTTTTCTCTGAAGCATCCTATAGTTCTCAACTTTGTAGGAATATCAGCCCTTCTGTTCCTTCCTCCCAGCTTATCTAGTGCTTTGTTATCTTTTAATGCCCCTACCACTTTGAGCCTTACTAGGGTGACGCCAGGTTTAATGCTATGAATTTCTATTGTACTCTTCATAGCTCAGAACTTAAAGTCTTCAAGAAATTTTAGTCTATTATGGCAGTACTGTGTATAATTTTGCAACTATGTGGAAATTCCTAGAGCCCTTGTAAATCCTTACATTCAGGGTGTATTAGTCTGCTCAGGCTACCATAAGAAAACACCACAGACTGGGTGGCTTAAATGACAGAAATTTATTTCTATGTTTTGGAGGCTGGAAGTCAGGGATCAATTGGCCAGCAGTGTTGATTCTGCAGAGGCCTCTCGCCTTGGCTTGCAAAGAGCTGCCTTCTCGTTGTGACCTCACATAACCTCTTCTCTGTGTAGGCACACACCTCTGGTGTCTCCTTCTCTTCTTATAAGGACATTAGTCCTGTTAGATTAGGGCCTCACCCTTATGACCTCATCTAATTTTAATTACTTCCTTAAAGGCCCTATCTTCAAATACAGTTGCATTAGGGGTTAGGACTTCAACATATAAATATGGGAGAAACACAATTGGTTCCATAACACAGAGCTTGGGGTATTAAAAAAATTTTTTTTAAACCTCTGAACTAAAAACCTGGGAGCAAATATCTTTTCACATATTCTGAAAGATAATTTAACTATTTTTTTCCATATATGAGACACACAGAGAGAGGAATTTTCAAATGGTAATATACAGGCAAACGCTCAGGAATATTTGGATACTCTCAACCTATTTATAGATATACAAGCCATAAACATCAACTAGTGTTTCTCAGTAAATGAAAAGCAGACTCCAAAAATGCAAATTTGGAAGTCTTTTTAAGAAATAAGTGCAATAACACTCTTGTTCCCAAATAGAAAAAAATGGTGTTTAAAAATGGTATGTTAACAAAAATGCCACATTTGTCAAACTCAAAACACTATATAACGTATGATTCAATTTATACAACATTCTGGAGAAGTCAAAATTACCGGACAGAAAACAGATCAGTGGTTTCCAGGGGCTAGGAGGGTAGGTGGAGGGACTGCCTCCAAAGAGGCAAAGGAAAACTTTAGCATTGATGGAATGTTCTACATCTTCAGTATGGTAGCGCTTACATGACTATAAACATTTGTCAAAACTCGTAGAACTGCACAATAAAGAGTGAATTTTATGTAAAGTATACTCTAGTTTTTAAATGGGGGGAAATGATACATTTATGAACTGATATGAAACCAAAGAGTTATTCTGTACTGGGTTAATCCACACTTGGTAACCAGTCAAGAACCCTAGAAACAGAGCAGTCACCCACATATGATGTAAATTTTTAAGCTGTAAATGTCTACGGCAGAAAAAATCTTGTGTTGTAGGATACTGTGATATGTGTTCAAGACTTTTATAATTGTATAAAACTTATCTGAATTGTGTATCAAATTATTAGATTTAATTTGCCAATACGGGATCACAAAAAATGATATCCTTTGCTGTAGAAATAAGCAATTAAACTTACTATTTTATAGCATAATTGTGCCTTCCAATGGGAAGAAAGGCATATACGATATATTTGATAATGATAATTGCAGATGATGATGACTTACGTAACCTTAAGGAACATTTAACATTTCACAAAGTATCTCACACACATTGTCTCATCTGATTCTCACAGTAATTCAGTAAGGCTAGATAGGCTAGGTATTATTATTATTTTCCCCACTGTACAGATGAGAAAATAAAGGCCCAACAGGTGAGAAGACTTGTCTACAGTCCTAAAATTAGTATATATAGAGTCAGAAAATGAACCAAGATATTCTAACTCCAAATCTAATACTTTTCTCCATATATCAGTCTGCCAATTAAAGGCGCTATATCTCAAAACTCTCCAAATCTCTAACTACAAAGCCAACAAAAACTGGAGAAAACCCATATCAACCCTCAATGCATTTAAAAACCTTTACAGCATCTTAAATGGTTCTATAAAATTAAGATGAGAATGTAGCAGAGGCGGGATATTCTATAAGGCTAGCTACTGCCCCAACAAGAAGGAAGGGAGATACATACTGAGTTCCTACAGTGTATGAAGCCCACTGTTTTGTATTCAATCTCACAACAATCCCCAGGAGTAGGTATTATTATTATCTCCACTTAATATTCAGAATAATTTGGATCAAAAGATGTTAATTTACTTGCCAGAGTCACACAGCTTATAAGGGACAGAAACAGGATTCTAACCCAGTCTGCTGGATGCTGAAGCCCTTTGTCTTAGGACCCAAAAGAAAGATATTTTAAACCTACATCTTGCACAGATTGAGTAAAAACTTCAGTAGTTCCATAACTTTGAATCTCAATGTAAATAATAAATAAATAAATAAAAGCATAACTTGTTCAGAGCTTCTTCACCTTTAAAATGAGAATTAAGTGTTTATGTCTCCCTCCTTGACATATTTAAAACCTCTTTGGATGCTTTGAAGTGATCCAAGTTCACCAAAAGCAGGCGTTTTAATACTGGTGTCAACCTCTAGGTACCAGTGCAGTGCCCTGTAGCAAGGCCAGCCAGCCCTCGAGACCAAAAAGCAAAATGAGTCAAAACGAGTAGAAATAATTCCAGGAATTGTGATATTTCCCTTTTAAAATGTCACTCTGGTTTAAAATTACATATTGAATGCTTTAAAAATCTCAGTTTTATCTTGAAAAAAATCAGGATGCTTACTTATAAGATTAGAGAAGGAATGGCTTATTTTTTAAAACTTCTTACCCAGCACAGAATAATGCAGGCACTTGAGAAATACTTCCTGGTGAGGTTGCTGGTGATGATTAGATAGCTACTTGCACATTGATTTGTCTTTAGTGGATTTCATTATAACAAACATGAGGAAGAAAAATAATTTCCAGTTTCTACTGTTTTATATTGTCCCTTAAATCTGTGAGTTATCTGTTCCTAGGTGTGTATTTTTTTTCACATAGAATTGTAAGTCATTCACTTGCTGGAACAAAACTTACAAAACAAAATTCATTTTGCTTGTCAAGCGCAGATAAAAGGAAAAAGGGGAAGAAACAGTTTAAACGTAAAAGGCACCTTTTTCCTAACCCCTGAACTAGTTCACACAATAAAATGAATAATTTAACTTTCTGAAACTTCATATGTGCAGAACACTGCACACAGACCAGTGGCATTTTCACTTCAAATTTGTATAGTCTTTAGTCAATACACTTCATCTGCATTTCTAACACCCGCTTCAGTCAGCGGTGGAGTAGGCTGTTACCTCTATGGTCGTCTTTTATCTTTACTCCGTCCATCTAACAACAAAAAAAATTACATTATAGAATATAATTACTTGGCCTGAAAGAGATAGAGAGTAATTCACATGATCTTCTGAAAGGCATTTTCCTTTATCTTATCAAAAGGCAATTTTAAAACAAGTTACTAATTAACGTCACTCTTTATTGTATATATCTCCTTTAAACATTAATATTAATTTTTACAGCAAAAATAACAACATGACACCTCTACAATGAGTATCTGTTTTAGGAGCAAAGGAAAGTAAAAAGTTAAATGCAATGACTGATATCATTTGTAAAGTACACAAATATCTTTTCTATACTTATTATTGCACTGTTACTAAAATGATACTCTTCCAGCTTATCCCACCTAACACAACCTACATTAAAGTTTTAAGTATGTCAATGTAAATATCAGCCAAATTTTGACTGTCAGCGTCTACTGTCACTGACCGACATCATCTTTCCAATATTAAACAACTACATATGGAGGATTTAAGCAAAACACTTAAAGGCTGAGTTTCTTTGGTAAAGAAATTATCTTAGGAGAGGAGGAAAAATGGGGAGTAAGTGAGAAAAAAATTGGACTAAAACAGAACAATTTCTGGTTTATCATTATTCTGCTTATTTCCTTCATAGCACTTAATTATAATGTAATTTTTTTATCTATGGTCCATCTCCTTACTTGAATGCAAACTCCACCTGGACAAGGATTATGCCTGTCTTGTTCACCACTCTATTCCCAATGTCTAGCTTAGTTCCAGGCACACAGTAAACACCAAAAAATATTTCTTAAACAAATGAATTTCAAAATTTTCTACCAGAATGAATTGAAAGGGATTCTGAAGGACCAATTAAACTTCTCTATTTCCTTAAAATAAATATACATGCTCTGCATATATACAAGAAAAACCCATCATTTACCTAGGGTCATTATAGGATAATATTTTCTATATAAATTGATTTTCTCAGATAGCCAAAGATGATTTCTTTAAGATACCAAAACATTTTAATTCCAAGCATTTTAAACATGGGTCATTTAAGCATACATCATTATTTATTTCTCCACCTTGTTTTAAAAAAAGTAGGTTTCACATAATTTAATCATTTCTTGATGCCTTACAATGAAAATTATATATTAAAACTATTTTACATTCTGCCATGTAATATAGTGGTCCCCTCAGACGTTAGTGGAGTAGATAAGGCTATGTGTCCCTAAACCAAGGGGACCTTTCAATATAGACTTACATTAGTGATTTTGCTGTCTCTTTTCTTGCTTTTAACTTTCAGTATTTCACCTTCTAGGTGACTCTCTTCACTACAGTTTCCTGCTCCTAAAAAGTTATAAGATATTACCTAGGATGAATTAAAAGTTGCTAAAGCAATCATGCTTGTGAAATCAAAAACCTATAAGAGGAATATTATGAACATATTCAACTACATCTTTTTCTTTTTTATTCAAATGTAAAACTAGTCCTTACAGCCTTTCCATTCAGGCTAAGCCATTAGGCCATCACTCAGAGCAGGGTGAACATAGTTTACAGCATTAAAGTTATTACTCAGTTTTGACTGTCAAGTTAGGTTTATTTGAGTTCCTAGAGAGACAAGAATCTTGAAAGACATACTTAGTGTTCTTGAGAGAGAAAAGAATTTCCTAAAGTCTTCAAATTTCTATTACAGATTATGGGTCAAATTTGCTAGAGTTAAACACCAATCTTTACCACAAACAAAGAGAGAAAATTCAGGATATGATGCAAGGGAACTCTTAATGGCCCAGGGAGCAAGCAGGCTATGCTTCTAGAACTGCAGGAAGGAAAATTCAGAGAAATATGGAGGAAGAAGAGGATGGGAAGGTCAGACACTAAGATCTTTGTTTGGAAGGGATGGTGAAATAGAAATATCCAAAACCCAGAACGCTGAGTTAATCAACTGCTTGTTCAGGAATAGCTCCAGGGAGGCTGCAAATTCCTGGATGCCTCACTTTGGGCCATACCCAATATAGCTAGGAAATAATAGGAGATCCCTGGCAAAAGGAGGTTTCTAGATAAATGACCATTAAATACAGCTCCTGCACAGGAGATTTAGACATGTCCATGTGCCCCAGCAAGGAGATACCAAGGGCCACTTGAAAAAAATAGCAACCCAGGGGCTGGCCCAGTGGCGCAGCAGTTAAGTTCCCACACTCCGCTTCGGTGGCCTGGGATTCGCCAGTTCCGATCATGGGTGCAGACCTACACATCACTCAGCAAGCCATGCTGTAGCAGGCGTCCCACATATAAAGTAGAGGAAGATGGGAACAGATGTTAGCTCAGGGCTAATCTTCCTCAGCAAAAAGGGGAGGATTGGTGGCAGATGTTAGCTCAGGGCTAATCTTCCAAAAAAACCCCAGCAAACCAGAACTAATAATAAGGCTTTTTCACAACCCTTCTAGCCCATTCAAAAATCCTACCAGGAGCTGACATCAATTTCGTCAGTGTTCAGAACTCACTGAGAAATGCCTACAAGCCTGCACAGATGTTTGGCCTTGACTTCCTACAGGAACGTGTGTCCTACTCACCAGTAAAATACCCAACAGTGGAGGCCGGACAAAAACAGAGGTAAAAGTCAGATTTGGGAGCAGATATCTCCTTAAAGTCATAATTTAACAGTCCCAGAAGCACTACTTTCATTCCTAATGAAACCACTAAATAGTGAACTGTTGAAAAAACAATAGAAAGAAATTAAGCAATTTCTAGAGAAGGAATAAATTATTAATTCAAAGGAGGTTCAAACGTTTGGACTACTTCAAGGAAAGAAAAAGCTAACCTTTATGAATAAATAGATACATGGGGAAATCCTACTTATGTGGATTAATTTCAGAAGGAAAGAGTGTGGGTCAGGATGGAAGACTGAAAAGTTCAAATTATAGACTATTTTAAGAGAAAGAAACTTTTACTACCTTCTTTAATTTGAACTATCCTCTTTTAAACTGGAACTCCTTCAGCTTCATGATACAATGGAAAGTAAAGTGTATGAGAAATAATAGGAACTGGATTCTAGCTACGGTTCTTCTGATTAGAAGCTAGATAAGTTTGCACAAACCAATTGACATTTTTGACTCAATTATCTATTAGATGACTAAAACAATGACAGCTAACATTTATTATTTGCTAATGCACCAGACACTCTACTAAACATTTAACAAAGACTATTTCATTTAATCTTCACACTACATAAGGTTGGCACATTTGCTATTCCCAGGAACTGGGGGCACAGTGAGGAAATACAAACCCAGGCAGTCTGACTCCAGAATTAGTCTCATTTGAAACCTGAGTCTCACAGTACTGTGCCTGACTCACAAGAGAAGTGTGGTGCTTGCCTGAGAAAATATATGTACAAGAGCTTTGAAACCTGTAAGATACTATACATATATAAGTAACCAAGGGAACAGCCTGTGAGAATGCCCTGAGGCTGTAATGCGCTTGGTTCAATACATCCTGGTTGGAGGCACCATCTCCTGGCTGAACTAGTGCAAACATTTCCTAACTGGTCTCCCTGCTCCTGCCCTTAATCCTATAGTCCATTCAACCCAGCGGTCATTAAGAGGGATCATGTTACTGCTCTGCTCAGAACTCTAAATGTCTTCCCATCTGCTATGAACTGAATTGTGTCACCCCAAAATCCATATGTTGAAGCCCTAACGCCCAGTGTGACTGTACTTGGAGACAGGGCCTTTCGGTGGTAATTAAGGTTAAAGGAGGTCATAAAGACGGGGCCCTAATCAGAAGGACTAGTGCCTTATTAGAAGAGGAAGAGACATCAGATCTCTCCCTTTCTCTCTCTCAGTCTCTGTGAGGACACAGTGAAAAGGCTACCATCTATAAGCCAGGAAGAGATCAATCACCTGGAACTGAATCACCTGGCACCTTGACCTTGGACTTCCCAGCCTCTAGAACTGTGAGAAATAAATTTCTGTTGCTTAAGCCACCCAGTCCACGGCAATTTGTTATGGCAGCTCAAGCTGACTTATATACCATCTCAACTAGATTTAAACCCAAATGCCTTTCAATGGCCCACAAGGCCCTAACTATATAATCTGGCCCCTTGTTACATATCTGAATTTATCCCTATTGCCCACTCTGTTCTGGCCTTTTTCCAGCCTCAGTACCTTTGCACTTTGGGTTCTGTCTATATGGAACACTATTTCCCCAAATATCTTCATGGTTTGTTCCCTGACCTGCCTCAAGTCTCCGCTCAAACAATCTATGCAAGACTGTCACTTGTCACCTTTTAAAAAAATTGCAATCCCTCTAGCTTCCTTCTTATTTCCCCCCATTTCCTGCTTCATTTTCTTCCATTTGACATATATATACATACAAATAAATGTAACAACTAAAATATATAGATTTGCAACTAAAATATATAAAATTATATATTATATAATATATATTTTAGTTGTTATATCTGCTCACTAGAATGTGAGCTCCACGAATATTTGTCTGTTTTATACATTTCTGTAGGCTTAATACAAAGTAGGAGCCCAATAAAGTATTTGTTGAATGAATGAACTGGAGAAACCACAAGTTATGCCCACATGGAAGGTGCCTTGTGGGTGAAGACGGTGGCATGGGATGAAGCTGGAGAGGAAGGCAAGGAATAGATCATGCAGAACCTTGTAAACCATATAAGGGATTTTGGTATTTAGCCCAAGAAACATTGAAGGATTTTAAGCAGAAAAATGACATATCAATTTACATCTTTCAAGATCATTCTCACTGCTATATGGAGAACGGAAGAGAATGAGCTAAAAAAGAGATGAAGAAATCCAGAGCAACTTCCATCTCCAAGGTTAATGCACATTTTAGTGTCTCTCCATGTGAGGACGTGTACACCCTGAACATGTGCTGATGTAAAAATAAGTCATTGCTCACCTATCACAATTACATTTGCAGCTCCCAATACTATTTCTTGAAATTTAAATGTTTCTTTCCCAAATCTTTTCCTTCTGAATAAGCTCGGAAATAAAAATGTACTTACATAATGACGTTTAGCAAATTCTAATTACTTAGCCCCCATACATAATGTAGTCAGTACTTTGAGCTTGCGTAAAACATCTCTGAACAAGGTCCATAAAGGTTACAAGTAGCCTAATTTTCTGAGATTCTTTTAGCTATAAATTTGGCTAAGAGCTGGGGTAGTATGGGAAAGAAGATAAGTGAGAGAAACACTGGTGATTTAACCTCCAGTGTTCCCTTAAGGACAAACATTTGTCACCTTGACAGCAAGGTGAAAGGTTTGTGGCGAGTGTGCTTATAACAGGCCTTGCCCCACCTTCTCCTCCGTGGGGACCTGTGATTTCTGAACAGGCATTATCTGAATGGATGATGATGATGACGATGAGCCACAGGAAAGGCCAGGGGAGGAAAAGAGGTTGAGACCTGCATAACTCAGAGCCTCAAACTGAAACGCTGCTCCAGGGACCATCACAAAGATTTACCATTTGCTGCTCTTCTTCCTAAGGTTCCACTTGAGGCGGGAGTAATCAACCCTATAAATTATCACGGAACATTCAAACAGTGACCAGTGTTAACAGCACGGATCCCATCGCTAATAATTATGAGTGTGTTATAAAGCTAAAGTAGGTTCTAGCCATATAAATCTCCACTTTCTACACAAATCTCTAATTTTTAGGGTTTATAATTCTGATGTGAAAGTCTGCTGCAGGCTGAAACCAGGCAGTGAAACAAACCTGAGTTTTACTCTCAATAAATACAGATAACCCAAACTGACATTAATGTGATGACACTCATGCCCCAAAAAGAATAATGGGATCCCCATTTTGGCCTATAAGCTAAATTGTTTATACCATTTTCAAAGTAAAATAGAAAGAGGTATTTTGAAAGCTAAGAACTTTTTAAAAAAGAAATAAAGTTGCTAATTTATGAGCATTTTGGGTTCTAATTTAATTTCAGGAACCAGTGGCATTTATTTATGTGTTCTTTTAATGAAAGGAACTTCGTCTATGATACTATTTTATACTTTTACTTTAAAAAATACCTTAAGCTGAAATCACTACAAAATTAAAATCAAAGCTATCATTCATTCTATTGAAATAGTTTTCATCAGCTAGTCATCACTGACTCTAAGTACTGTCAGAAGGGTCAAAATTATTTTTAAGAAGAAAATGAATGTTTTAACATAATGAACTAAAAAATATACAATTAATGGAAAAGTAAGGTTACAAAGTATACCAAAAATTGTATGGGAATGGAGGAGAGTGGCAGTAGAGACATGGAGGCTGGAACACAGGATGAGATCAAAAGTTTTTTTTTTTTTTAAAAAAAAAGAGGGAAAGGAATTAATGGTCAACCTAAAAGAATCTATATTGGTTTAAGATCGATGTGTCCTTCATTCACGAAGAAAGAACAAATATCAACCATATCCACCCCTAGACACCTTTGGATGTCCCGGCATCACCATGTAAGTAATAGGTATCAAATCAAACAATCATCTCACTCAAAATTATTCTCTCGCCTAAACTCCCTGATTTTGCTCATGACACCACACTTACTAATCCTAAGATCTTTGAGTCCCCAGTCTGTTTATGTTCCTTGCATTTCCTAGCCTTTCTACCATAAAGATATCCCAGACGCTTTCATGAAAAACTTGGCCAGTAAAAGTCTCTAAGTAGGAAAACAGCATTATAGTTATGTTTAAAAAACAAGAGAGAGCCCTTTCTTATTAAATTCATGTTGAAATAAAATGATGACTGAGGTTTGCATCAAAATAATACCTGAGTTGAGGAAAGTGCATGGGGGTGTAGAGGAAACAAGACTGTCTTGAGCCAACAACAGCTGAAGCTGAGAAATGGGTACACAAGATTCACTAATATTATTTGATCCCCATTGTATAAGTTTCAAAGTCTCTAATAAAAAATGTTATTGCTGTTTTTAAGAGACCAGAGGTTTAGGAAAATATCATATCTAGAGACTAGATAAAAAGTCTAGATATAGGATTATAAAGAGGGTTTTGGCCATACTTAGGTAAATGGAAAGAGGAAAGGAACGAAAGGGAAAATTTCTCCTGTATGGTATAGCTGTCTCCCAATCATGTATAATACTTTATAAGTTCTATGAAACATCAGTCTTTTTCTTTAATTCTTGTATTTTGTAGAACATAATTTAGAGATACCATAGACCATAGGTAATTTATACATACCATAGCCCAAATTTAATAGAGTTCTGCTAAGATGTCAATAATATCGATAAAAGCAAATGAAATTTTTACTTGTTTAACTTTTATAAAAGAAAAACTATTTTTCAACAGAAGCAAAGATTAATATTCTGTATATAGAGACTAGATATATGTGTATATATACACATATTTTTACATTTACCTAAAATGAACATTACTATATTTTAATCATGTGTAAAAGTGTAACTAAAAAGTCTAATAAATAAATTTGCAGGCTTTTCATGTCAAATATACCTTTCTTGAAGAAATTCAGCTATGAAAAATATTAGACCAAGCCTCCTTCTATCTATTACTTGTCCCTTTTGGATTATTATTTTGGATTATACCAAATTTTGTCTATAAGATACCAATATTATAACTCATGATAAACTTAGCCTACTAGAAAGATTTTTACATAGAGAATCAGGAATAGTAAGATCCCCTTAGCCTTCTGGAATAAACATCACTATTTTCCCAAATTCTATCAATTCTGCAAGGCTTTTTCTCATACCGTCCCTTCCAGGAGGTAATCCCAATTGCTCATACTTTGGCTATTCTTTTACATATATTTTCGTACATATTTAACTACTACAGTGTAAGCTCTCTGAGAGCAGGATCTGTGCATGGAGACATCTTTGTACTCCTTTCAGTAGCTGCTGAGAACCTATTATCTTTAAAGTACTCAATAAAACGTGAGCTTTTCTAATGATAAGAACAATTGTGTATAAGAATATGGATGAATAAATATATATCTGAGTGTATATAAATACACTCCAGGAAGTTCTTTCACGAGTCTACCAAGCTCACAAAAATTCCACAAGTAAAAGTTATATATATACATATTTTAAATGTTACCTTAAAAAACATATTTTTACAAACTAGATATTTTTTCCTAAAATTCTAAGTTCATGACAAGTGAGCTATATTATCCAAATATTCCCCAAATAGATTTTTCTTTGAAACTATTCTTAGGTCTACTTAAGTTATTTTATGTTTAGTCCTTTGTTTTCATCTTCCTCCAACTCTGGAAGAGATACCATTTCTTTCTAGCCCCTACAGAGTATAACAAAGACAAACTTAACGCAGAGTACGAATTAGACAAATGAAAATTTGGTTAACAGTTGGCATAGCTAAGACTGTTAAATAACTTTTTGAGGGCTGGCCCCATGGCCAAGTGGTTAAGTTCATGTGCTCTGCTTCAGCAGCCCAGGGTTTTGCTGGTTCGGATCCTGGGTGTGGACCCAGCACCACTCATCAAGCTTTGCTGAGGTGGTGTCCCACACAGCAGAGCTAGAAGGACATACATCTAGAATATACAACTATGTACTAGGGGGCTTTGGGGAAAAGAAGAAGAAAAAAAAGAATGGCAACAGATGTTAGCTCAGGTGCCAATCTAAAAAAAATAATAATAACTTTTTGATAAATCACCATCACTTATCAAATGTTCTAACTGGCCTGATTATACTATAGGATTTCCTTGAATAGAGACAGTCTTTGCCTATGAATAGTATAGAATCTACGTCAAAATTATAATTTAAAACACCAAATAGAGGTGGTAAAAAGATCAACAAAGATGAAAACCAACAAACAAAGGGTGATAATTTCAACAGTGAAGAGCTTAGGCAAGAGACTAGTCAAAAGCTCTAAAGGAATAAATGGGAAAAATAAGAAGAATATAGTCTATCAATGATAAAGCTAGATTTATTCAAGGATGCCTGAAATACATCCTTCTGGGTTTTATTTTATTTTATTTTATTTTGGTCAGGAAGATTGGCCCTGAACTAACATCTGTTGCCAATCTTCCTCTATTTTGCATGTAGGACGCAGCCCCAGGAAGGCTTGATGAGTGGTGTGTAGGTCCACACTGGGAATCTGAACCTGTGAACCTCAGGCCGCTGAAGCCAAGCGCATGAACTTAACCACTATGCCACCAGGCCGGGCCCTGGGTTTTATGTTTAAATGTCTATTCTTTCATGAAATGATGATAATAAATGGTAGTTCTTATTTAGCAAAATAAGTAATTAAAAACATGAGGCACTCCCCAAAATTTCTTTTGAAATTTTACCTATCAGTGAAATCCAAATGCTAGAAAACCACTGACTAGTCAAATTACCAGGTAAGAAAGACCAGTCTTAGTGAAAATGCTTTTTCAAATGTGAAAGGGGTTAAAGCAGATTAAAAAATTTAATAGTCCCATGAGAACAGTTGTTAAATGCAGAAGAAGGCACACAAATTAAACATAAAATCATATTCAGACTTTGAAAATGAATTGACTTTCAGGTGCCTCTAGCTAAAACATTATACTGTTTTTCAAAGGACATCTCTTATACATATAAGGTTGTATCTATATTCCTGGCACTGTGAGCATTTCCAAAGGAGTGTTATTAATTTATCAAAATAGCACAGTGTTGAAAAAAGAAATCTACCATTATAAGTCAAAATTATGAAAATTACAATGTAACAAATAAGGAATGTTTTGGCTGTGCAGTAGTGTTTTTTCTACTACTTGACAGTAAATAGTCCTTTGAGTAACTAAAGGAGAATTGCAAATGAAATTCATGAGCACTTTTTAATAAGCAAATGCTTAGGTGCTGGATACTTAACCAACTAGTATC
Organism: Equus caballus; assembly: GCF_041296265.1. Lineage (NCBI taxonomy): Eukaryota > Metazoa > Chordata > Mammalia > Perissodactyla > Equidae > Equus > Equus caballus. The sequence goes on along the minus strand of NC_091685.1, from coordinate 92,275,782 downwards.
ATAACAACAAAATCCCTATCGGGCTGAACATGTATAGACAACTGACTTCAAATTCACTAGGGAAGACTGAAATAGTAAGTTGGGCTATATCTGAAATAAATACACAAAAATGAAGACAAATTAAAATATTGGACTCTAAGTTATATTCAAATAGATAACTGGAAAATAGTTTGTCAATTAAACATCTCTCTTTAGTGGAATCCAATAGAATTTTCTGCAGTGATGAAAATGTTCAACATTTTGTGCAGTACTGTAACCAGCAGTCACATGTGGTTATTAAATACCTGAAATGTGGCTAGTGTGACTGAGGAACTGAATGATTAATTTTATTTAACTTTAATTAATTAACTTTTGAATAGCCACACGTGGCTTGTGGCTACCATATGTTTGTTCAGCTGTATAGATGATAAACAATGAAAATACTAATGTATCTTCTCCCTCTCTGAACTTGGAAATAAGGGAAACGCCTTTACAGCAAAGACAAGCAAAATAGCCTTAAAATATTAGAACGTTTCCAACGTCAGCAAGACTTCACTTTAAGGTATGGTGAGTCAATAAAAGGGGAAAGTGGTCAGCAATGGGAAGCAGTGAGAAAGTACCTAAAAGCAACTCTTAAAAACATCTATCTAAGCACCATCTAGGAAAGAAGATCCCTGATCCAAATGATGCACCTGTCTGTTTCCAAGGGCAACATACCCTTGTTGTGGAGCCAGACACATTCACTTACAACAGCCTGATAGAATCAAACTTGTGAATTATCTCTCTACCTCTTCTTCCTCCAATTCCACTCCCACCAAATAAACTTATTAAAATTTCTTCCATGTGAATTTAACCACGAGGAGAGAAAGCACCAACCTAAGTGTCTAAGAGTTTCTCATAACTGTTTTTCCAACTCTCAATTAATAAATTAGCAATCTGCTGCATATATCACTATCAATGAGTAGATTAATGTGAGTCCATCCCTGTGCGATAGAGCCACAAAATTCGTGTTTGAAACAGGATCATAGTAAATTTCCAAAGTACAAGCCACCTATATCCCCAGCAATCAGGAGAAAATATCTTAAAAATGGATGGCTCAAACAGACAAAGAAAATAACAAATAATATTACTGGAAATGATTCTGTTTATGGGTGATATCAAGCCAAGAAAGACTTAAGCCAAGAATCTTCATGGTATCAATGGTGATTTGCAGCAAAGAAAGAAAAACTTCCTTAAGAACTGTGTAGCACCCAACTTCTCCTCCTTTAAAGAGAAAAACTTCCCCTTCTAGTCTGTATTTTTAAAAACATATATCAAAATACGGACTTTAGGTGACTCACTACTTACAGTTCCCATATAGAAATGAAAGGCCAGCAACATCTAGTAAAACTAAGACGGAGATACAGAATGCTATTTGAGATTTTCATTAGTTCATGATATTTTTGGCACTAGAAAACCCTTAGTGATTGTGGTGCCAGGTTGATAGAATTTTTTAAAAAGGCATACATGATGGAAGATCAGTTTCAAGACTGAGGAATGTTTGTTGAGATTGTTCTTTAGAGACATCTTGATGCTACTTTTCAAATATATCTTGAAAATTCATACAAAAGAGAACAACAGCATTCTGTTACAAGAGGAAGTATTCTTCCTAATGTGGATATTTTCTACTGGCACACACTTAAACCCTTTTTTTAACCACTTGTCTGCACTGGGAGTTTTTATTCAATTTTTTTTAGAGCTGGAAACTTAACCTTTTGACTTCAACAATTGTTTTGTTTGAAACTACATGAGATATGGACCCAAAATTCTATAGAGACATTTAATGATACAGAATCAGGATTCAACCATCTTTGAGGGAAAACCCCTGTGAATTAAAGGGCAAAAGGCAGAAAGTCTACATTTCTCTAATATTTTTCATGACTTCTAATCATTTTTTTCCTGTTCAATTTAAAGAGGTAGAAATAAATGAAGAAAAGAGAAAAAGCAACATGTAAAGTTACTATTTTTTTTGTAAACAAGAAATCACCTTTCTTATTGCTGATTTTAGTTACTGAAAAGTTGTCCTGCTTAAAATTTGTATACCTCAGCAGTTACTGATCAGGAATTCTGAATGATTTGTCAGGCTGCTATAAGAAATATAGATAGCACAAATGTATTTTTTTAGGCTATCATAAGAAAATTGAACCACCTTTACCATTAAAAAATCATGTCTGATTAACGATACATCCCTTCTTTTAGTATCTAAAAATTCTCTCTTCTTTTCTCCATTATATAGAGATATATATCACTCTCCAAAGTTCCTCCACCCTAAGTCACATCTTTATTTTTCTATATCTCATTTGACAAATTTTAATCTCTGACAAGATGATAAGACCAAAGTCAAACAATATTCTGAATTATGACCCTGCCAGACTCCATTGCGGAGAGCTGTAAGAGGATGCTTCTACAGGAGGACTGCATTAGCTTCCATTTGCTACCATATCATATTGCAAGTTCAATTTATCTGCTTCCTCATTATCACCTTGGCTTTTTCTTTCTTTTTCTTTTTTGGTCACTTCTATTCTTTAAGTACTTCTAATGCCTCTCAGATATGGATTTTATCTAGTTTTTATATACCATTGAATTGGTTCTTCTATTTTTCAGGCTTACTTGTATTTTTACCTCTTCTCTAAGATACTGTAAAATTTCTTTTTCAACAATGTCTAGAAATTTGGCTCTCACTTGTCAATTTAATTATATTATATATTTCACAAGTTGTTAGACAATAAACTTTAACAGCAAAATACTTTTTTTTTAATACCAACAGTGCAATGATTCTCTGCAATGCCATATAATGGCAATCCCTCACTATATCCTCTTATCTCTAAATCTTCAGCTCTTTATATTTATGAGGTATTCACACTTGTAGGAGTCTTTCATGGAAAACTTTCTGATATTTAAACTCAATCATTTCCATGACAAGAGCGTACGGATTGGTAATCTATTACATACAAATAATCTGCCTTAAACTACTCACAGGGAGTTATTATAAGAAGAAAGCTTACAAATGCCCCAATATTAAATTTAGACGTGGAAATGATATTCCACCCCCATTCTTAAATCAACACTGTGAAAACAAAGTGATACAAATTCCTTATGGCTATAGCATATGTTTTATTGAGACTAAAAACTTATAACTTAAAATCACTTTAACATAAGTAAGAACTATTTGATGGACAGTCAATTAAAGTGATATCAAGATTTTTCTCAAATTAATTCAACATATAATTGTAATAATTAACAGGCATTTTAAATGTGTACTATACAAGGTGTTTTACAATCTTAGATATATGAAGAAGAGAGGTTAAAATAGCATTCATTGAATGATTTCTCTTTACTCATTTAACAAATATTTTTTGAGTGCTTGCCACATACCAGGTACTACAAGTGCTGTGGATAGAGCAGTGAACCAAACCAGCCAAATCAAATACCTGCCTTCATGGAGTTTTCATTTGAATAAGGGGAGATAGACAATAAACATAATAAGTAAATATATACTATGTTAGAAGATAAGTATTTTAGAAAAAAATAGTAAGAGCAGGATAACAGGAAGTGCCAGAGGTGGGAGAGAAGGTCAGAATTTTAAACTAACTATACTAACCAGTTACAATCTAGGTGCAAAGTCATCCCAAGAGCTAAATAACCATAAAAGAAAAGATAGAGAAATTGCTTCAAGGGGAAGACATGGCTTGTGAGAGGTGGATAGGAAATGGAAAGGATGAGAATAGAGTAAACAAAGAAGTGGGAGCCCCAAGTGTTGGAGGAGAGGGAAGAGAAGAGTGAATCAATAGTTAATATGGGAATGAAAGAAGGTGAAAGAAGGACACCCGGGAGAGAGCAGAAGCGCTCCACTAGAAGGATTCCTGAATGGCCAATTAGGTGGAGCAATTAAAAGCCACTGAAGGCACTAAAGGCATAGGAGTGACAGAGCACATGAAGGTAGTTTATCTCACAATGATGTATAGAATGGTGAGAAAGAAGATAGGATTATCAAAAGCCCCACAGTGTTAATAAACATTGTCTCTCCTAAATGAATGGATAAAAAGAATAACACAAGCTTTCAAGTGAAAAACTAGGAACATTTTAGAAAATAACTATTTAAAAGAGAATTGCCTGAATGATAAAAAACGAAACCACAAATATTGACCACTAGACCAAGCACTGTTACAAAGTAAAACTATAAACACAGTGGACATTTCTAACTTAACTACTCTACTTATTAGAAACATTACAGAAAAAGCTAGTCAGGAAAAGTAAACAAGTACGTGGTTCCGTCAAAATACAGGCAAATGTATAAACTGCAAACTCAGAGTACAAGCATCAGTGAACATGTAAAGTATGAATCAACATTCCTCTTATGAGCCTGGAGATCTGTGATGCTTTGGCTCTAATTTCCAAGATACCGTGTTTGCATCATGAGGAGACTTTTTCCCCGTGACCAGCACAGCCTGTTCAATTATAAAGTTAAAATCAAACTGATCAAGGTTTTTAAAATTATAAATTTTACTTTTAAAAAGTCCTCTACTATTTAAAACTGTTACTGAGAGCTATTAACCTTACTCCACACTCCTCCAAATAGAAACATTTTACTGTTAATTTGTGTAAATATTTGCAAATTAAATTGATAGAGATCAAAATGAGGTTTCTATAATTTTCAATCACTCTTTATGCATCTATCCATTTTACACTTTGAACAAATGATTTTATCTTACGTAATTGTATTAATGTCATGTGTAATATCCTAAGATAGAGAAACAATTTTTAACAGACATGAATACTGATCTAATTATTTTCAGGGACAGGCATATATGACACCATGTAGATATGAGAGTAACACTACAAAGCCGGACTTACACAAGAAAAACACCCAGTAGGGACAGTAACGATGGAAAACTGACTTCTTTAAACAACGATATCATAATCAGGTGAAGTACTTTCAAACTGTTATTTGTGTTTATTGAACTCTCATATAATGAGCTTTGCTTTTTAACAAATATTAGATATGCATTTTATCTATAAAACTAAAAGAAAATACATGTGAAACTTTACCTGACACTGTGATTAGAGAAGGACTTTATAAAGTATAAAGGCTATGGAAAAATCCATAAAGGGCAAGACAGATACATTTGAGAAACATAAAAACTTGAAACTTCTACAACTGTATGCAAAGTAATGAGTCCCAACTCGTACATGGCACCATCTATAAACATTAACTCAAAATGGATCATAGACCTAAGTGTCTACTATAAACTATAGTTTTATATATTATAAAACTATAAAAATTCTAGAATAAAATAAAGGAGAAAAATCTTTATGACTTTGTGTTAAACACATATTTCTTAGAGAGAACACAAAAACCATGAGCCATAAAAGAAAAAAACAGATAATTTGGATTTAATCAAAATTTAAAACTTCTGTTCTTCGAAAGACATTGTTAAGAAAGTGAAAAGATAAGCCAGAGACTGGGAGAAAACACTTGCAAAACACATAACTGATACATGACTGTGATCCAAAACATATTTAAAAGTTCACAGTCCAGTTATAAAAAACCAAATAACCCCATAAAAATTGGGTAAGAGGGGCCAGCCCTGTGGCCAAGTGGTCAAGTTCGTGTACTTCACTTTGGCGGCCTGGGGTTCGCTGGTTCAGATCCTGGGTGTGGACCCACACACCGCTCATGAAGCCATGCTGTCGTGGCGTCCCACACAGAAGAACTAGAATGACTTACAACTAGGATATACAACTATGTGCTCGGGCTTTGGGGAGAAAAGAAAAGGGGAAGATTGGCAACAGATGTTGGCTCAGGACTAATCTTCCTCACCAAAATGTATACCTTAAAAAAGAGGGGGGGGGGGGCTGGCCCAGTGGTGCAGCAGTTAAGTTCGCATGTTCCACTTTGGCAAGCCATGCTATGGCAGGCATCCCACATATAAAGGAGAGGAAGATGGGCATGGATGTTAGCTCAGGGCCAGTCTTCCTCAGCAGAAGGAGGAGGATTGGCAGCAGATGTTAGCTCAGGGCTAATCTTCCTCAAAAAAAAAAGGGTAAGAGATTTGAACAGATACTACCCCAAGAAGAAATAAAAATGGCAAATAAGCACATAAAAAGATGTTTAACATTATTAGCCATTAGGGAAATACAAATCAAAGCTATGATGACATATCACTATACAACTATTAGAATGGCTAAAATAAAAAGTGCTACTAATACCAAAGGCTGGCCAGGATGTGGAGCAACTGGATTCCTCACACATTCCTGGTAGGAAGGTAAAATGGTACAACCGCTTTGGAAAATGGTTTGGTGATTTCGTATAATGTTAAACATATACTTACTATATGACTCAGCAATCCCAATCCTAGGTATTTGCCCAAGAGAAATGAAAACATATTCTATACAAAAACCTATACGAAAATGCTCACAGCAGCTTTATTCACAATCATCAAACACAGGAAACAATCCAAAGTTCATCAACTGGTAAATTGATAATGGACATTCTTCATTTTTTTTTCTTAGTTCTAGAACCTAGCCCAGCGTCTAGCACATAGTAGAAAGTCCACAAATGTTTCATTAATAAAATTGATATAAGGCCAAACAGTGGCATGCAGTGGATTAGAGCTAAAAAAAGATTGATATTCGATTTTTTAAATTTCAAACTACAATCTACCATTTCCAATAATACAGACTATTGTTTTTCAGAAGTGCTAAATGTTTACTTGAAAACCTGAGTCAGCAATGGAGTGTAGATGTCTAACGTTGCTTTCATCATACAGACCAATAATTAAAAGGAAGGTTCTTTTTGGTTGGTAGAATCCACAAGTTTATACAGTTTATACACCCTCAGATGCCCTTTTGCTTCTTTCCACATATCCAGATTTATTTTGGAATGGCAGTGGGGTCTGAGTCAATGAGGTATATTAATAGTGGAAAATTATTACCTCTCCCACCCCTACTCCCACCATGGGACTTGAAATTCTCACTTTAAGAATCTGTATTGTAGATAAAGACAGGACCCTTAATTGTTTGGCTCACCACACTACTATCCCCAGATCCCTCAAATATTAGCTTAATAAATAGATTAATCATGGTAAATTTTTCGTTAGGAGAAACAGAAGCAGAGAAATGAGAACTATCTACCATATCATCATCAACTAGTAGTCAGTGGGTATCTCCTACTAAAGGCCATAAACTGAGCAGTTCTGTAGTAGGTTGGATTCAAACTAAGGAAATTTAGTCATGGTTTTAACCAACTACTAAGATCATGTTTCTTACAAGGCCCTTTACAAACATCCTGCCCCCCTCAAATTTATATTTATTTATTTTTACCTAAATGAGCATAGGAGCAAGTACTTTTCCAGTTTGGGAATGATGACATTTTAAAAATTAATAAAAATAAAAATGAAAGCACATGGCATTTGTTAAAGGGTAATAAAATAACTTCAGTCAATTGGCTAGTTCTACACCAGTAGATATCTTTAAATAGTAATCAAATCATTGCTTTAAAAAAATCCATCATTATTTAAAAAAAAAAAAAGTTGCCTCAGCCTCCACCAAAATTAGATTTGTAAGTTGCTGGTCATTCCAATAATTAAATCTATGTCACAAATTTGCAAGAAAAATGGTCACTGTGACTAATGCATTTACTTGCTACACAAGTCCTGTCAGACGGCATAGAGCATTACGCTGCTAAAATGGAGTAGGTAAGGATTCTATATATTTGTATTAAGAAACAAAGACCATTTTTTATTTACAATGACTGTACTTCAGATAAGAGTTTGTTTTAGAAACAAAGTCAAATGTAGTTATCACGGGGTTTTCCTTACTTAAGCATTAGAGCATATTTTACCTCTACAAACGCATTTGGCACACATGCATGCTGCTTTTCCGGACGAGTGTTATGTAGAAAATACTCTAAGGAAGAAACACGAACGTGATCAGGTTGCCACAGCCCCTGATTCTGGAGGTTTCCTCAGTTGACCTCCCCCAATGGTTTCAACTGACCTCTTTGATGAAATGATTGAGAAATGACCTTAAGGAACAGTGCTGCCCAAAGTGGAAGTGAAAGCAGGTGACTTAAAGGACACAAGGACAGAGAATTACTGATAAAACTTACTCTCTTTTCAAAAAATCTTTCTCAGTCCTTCAGACTGCAGGAAGGGACAGTTCTTGCTTTGGAATTGGTACAAATTTACTTTTTATCTAAAGGAGGGCAGGCACTGGACTCAGAGCCTTGTGTAGGCAGCAGAGTTTAGCTATAAATTAATAATAGATTTTTTCCATTTGATTTAATTTCAGTTACCTTCTATTCATGACAAGATTGTTTACCATGTGGATGTAAAGTTTTGCTTCAAGAGGAATTTAAATTTAAAAAGTGAGTCTTATTTAATAATATAAATAATATGTCCATGTGGCAAAAGTCATACGCTGCCTGAAATTTGGAAGACACTGCCTTGAAGGCAGTTCCTAAATTCCCTCTTTTTAAAATCTTTTATTGCTCATTCTTTTTACTCATTTTCTTACATATTTATGTTTTAGGTATTTGCTTCGGCATCTAGAAAAGTGCCTTGAATCTAACGGATTCTGACTATATGTGTGTTAATTTTATATCCTATTTTCCTATTTTATGCCATACTGCTAATTGAACCAAGGGTATTTTTTAAAGAGAAAGTAGTCTGTTCTCAGAAATATCAACTTTTATGATGTTCACTTGCCCAAAGAGGTGATCAGATGAAAGGCATACCATGATGATGAGTTCCATTTTATAAAGGTGGAAACCAACTTCCCATTGTCTGAACATAGTTCATAAGATATTTTAAAGCCCAGAATAGGTTATTTTAAATCTTGGTTTTATCGAGTCCTCAGCAGTAAAAGTACGAACCTGAAATGACATCCTATAACGTGGTACTAAATATTGCTTAAAAATTCTGTTGTTTGTTTTGGCATTTAAGCTTAATGAAAATAAAAATCTGTTTTATAAACAAGTCATGAACTTTTGGGGGGAAACCAAAATCTTAACTGAATAATTTGAGTTGGTTAAGATTTTAAGCAAATTAAGAAAAAAAAAAGTCAACATAGTTTTCAGTATTGCACAAAATGAACATTCCATAAACATAAACTAAATTAAAAATTGACATCCTAGATTTAGGTGAAAGGAAAACCAAATTAACAATTGAGTCTTGTCTCGTACCACCCTTAACCCTCTTCATCAATATTTGAGATTCTTGCTCTGATTTTTACAAAGTAGTGTTACGCAGCAATTAATGAGTAACAAAGTTGGTGTGCTTCCTCTCTGACCGTTGTAAGTGTGGCTGAGCACACTTTGTACAAGCAAGGAAGAATAAAAGATGATAAACATATATCCCACGTTATTAAAACATGGCATTTGTGTTTGGGATTTGTTTTCTTTTAGCAACTACAATAGCATCAGTTAACTATTCAAATCTTTCTACAAAGCTGGGAAGTAATGGCAGACCAGCCAGAGCAAAGAGGGAAGACAGAACAATTGGGTGAGGGAAGAAAAATATGTGCTGGCCAGTTCTTCAGCTCAAGGCAAGGAGCTCCTTTTAACCCTTGGTCTGGCATGAAAAGAAACAAAATTATTCATCTTAGAATAGCTTCTACTGCTTCCAGCAATGACTATTTTAAAAGAGAAGGATTATGGAAAATAAACCCATTTCTTGATATCTAAATGAAGAGATTTAGAGAGTAAACAGTGATTCTTATAGATCTTTTTGAGACTAGACGTTATGCAGTCACAAGGAGGAGTCAACTCTGCTTATAACTCTTCGCTGCTGTTTCAGAAATCTTTACATTTATGTTGCCATGAATTGCTATCATGTTGTATAACATAGTTATTAGAAACTCAACTTGGCATGATTAACTCTGTCACTCACTAGAGTTTCTCTTTAAAATCAGGAGCTATCAAAAATAATAAAATGGGCTGAGGAGTCTAATAAGAAAAAGTTCTACCTTTTCCTTTTAAATTTCAACCTATAATTCTTGAAGACATGGAAACACTGAATTCAGCCTCCAAACTAAAAATGCTAAAGGTCTAAATAATCACGTGATCAAAGTTTTCTCTAACACAGTTGAATTTTTTTAAAAGAATTCTTCAACTGGAATTTTTCAAAAAGTTGCCAATATCTATTTTTTTAAAAATCTTTCTTTTGATGACGAAGCAACATGTGAGAAGGCTGAACTTGAAATATATGGTTTTACATAGAAAAAATAATATATAAATTTTGATAACATTTATTCAGGGTAGTTGACTATTTTATTAGTCAAATTTTATTAAAATCTCATCAAGAGGAAAAATCTCAAAACACTTATTATGCTCCACAATTATTGTAAACTGAACCATTTAAATGAGAGGAGGAGATAATGGCATTAACTCCTTAACTTAAAGCAATCCTCTGTGGCAGGATTTTAAAATATTTTCTTGGTCTGAAATTTATGTAAATTAAATTCATCTATCATTGGTTATTACCAGCCTAGCTACATTAAAGAAAAAACCCCACAGTTTTCTGTAACAATTAGTTCTTAAAAACACTGTGTTTTAATTAGACCTGGGACATTATTAAACTAGCTATAAATATGTACAGTACTTTAGTTGGTATACCCAGATGTCTGAAAATCAGCAAGAACGCCCTCAGAGCTCTTTCTTCAAAATTCTTCAAACAAAAGCCTTTCATTCAAAGTTTTAATATAATCTAAAGTAAACACTCTTTTCAGATTCCATTATGTAAATATAAGAGAAATGGTCACTCATAACCAGAGAATAATAATCATTGAATCAGTGTATTTTAGAAGCCACAGGGATTAATCACAGATAACCAATTTCTTCATTTTATGGATGTCCATGATTATGCAAAAAAATTCATGGCAGAGCTTGGACAACATCAGATCAGTTATTTCTACCACATCAAACAAGTATTTTATATAGATTACCCCATTTAATCCTCACCACAACTGTACAGTTTAGGTACTATCATTACCCCATTTTACATATAGGGAAGATGATGTGGTTAGGCTAGTACTCAGTCAAGTAAAGGATTTAAACCCAGACAGTCTGACTCCAGAAAACATACTACATGAGTAATCCTAAATTTTAAGGATAGATGGATGGTTTCCATTTACAAAGAAAATTCAAAAAAAACTCCCAAAACTCTAACAAGTACCATGTTTTACGAATAACAGACTAAAATGTAAAAGTTATAATTCAGAATTTCCCTCCTCTAAAATAAGTCTTTTTCCTGAGCCCAACTCAAGCACCAACTTCTCCCTGAAGCCTTCTCCTATCATTCAACTGAGATTAATCACTTTCTTCAAACTCTTGACACTTGCTGTACAGTGCTCATATGCAGAAAGTGTTAGCTGCCTCTTAATATGCATTCTCTTCTTCCTTACTAACTAAAATCCAATTTTTAGCTCTTAGCAAACTGTCACATGTCCCAACCTCTCCAGGGGCTATGTATGACCACGTGACTAAGTTCTACAATAAGATATTACTGCAAGTATGGTGTTGGAATTCCAAGAATCCTATTTAAAGAAAGAAGCCTTAGCTTTTAGGGGAGATCTTTTGTTGTTTCCCAAGGTAAATACCTTGTTATCCAGGTATCCTTTTGGCTGGAGCTCCAGCAGCTATCTTGGACCATGAGGCAACCTTGAGGAAAGAAGCTTCATGCCGTGGAGGGTGGAGGAGAAAGACAGGTGTCTCAGTCCACAATGAGACCATGAAGCCATCATACCATGCATGGACAGCCTCCCTCCAGATTTTATATAGTACAGAAATAAACCTTCATTTTGTATAAGCCTCTATTATTTTCGTTGTTGTTGTTGTTATTCTAACTGATTTAGTTCAGACTCACACATAGTTCATAATCTAAGGCTTGTCGTAACTATGGTGGAAAGGGAAAAAAAGGAAATAGAATTATTTCTCTTGAAACCCTGGAGCAAAAGATTTCTGATCATAATTTTCATTCTCAAACCCTTTCTGGTAATTTTCAACTTTGGGAAAGAAAAAGGAGGGAAAGGAAGAGTAGAAAAAGACACTTCTGCCTCTCTGCCATTGCTCGTGCCATTTCCTCTCCTCTCTTCTCTGCTAGCTAAGTTCTACCATACTTCAAGGCCCAGCTTGGCAAAATTGTTTCTGTCTGACCTTTGAATTCAGAGTGCATATTGCCTGTGCTATTTGACAATCATATATCATCTAGTAACACCTTCTGTTTGACCTGTTAACTTTTACATTGTATTTCTTTTTCTATGTGTGATCTCCACAATATTTCTTTGCATCCTCCACAGCTACTAGAAAACTACCTCTGTGTGGCAAGAGATCAATAAATACTTCTAATTAATTAATTGAGTTAAGGCTAAAAAAAAAGATGAAGAGAGCAAAAAGAGCAGGAGACTGAGGAGAAAGGATGCATAACTTCTTAGAAGCAAAAGAGCAAATTAAAAATCCCACAGAATCCCTAGAACCAGTTTTACTTTACTGGACCTTATCAAAGAATTGGGTCTGGTGGAACAATATCATATGTTCATTGTACACACAGTCAGTGCAAACCTCAAACCATACTCAGTGAACTTGTCCTTCAAGTCAGGGACAGTGTATTTTGCTTTAGTTATCAGACAACTGCCTCAGACTTATTTTCTCAGTTACCCTAGACATTTTAAAGAGTAAGAGTCCAGCTTAGGCAACCATGCTTTGATAGCGGATGTGGATGACTCCAAACCATATAAAAAAATTGGCTTCTAACAAGATCATATTTTATAGATATTATTCTGTTAATTGTGACAACATATAGAAAATAATACTTGAACATATGAAATAATGACTTAAAATATATGACAGTCTAAAATAAGTAGCTCAAGAGACCATTTTCATTAAATAGACTCTGTTACCTCTCTTATAAAACCCAGGAATAATACAGTATCAGGAATAACATTACTACTTCTTTAAAAATAAGAGATACTCCAAGCATATATTTTGCAGAAGCTACATCATTAAAAGCTCTGTAACACTGGGACATTAAAAGCTGTAGAACATATGTAACAATATGTTTAAAAGCTTCAACTACATTTAAATACATACAATAATAAGTGACACGAAGAGCATTTTAAACAGAAATAATTGATATTTTGCCCAGACTCATGAACCAGTTTATACACCACTGATTTTATTCTCAATTATTTGTAAATAAATGTACTACAAATCTGTGAATGAGTTATATACCTAAAAAAACAATATTCTCATTTATTTTCACGAATTTAGCCAAATTTTAGAGAGAGTATAAATAAAAATATTTAATTAACAGGAAACTTAGTTTCTTTCTCATCCTTTTATAACATAAACCAAGTCTTTGTCATGTCATTTACTTAAAAAATAATGATTAAAAATGCTAAAAGAGTATTATCCTTATAATTGTATTGGTTCTATTTACGAAAGTTGAACTATTTTTTAACTTTTTGAAATACAATTTATAGTTCATATGTCAAAAAAAATTGCATTTTCTTGCATATTACTCATTAGTTATTTCCTCATTTCAAATTTTTTTTATATAGATTTCCCAGAAGTATCCAAGACAGTAGCTTCTTTGACAGTGAAATGTACAAAATAAATGACATGTCAACAAGTAAATTAGCATTCCCTTTCTGACCAGCTGGGTCATGTTTCCTTTTCAAAATCCTCAGTCCCATGATACAAAATAATAATAATCTAAAAGACCTCATTAAATGATCAATATATTGACATAACCTCTATAAGGAGACACATAGTGTTTTAATTGATTCCTTGAATCCATTAAATAGAATATTAAACTCAAGCCTCCAAACTGTACTGTAAGAGAACATTTCCTTTATTTATTAACTAATTTTCTTCAGGGTATGAATAATAGCACATGAAAAGATTCAAGAACTTTTATATTTAACCAAATAGTAAAAGGAGTCTAATTTTCACTAAATCTTTCATAAAAACATCACAACAGAAGTTATAACAGACAAATTAAACCATGTTTACTTACCAAAAAACTTCCAAAGGCTGAATTAAATATTGCAGCTGCCTATGGAGAAAATAAATGGGGGGAAAAAAACTCACTGAAAGTAAATAGGAAAAGGAAAAGCAAAGATTATCATTCTCCCATCCCCCACTATTCAAAACCTTAAAACATTGACTCTCTAAAGCAAAGTTAGTCATTGCTTACAAAAATTGCCAGTGGCCTGTAGTTTACTGAGATAGATGAGCTGCAGTTTAGGAATTCATATATAATGGGTCTCAAAAGCAAGCCAAAAAGCTTGCCATGAGATGCTTTGAACCTATACGACAGTACCAAGGAATCATCACCAATAGTAATTTGAAACCTTTTTGCTACTGATCTTGTTAGTAGACTTAAAACAATCAGAAGTTGATTTATTCACCAAAAAAATCATTCTACTGGGAAAAGGAAAACCAGAGTTGTAAAGCAAACATTACCTACTCTCTCCCAGGGAGCATAAGTCCCATGAGCTAGACCCACAAAGTGAGATCTGTTGTTCCCATACAACACACATCAAAAATATGTACAATACTGTTAGACCATGGAAGTTATTGCTATACCATTAATTCTAAAGTAGAAACTAGCAAGAAAAACTTCCATTTGGTGTTCAAAATTCAAAGAGAAATACTTGACTTTGTGCTTACCTAAATATCCAGGGAATACATAGTAGATGTAATATAGTTCTTAACTTTAAATCAATCACTATATTACATGAAGCTACACCTGAATCCTGAAAGCTTCTCACCTTACCCAAAAAGGACACAAACTTGTATACCATCCAATTTGATGGAAAAAAAAAAGAGAGAGAAAGAAAAAATAATAAAAGGCAAAAGGAGGGGGAGAGAAAATCTATTGACATCTCCTGTAGATCCAGAGCAGAATTAAATTAATCATCATGGACATCAGCAGCCACATCGTAGCAAGAAGAGCATGTCAGTTTAGCAAGTTTGAATAAAGTCCAAAGCCGAGCTAAGAGCTGTAGCTGAAAACGCCTTCTGCTCCAGAAGAGGATGCAACGAGAGTGCATGGGTAATGAGATCCTTGGCTCCAGAGAGCTTAGCTCTCCTATTCAAGTTCATAATTAATTCAAAGCTTTGATAATTTCATTAGATTTCTCCTTTGCTGGCCCTATCAATAAAAGATGGCACTGGACCACAGCTCCTCTGTGGCATAAACATAGGCACAGGCACAGACCAGGGAAACCTTTGCTTCCTGACAGGGACAATGGCATATGGTGTTCTGTGTTGTACAGGGAGTAGTGAAAAAAAAGATTTAGCTAAATAAAACATTATAGATGACAATTGTAAACTATAGCAACATATTTAACACATCTTCCTGGGATTCTACCATGGATGATTGAGGAAAAAGTTTTATGTGTGAAGAAAAATAAGTAAAGCTGTATAAATAAATGAGCTGTAGTGAGATCAACAGAGAACACTGCCTTCCTTCCTACAAAAATGCACCTTCCCCACAAACAGTGTTTATTTCTAGACCCTATTTTGTGCTTAAAATAGCTTTATCTCTCTTTTTAGTAAAAGAACAAGGTATTCCCTTTGAGCTCCTCTCTTCCAAACTTGCTTCTGCCCAATGCCTTTCGCCAAAGTTGTATTAGACAACTAATGGTTTTGCCTAGTGTTTAACAACACACGGTTGGGGGCCAGCCCGGTGGCGTAGTGGTTAAGTTCATGCACTCCACTTTGGCGGCCTGGGGTTCATGGGTTCGGGTCCTGGGCATGGATCTACACATCACTCTTCAAGCCATGCTGTGGTGGTGTCACACATACAAAATAGGGGAAGACTGGCACAGATGTTAGCTCAGGGCCAATCTTCCTCACCAAAAAAAAAAGAAAGAAAGAAAGAAAAGAGGATCATTAGAAGTAAAAAGACTCAGAAGTCAAAGTGAAATAAGTATCAACTACTACTCATCAGATCAAATCATAATACTCTCACTCCATCCAGTTCTCTTTTCTAACCCAAACACAAGCAATATATTTCATGTGGATCGGCTGTGTTCCTGCATTTTATAAAATGACAGTGATGACAGTGACAGGATATCTTTGGTACCCAGAGATGCTGCAGGTCAATTCTTCTTAGTTATTTTTCTGACAGTGGTGATGGATTTGAACTCACTCACCTACACTATCACTTGGTGCTCCCAAGCAGTGAGCTCCGGCAACCATTTGTGAAACGGCTGATTAAGGTTCTGGGTACAGTAAAGAACCATGTGAAACAAGACAGTGAACCAAGGATCTCGGGCTCAACAGCAACAGATAATGAAGCTAATAGTTGGCTCAATTCTGCAGTTGCATGAATTCATGAAGGAATTATGTTTTCCAGAGTTCCAAAGAGTGATGATAAATATTTAGAAAGTATTTAATTGATATATAAAAGACATGCATGACTTTTGACTTAAGGAGGAATTCCCAGCTCCTCAGCATGACGTACAAGGCCTTCCATGAACAGATGTCTTCCATCTCACTTCTTGCCTCAAACTTTATATTCTGACAATGCTAAACTCTTGTGATTCCCCAAACTCATCATGCTTTCTTACCTCTTTGCTCCCTGGCCTGGAATGCCCTTCCCCTTCTCTCTACCTAGGTAACTTCCATTAATCTTAGCTACTCGGCTTGGGCACTGTCCTTCCAAGAAGCTTTCAATCACCTCCGCCAACACACACACACACACACACCTCTAGGTTGACTGAGTGTCCCAAGCCTGCTGCCGCAACATTCTGAGCACACCTCTGCAATGGCACTTGTCACACTACTGAAATGATCTATCTATATGCCTCCCTGCCCCACTAAAGTCTTCTAAGGAAGGAATCTGATGAAGCTCATCCTAAGTACCTACATGTTTGCTAACTGAAATGCTGAAATAAGTAGGATGCCCAGGAATGTCCAAATTCTACCTCTTTTACTATGTTATGCTTGGCAGAATCCAAGGAGTGGCAGACACAGAGGAGTGGACCTGACACTTAGCACCACAGCCAAGCAACAGCAATGACAGACTTAGACTTTGGTCTCCCATCCAATATAAGCAACTCTTTCACAACATCTCGATTTACTTCCCTTAACTTAATACTTGCCCTATTATGATATGCTTAACCTTATGTAGCATTACCTTATGTATGCTTAACCATTATATAGCAATAGAGTTAGTTACATAAAATCTAGAATCACCAAGGAATACTCCGCAGCCATTAAAAAGAGGATGATCTGCATAATCTGATATGAAAGCAGGCTAAGATATTTTAAATAAAAAAGTAGGTTTCAAAACAGTGTGTATAATTCTTTCAATGTTTTTTTCCACACCGCTAAGCAATTCTCTGATACCAGCTGGGAGTCCTGCAATTCAATTCAATTCTGCCACTATCTACCTGAGCTAGTGTCAGATCCCACAGGTTAAAGGCTCAGTCCCACAAGACTGTCCCCACTTCAGATGTTAATCACAAGTCCAGGTTGTCACCTGTGCTTCTGAACAACTGGCTATAAATGGGGGATTCCTACAATCCCATGCTCCAATTCAATAACTTTGCAAGAGTGGCTCACAGAAGTCAGGGAACCAGTTTATTCACTAGATCACCACTTTATTATAAAGGATATAAGTCAGGAACAGCCAGATGGAAGAGATGTATAGGGCAAGGTATGGGGAAAGGGTGTGGCGTTTCCATGCTTTTTCCAGGCAAGCCACTCTCTCAGCACCTCCGTGTGTGCACCAACTCGGAAGCTCTTCGAACCTGTTCTTTTGGGGTTTTATGGAGGCTCCATTATATGGACAAGATTGATTACAACACTGGCCATTGACAACTGAACCCAATCTCCAGCCCCTCTCCCCTCCCCAGAGGTCTGGGAGTCTGACCGGAAGTTCTAACCCTCTAACCACTGGTTGGTTCTCCTGACAACCAGCCCCATCCTTAGGTTGGCTAGGCGCTTTCCAAAGGTCACCTAATTAACATAACAAAAATGCCTTTTATAGCTCTCACCACTTAGGAAATTCCAAAGGTTTTAGGAGCTCTGCATCAGGAACTGGGACAAAGACCAAATATGTATTTCTTATTATAAATCACAAGATCACATTCCTATTGTGTACATGTGCATACACTCACATACCTTTACACAGATAGGTATAAAAAACACTATTTTTTCAGAAAGAGATCACAAAAACCCTCCTAACTAGGGTTATACTTGTTGAAAGGGATTGGGTAGGGGTCGTTTCTATTTTCATTTTGCTCTGTCTGTCCTGTTTGGCTTTTTGTTTTTAACATGTTATTTTTCTATATTTCAACAAGGATTATCTGGGCAGGGAGATGTTGAGCCATTTATTGTTTGCATTTTTAATCCCTTTGTGTTAAAAATGTAATAAATGTTTTAGTTTAAAATAAAATTAAGATTTCAATCTCTATTTTGCACATTAGTGGTATCTTTCACTGGTTGCTTAACAAGCTGACGGGTGAGTACCCTCTGGAGGACACATCATTTGTGCTGGGGGTATAAGAAGCCACAGGATGAACAGAGGGCCTCTTCCAGGAGTATCTGTAGCATGTGAATACTTGGTTTTGAAAACAAACCAAAAATCCACTATTGTTTTCATATTAAACATGGCCATCAACATACAAACTCCATGTACTAAGATCAAACACGAGCCACCAAGGACAATTTGTCCTGAAGATAGGACCCTTCAGATTATACAACTAGGATCTTAGGATATGAGTTTCCTCTCCACTGCCTTCCGGAAGCCATAGCTGAGACAGTCCACTGATTTTTAAATATAGCATTTCATTTGTTATTCTCTTTTGCTAGAAACAATTTAATTACCCATTCCTCCTCTAGAATGCTACATATTACAACAAAACTCACGTCTAATTTGTACAAGATTTTATACTCAGTGCCTAGAACAGCACCTGGCTCTCAGTAGACCCTCAATAAATATTACTCAGTTAAAGAATGAATGAATACTTCTTGCACTAACTGAATGTTCTGGACAGTAATGTTTTCATTATTAACTTGTGAATCTCACCTGCAAAGTGTATACCTTGGTATAATCACATTTGATGGATAATTAGATCAATGCTAAGTGAAAAAAGTTTATATTGAGGTGGCTTTTTAATACTGAGTAGATTGGCTTCCTTTATATTACACATTTTTAGAGAATATATTGCTTTCAGTATCAGCCCAATTCTACCCAATATATGGCATTTTACTGATGTTTCACTATATGTTGTACGGTATGTCTTTATTAAATTATTTTGGAAAATTGAGCAAGTTCAATAATGAATTTCTTCATAACCTACTTGGAATTATTTGAAATAAAAAAGTAAATTAAAAAAACTGAAAACAATGGGGATAGAGTTCTCTAACTATAAAAGCAACCTCTCCCATTGCTGAATGCCTTTAAATGTTAGGAAGTGCTACCTTACAGTAAGCCTGAAACCTTCATCTTCTGAACTGCCGTGCAATGACTATGTTCCATGCTCTGGAGTTACGTAAATTTGTAGTCCTTTTTGAAATGACTATACCTCAAGTATATGAACAATGCTGGGTCCTACCCAAGTCTTTTCTTACAATACTCTATCTAAAATTTTCATAATGCTGGCCCAATACCCCTCTTTTTCCTTCCTTCCTCAGTCCACTAAATAAAAAAAATGAATCCATTGCTTATAGTGAGTGTGAATGATCTTTTACAAGTTAATTTACGAAATTTCCAGCTTTCACTGTTGCTTCCCCAGTCAATGTATACAGAAATGTTTACCAAAATGTTAAAAATGGGACATTTATGGTTGTCTCAGATTTCTAATAATGCTCGAAGTCAAGGAGAACGTGTGGAACGTATGCCACTGTTCTAAAGTAAGATACCAGACATAGTCATGTAAGTACTTATAAAAGACGTGAGAACTAGGCCAGGGACCATTTCTTATGCAGGCTATACAAGAAAAGACTAGAAATTCTAGAGGAGGTTGATAAAAGGAAATTTCCAGGATAAGTGGGTCTTTTGACTTTTTTCTTCTCTTCTATGGGAGAAAACTGACCTGCCCATCACACCTCCCAAGTAGAGGAAAGGGGCAATATATACAAAAGATCGAACAGTGGGGATAGGAGAAAATGCAAGGAAGCTAAAGAATGGCATTGCTGTCCTGTGCTGGAATGTTTACTGAGGGAGAAAGAACTGTTAGGCTGCCAGGGGAGCAGAGAGCACTCTGTGAGAGTTCTTGGAAAATCCGAGTGTATTTCTTAGAGTTGAGGTAGGGGAATAGTGACAGTGTGTAATGACCAGAGACAGGTCTTGCTTGCTGTCTAAAAATAGCAAAGGTGAGGAGGCTGCCTAGAACAGACCGCAATGACGGGGCAAGGAGAGACGGTTAAAATTGGGCAAAGTATACCTCAGTTCCGTCATGGGGCAAGGTTCTGTCAGTTCCATATAGGCCAAGTAGATGCTTCAGAGGACGGCCATCAAACTTGACTCATTTTGAAAGACCCAAAATAGCACCCTTCCAGGGTGAAGAGACTCCAGCAGAAGATGCTGAAGGGATGTTTAGGGGCAGAGGCTGGAGGTGTACTCTGAAGAACTCCCTCCCTTAACCTGTCCAGCATAAGAGACAGCCTGTGGACGCCTGCTATGACAGAGGGCACTGAGGCCCAGAGTACAACAGTACCAATCAGACAAGACTCTGTCCCACTCCATTATGTACTTGTCCTACTCTCATCCAGGCGCCAAAGAGGCCAGAAGTAGGGAGAGGGAGGAGGTAAAAAAATAGTGCAACAGACCAAGCCCTCCTCCCCACCAGTCCTGCTGTCTATCCCATGTTTATATTCTTATCATATGTGTATATATCCATTTACAAAAAAGTATAATTTTCTGTTTTAAAAACACAGGTTAGGCCTAGGTTGGGGAAAAAAGGGGAATTTGGAGTTTTAAGCTAGACTGTCCTGCATTATTTAATACCAAAAAGTTTATCCTAATTACTAAATATATGACTATTTTTGTAACTAAACGTCACCAGAAAACCACGAGATCTGCCAGAGATGCTGTCAAAGAAGAGGGTAGTGGTAGGGAACGGGAATATGTGAGACAGCATTTCATGCATAAGATCCTCAAATTCACACCACTCAACAAAGAGATTATAATAAAAACACAACATTTTAAATGTATAGTTGAGCCAAAAGAACACAAAAACCCCAGGTACTAGACATATAGAAGCTAGCCAAAGAAAGAGCAGTAAAGCATGTGAGTTGATGTTGCACTCTCCCAAACACAGACTCATGCCCGTGAAGCCATGAGAAGCATAGGCTTTGGCCTGTGAAGGGTGAGAACTGGACCTGACACACCTGCAGTGGGCGGAGCAGAATGCTGGAAGGACTGCCGCACTATATAGAACAACTAGAAAACTCTACTTACAGAGTCAAGAAAGGAACATAAGGCCTGCACCAAGGGTGGGCACAAGACTGAATTTACACTACACACGAGATTCAAGAATCCGAAACTAATGATTAATTCAAAGAAAAGACAAGACACAATGGATCAGAGACCAGTGGAACTTCTGAGGCCCTGAAAGAAACAAACGCAAAACTTCTCTTTGGGGTCACTTCAATAGTCCAGAACAAAGTGGATTCCCAGATAAAACAACCCTCGCTGAACGGGAGTTTACAATAAAAAAATTACAGACAATGTGAGAAAGCTGTACATGACCATTATAAGCACCATTCAAACCCGAGAAGAGGAGGAGAAACTGAGTTTTTCACAATATACTAAAAAAGAAAATACTAGATAAATTAAAGACGTAGAATTGGAAGCCAAGACTTTAAAACTTTTTGAAGAAATTATGAAACTATCTTTACCTTCAGAAAAGGAAACAATTTTTTAAATAAGACACAAAATGTATATATATAAAAAAGGAAAAGCTAGAGTTGCCATGCAACACAGATCTGGCCAATGAGATATAAACTGACACCCGCTTGATGAGAGGGGTTGGGGAGGTTAGCTTGGCACTGCCCTTCTTCCCTTCTTCCCACCCAGAGCAGTGAGAGCTCTCTTGAGACCAGAAGAGAAAGGCCAACAGCAATGCAGAGACAGCCACTCTAATATCACTGAGCCACAGAACAAATGCCAGCAACCCCTACCTCCAGGCATCTTGGTATATGAGAAAAATAAGTCCCTGCTTGTTGAGGCCACTTTCAGTCTGATGTTCCGTTACTGGAAGACTAACTGATAGAATCACGTTCCTAAACAAGGGAGAGAATTCTAAAGGACTAATCAGGCAGGCTAGAGGAATCAACAGCGCTTCTACCTCTAAGGTATAAATTTGAGTAAGCATATTAAGTTTTATTTACTACCACTATCTCTTGTTCCCATTGTAAACAGCATAAGACATTAAAAAGGAAGGAAAAGAAAATTGACTATTGGTGACAATTGTTGGAGATCAAAGTTGCATTGTCTCACCCTGGAAAAGTTCCCTAGCTATGAGAATTTATGTCACTCCAGCCTCTGATTCACAAGAGGACGGAAACAGCCTTAATATTTATTTCCTTTTTAAGCATAGGTTCAGTTTGAAAAAACATAAAGACATTAAAGATTGAATTCCAATCCTTGGTCTTTAATTAAATATGGAAACACAAAATATTTTCTTTTAACTTGTAAGATATTTTGCAAAGAGCTATATAGAAATTCAAAAATAAAAAAATATTTAAAGTTCATTCTGTCTGTTTTAAATGCCAATTATAATTGGCTTTCTGACAGGCACCTTAGTTGCTAGGACATTTCAATGTTGCCTATCTAATTACCACTATTTTCACTGTATAAATCTCATAACAAGTAAAATTTGAGTTATATATGTCTATATTACATTTAAATATTATTGAAACACACCACAAAAAGTAAATATATAGGATATCAATTAAAATGCGAGTTTATACACCATGCTCAACATTAAAGGGGCACTCTTCATTTGATTCTATTATTTACGTTTCTGTATTTTTTAAGCAGCAATGACTAAAAAGCAGAATGTTGTTTTAAAATCATTGCTGAATATATCTTCTCAACAAATAAATCTAAATGAAGACTACAGTACTACTACAAGGCATTCACCAATTTAAAGAAAGATTATTTTTAGAACATGTACCATTAAAATTCACCATCCTAATGACCATTTTAATTCTTTGTTTTAAAACAATTACAGGAATAAACAGAAGTTCACATATCTGCAGGCTAAGAGTAAATGACATCTAGCTGCTTTTCTGGGAGTAAGCCACATTTCTTGCCTATTTCTACAGGTCCATTTCTTGATACCAATGGAAAAAATTATTTAATATCCTTAATCTTGAAGTGAATGGAGGATGGCTATTCTTGTTTGTAACTATTCATCTTAATTCAGGCAAGTAAAAAATATATTCAAGTTACTGTTTCTGGGTGCTAAATTGAATCAGGTGTCCTCTTCTCTTAAGAAAATTAAGTTGCTTTTGTGCAAGAGTGTTTTAATGAGAACACAGCCCGCCGACAGTGATAAATGGGAATGACACCAGAGAGAGCATGTAAGCAGGACAATATGTGCATGTTACAGTCTTACAGCCTATTTTTCACTGACTATTCTGAATGACTTCGCTGTTTCTTAAGGGGCCTATTAATCTCAAATTTAGTTATTACACAACGTTTATTTGAACATATATTCTGTGGATGATGACAGTTAATAAAGGAAATCTTTCACAAGCTGTATTTTTACATATTGTTCCAACTACAGCTCCCAGTCATTTGATGGTATTGACGGAATAACCTACATTGTGCTGAGGCTTTAAAAAAAAAGGCACATATATTCAGATTCCTTTCTAAGCACATGGGGACTCTTAAATAACCGTTAAAATGCATACAAAAAAACCCTACTATATAATGGTAAAAGTAAAAGGACATCTTAACTATTCAACAAAAATTGTTTAAAGTGAAAACTGACCCTTCTAAGACAAACCAGATACCTTTCAACCCTTTTAAAGCTTTGGTGCATAATATGCAATAGTCCTTGCATACCAATCTATATCTTCACAATATGCGTGGAGTAGGGGAGGGAAGACAAAATCAATTTTCTTGAAGTGCAAAAAGAATCAAGTAACATGGCTGCTTTGATTTTCTCCTTGGTATGCTTTTTCGATAAAATACCATGTATTTAAAATAGTTGTGATGCTGTATTTCTTATTTCTGGTAGCATACTTAAAGGCTGACAAGAATTATTTTGACATTTTCCTAAAAGCATATTTATCAGCTCAAATAACTTCATCAGTTCAGATTGTGGGTCTTGTTCCAGAAGAAATTTGTCACTTTAAGTATAACTGGTTCATGACCGCAAAACCTATTAGCAGGAAATATTTACACTAGTTTAAGATTTTTAAATCTGCTTCATACTTGAGATGAATATAGACTTAATCAAACATTTTCAATTTTATCCTCCTGAAATCTCAGTTTTCAAAGGTGTTCAATTTCAATGAAATCAGAATTTCCAAGTGGGAAGGGCCCTTAGATACTATGACAATCCTTTTATAAATGAAGAAACAGAACTCTTGAGAGATGAAGGCTCTTTCCCAAGGTCATGATGGCTAGTGGCAAAGCCAGAATAGAACTCTTCTCTAGACATTCCCTGTACCTTCTCTATTATACCCACACTGCCTATTTTACATATTATCTTGAACAGATGTTTGTAGATATATAATACAAAAGAGCATATACCAAAACATTAATAGTGGTTATGTTGGGGTATTGGGATTATGGATATTTTTTTCCTTTGTGCTTTTCCTTGATTTTCAAAGTTTTTGTACTGGTTGTGCATTTATTAGGAAAGAAGCATACAATAAATGTTATATGTTAGTACAGCTAACATTTTAGAGGCTCTCTCTTTAATCTTTAGGCAAACCTTGAACAATGCTGTGCACATATTAGGTGCTCGATCAATGTCAGACTAAAAATTGAATGAAACTGAGGATAACACCACGAACAAACTACCTAAATAGGCTCACTTGTTATACTAACATTGAATCCTCAGAGGAACAAACTGCGAGTATAACTCAGAATATCAACTATTAAACTAAAACACATATTATTTATTTATTAACAGCTTATTAAGCACTTATAAATATCTCAGATGAAGCTGAATGAAAATTACTTAAAATATTACACATTGCTTGATACTACATTTTTTTAAATGCCAATTTTTCAATATTCTTGAAGTTTAATTGTTCTTACTCTTTTGGGTTTCCTATGTCCTGCCAAAAAGGAATAAAATAAATACTCCTGTAATTATTCATTTGTTCAACACAAATTTATTAAGCAATTTATTAAGCTTAGCACTGAGAATACAAAAATAAACACCATAGAGTACCTGCTCACAATATAGGGCTAGAAGCCAGACATCATAACAGCTTTAAGACAAGAAGATCAACGGGATCAAAGAGTTATGGCAGCACAGAAATTAACTACTAAAATTTCCTTTAAAGTGGTCTTTTTCAGTGCCTCCTAGTGATATACAGCAAGCACTTCTCTGATCAATTAATGGAAGCTCTATTTAATGCCAACACACGAACTAAGCTCTCAGAACACCAACAGAGAAATTGGCCAAGAATTCCCCTAACACTTTGTTTAGAAGGGCATCCACAAAACATAAGTGACAACTTATGTCAAACCATCTAATGTTTCTTACAAATTTTAGACTCTAGCTACCTAACTCTGTTATTTTTGCTCTTTTCCAACCATTAGGTCTGGGAATCTCAGAGCTTCTTAAGAGGGCAATGGATCAATCCCTCAGCAATAACTCTCTCATCAGCTTTTCATTAGCAATAAAATAGCTTTCCTACCATCTTCTGGGAAATAACTTACCACAGATTCACAGAACTGCAACGGACCTCTACAGATCATCTAATCAAGGCACTTTTTCTCAAAAAAAGACTACACTGAAATCACTAACAAATGGAACCTACCTATCCTATTCTTCTTGTCTTCAGGATCAGAGACTGCATAATCTCTTTTAGAATCCTAGATTTAAAATCTATAATTTAAGTCATATTTTTCACTAGCAAGTCCTTTCCTTTTCTGACTTAACTTTTCATTTGAGATCATCTTTTTATGTTAGGTCCCCTGAGAAGATTAAAAAAGAGCTGTGTTATTGCTATTACAAGTAGTACGCTGATAAATGTTTAACAACTGGCTCTCAGGATGAGGGAAGGAACACCAGTTTGTAATGTTTGTTGATTTTTGTGCTGTAAATACTCCCACCATGGCCAATTTCAAGCTGCAAACATGAACACCAAGATAGGAAAAGATGGCATAATTCCAAAGCTATAAAAAATTAGAAAAAGAAGGGCAAATTGAACGCAAAATAAGCACAGGAAGGAAATTAAGTAAAGATATGAGAAGAAACTAATGAAATCAAAATCAGAAAGACAATGGACATCAATGAAATCAAAAGCTGATTCTTTCGAGAAAGAAGAACAAAGCTGGAGGTATCGCATTCCCTGATTTCAAACTATACTACAAAGTTATCTAATCAAAACAGTGTGGTACTGGCACAAAAACAGACGCATAGATCAGTGGAACAGAACCCAGAACCCAGAAATAAACCCACACATATAGGGTCAAATAATCTACGACATAGGAGGCAGGAATATAAATGGGAAAAAGATAGTCTCTTCAATAAATGGTGTTGGGAAAACTGGACAGCTATATGCCAAAGGATGAAACTGGACCACTATCTTACACCCATATACAAAAATAAATTCAAAATGGATTAAAGACTTGAATATAAGACCTGAAACCATAACACTCCCAGAAGAAACACAGGCAGCCAGCTCTTTGACATTGATTTTAGTGATATTTTTTTTGGACAAGTCTCCTCAGGCAAGGGCAATAAGCAAAAACAAACAAATGGGACTATATCAAACTAAAACGCTTTTGCACAGTGAAGGAAACCATCAACAAAACAAAAAGGCAACCTATTGAATGGGAGAAGATATTTGCAAATCATACATCTGAAAAGGGGTTAATACCCAAAATACATAAAAAAGTACACAACTTAATATCAAAATCCAAACAACTCGATTAAAAACTGGGCAGAGGACTTGAATAGACATTTTCCAAAGACATACAGATGACCAACAGGCACATGAAAAAATACTCAACATCACTAATCATCAGGGAAATGCAAATCAAAACCACAATGAGACACCACCTCACATCTGTCAGTACAGATGTTATTAAAAAGACAGAAAATAACACGTGTTGGTGAGGATGTGGATAAAAGGGATCCCTTGTGCACTGCTGATGGGAATATAAATTGGTGCAGCCACTATGGAAAACAGTATGGATGTTCCTCAAAAAATTAAAAATAGAACTACCATTGTTGTTGTTAGTGCTATTGTGTCAATTCTGACTCCTAGTGACCCTGTGTACGGCAGAGCAGAACCCTGCCTGGTCTTTTTGTGCTGTCCTCTCACCTTGTAGTACTATATCAGACAATGCTCTGCTGCTAATCACAGGGTTTTCATGGCCAGTTTTTTTGGAAGTGGGTGGCCAGGTCCTTCTTCCTAGTCTGTCTTAGTCTGGAAGCTTTGCTGAAATCTGTCCACCACAGGTGACCTCTGCTGGTATTTGAAATACCACTGGCATAGCTTTCAGCATCACAGCAACACACAGCTACCACAGTATAACAACTGACAGATGGGTGGCATGGTTTCCTGACCAGAAAACAAACCCAGGCCACAGCGGTAAGAGCACCCAATCCTAACCAGTAGACCACTAGGGCTGGCTAAAACTATCAAAATATCCAGCAATTCCACTTCTGGGTATTTACCTGAAGAAAACAAAAACATTAATTTGAAGAGATATATGAACCCCTATGTTCATTGCAGCATTATTTACAATAGCCAAGATATAAAAGCAACCTAAGTGTTCACTGATAGATGAATTGATAAAGATGTGAGAGATATATACATATATATATGTATATATATACATACACACACACACAATGGAATAATATTCAACAATAAAAAAGAAAGAAATCTTGCCATTTGTGACAACATAGAGGGACCTAGAGGGTATTATGCTAAGTGAAATAAGTCAGACGGAGAAAGACAAATACCATATGATTTCACTTATATGTGAAATCTAAAAAACAAAACAAACAGAACAAAACTGAAACAGACTCATAAATATAGGAAAAAAACTGGTAATTACAGACTGCAGAAGGATTAGGAGAGAGGCGAAATAGGTGAAGGGGATTAAGAGGTACAAACTTCCAGTTATAAAATTAATAAGTCATAGGAATATAACGTACAACATAGGGAATACAGTCAATAATATTGTAATAATTGTGTAAGGTGACAGATGGTAACTAGACTTATCATGGTGATCATTTTGTAATGTATATAAATATCAAACCACTATGATATACACCTGAAACTAACAGGCTATGGTATGTCAATCATACTTCAATTAAACAAAAATCCTGGTTCTTTGGGAAAAAATCAATAAAACTGATACACCTTAGAACGTGGATTGGCAAACTTTTTCTGTAAAGGGTCACTATTCCATTTCAACTCAACTGGTCTAACACCAAGTGAATATATATACTGCAATACAATTCTGACACTAACCACCTGGAGCCAGTCCACAAGTTAAAGGCTCAGTCCTCTACAACACTGCCCTCTCTTCATATGGCAGCTGCACTTCAGGAGTCCCCAGACCATCAGCACTTCTGACCAACTGGCTATAAATTTGGGGATTCCCACGACCCCCTCTGGTTCAATAATTCAATAGAACAACTCACTGAAAGTGTTATACTTACAATTACAGTCTTGTTAAAGGGGTACACATGGAGTGAGGTCTGGGGGTTTCCCTGCCCCATCCCCATGGAGTCAGTGTATCACTCTCTCAGAACATCAACGTGTTCACCAACCAGAAGTATCACTGAGCTTCAGTGTCCACAGTTTTAATTGGGGTTTCATCATGTAGGCATACCAGACTAAATCACTGACCATGTAATTGAGCGCAATCTCTAGTCCCCTCTCCTTCCCTAAAGGTCAAAAGTTCCAACCCGGTAATCAGGTAATCACTAGTGCTCAGCCTTTGTGGTGAGCAGCTGTCTTCCTGAAGCTATCGAGGGGCCCATCATGAGTCAACGAGTCATTAGCATAACAAAGACACTCCTATCACTCAGGAAATTGCAAGGGTTTTGAAGCTCTGTGCCAACATCCCAGGGACAGAGACTAGACATATTTTTTATTATACCATAGCAACATAATAAATGTTTTAGGCTTTGTAGCCATTTTGCTCACAAATTCTTAGCTCAGCTGTTGTAGCACAAAAGCAGCCATAGATAATGTATAAGCTAATGAGTGTGGTTGTGTTCCAGTAAAACTTTATCTATGGATACTAAAATTTGACTTTCTTTTATTTTTTTACCTGTCATAAAATTTCATTCTTCTTTTGATTTTTTTCTAACCATCAGAAAAATGTACAAGCCATTCTTAACTCATTTACTACACAAAACATGCAGCAAGCCTGAGTTAGCTTGCAAGCCACTGTCTGCCCACCTCTGCTCTAAGAGAAAAAGAGAAGACAGAAATGACCAATATCAGGAATCAAAGAGGCAACATTCTGAAATCCCTCAGATATTTAAAGGATGAATATTGTGAACATTATGACCCCAGATTTGACAACTTAGATGAAATGGACAAATTCCTTGAAAAACACAAACTACCAAAGCTCTCTCAAGAAGAAATAGACAACCTAAATAGCCACTATATACTAAAGTCATCGAATGTGCAGTGTAAAACTTTCCCACAAAGAAATCTCCAGGACCAGATGGCTTCAATGGTGAATTCTACCAAACATTTAAAGAAGAAATATTATTAACTATGTGAAAACTCACCCAGAAAATACAAGAGGAGGGAAAATTTACTAAATCACTTTATAAAATCAGCATTAGCCTGATAGCAAAACCAAATGAAAATGTCATAAGAAAACTACAGAACAATAACCCTCACATACGTAGACAGACACAAAACTCCTTACAAAATGTGAGCTAATTGAAGCCAATAATATACAAAAAGGATAATACATCACGACCAAGTGGGGTTTATTCTAGGAATGCGAAGTTGCTTTGAGATTTGAAAATTGATCAAGGCAATTCACCCTATCAACAGACTGAAAAAGAAAAAAAACATATGATCATTTCAATAAATGGGAAAATAGTATTTGACAAAATTCCACATGTATTCATGATAAAAACTCTCAGAAAACTAGAATTGATAAGACTTTCTTCCATCTGATAAAGAACACCTTTATCAAAAACTGACTATCACACTTAGTTGGAAAAGACTGAATGACTTCCCCCTAAAATCAGGATCAAGGTAAGGATGTCTACATTCCCTACTACTTCTAACCAATGTTGGCCTGAAAGTCCTAGACAAGCAATAATGCAAGAAAAAGACATAAAAGGCATACAGATTGGAAAAGAAGAAATAAACCTATTTATGAACAAATTATATGATCTTAAAAACTTCCCATCACTCCCTAAAAAGTCTACAAGAAATAATGAGTTCAGCAACATTGAAGAATATGAAGTCCATACATAAAAATCAATGTATTTCTATATACTAGCAAGGAATAATTTTAAATTGAAATTAATAAAAATGCCATTTACAATAGCACATGAAAAATATGAAATATTTGAGAGAAAATTTCAAAGTCCTAAATAGATAGACATATATGTATTGGAATCCTACATTAAGATGTCAAATCTTGGGGCCGGCCCTGTGCCCGAGTGGTTAAGTTCTCATGCTTTGCTTCGGTGGTGCAGGATTTCGCCGGTTCCAATCCTGGGTGCGGACATGGCACTGTTCATCAAGCCATGCTGAGGTGGCGTCCCACATAGCACAACCAGAAGGACCTAAAAGTAGAATATACAACAACATACTGGGGGGGTTTGGGGAGAAGAAGAGGAAGAAGAAAAAAAAGATGGGCAACAGATGTTAGCTCAGGTGCCAATCTAAAAAAACAAAGATGTCAGATCTTCCCAGAATGATCTATAGATTTAATGTAATCTCAATCAAAATCCCTGCAGGAATTTTCATAGAAAATGACAAGATGACTAAAATTTATTTGGAAAGCTTTTTCTTGAAAAAAAAAGAAAATAACAAAGTTAGAAAATTCACACTACTTTATTTCAACACTTCGTATAAAGTTACACTAATCACGACAGTGTGGTACTGGCTTAACGACAGATACCTAGATCAATGGAACAGGATAGAAAGTCCAGAAACAGATCTTTACAGATATGGTAAATTGAGTTTGGACAAGGGTGCTACAGTAATTCAGTGGGGAAAGGATAATCTTTTCAATAAGTGGTAACTGATATCTATATGTGAAAAAACAAAACAAAACAGAACTTTGACCCTTACCTCACACAAAACATAGATACATCTATATAAACATATATACACATATAAAAACCTTATATAAAATGTAAGTTGGAATAGATCATAGACCTAGATGTAAGAGCTAAATCTATAAAACTTCTAGAAGAGAACACAGAGAAAATCTCTGTGACTTTAGGTTAGAACAACATATTTCAGATAAATCATAACTCTAAAATTAAAAAATGATAAACTGGACTTCATCACAACTTAAAACCTCTTTCCTTCAAAGATTTGTTAAGAAAATAAAAAAGCAAGCCACAGATTGAGAGAATACAATTGCAAAAGACATATCTAATAAAGGACTTGTATCCAGAACACACTATAAAAATTCTTACAACTAAATAATAAGAAGACAATCCAATATAAAATTGCAGTAAAGATTTGAACAGACACTTCTGTGGATACTTAAAGACTCTATGGCCTTATCTGCCATTCAAAAAAGATACCCTTGTTTTACACTTATTTAAAGATGATAAAGATATCATGTTGTTTCAATTTAAAATCATCATAGAGACATCTGTGAAATACTAGAAAAAGTACTGATAATGAAGTCAGAGGACCTGGTTTCAAAACAACTTGGTCACATACACAGCCATGATAACCTTTAAAAGATCTCAGTTTCTTCACTATATTAAATGGGAATAA
The DNA here is from genome assembly GCF_041296265.1 of Equus caballus. Classification (NCBI taxonomy): domain Eukaryota; kingdom Metazoa; phylum Chordata; class Mammalia; order Perissodactyla; family Equidae; genus Equus; species Equus caballus. Next base: position 92,243,648 of record NC_091685.1, on the reverse strand, counting down.
CAACATTCACTTCCTAAAATTTTTGTGAGGGTTAAATGAGATGGCAAATAAAAAACCCCTGGGTATTCCACAACCATATAAAGTAAGGCCCAGTGAGCCTTCATTATACGACTGCTCATTCTTCAAGTCCCTGTAGGACTAAGGTCGTACATCGAAACGGGAGACATCACAGCAGGAGAAGGTTCGCTAACGAACTGATCGCTCCTAAAACGATCCCCGAGAAAACACTTTCCCTTCCCACACTCAGACCTCAACTACTTCACACGAACATCTGTCTCTGTACTTCAGGTTTGTATGGTCTACTCTCATGATTGTACAGTATTTTGAACACCTGATAATATTTCACAAATAAAACACAAATAGGTTGCTAAATATAACTGCAAGTCCTACAGCGATGCAGGATTTCATTAAGTCAATGAAATCAGAACAACATCAATAACAAGCAATTAACAAATAAATGACAGGATAGGTGCTTAAAAGAAGAGTAATCAGAATATTTTTTTAAATGAGAGCACCTGTGAAAACTGAAGAAGCCTCAATTCTCTTTGCAAATTTGTACCTTTATGACTGTGTTGCAAAAATAAACAAGAGGGGAAGATGTGATATTGTGTCATCACACAATTTTCTTGGGAAAATTACATTGATCCCCCATCCTCTAAAACAACACGATTCTTTCTTCACCCACTCCAAGAATTAGTGAATAGTACAATATAACCTGAATTTTGTTAAATAAATAAGCTTATTTACAGTTTCATTTTCTCAAAATAAAAGCTAATTAGACATATTTTTCAGTAGTTATCACTAAATGCTAATTCACTTTTTAAAGTTAATTGACTGTATAATTTGCCATTGGATAATGTGAAATCTTCTCTTTTTTTATTCTAGTTACTCAAATTTTTATAGAGGGCAGAATAGAGCAATTCCTTTTATTTCCTGTAAAAGCATAGCTGAGATTTAAAAAAAAAGATTCAATGTGTTACATTCAACAGAAGGTGATCTTAACTGTCTACAAGTAATAGAGTAATACAGGAAGAAATATTAGAGAATGTCTTCCCAATTTCCTAATTTTACATATAAGGGTTGGACAGAAGCCCAGTGTGGGAAGTGACTTGCTCAAGACCACACAGTTTCTGGCAGTGGCCAAGTCAGGATCACAAGGAAGAGCTCCCAAACACTCTCCTTCTCTAGATCGTTAATCTCTACTTGACTGTAACATACTATGTAGATAAGATATATGCGAATATCAGAAATACAAGGAAGGGAAATTGTATAGACACACTAAAACGTAAAACACTAGTCAGCAAGCAGTGAAGCACTAAATCGACTTCAAATTTTTATTAAGGCTATCCCTCCGTTAGTGATTGAAGGTATATTAGCTTAGTGGGCCATGCAATAGCTGTAGCACCACAACTAATGGACTGCCAAGAGATGATTTAATAAAGAGGCCCAGCTGAACAACGGTGTATAAGTAACTCTGACAACCTGAGGCTTTCTTCCGGTCAAACGTTTTCTATCTGTAAGTGACTTTCTCTAAAAAAATTACGTGAGAAGATACTCTCAGAAGGTTTCACTGTAATAACAGCAGCCGAAACATTCTTATATAAGTTCAGATTCTCCAAGATCTTAAGATGTGATTAAAAAAAAAAGCTTGAAGGTCTTGTCCCCAGATCCTTCTACAGGCACCATTTATAACATGGTAAGAGATCTAGTTAAACACATTCAGCAACTACAATGTGTATTTCTTTGGTTGAAGTAAAATAAAGAAATAGGGCAACTTTTTAAATGCTGCCCTCAAGATTTTACTCTAAAATATGAGCACTAGAAATTGGGGCAAAGGAGGTTGAAATAAAAATATTTATTAAACACACATTTCTATAACATATCACGTGGACTCCTCATCTTTACAACATGGACTGACTTGTATTGAGAAGAGAAAACAAAAGTAGTATGGGGAGAAAACTATTAAACGAGCAAAGATTTTTAAAAGTAATAATGCATATGGTTGATGAGAGTTCAGGGAAAAGGTGCCTTTACATCCTTCATAACCTTGCTGGAAGTGTAGCAATAAGCAGCAAAACCTTAAAAACATCCATGCAGACCCCTTGACACAACAATTCCACTTTTAAAAATTTATCTAAGAAAATAATACAGATTCAAGAAAAGACTTATCTAAAAAGATCTTCATCACAATGTTATTTTTTAGGAGCAAAAATTATCCAGGGCTGAAATAAATCATTGCACATTCATACATGAGAATAGCAAGTAGTCTTTAAAAAGAATGTTTTAGAACACTGTGGAGACATGTTCACCAATACTATTAAGTGGACAAACAGGATTACAAAACAGTATGCATTATATGATCTCATTTTATATTTAAACATGTACAAATAAAAAGGTCTGGAAGATACACATATAAATATCAATATGGTTATCTGACCAGCGGGATTATGGTATTTCTTTGTTTTGCTCACCTATGTTTTCTAGATTATCCACTAGGAATACATACAGCTTTTGTAATAAGAAAAAAAAACATTAAAACATTTTTAAACAATTTTTTTAAATTCAAAATTTTTAAATTCGAGAAAATAAAATTTTACACCATCATTCTGGAATATTGTAAGTGACTGGGAGAGGCCACAATACAATGTGCTTTAAGATAGGTAAGCCTTTCCCTTGACGTGCCATTGGTTAAAAATTATGTTTACGTCATAATGTGGACATAACCCAAAAGAAAAAAAGTCAAGTATAGCAGTAATTTTATGTTATTAGAAAAAGAACCCATGACAGCCATTATCAATTTTGGGGAAATTAAATTGCAAATAAATGAAGACATTTATGTGGAACAGTTTTAGGTTGCAAGCAAAATGAACGAGAGTTTAAAGCCACAGTTAGTTTCTTAGGTAAAAACAGAGTTTTTATTTCCTTTAAAACAGAGTTTATTATTTACTCATTTAAAAAACATATTTCCTTAACTACCACTTGCAATGGCACAAAGCTGAAGAACTTTGTTCCAGATGTAAAGTCATATTAATGATTCTTTTTTAAGGATGCTGGATTTCTTGCAAAAAAAAGACAGAGCTTCCTATCTGAATTTTCACATGAAATATTTCTACTAAGAGAACATTTTAAAAGACTTTGAAATTTGTTTTTTAAAAAATTATCTATTTATAGAGTCCAATAAAATATTAAGTAGCCATTGTGTGTAACTCTCACACACACACACACACACTCTAGCAGCGGTTTGTGCATCACATCCATGGTATGACATTCAAAACAGGTTAATGAAGTAAATATTTTGCTCTTCTAGACACAGTTGAATATAAAGAAATGTCTTAAAAATAGGGATAATACCTTGGCATTTAAAACTGTGTTTGGATCACCTTAAAATAAATTGATTTAAAACATATTCCTAGGAAATTTTAAGAATAAAATAAGGCTTACAGGCACAGTGTTATTCCAGTAGCCTTTTGAAAAACTGTTTTCAGATTCAACATCAAATAATCCCAATCACTGAGAGATGACTGCTTAACACTTTTTAAAAACCTTAATCTCAAGTTTTAGTATTCTTTAGAAATTAGGAAAAAATAAGGCATTTGTTTTTCTTTCATCGCTACTCTTTATTTTCATTAATACAGTGAAGTTGTCATATAAAAAGCACTGCTTAAATATGAATCATCTATGCACAAAGTGCCTATTGTATCTAATTATTCATAAGACACCCCGTTGGCCAGGATGCTGTAAGGAAGACTGAAGCATCAGATAGATGACAGTTGGATTGAAAGGCCTCTGTTGCCACTTCCTTCCCAATCATTCTCTGCAATTCTTAAAGATCTCAGTTTTACTGAAGTCTTCACCAGATACCAAGTGAGTTAACATGTACTGAAAGACTCTTTAAGAATATAAATGAGGAGGTTACTCAAATCAGCCTTCCTTCTCTAACCACAATTAGCTTAAATTCAAGATCCAAATTGTGAACATAGTTTGAGGATTTTTCTAACGTGTCCTTTAACCTGCTTCCTCCTTTTCTCTTCTGTGTTTCCTTCATCTTTCTAATCTTAAAGTTGAAAGGGGTTTACATTTTTTTAGAAAAATATGGATGCTTTTTAAAAGTGTATTCCCTTAACTCCTCCTTACATCTACTTTCTAATCCCCAACTCACTTAATTAAATTCAGCGTGAATTTAAATTGCAATTAACCTCTTTTGAGGGATTACATGTTCTAATCACAATTATGCAGTGGATATTTGAAACACATATTTTGTTATATTATCTGAAATGCAAATTGCAGTCCAAAAATGATGTTTAACAAAAATGTAGAGTACTGAAGACTTTATTATGGAACCTGAGGGACTAGAAATAAGATTAAAAAGAGTAAAAGCACTGATACAAATACAAAAACAAATTGCTTCACCTCCAAAACCCCTGGAAATGGCCCCACTTGGCTGCCAGTTAACTGAGCTTCAGCACAGTTTCAAAACAGCCTTCCAAGAGTTTTCATTAACCAAACTGAATTTCATTTTTTCCCCTAGATCAGTAGCTCACAGAGTCTTAAATGAGAGATGATGCATAAAATTCTATAATAGCAGGAGACAAAACCTGTTTTTCTGACCCAGGAATTTATAATAAAATGACTTCTTTTACTTTACTTTTCCTTCAAAATAGCATTTCATAAGCAGAAGAAAAAAAGCTGACATGTGTTAAGTATCTTCTACAAGCCAGATAACAAGTGCGATTTCACTTAATCCTCAAAATAACCCTATGAGGTAAGTATAATTCTATTTTGTAGATGTGAAAAATAAGCCTCAGAGAAGTTAAGCAGTTCAGAGAAATAAGCGAAATAAATCAGTGGTGAAATTGGGACTCTTAAACCCAAGCTCTTGTTGTAAAAGGACAGTATCCTAAATGTGAGACGTTAGGAGGAAAGGTTAGGACAGCGTACCTATTTTCAATTTGCTATCATAGCTATAATCCTCTCAAACAGGCTGCTGGGATTTCGATGGCCTCACAAGACACCTTCATCTCTGGTGGTAAGCTTGGATAGAATGCTTCAAGAAGTTTCCCTCTTGGGGCTCGCAGGGCTCTTTCTGCAAATCCAAGTTCTTGCTGAGAGCCAGGCTTACTCTACCATCTTCTCAATCAATGTCTGGCAGTCAGGATGGGCTTTAGCATGAAGTAAAGATCTGCTTTATTAATCTAGACCCAGCTTCCTTTTGGTAACTTTCCTTTTTTATCTCAGGGTCTGTTTGTACTTCTCAGATTGTTAGCTCCAAGGTAAAAGTAGGACTAGGTAGGCTAGTTCTCACTTTTTCCTTTGAGATAATACCAAGTTATTAAACTGCCAACCCAGTCAATCCTGAAAAGCAGGGTTTAAAAAGACTCGTTAGCATAGCTTTTCTCTCATTTATCCATGATCCATCCTCCTAGATCTATGTGATATGATTACACTTAATGTAACACAACCTCCTGCACAAGAATAGATATGGACACATTCCAAAGGCTGGAGGGAGGCAGCTTGGACAAGAGGACTGTATTTCAGTACATAGTTTAACACCTAAAATAGCCATAAGATATGCAGGCACTAGAGGGCGCTAGATTTAGCTTACCTGGGTCTGAATACAGCTGTGCAGCTAAAGGACCTCAAACAACTTTAACCATTTCAAGCCTTTGTTTCCTCATCTCAAAAATAGGTGTAATGTTAGTATCTACTTGTAAGCATTTTGTGAGAATTAAATGAGATAATTCATGTAAAGCATTAGCATAGTAAGCAATAAATATTAGCTATTATTAACTATATCATCATCACATTAGTCATTAGAGACTAAGACCAAGATTATCCACACCTTCGTATTCCCAATTACTATGTACAGGTACCAAAGCCAGACTATGAAGAACGTTAATAGGAGAAGAATTGGTTCATTTGAAATATGGTGATAAAGAAAGCTCTACAGATACCCTGGACTGCCAGAAAGACAAACAAGTGGGTCCAAGGGCAAATAAAGACTAAACGATTGCTGGAGGCAAAAATGATAAAACTGAGGCTGTCCTACATTGGGCACATCATGAGAAGGCAGGCTCTTTGGAAAAGACAATAATGCTGGGAAAAGTAGAAGGCATCAGGAAAAGAGGAAGACCAAGTATGAGATGAATTGACTCCATAAAGGAAGCCGTAGGCATGAGTCTACAGGAGCTGAGGAGTGCTGCTGAGGACAGGATGTAGTGGACATCACTCATTCAGAGGGTCTCCAGGAGTCGGAGCTGACTTGATGGAACATAATGACAAGGTGGTGAGAACCATTAATCAATGAGCAGCCAAATTAGGAACCTAGAAATAGAGATAAAATTTCTGGTAAATGTGGAAAAATAGAAAAAAAAAATAAACATTTTAAGGTGGGAAGAGGACAGGAGGATAGCTATTGGGGTGTGAGGCCAGCCTTTTAAAAAATGCAGTGTTCATTTTTTAAAATATAATCCACTGTGATTTTAGAATCATAACCTGTTATGTAGAATTCTTTGCTAATATTTAAGAGATTTGTGAGACCTAGGAAAATATGCAACATTTTTTTTTCCTGAGGCAGATTTGTCCCGAGCTAATATCCGTTGCCAATCTTCCTCTTTATCTATATGAGCCACTGCCATGGTATGGTAACTAACAGACGAGTGGTATAGGTCTGCACCCAGGAACCAAACTCAAGCTGCCAAAGTGGAGCGGGCCGAACTTAACCACTGGGCCACCAGGGCTGGCCCTCAACATTTTTTTTTAACATCTTTGGGAGAAAAATCTGAAAGAAGTCCTTAAGGAAAAACAAACCTTTACGGAGGAATGGGTCCTAACATTTCTAATTAGGATAAGGGTTTAGAATAAAAGAATCATTTGGGGGTAATACTAAAGTTTCCTGAAAAGCAAAGGATGAATGGGGAACACAAACAGAGGGAGAACATAGTCACTGGAAAGGCTAACAGCTTCTAGAGGAGTGGAAACCAACCCCTCTGGCAAAATCTTTGCATCTTTCCTATAAAGTGCATCTCTTAACTCGGTCATCATTTCTCCAACTCTGGTCTTTCCTGTGCCTCTAATAAAATAACAAAGTAGGGAGGGTATAAAGAGGTGCAAATGGTTGGTGGAGGTAGTATGGTGGTCAAAAGAGGCGGAAGTTACCATTGGTGTCAGAGAGGTTGGAAAGTTAACTCAGTCAGCAGGTTTACAAAGCTGCCACAGGGCACATGGATAAAGCTCCTTGAAAGTAGGGCTAAGGAAAGGTAAGAGAAAACAAAGAACACTGCGATCCATGAATTTAAGTCTGAGTATTATCAACAAAATCAACCCAATTATTCAGTCAACAAGCAGGTGATGAATTCCTACTGTGTATAAGAAAGTGGGATTTTTTTTTAATATAAGATGTGACCCCTGTGCTCAAGAACATTTCACCCTTTAAGGGAGTATAGGATGTGTCAAATCCAAAGCTACTTTAAAGAAAAACAGTCATTGGACAAATGTTTATTTACACCAAATAGACAACATAGATTTTCTTCCAAGTAGACTTCCTTTAAAACAGAGTTTCTTATTTGCACTGTGATGGGCTTTTTTCTATGTACAATGGCTACGTTTGGGACAGATGTACAACTACGTTCTGATAACAGGCAGTGTACACAGCCTGCCCTGTCGGTTGGTAGAAGAACAAGGATGTAAAAAAGGTATAACCCTTTGACTATTTCTCTACCCATCTCATGGTCTTAGTGCTTCCTCTAATGTTGTTTCTTCAAAGTCTTAACAATTTAACTATTGTTCAAATTTAACGCATTATTTAAAATGCCATTTTTAAGGAATGTGCTTGACTAGAGCTTCTCTTGAAATACTCCTAGGTGTATGTCACATTCTGCGATGTAGCTCAATACATTACATATAGCTATAGATACACATACATATGTACATTCATGCACCCACATATATAGTCATGCATATACATTTATATACACGTATATCCACATATCCCCCCCACCATATATGTAAGTAACTAAATGAGTAATATGAAGACAGGTTATAAAAGAATTTTGCTATAACTACAAAAAAGGATTGAGTAGACAGACCTGGCTCCTTCTCCCTTTATTCTGTAAATGTAAAGTTAAATGCACAATTACCTTTTCAGGAAGGAGTCTCTTTTCTAATATAGCACAAGGTATCTAACTCAAACTTTAACAAAGTCTTCATTGGAATATTACAATGATTAGTGGTTCATTTTAAAATCATGTGGATTTTTTTTCACCAGATATATGACAACCAACCTACTACTCGATGGTGCCTATAACCAGACCCAACTTTCTGCATTTGCTGACCTTGAGAATCTCCCTGAAGTTCCTCCTTTTAAATCTGCAGAGCATAACTAGCGCAGGCTGGTCTGTTGGCATGGAATATGCGTTGATACTAATAACAATGACCACCATTTCTCATTTTCTCAATATATGCCAGGTACTGCACACACATCGTTTTTACATACAGCATCTCATGCAATAGGTGCAGTGCAACCAAGTAAAAAACACAAGAGATATATTTAAAATAGTTCCGAGCCATATATTGCCATTTTAAATTAGTTTAAATAGATACGTGTATTAGAAACAGTTACACAAAAAGGGATATTTGGAAACATTCCCAAATTTAAGCATACACTAAATTTCTAGAAGCTGTCTAGAACACTGGTCAACTAGATTTTCTTTTCCATTAACTTTCCTTTTTAGCATTTGAAGTATAGCTTATTGTAAAACTAATTGTTTAAGAACATATCCTAGCATTAACCCTTTAAGTTAAATAAGGTCTACTCGAATATTTTTCTGTCTCAAATTCTAGTTGAAGCTACAGTCATTCCCATTTGGTGAGGCCTGGTTAAAAAACCTAGGAAAAAGATAGAAAATCTTCAATCCATTGAACATATAAGCCATACATATTAAACTAATGGTCTAATAACTTAAAATTATAACTATTACAACAATTAAGGGTCATTGCTATGGCAAGTATTTATGAATACTCACTCTATGTCAGACTAAATGATTTATATTCATTATCCTCTCATTTAAAATTCATATTATACCCATTTTACAGCTGAGGTGGATGAGAGGTAAAGTAATTTATCTAAAATTGGATAGCTAGTAATTAGTAGAGCCAGGATTTCCACAGCTCGGTAGACGCCAGAGCCCACACTCCTTTCACTATGTTACGGTATCAATGTTAAAAACCTCAACTGAAAAAATTCTACTGCAATTTGAACCACCATTCATACCAAACTCATAAACCCAAGAAAACATCCCTCTGCCTCATCCAACCATTTCCTCATCTCCACCCCCACTCATTCCAAAAAGACAGCTTCATGCAGTTTTCTAAAGCTGCATCAAAAATAAAAGAAACAAAAATGATATCAACACAAAATATAAATCCTTCAGCATCTTAAAAAAAAACTTTTCTATAAAATATAGTGGAATAACTAAGGGATGAATATTAAAAGGTAATGAAGGTGCAAAAAAATGCACTACTGTCAGCACTCCACCTAGGTTACCAACGTGTTAGCGCCTCTTGGTTGAAGACTAATCAACCTAAATGCCTGTTTTGGAAAACATTTTCATGTACTGTATTCCAGTGTTAGGAAGGAGAGCAAGCCCAGAAATTAATTAAGAAATGAGTGGTTTTACAGAGTGCTATGAGAAAAAGAACTTTCTAATAAACTTTCTCTCTATACTTGGAGTGAAATCTTCCTACAGATTTCCTTCCCTCATTTACATGTCTGTGCAGGCCTATTCTTTTTTTTTTTTCCTTCCAAGCCCCTTTGCCCTTTCAATCATGAAGCATATTACTCTACTGTCAGTGCAAAGCAGTTCCTAACAACAGGGAACCCAGCTGGGATAGGAAGAGGGCAGCAGGCTCATGCATTAACATAATAATCCAACTGTGTTCCCATAGGCCCTTAGGGCAGACAGCATATTAGGTAGGCCTCCTGTGCAGACCCTGGTGGAAGCTGCCTGATCACCTGCCTATCAACCTGTGGCAGCTACAGCCGGCTCAATAGCACCAGCTCCTGCCAAGCAGTGGTGCCCAATTACCTTACTACAAAAGACAGAAATCCATTTTTCTATGTCTGTTTAATGTACTCAATGCATTTCCTTATTTACAATTTGAATCTACAGTTCTGCATCATTTCCAGGGGATTGACTTATTGCCTTTTAACTTTTGAAAGTAGTTGTCTAAAGGCCGTATCGCTGCAAGTAGGCAGGAATGAGACTGAAAACCAAATTTCAAATACAAAAGCCCAGGTTGGCAAAGCTAACTCCTTGGTCACTGGTTGTATGAAGATTCTTTCATTGATACAGAGGATCAGAAGTGTGAGGAAGACCTGAATGGCAGCCATCACTATTTCCTCAAGGGGACAAAGGTGGGGGGCAATCCTACACCAACGTCTTCTTGAAATGTAGTTTTTTAATTCTAATCCAAGCATATTCTAAGCTTCCCATAAAGCATAAGCTTTTGTGCATAGTGCACACTGATACCCTCACGTGGAAAGGGCGTGGATCACTACAACTGGCTGAAGGAGTAGAGAATCACAAAAGATAAGACAAAATTATTTTTTAAAATCTCAAATTATTATGGAAGACTCTTTTAAAAAAAGACTGGTCCATTTGTATGTTTTTTTATTGTTTGTATGTATGAACTGCATGTTTTATTTTAATGCTGCTCAGTTCCTGGAGTCTTTGATTTGTTCCATGTGTGGTTTTCTTTCCAAGCCACAATACCTATCAAATAAGGAAAAGCAAAAGGGGTACATTCCACTGAAAACATATTATTTATACATCACACAAGATCATCTTTAAAACCCCAGAAACATATGTTTGAAATGATAATTCACTTCAGTGAATTAAACACAGTAGTGTCATTCCTTAATGAAATTTCCCCCTTATAAAGATTGCAAAGAAGGTACACAATATGACATTTAATTTAATATGGGAAAAAGTACTTTTAGAAGTATTCTAAATAATGCTACTTAAAAGAGTATGAGGCTACCAATATGGCCAGGGAAACTTTCTACTGATCAAGTATTTCTTAAAAAAAGGAGTTCCTAGAAACATTATATTCTGGGGTTTTTTATGGCTATTTTAATAAAAAATGAATCCTCAAGTCAAACAAAAGTGCATTTATCTAACATTTCTATGAATTTTAAATGTTAGGGAACTAATACTATTATTTAAGCCAACCAACCTGACATGTTTTATATACATGCTAATACTTAAGTATCAAGCACCATATCCGCACATGGCACTGATTTTCACTGTCAAGGTTAGATCTGGTACCTTAGCATTAATAGTTTGTGCATTACATTAACAGATGATGGTGACCCTTCAGGAACTTGTCAGTCCTTTGGATGACTTCCATACATACCAGACAGGGTTTTATATAAGGTAATACCCTCATTATGAACAAATTTGTTTGTTCTTTACTAAACATTCTGGGGAAAATCCAAGTAAAAGAGAAAAAAAAGCCTAAAAGATTTTTTTCTTTTTCTATGAGTAAATTCTGAGCTATTTAATGGTTTCTAAACAATAGACTATAATATATGTTGATGAAAGTATAAATACAAAGTACTAAACTCAATAATAAATATTAATGCTTATATATGTGTTAAGTTGCAAAATTATATACATCCCCTTCTTGATCTTTTGGGGATTCCAGAGGCTCTTTATTCTTCATAAATTCTTACATTTTGACAAAATGTAATGCATCTTCCAAGTCATTAAATACAGAAACTTGAGTTTTGATTAAAAAACAATAAACAACAGCCATGTTGTGACAGGATAAATGGTAGCCTAAACTTTACCATTTTAATTCCTTCCAAGGGTATGCTTCTACTCTAGGGTAAACAAAAGAAACGCATTTATATAAAAGAAATCTAGCTATTACATTAGTAAGAACTTGATTTTAACATGAATAGCAACTTACGCAGCTAGACTAATTTGGTCTCTAAAGGATGGTAGAGAAGGAAATAGGAGACAGAATTATAGTATCGTTTCTAGCATAAGCAATTCAATTTTGAATGAAGTTAAAATTAAAAAAACAAAAACTAAGCATAAATGAAGGAAAATGTTATTTCAAATTTAAGTGAGAGTAAATAGAAATAGACGATGTGAAAGAAATCATATGTATGTTTAAGTATGATATACCAGTTTTTAAATCTGCCCCTCCTCTCCCCACAGCAGTTCCTTAAGCTGTATATTCCTACGTTTGAAATACATCACACCTTCATTTTCATTCTGCTAGAGGATGCCCTTCCCTCCAGAGAATTACCTAGAAAGGACCCTCTTCTCCCCATAGAAAACTATTTGATTCTTAAGGACTTTATCCACCTAGTTCAATTTGGTAGTATAGATATGGCTTCGGAGATGGTTTGCAGCTCGTATATTTTGACATTTCTGCCAAGAATAAGATTAAGTATGAAATATCGAAATTACACGTTAAAATAGATGCCATTTTACTTTGTTTCCTCCTGAATAGCCCTTCAGCTGTTGAGGCACATACATTTTTCCCCAGGCAAAATCCCCAGGCTAAAATAACTAAGCCTCATATCTTCAGGAAACCCAGCTTCCCAAACATTATTCTTAGAATATCAGCTGTAGTTTCATTTCATATTTAATCATGTAAATCTTATTTGGAAAAGGAAAAATACTCCACTTAAAACATTTCTTTTCTGTCAACTGCTTACATGGATACAACCAATGACAATACTTAATTTTCTATTACTTCTTTTTTTAAATGTTGCTCTTTATTTTAGCATTAGAGTTAGAAGTCACAAGGATTCAAGAACTGATCATTTTTGTATTCAAAGAATAACTTTCCTTCCAGGACTGCCCTCTTGAGCAGCATGCTACCACACATTTGCCACTGGGGAGAGGACCCTCCCATCTGCTAAAATCTAATCCCATCACTTCGAAACCTCGGACTCTCATGCAACTTAGAGTCAAAGACCACCATTTTACAGCAACAGATGTTCCAAAGGCCATTACTCCACACCTCAGATAAGGATAACTAGAACTTTAAGTTAAAACGAAAGAAATGAAGCAAACAAGTAAAAGGTAAATAAATAAGTAGCTCTTAAGATCTTTCAAACCATCATAGATTAAAAAGAGAAGTTTAAGACTGTACACTTAACCTGAAAGCTTTTAAAATGAAGAGAAATTAAAATGCATATTGAATCATCAAATTCTAACAAAGCCAACTTGATTTATATTGCAAGCATTTTTATTTAGCACATAATTCTATCACAAAAAGTTTATAGATTACTACTTAATACCCACTCAAGTACTAAATCATTACGCACTAAGTTATTAAAAGAATTTTTAAAAGAGATCTTAATTGCTTGCTCTTACAACTTAGCTCTTATTTCAAACCAGAACCCACCCTGGAAAGCTACAAACAGAATGCTGAAACATAATTAAGAACTAAAAGATGAAGAAAAAGAGAAACAAAACATGACAGAGTAGAGGAGGAGGTGATATAAAAAAAGAAATCTATAAATAAGGAAGGTAGAGCAAATAAATAAAAAGCAGGAACTAGAAGACTAACACTCTTCACCTCCTTAAATTTAATAATATCTATTATTTTTAAAGCATAATTAAATGCCTTTCTGTACACAGTGTTGTGGGAAAGATGCCCCACAAAGAGATGATACACACAATAATGGTTCATAAAGTAAAAGGGAGGGGAGGGGAAGGGATGAGGGAGAAGGGAAACGGAGAGAGAGAGAAAGAGAGAGAGAGAGAGCACCAATATCCAATGAAGCAACCAAAGACGAACACACAAACAGGTTAGTGGCCAGCAACATTGGTAACTTCTGGAAGATAAAAAGAGGAGTCATCTTTTGGTATTCTCCTTAGCAAATCCCTATTTTAAATGTGTGTGTGTGTACCCGAGTGTGTGTGTCTAAGAGTGAGGGGGAAAGGGAAGGCACAGGAGGAGTTCTCTGAAAGGAGGAAACGAGAACACGCCCCTGAATCGCAATAGAAGGGAATGCTACTTCCACCACTGAACCTTACTCTTGGAACTGACTCTCATTCCCTCAGCCCAAATCTTGTTATATAACCAACTCCAAGGAATTGACAATAATACTGTGGTCCTAGGAGGTGTTTTGTTACACTGAATAGTACTTGCTTAAAGTAAGTCATTAACTGGGGCTTAGAAATATTTATGGTACAGTGGTCATAACTGACTCAACTTGCATTCAAAACAGGAAAACAAAACCACACTCTTTGGTGATAGCAAATGGCATTGTCCGCAATGAGATAGCCAGTAACAGAAACACAGGTGTAGAGGGAAAACTCAGATCACCCTGTCATTGAGGTAACAGCAAATTCTGCTCTGAAAAAAAACCAGTTGCCTCTCCAGTTCTTTATGCCAGAAGCCAATTTTCATCTTGCTTTAATACTAAAATCCAGAAACAAAGAGAAACATCGATTAACCCTTATAAACTGCTTCTAGGAGCTTCATTTTCCTCAAGGAGTTAAAAGAAGCCTTGACCACTACACAAAGAATATGACATCTCCGTACCATATTGCTAACACATATCTCCAAGTAGGTTTTAAAACATTTTCACAGCTTTTATGCCAAGTTTACATTACTAGATGTTAAAGAACGTGTTGTAGCACTGAGAAGTGCTAAAGCTGGCTAATCACACTCTTGATAACAATGGTTTATGATTACATCTCAAGGAAAGCAGGAATAAGGCTTTTACATGATTTTGTTGTTACATGATGCTATTGAACAGAAACAAAACAAGTGGCAAAGCCAACCAAAATCTTTTGCTCTCTCTTTTGATATGCTCATCCAGAGGCTAAGACGTCAAAAGTTATAATTAACTTTTACCCATCCCTTGGAATAAATTCAGCTAAAAGTTTTTAGAGGCTTTAGGATTAAGACTAACTTAAAATAGCAAATGAATTCATGTTTTCCAAATGTGGATGTGTCTAAACAATGCAAAATTGTACCTCTAAAGCAAACAGGTAAAGGATAGCGAGAATTCTTCATTAGTATTTCATTATAAAACCAATGTGAAAAGAAAGAGGTCAACTATTAATAAGGTACAGATTTCCCACCACTGGGATTTGTTCTGAATTCATTTTAAGACCAGGAAGCTGTGATCTAAAAATCTCCACTCTAAAGCAGTTAAAAGTTGAAATAATAGTACTTTAAAAGTAAGGATCGGGGCTTTAAGAATAGCTCTTGGTACATATAAGCCATTCAGTTCCTGATCATTAATTTGTAATTTTAACTTAGAACCACAATGTTCACTTATTTCACGATAAATGATCACACATTGGACAGCATATCTATCTGGATAAGAATAACAGCTCAGATTTCAGTCAAGCACATGAATTCCTTTCCATTTCTCTTTTTTGGTATGTGCACTTCTCAAAACTACACAAAAGAAAACATATCAAAAGAGAAATATACTCACTAAAATTTAAGGTTACTCCAACAAAAGGGTTAATTAGAGAAACAAATTTTCTCAGACTGTTAATAATGGGAATGACACATACTATGTGCCCATAAGTAATTCTCAGGTATCTTTGATCTTCAGCCCCACGTGGTTTCTGTTGCCTACCGTAGCCTGGCCTCTGGGACTCTCTCAGAACCAGACATCTGGCTACTTTGTTCTTTTAGACTAATCTCCTCCCAAGAGAGCTCAAGAAATGACACCAGGCAAGGAGGGTCCTGGCAAGGGAAAAAACATTACAGTATTAGCAGATTTCTTTTCGAGTGGACGAGAGTATCAAAATTGTCTTCAAATTTCTACAGGGGTCTTAGGAGCTCTTCTGTTCTGTGGTTTTTACACTGGCATAATTTAAATAGGATGTATATATTATGTCTTTAAGGCCCATCAATCATCTTTAAGAACTCACTGAATGTTAATCATAGACTATTACAATGTGTAGGAGAAAGTTGTGAGGAAAAATACAAATCAGGTTAATTCTTCACCCATCTGTTAGGGTTGGGTGATGGCTGATAAAACAAAGATTTTAATTGTCAGCTGAAGGTTTACACCAAAATTGTGGGATAATGTCTAAGATTTGCAAATACAGCTGCATGCCTCCCATTACCCCAACTCCCTATCCTGTTTCTTCTTTTAACTGGGATTTTTGGAAAGAATCTTAGCTACCAATCTACCAGAAAGCTTTTATTAAAGAGTACTTCTGTAAAGTGCCTCTGAGGAAACAAAGCGGGAGCAAGAAGTGATATAAGCTTTAAAACAAACAGTTAAGTCCAGGACAAAATGTTATTTTTGAAGTGACAAAGAACATCAATATTTTTCCCCAGGCAACAAATAATCAACATCTTAATACCTTTTTAGGGACTATCGTCCAATCCCAAAAATCTATACATTCTGAGAAAGAAAAAATAATTTACCATTTGTTACACAAATAGAATATAAGCCAAGTGGAATAGCTGTTTAATCTGTGAACTTTAATATTTTATCCTAAAATCACATTTTATCTATTTCTAATACATTCAGATAATATATGAAATCAAATGTTATACTACAATATAACATTTATGTTCTTAATACCGAGTGACAGAAAATTCACTGGATGGCTAAAATACCTAATGCACTCATCTCACATCTACTCTTGAAAGAAAGTCCTTGTTTCATGTTTCAATTGTCTTTATAATATTAAAAACACATCACTATATAGTGACTTCTACCTTGTACTGTATTTTATAAGTTAATGATTCCAATATCCTATTTTATAATAACACTATATACTCCATTAGCCAGACCTGGTGGTCTAGTGGTTGGGATTCAGTGCTCTCACCACCATGGCCCAGTTTCATTTCCCAGTCTGGGAATCACACCACCCAGCTGTCATTTGTCATACTGGGGTGGCTGTGTGTTGCTCTGATGCCAAAAGCTCTGCCACTGGTATTTCAAATACCAGCAGGGTCACCCATGGTGGACAGGTTTCGGTGGAGCTTCCAGACTAGACAGACTAGGAAGAAGGACCTAGCCACCCAGTTCTGGAAAAACTGGCCATGAAAACCCCATAAATAACAGCGGAGCACTGTCTGATAAAGCACCAAATAGTGAGAGGATGGCACAAAAAGACCAGGCAGAGTTCTGCTCTGCTGTACACAGGGTCGCTAGGAGTCAGAGCCAACTCCATGGCACTAACAACAAAATACACTCTGTTAAAATCCATTATAATTTCCACTATAGATGAAAATCTTCTTCAGAAGATGAACATAAGAAAGACAATCTTAGGCAATAATAATTCATTTAGGATTAAATAGTTTGCCGAGTAAAGCAAAAGAATTATGTTACAGTGAAATAAGCCAGTCACCAAAAGACAAATGTTGTATGAGGTTTCTAAAGTAGTCAAATTCATAGAGACAGAAACATGAAAGTTGGTTGCCAGGGGTTGTGGGGAGGGTTAGCAGGCTGTCTCATGGCCTAAGATTTTGCTCCTCAAGCTCTAGCCATCAAATCAATATTCCAGTAAGCAGAGAGAAGAAGGAAAAACGGAGGCTGTACCACCCACTTTTAAGGAGGGGTCTTGGATATGATATACAATACTTCCATTTACATTTCACTGGACAGAATTTAGACACATGCCCACTAGAACACCAGGAAGTCTACTAAGTACAGTATTTAGTCGAGTGGCAGTGTGCCCAACTGAAAGTTCGGGTTCTGTTCTAAAGATGAAGAGGGAATGGATATTAGAAAGCAACCAGAGGTATCTGACACATATATTAAATAAATTAGTTTTCAAAAGAGGGGAAACAAATTCGTTACTATTACTGGTATCTGATTAATCTACTTCATATAAAAGAATGGGAATTATCAATAAATTACCATGATGAAAATAAGAAATTTAAAATTGGGCCAATTTGAGAAAATACAGTAATATCCAATTAAGAGACAGACACAAGGAGTCAATTCATTACCTTGCAACACAGTGAATTTCCTTTATTTCCTTAAGTATGAATTAAGTATTTACTAAATGAATGAATCAGGCAGATTCTCCCAATGAGTGTGGGCTTAGACTGAGTCAATGCAGAGACCAGAACATAACTTTAGGTATGGACCAAAGTCAATGATTTTCCATCACCCCACCCCATCTCTCCCGCCATGGGGAAAAGAAATGTTGGAAAAGAAGTAAAAGAGTGAAAACCAGGATAACCAATTAATTCGTTCTAAGGCCCATCTCCCAGATCACATGAAGAATTTTTCGTAGGAAGGAATTTAAGGAGTTGCTATGATTCAACTCTGACTGGAGATTTTAGAGAGTTATAGTTATAGACCAACTTCCTCTCAGCTGGCTAACTATCTCCTTGACTTCAACATCCAAACAAAGCTGCAGGGATTCATTTCAAGAAAACTTTGGAAGCAGCACTTCAAAGAGTAGGTAGCTACCCACTTTTTAGGCCCAAAAAGTGTGTAAGAATAGCAGCAAGCTTTGGGATGGGTCTTGTAGCCATACAAAACAGGGTCAAACCTTCCAGAGGAAGCTTCCTAATATCTTGGTGCTGAGGGTAGAATGCTTCATGGAGTCCCATAGACCCTGCAAAAACCTGCTATTCACAGAGCTGGTGTGGAGGGTAATCGCCTGTCTTAGAAAACCTTCAGAGACTATTACTGCCAGAGCAGAATGACCTCCCTGACAGCTTCTGGAAAACACAGTGCCAGGAAAGTACATACTTTTACCACTATAAGGCCAGGTTCAGGATTTGTAAACCTGAGATGTCCCACTCTGGGCTGAAAACTTTATGCCCAAAGGAAGAAACCACACAATGAGATGACAATGAGGACAATGAAAACAAAAGTGCCAGAGGACCAGGCAGGGACCTACTATATGAGTCTAGCTTGGTCAAGACCTGATTAGTGGAGGAACTAAAATTCACCAGAAAAGTGAGGTAGACACAATGATGAAAGAAAAAGAGAAGGACAAGAAAGAGAAAGCGAGAAGCTCAGAAGCCAAAAGCATAGATTTTAAAAATAAAAAGATAAAAAATGAAGAAGCTTTAAAAAAAATCAAGTAGACTATCATAGTATTCTCTCTTCTCAGCCCTATAAGCAGAAAAGAACTATGTGAAGCAACTTAGGCAAAGAAGAGAGAAAATGCTAAATGTTTTTTCGGGTATCATGATAAAAGTATGGTTTTCTAAACGAAGGTGGAAAATACCACATTTAACTCCTAACCCCCAAAGAAATAACACAACACTCAATAAGACAATTCAATACTCAACTAGAAACTGTAGGTCATTCAAATAAGCTGTTGAGAGAACAATGATTAATTTATGAACAATCAACTATATCCAACACACTTTCCAATCAACAAATATTTTAAAAGCCAGTCATTTAATAGAAGTAACATAATTATATAATGTTTTATAATTTGCAAAGCACGTTCACAAATGTTAATTTAATCATTTAACAAGATAACACTAAACAACATATAACTATTGCCAGGAAATATTTTATATAACCCAAGCAGTGGTGGGAAAAATGGGTGTGTACTAATAGGGTTTCTAATATTGAAGTTAATGTTTTCTCATTATTTAAACGAATAACATTTAAAGAAAAAACATTCAAATGATGTCTTACAGTTTCAGATACTGGAATAACACTTGCTAGAAAGGGATATATTTGCTGCTGTGTCCCTGGGTGGGAATGGCTTCCTGGTGGTAGAGTTTGTATCTGTGGTAGCAAAACAAATTCAAAACAAAAGGCCTCTTGTGTTTTGTTTTGTTTGTTCTTTGTTTCGTTTTTTCAGATTCCATACATGAGTGAAATCTTAGGGTACTTTTCTCTATCTGACTTATTTCACTGAGCATAATACCCTCAAGTTCCATCCATGTTGTCACAAATGGCAAGATTTCATTCTTTTTTATGGGTGAGAAGTATTCCAGTGTCTATTTATACCACATATTCTTTATCCGTTCATCTATCAATGGACACTTGGGTAGTTTCCATATCTTGTCTACTGTAAATAATGCTGCAAGGAACATAGGGGTGCATAGGCAGTGGTGGTCTTTTCTTTTAACTCTACAACTGCCATGATGCAGGGCAAACAGGCTTAGCCTACCTGTGCCACTGACCCACCTGATGAGGATTTTTAGGCTGCTTAATTTTAAAATGGCTTATGATGAGGATTTTTAGGCTGGTTAGTTTTAAAACTACAGATGAGATTCAGGCTCCAAGGAGTGGAATTTGTTTTGCCCCTTTGTTGGGAAACATTTACATTTCTAAGGGAAACCTCTATCTGTGAAGATGCCTTCCTCTCTGTGCCAGGAAGAAGGGGGAATGGTCTTATCTCTAGAAGCTCTTAATGGGGAAGGCAAGAACTTAAGTTGGTTGCTGTCTGGCAATCTCATGTAACTGGTTTAGGGTGGTGGTGTCTAACCTTTCTAACCTTTACTTAATCCGATTTGATTCTTGTCTAAAAGTCATGGGATCACCCAATGACCAGACCCCACCCGCACTGATACCATTTTAACTTTTTTTCATGTTTTTTCCTTTGTCTTGTAAAGAGATGAATCATATACCTATGCCTTAAATTTAGCCCTAACCCTCAACTCGGGGCAGCAGCAGGAGCTCTGACTGCCCGTGGGTCCTGTCCCCACGCACCAGCTCTGCCTGCCCATGGGTCCTGTCCCCATGCCAGCAGGGGCAGCAGCAGCGGCTCTGCCTGCCCATGGGCTCTGTCCCCATGCCAGCGGGGGCAGCAGAAGCGGCGGCAGCAGAAACTCTGACTGCCCATGGGTCCTGTCCCCATGCTATTCTACTCTCTAAATAAAAGAGCACTACTGCCAGATCTTGAGAGTCTAAGAAATCTTTCTTTCGACTCCTCGGCTCACCGACCCCGCATCAACCCACACCACCCAAGTGTTTGGTTATTCCACTCAGATTTTGTATCTATGGAGCACAGCAAAGCAATAATTCTGCCACCAACTCACTATAAGGAAGCAACATTTGCAGCTGAATTGTCAGGCACAAAGCAATTGCTTCCTCAGCCAGCCTGCACTCCTGTTCCCACGTGCCGGTAAGTATATTCTATCGACCAGGCCACTGGAACAGGATTTATGAGTAGTACCCCTTCCATCAGACCCATTCTTTTGGATCTTCCAACCACTTTCTTATCTTAACCCCCCTGCGGAGGCCTTTCAAAAAAATGACCTAATCACTGGGAGAGAACCTGAAAGCCTATCACTTCCAAGAACCAACTTTCAATCAGAACCCATGGGCCTGGCTCAAGCTCTAGGGACCTCTCCAGCCCCCTCCTTATTTACCCTTCTTGTTCATTCACATTTGCCTATTGTTTAAGCTCCTGCCAATTTTCCCCATTTCATTACCCATCTCTGTGAAAGCAGACTACATCAGATTCTCTTCATACTCCAGCTCCCCACTCCTCAAGATATTAGCTCAGTGCTCTGTAAGCTGCAAATGCTAATAATTTGTTTTAAGCTAATATTACACTGACATTCATCTCTCAGAAAAATTTCAAGCCATCCGCTTTTAATGAGGAGCCAACACAAGAACTAGGGATTCCTTCTTATCTGAATGATTTCTGGAGTTTTGTTGTTTTTGCTTGAGATATTATATAATAGGATGAAAGTGTCCTGGAGAAGGAGTCCTACTTCCCAGCTGTATGACTTTGGTCAAGTCACTTCACCTCTAAATTCTAATTTGACCAACTACAAAAATTAGCATAATATAATACCAGTCCCATCTACTTCATATAATTGTTGGGAGTTAGAAAGAGACAATACAGGTAAAAGTTTTCCATAAAATATGTAAAATAATTTAAAATGTATTTCTAACAATAGGAGATGACCTACAGAAGTATTCTCAAATAAATTTTAATTCTATATGTACTGAAACTTCCACAGAGAAATCACAATTTATTTTAAATAAAGGAAAGAAATTTTACCTCATCATTCATTGAAAAAAATTTATCAAATATTTATTAATGTCTTCTAATGTAAAAATCATTTTTCCTGCATGAGATATTTTCTTGACTACCAAGTTTAAGATCATTCAAAATTAAGAGGGGAAGAAAACAGACTAAAAGTCCCGTTCAGCTACTAAAATGTGTGTGGTTTTCATCACTTAATAGGTTTGAAAATGCAAGATCAACCCTATAGAAGTCTTTTATTTCCTTCCAGGCAAGATCAACCATATAAAAGTCTTTTATTTCCTTCCAAGCATTAGAAGTCTTTTATTTCCTTCTAGGCATTATGCCAGCCATTTTGGAGGTTGCCACCATGTAAATGGCTGTGGCTGCTGATGCTTAGATGAAGGAGAATAGGTGTGAATAATTGAGAGAACCAAAAATATTATGAGACAGCCAATTATGTATCTCGATTTTTCTATAACAGTTTATTTAACATAGGACAAAGTAAAACTTAATATGAATTATTACCTTAACAAGACATATTTAAATTGAGACACTGATAGGGCTAGATTTAAACAAATTCCTTCAAAAATATTAACATGTTTACTGTACCCTGATACATGCCAAATACTTCACTAGACACAGAGGATACAACTGTGAATAAGAAATACACATTCCCTGCCATCTAAGGAAAGCCGCAGGGAGACGCACAGACATTTACAATATCCTGTGCTATATGTGTCTTGATGGGGTATGTACTGCAGGGCCCAGACAGAGCGATGGGAGAACTTCCTGAAGGGGGGCTTGCAGTCAAGTAGAAAAATCAACACCCACACAACTTTGTGGGGATCATTTTTTACCAAACTACTGGCTTTTTGGTCTACTCTTACGTCAACCTTTATTTTTCTCACCTATGTAGTTCGGGCACTAAGCCATGTGGCGAGGGAGCACTTTTAGTGCCATCCATCCTACCTCCAGTGTTAACTGAGAGACTGGCAGTAAAGAGGAGGTTAGGAGTACAGGCATCGAAAGCACAGTGCCTGGGTTTACATCCTAGCTCTTCTTCTTTTGCAGGGTATAACCCTGCATTCTTTTGCAGTGTATAACCCTGCACAAGTTTCTTAATCTCTTTCTGGGTCAGTTTTCTCATCTATAAAGTGGGGATAATAACAGTACCTATCTCAAAAGGTTGTTAAAAGGATTAAAGGAATTAATATATGTAAAGCACTGAGAACAAGGATTGACACATATCATGAGCTATAAAAGCACCAGCTATTCTTATTTTGATGGCAAGAGCTTACCGTGATTGCAGCCATCTCTAACTGTGCGGGTTAGCAGCTAGCTACATCCTCTTAGGGTGGAGGAATTGCCCACAAAAGTTAAGAATGCTTCCTGGAATTGTGCATTGTTGTAGTCCTGAGTCATTCCACCAGCCTATTGTGCCCTTTTTTTTTTTCCAGGGCAGAAACTTGGAAAGTGCAGAAAAATGCTAGCATTTCTTCACATCCCTAAGAGGCTTTGTGAAGCCTGAGGTTAGACTTCTCCCAACCAGCAAAAGACTCCTTTATTTAGCAAACAAGCTTCTAACTCAATTAACTTTTTTCCTCTTTCTCTATTGGTAATCAATTTATAATGAATTGGACCTGACGTTGTAAAACTTCATCAACCACAGGCAGTCTTTCTTAAAGTAGGCTCTTCGTTTACCCTCAGGAGTATTTCAAATACAATTTGAAAATAAAAAAATTTTAAAGGGAGCTACATAATTCCCCCAACAAAAATTCCATTTTTGGTCATCCACAAAAAGATAACACTAGAAACGAACAAAATTCATTTCTCTCTTTATAGACTATTTGAGCATAGTAGATCCTTTTTTAATTTTAATGCCAGCTCTCATTGTTCATATGAAAATGTAACTATGTAGCCCACCTTTAACAGCAAGTGTGCAAAGACACAGCAGAATAGTTGGTAATTAAAACTACTGTCAGGGAATTGGAAATATCAAACTTTGGAGGAACAAAAGGAATAAATGCACGCTAACAACTCCATTGCACAAATGCAATGAGTTCTTATGATGGCTTATTTTGACAAGGGCTTTTTGTAAAGTCAAATGACAGTTCAGGCCTATCAGTCCCTGTTGTCCTTGATAAGGAGAGCCACAGAAGTTCACAAGCATTCTTCAGGCTAACTCAATATATGCTCAAAAAAGATTAGTACACATAAATATACAAATGCACTTTATCTCATACAGTCAATTTCTTAGACCGTTTTTCAGAATTAAACTATCATGGTCTGCCTATTTGAGAAAGTACTATACCATTTCCAAACCAGTGTGAACTTAACATAACTGTAATTAGACTGGAACTTTGTAATAACACTGTCTCAGAGTCCACGTCTGAAGGATCATTAAATGAGGAACACCATGGGGCATAAACTGTGAATAATTCCCACAATAAGCTCTCTTAACAGGATCTAAAATGTACATGCAATAGTGAGAAAATACGTCTAACCTAGATAGAACATTGTTCAATTCTATCCCACTTTATTCTGGCACAGTAAATATATGAAAAGAGCCTTGAAAGAGAGATTGAGAACATAAAGTTTTGGAAATTATTTCAATGTAAGTGACTTCATCATTGTTCTAAGCAACTCTGTTGGGACCATTACATGACTATGAGGAAACTGGAGTCATTCTCTAGCTTCCCCAATCCTCCTTTGCCACTTTTATTATGGATTTTCTTGTATTGCATTAAAGGGATACAAAGAAAAGCAGTTCCTGCAAAGAAAATTCAAACATTGCTTGGAGAGGCAAATATATGCAAAAATATCTATAAAATAATCTAAAAGTAAGGGTGAATGTCACAACAGGGGTATAAAAAAAGTACTCTTTTGTGGAGGGAAGAAAAGATTAATTCTGACGGGATATCCGCAAAGCCTTCTTGAGAGGGAAATGGCATTTGAGCTGGGCCTTGACTGATGCAGGGACTTCAAAAGGTAGATATTGGGGGATAAGCAGGTCTCTATTTTAGGAACAGACCAGTCAAGAAAGCTGACCACAAGCAGAGAAGAATTCATCAGGAACACAAAGTTCTCAAAGTTGTCTGAGGGCCAATACCAAAGGAATTGTCTGCAAATAACAGGAGGCCAAGAATCCTCCTGAGAATAGACCAAATGCCCAAAAGTTTGTCCAGAGGATCAGAGTTGCAGACTCACAAGGAAATATGGATGGCAGGTGTCCACTACACTCTAGGGTACTGTTTTTCAAACTGTGGCTCACAAAATCAATTTAGTGAATACTGATTGTAATTTCCAAAATAGAAGAGAAGGAAGGAAAGCAGAAAGGTGGAGGAAGGCGGAGGAGGGAAGAGGAGAGGAAAGAATGTGAATTACACATTGAATAACTATACTTTGGAAAATTTTCAGTTTCTATCTGTGGGTTGTGTTTGAAAAAACAATTGAAAATCACTCATTTAGAGGGCCCTGAAAGTCCAATATCTTGGCGCTTGATTAGGATGCAGCTCAGTCCCACTCAATATATTCAGACCATTAGTTTGGAGCCAAATGTTCTTGGTCACGAATAATCTGCTTGAAAAATCTTATTGCACTAAGCAGGATGTTCTCATTAGTTACTTAGAAGTCATAGCCTGATGTCTTCATAAAGCAAGTAAAGTTTAAAAGGGTCATTTCCAAAGTTTGTAGCAATACAGTAAAGATTAAGCTTGATTCCTTGAGTCTGATAGATACTGAACACCTTCATATGAATGATACATGTATAATGCAATCCTCTTTTATGAAGCATATGATCTCACAGGGAGAAAAAGTTGAAAAAGCATAAAGATCTACAATGAATGCAATAAAGTAGATCATATTTCACCAAGAAACAAACAGCTTAACATGACAGATTACCTCCTCTCATTTATATAGGCCCGTTTACGTTTTCTCCTAAAATATTCTCATCTAAAACAACCCTGCCTGCATCTGATCGATTAAAAAGCTAAAAAAGACAAACCCAAGATCATAGAGCTAGTTAGGGATGGTGCCAAGTGAAAAAGCTAAGTGTCTTAGATTTAATTTATCGATATTTCCATAACTCCATGGTTTAGTAAATTATTGAGAATGCCTCCTATTTTTCAGTAGTAACAACTTCATAAATATACACAAATATACGTGTAACTGGCATGTAGTGAATGAAGAGATAAGCCACAGAACCTAAAAAAGTACACACCCAGAATTTGTAAATAGAGGTGAAAGTAATCAAATTATCTATAATAAGATACAACAAATATGAACATTAATCAGATAAGATTAGCTAGGAAAAAAGTTGTGTGTTGTTGTTTAGAATACTGTTTCCTCAAAATCACTAATGAACTCAGAGTGCCTCCCAAAAAAGGAGTCTAATATTTAAAATGTAACTAATCAAAATAAATCAAATTATTGAAGTGTTTTATGTTAGTCATAATATATACAGACATTCTGATACTGAAAAAGAGATAATGACAAATTTTCAACATATATATAGAACTGTTCAAGGGAGACATGGCGCCTGTTGGTTGGTTTGTTGATAGAAGCAGAGTGGTTTTCCAGGCTTCATAGTTTAGAGGAAACATCCTGCAAATCTGCTCAATTCCCTTTATCTGGTTCTAAATTCCCAGAGCAATCTTTCCATTACTAATTTGGCTTCCCATGTCTTTTAGTTTCCAGAAGGAGTAATCTTGGATATCTGACATAAGCATCCCAGGTTATGGTAGGAAATATTTATCCAAAAATATTGAGGACTTAGAAACTAATAAACTCGGATTACTTAGTTCATTACATTTATTTAAAAATCTACCACCCTGTAAATTTAATTAAACCCCAACTATCTTATATTGAAATTTACTGTGTATGTTTTACATCTGTTACTAAACTGAAAATTCTATTATGGTACTATATACAGCAAGCAATAGCAAGTGCTCAACACATACTTTTAGACAAATAAAGTAAGTGAGTGAGTGCATTTAGACGGTCAAAGTTTTGAGAAAGAAATGAGAATGACTAAGAAAATCAGAGGATTTCATCACTGACAAACCTCTGCAACCATGGTAATGCTGATGCTTGCTTGATACGTTCCCTCACAATTTACAAGAACTTCTGCGTACCATTTCATGAGACCCTTGGAAGCAATCCGACGAAATAAGGACACAAATACTATTCTTCCCCAGATGAGGAAACCAAGGCTCACAGAGGTCCATGGCTTACCTAATGACCACTCAGACCACTAGGGGAGTAATGGTAAAAGCAGGAATCAAACTCCTGCTTTGATTCCCCGACCAAGTCAGTCTTTTGCTAAAGGTCAGGTGGCATAGCAGCAAAGACAGTGATGTTGCGCCAGAGCATGTTAAGCTGGCGTTATTTAAACACTTCTGACCCAAGATCAGGACTGGTCCTTACGTATGAGGCAGAGTTGGACCCAAAGGTGGGGGTCAAATGATTTTAGCTATAGAGAAAAGAACTCAGAAACAGGAATCTGACAATACTATACCAGGTATTCCAAGATCAGTCGCCTGACAGACACTCCCATTGGGATGGAAAAGGAGCCAAACCAGATTAAAAGGGTGATGAGAGATGTAGGAAGAGAATTAGGAGAGAAGAGTGCCAGGGAAGCAAAAGGAAGTTGGAGGTGAGTAGCCATAGTGTCAAAGGTTGCAGTCAGGTCATGGAGGATGAGACCTGACAACTGGCCACTGGATTTGGTGAACAGAAATCACTGCCAACCATAAAGAGGACTCTTTTTTTTTTTTAATTAAGATTATGATAGTTAACAACCTTGTGAAATTACAGTTGTACATCATTATGAGTCATGTTGTAGGTGCACCACTTCACCCCGAGTGCCCTCCCCCCACCCCTCCTTTCCCCTGGTAACCACCCGTCAGTTCTTCATAAAGAGGACTCTTTTGGTTACAGTAGTAGAAATGCAAGAAAATGTGAGAGGTAATAAGGAGTTAAGAGAGAATTCTAAATTACACATACAAATCTTGGGAAATCTAGGTATGTTTCACACAAGTTTTATAGTAGCTTAAACATAGTCAGCTCTTTCTAGGGCTCGAAGAGTGCTAACCCAATCCAGAAGATGAGACTAAAGTTAAAAAGTAGATATGGAAGAAGAGTAGGAACATGGACTTTCTTGCTGCTGCTGTTACTACTACTGTTCTTTCATCTGTCAAAGAGGAAAAACTGTTCTTATTGCCCAGAGAGCACGGGAGGCAGGAGGGTAAAAAGGGCACACAGCTCAGCTTGCAAGAGGGCTGAACACAGACAGCCTTTTTCAGATAAAGATTTCCCCAGGACGCCATTAAACTCCCCCTGCAAACAAAAGCTGTAACCGACCCCATTTCACAGAAGAGAAAGGCAAGACACAGAAAAGCCAAGTGAAGCTGAGACAGTGACTGACAGATCAGATTTCCTTCTCATTTCAAGTCCTCTCTCTGCTGATCAGATCTGCTCTAAACGCCTCTATAAATGTTTCAATGAATCTTATCTTCATGCATTGGATTAGCAAGATCAACTCCCCACTGATAATGCAAAATAACCCTGAAATGTTTCATGCCTCGCTGATAAGCCAGAAACTGAACTTTCTGTCTCCATTTGGACTGTGATGATCGTGATCTTTCACCTCTAGCAAAAATCTTCTCATAGCTATAACTTTAAAGTTAGTAATGAGTGCTTCATTTGCTTTCCAAGCAGATAGAAAACCTTTTTTAAATACACTCAGACTGCCATGACCTTCGTCTATGACTTAAAGAGTTCACCACAGGTAATAATTTTCTTTACTCAGGAGACATTCTTAAATTTTCTTTGAAGAGATTTGGACAATAACCCCATTGATGAAATTAAATACACACACACATGCACACTTTTAACTTGTTACCTTTTTACTATACCTGAAAGCAAAACTTCTCGTTAAAATGTATTTGGAATTCTGCATGACTATGAAAGGGCTGTAAAATCCTTTAACCCTCTAATTAAAATATAATAAAAATGGCAGCTAAATATGTTTACACTAAAAGTAGTACCTGTCTTAACCCCACACCAGGCCAGAGGACACCTAATGATGCCTACAAGATGCAAACACAGTCCAGATCCCCACAGTGAAGTTCTGGCTGTCCCACACAGTTGAGAGGGGCTGAAACTCAGTTGGGGTGCGTTTGGCTTTTTTCTACACTAAAAAAGGAAAACAATCATTTGATGATATGGGCCATTATAAAGCCATTCCACTCTCTTTGGAATTTTGCCTATTTTTCTGAGGTTTATAACATAAATAGAGGTTTTGAATAGTGTAATATCACACTAAATGTGGGCTTCTCCAAGGCAGGCACCAGATCTTATCTTCCTTTTTTATTCCCTGTGGTAAAAGACAGTGTCTACATAAAGTGGGTGCCTAACTGCTAGCTGACTATCACACCCTATTTCTAAAGCTGGATGGTGGGCACAGCAGTGGTTATTATTATGCTTTAAAGTATATATACGTGTTTTACTCATCTTTTGTAGATACGGTAGATTTCACAATTTTAAACAGAAGGAGATTCCTGAGGCCCATTCACCACACATTCTAATTCAACAGGTCTAAAGTGCAGGTAAGGAATTTATGCTTATTTTTCCTAACCACCCCAGGTAATGTCAGTGTGGGTAATCTATGGAATTCACTTTGAAAAACAAAAAAATAAATAAACCAACATAAATAACACACCTGTAATCAGTACACTGCTATTAGTGGTGAAGGTGTCTTATTTTCATGGTTCAAATTACCAGGCTTAGCCTTAAACACAGATAACAGAGTTCAGCATAAAATATTACTGTCAGATATGACTGGAAATTCTTTCCTAACTTGTGTTGATTTTTATCTATTATGATTCACAACTCTTTTCTTTTTCTTTTTTCCTTCAGAGATCTGGATGAAGAAATCCTTAATTATATTTCTCTCCCACTTGGTTTAATACCCAGACTTACAAAATTTTACACAGTTATATAGCTTTGCAACTTTACTCAAAGAATTAAAACCTCGTATTCACTTCACATTTTTAGGTAATGGCTTTTAGCTGAGTCCTTCTCTTTCTCAGCTTGCAAAAGAAGAAATATTGAGGTAAAAGAAGATGGTACAAACCCTATCTTTCTTGATTTTGCATAAAATACCAGTATAAGTGATAGAGAAATGAAACATCTCTATAACAACAGCATGAAAACTACATAACTCTTTCTCTCCAAACTTAAGGAAATACTTTTCTAGTTTCTTAAAAAAGCAACTTCTTTTATAAAACAAATCCCCATGATAGTTACTACGAGGCAGAAGTTACTTGAATTTAAATACAACGATTATCCCTTAGCAAGTCCCAAAAGGTTGAAAACCTTTGTGAGACTTTTGGGGGAAAAGTCATATTTTTTTAATCACAGAACTTTACATTTGGAACAGAAAATTTAAACCAAATAAATGAATACAGTTTTAAACTAAGAATAAGTGTTTATCCTATGTCTCTCATGTTAGAATAAAATAGAAAACATTTTGATCTATCTTCTTTCTTATATTTGGCAACTAAATTAGGGTTCAGCAAGTCTTATTACTTTTTCTATTATTTAACAAAGGGACTAAAACCGCATCCACACATACACACACACACACACACACACACACACACACGTGCGCGCGCGCAACTACCATCACCACTAATCAGACCATGTCAATACCACACTCTACAATCTTGCATTTTTGAAAAGCTGCATTTAAAACATTGGAATGAATAAATAACAATCATAAAAAAGAAAGAACCTAACCATGTTTCCAATATTTAAATGAAAGTAGTTTAAAATTTAAAGGCCACAAAATAAGACTGTAGTCAGCTATACCCTTAAACAGTCTTATTTTAATACCTAAAGCATAAGCCAGCATTCCAGCATTTCTGCATAGTTATGCACATATATTGAGGTCCTTCTGCTGCTAAAAATTATTATAAATTCTATTTGGCTCACTGAAACAGAAACAACCTAAGTTATAAAAACAGAAATTGTTTTTTAACTTTAACAAAAAGTAACAAGGCTATTTCTCACCACAGTACAAGCTGTGAGATTAAGGAATGCAATAACCTTCGATCCATGACAAAACTTTTTGGTAACTAAGAGTTTTACAGAAAAAGCATTTAAAATGAAAATTGTATAAGTAACAGAAAAAATTTCCTCCTAAATTATATAACAACTTTGCAAAATAAAAATACGAGAATCATTTCAAATGACACTATTTTATCTGCATACATCCCCAAATCATTAAATATAAACATGCTACACACTCACTCACTTTCCTTAATACATGAGAGCATATACTAAACATGTGTATATATATGAAAGATGTATATATAAATACATGATAGAATAAACTAAACGTAAAGAAGTTTACAGAAAATCTGGAAGGGAAAAAGTTTTCTTACATGTCATAAACACTGCAAAGAATAGTCAGTTTGAAAGGACTGTGCAACATGAAAGTGTGCTCCAGCCAATCTTCCTACCATGTTGAAACCCATGAGGGTAAAGAGCCACTGCGTGCAAGGCAGAGCAGAGAATCACAGAGAACTAGAGCCAAAACCTTCACCCAATGGCATCTGACACTCGACTCAACTTTTGCACTTCTTCATTTACAGGCACCAATAAATTCACTTCCCATCCTGAGATTAGATTTTCCAATATATTATACAAAAAATTAACCTTCCCTTAGATTTACTTCAACAAAAGCCTATATTCAGTTACCTTATAATATTATTTTAGAAAAACATTAAACTTAAAATTATCTAATATCTTTAGTTACAGATCATTTTCTTCTATAATCTGAAATAAATGTAAAATAGTTTACTCATTTTACATCAGATGATATGATCAAACTGGACTTTGCAAGCTCAATGTTCAATATTTATGAAAAATTGTATCTTACTCCCCAGGATTACAAAAATGCTTGATAGTCATGAAGTTGCACAACATAAACATTTAAACAACTAGACCAATGATATGAGAACACAAAGGAGATATTAGTAAATTCAACATTATTAACATGTGACATTAATGTAAATAATTTAAATATCTACTGGAGAATGAACATGTAAAGACACTTTATAATGCTATATGTTAACATCAAGAAAATGAGTGAACTTTGAACTTCTGCCAAAAGTCATTTGTGAGAACAAAAAGGATTTTTTTTAGTCTTAAAGCTCCTAAGGGAAATCACATTAGAAAAAAAGAGATAAATGACACCTTTAAGCCAATTAACACTGGTCTCAGATATACCAAAAAAGACCTTTTTCTCAAATTCTTTCAAAGCAATAGAAAGATAATCAAAGCAAGCACTAGTCCAAGACTTCTATAACTCCGCTAGCTCACTAATTACGTGGCAACTGAAAAAACTACCTGGCGTAATGAAAACAACCTGCCAATTCCATTCCCACACCAAGAAGCTAAGTGTGGCTAAGAGGAAACATACAACCAGGATGCCTGTCTTTACTTTAAATGCACGACTATGGATCTTTGCTGGATCCTTAGTGCTTCCTAGCAAGGCAACCATACTCTCCAGTTAATTCACTCTCCTCACCTAGATGGCAAGTGTACATTTTCTCCTCTCACCTCAAACATTAACGTTATTAACATTATCATCACTCTCAGAAGTTGAGAAAAAATAAAAGTCATCAGAAGAGAACTCCCAAGTGCACCCCTTCTGTCCATCGACATGGGTCTATATTCACACACTCTGCCTTCCTCCCTGTTTTTATGATTGAGCAGTCCAAGCTCATACAACCCGATAGCATTCTCTTCCACTTGACCAAATAAATGACTCCAGTGCTCCCTCTTAAATCAACAGCTCCCTCTCTACTGTAAAATTCTCATCATGATAGAAACATGCTGTCATTTCCGCATTTTAAAAAATGTTGACCACACATCCCCTTTGAAATACAGCCCCATTTCTCTCTTCCATTTTATCACAAAGGACCTCAAAACAATTGTCTATACCTCTTGTGTCTAATTCCTCTCTTCCGATTTTTCCTTTAGCCCACTCCAAACAAGATTTTGCTCCTACACTCCACCAAAACCACTCTGATCAGGGTTACCAATAACCTCCATGCAGCTTAGTTCAATGGTTGATTCTTAGAAGTCATCTTACACAACTTATATCAGAGAATTTGACACAGCTGATCATACCCTCCTCTTTCAAACACCTTCTCCACCTAGCTTCCAGGATACCACACTCTAGTTTTTCCTTTTAACTATTATGCTTTCCCTGTTGCCTTTGCTGGTTACTCCTTATTATTCTAAGCTCTTAATGTGGGAGGGTCCCAGGGTTCAGTCCTTGAACCGCTTCTCTTTTCTATCTATGCTCTCTCCCCAAGAAATCTCATCCAATCTTTGCTTTAAATATCATTTATTCACTGATGACGCCCTAATTTATATCTCCAGTTTCAGCCACTCCCTGAACTCTCAACTCTTGTATCTCTAATTGCTTAGTGACACTTCCATTTGGATATGCAATGGGCATTTTAACACATCAAAAAAACAAACTCTTGATCTTTACCCATATGGCTGACATTACAAGTATCACCAATATCCAGTTCTCCTCTCCTTCAGGGCACACAAATGACAACACATCGTAAGGCCATATGACTTATTCAGGCCAATTTAATGTGCAGAAATGCCATGTATCACTTCCAGCCTGGACAGTGAAGAGCCCATTTGTGATCCTCCAATCTCTCTCTTTCCCTTCTGCGGCAACTGAAAATGCTCTGTGCTCCATGCAGATGGTGTACCTTCAAGATACGATGCCTCCACCAACTAGTCTTCCTTAGTGAAGGCAAAGACCTTCCCACTGACCCACATGGGACATGTACCATTCGCAAGAAATAAACCGATATGGGGCTGGCCCCGTGGCCGAGTGGTTAAGTTCACGCGCTCCGCTGCAGGCAGCCCAGTGTTTCGTCGGTTCGAATCCTGGGCGCGGACATGGCACTGCTCATCAAACCATGCTGAGGCAGCGTCCCACATGCCACAACTACAAGGACCCACAACGAAGAATATACAACTGTGTACTTGGGGGCTTTGGGGAGAAAAAATAAAATAAAATCTTTAAAAAAAAAAAAAAAGAAAGAAACCGATATGTTTAATCACGGCGATTTTGATCTTGAGACTTTGTAGCTCTTTGTTATCACAGCATAGCCTCACCTACCCAGACTAATATCCCCCAAACCTGCTCTCACATAGTACTCTTCTCCATGTCAGCAATTCCATTCTTTCAGCTGCTCAGTCAAAAACCTTAGAGTCATTCTTGACCCCTCTCTTTCTCTAATATCTCACATCCAATTCATCAGCATATCCTGTGCCTTCATCATACATCCAGAATCCAACCACCTTTACTAGCTCCACTACCATCTTGCTCTTAAAAAGACACTGGCAAGAAAGTGAAGACAAGCCACAGACTGGGAGAAAATATTTACAATATTTACAAAATGTATATCTAAAAATATTTACAAATATATATCTAATGCATATCTGATGAATAACTTGTATCCAGAATATATAAAACTCTCATAGCTCATCAATAAGAGAACAAACCACCTGATTTAAAAAAAGCAAAAGATTTATTAGACATTTCACCAAAGAAGACATGGATATCAAATAAGCACAAGAAAAGATAATAATGCTCAATGTTATTAGTCACTGGGAAATGTAAATTAAGTAAAACACTGAACACATATTAGAATGGCTAAAATTAAAAAGACTGACAATACCAAGTGTCGATGAGATGTGGAACACTGGAACTCTCATACACTGCTGATTGAAATACAAACTGGTACAACCACTTTGGAAAACAGTTTGTCAATTACTTTAAAAAGTTAAACATACACCTGTGGCAAAAGAAGAGGGCTTATATATTGACAGAAATGGTCTACTTCAGAAGCTATTTGTAGATGATTAATAACTATTTATTGGTGATTCTTCTCTTGGTTGAAAGGTGCTCAAACATATACCTCCAGATGATCCAGACCTTCCACTCCTTAGATTCCCAAGATTAATGCAAGTATACATTGCATTAAAGCTTTGTACACAAATATTCATAGCCCCAAACTGGAAAGTGCCCAAATGTCCATCAACAAGTGAATGGATAAACAAACTCTGGTATATCCATACAAAATAATACTACTCAGTAATAAAAAGGACTGAACCACTGATCCACACAACACAGATGAATCTCAAAATAATTATGCTGAGTAAAGAAGCCATAAAGGAAAAAAAGGAGAGTACACACTGTATAATTCCATTAAATAAAACTCTAGAAAATGCAAACTAATCTATAGTGACAGAAAATACATCACTGGTTGCCTGGGTAAGACAGATGCAAAGAAGGGCAGGAGCAAGCAATTTACCAAGGGGGAACAGGGAGACTTTTGAAGGCAATGGATATGTTCACTATCTTGATTGTGGTGATGGTTTCACAGGTGTATGCCTATGTCAAAACATTAAAGTGTTTAAATTTGTGCAGTTCATTGTATTTCAATGATAATTCAATAAACCTGCTTTTAAAAAGAATATAGTAGCTGCTCAATAAATATTTTTAGACTGAATAAAGTGGACAAAAATGAAAATAGATGCTAAGAAAGCAAAATCCTAAGAATGAACTGAAGTAGGAGCCCCTTATATCTTCCCTCATCAATAGTATTCTTTTCTGAATGAGAGCATATAAGTGGAAAAGGAGGAATAAGCTGTTATAAAGCAAAGTCCCTCGGTATAAAGTTGTAGGGTCTTTCAAGCATGAAGAACCACCTGTAAGTAGCTCCTGAAATGGACAATCACTATCCCACTCTTCTTTCGCCATAGTCCTCTAGCAGTTGAACAATGTCTTTGAACTCATATAGAAATCTCACCTCATATCTCCTTTTTATATCATCTTCACTTGCCATTAAACTTCTATCAACCCTTTTTCCATGAATTTAGTTTGCTGTAAAGTTTTTCCCCACCCTGAGGAAGATTCTCCCTGAGCTAACAGCTGTTGCCAATCTTCCTCTTTTTTCTTTTTTTTGCTTGAGGAAGATTAGCCCTGAGCTAACATTCACGCCAATCTTCCTCTATTTTGTATGTGGGACGCCGCCACAGCATGGGTGACAAGTGCCGTAGGTCCACGCCTGCAATCTGAACATGAGAACCCGGACCACCGAAGCAGAACACATGGAACTTTAACCACTCAGGCACAGGGCTAGCCCCTGCTGCAAATTTTTTAAGAGCTATGGAATGGCCATAGTGAGTGTCCTCAGTTTGTGAGTCTTGGATAAAGTCCCTTTCCATGGATTCCTGGTCCTCTGTCTCCCAATTTCCCACTGAGGTAGAAAAATCACCATCTCTATTTCATTCACCTCCCTTGCTCTTCTCTTTGAAATCCTAAATTCCACTTCTCATCATCAATTTTAGCATCATCCTAATATATGAACACACGTGCTTCTTTCATAAGCTGCTATGGTTATGCATTTTCTGTAACATGACTCCTTTCTCATAAAATAATATAAAATAAAGGCACAGCACCCACTAATGTTTAAATAAAGTCAGCCCCATGACTCACCTCATTCCCACCAACTGCCTTGGTTAAAATCACTGCAGAAGACACAGGGGGAGGCATGCAACCTACTGTCTGCAAACTGAAAAAGAAAAGAAAATGCAATCATAAGTAGGTTTTCTTTTCCAATTATAAATAGTTTCTTCACACATTCATTCTAAAATAGCAGAGCTGAGTAAACGAAAATAGGAGAATGTTTATTGATGCACACACCCTGTTGAGTTGAGACAATTCTTTATGAGGCAACATGGCAGATGCTGCAAATGCATGGGGAAGCTCTGGTTCCATCCACAAGGTTGGGTGATTTTATTTTTTTAATTATTTAAGCTCTTAGCATACAATTCAAAAAACAGTCGAGTTATAGTGAGTGTAGTCACTGAAAGATAACCAAAATGGTTAATCATTTGGTAAGTGTATATAATTTTAGCTTACTTTCAGGTATTTTTTCCTTACATTTTTTGTAGGAAGTCTCTTGGCACAAATAAAATTTTAAAACCACTTCCAAAGTTCAAAAATACCTAAGAAAACACAAGCTTACATTTGCTGATTCTTTCTATAAAACAGTAATTCTCAAACTTTCATCTCATAAAAGACATTCTCATGTTGTTGTAATATCATTATAGAAATAGGCACGACACAATCATATACTTCTTGGATTCAGACTCTGTTGTAAACTCTAGTGTCCATTCTAAATTTAGTTTTTATTAAACTATGTGTGTACTCCCCAGATCATGTCTTAGTTTAGGAGAGAAAATACATTGCATGACAAGCAAAATTACGAGTAGCAAATCTAAGTACTAAAGATAAAAAACATTACCCAGCATTCATATAGAATATACATTCTGGGGATAGTGAGTAGCTGGCCCAACTAAAGTGGAAAATTTATACAGGGAACAGAGAACACAGACTAATATTTGACTAATATTTGGAATGTAGGATTACAGATGATTTTCATTCACTTTTATAATAATGTATTGGCTAAATATTCTGCAATGAGTTTATATTAGCTCTGGAATAAGAAAAAAATAAAAGTTTTAATTCATTTTGACTGAAAACGTAAGAAAACACCTTTCATGGAATTCTCAGCTCAATTCAATTCCATATAGTCTTCTTTTAAGGTCTGTTTTCCCAAGTGATGCTAAAGTAGTCTGTCTGATTATGAATTCCCAATCTCTGAGCCTTCCTTATGCTTATCACCATCGTCAACAATACTCACTGAGCATTTACCATTTGTAGTAGATACTGTTCTAGACACTTTACTCATTTATTCCTCACAAGTATTTAAGATCATTATTATTCTTATTTTACTGAAAACTGAAGTTAAGAAATAAGTTAAATAACTTGCCCAAACTCACAAAGCCTCCTATCTAGGGTTAAACTCTTATGCTGGAATCTGTGCTCAAAGACTTATCTAGGCCTACTCCTCCGGCCCTCTGCCTTCTGTTTCCCCTACCACCAATACTAGGGTCTGGTCCTCTCAGGTATTTTCTATTTTTCTAGCTTTTTCAATCTTTTCTTCTCTTCTGGCTCCTTCCCTTCTATGTACAAAGAAGCAGAGTTTTCCCTATCTTAAAAACAGAAAGAAAAAATAAAGCCCTAAACTACACATTGATACATATACATATATCTTCTATATGTAGGACACTACACAAGGGTATAAAAATAAAGCATAAGACATCATTCCTGCCTTCAAGGAGGCAGAAGATTCAACACATAAATGTAGATAACCAACCTCAAAATTAGCACTGTTGCCTCTTCAAGATGTAATGCTACTTTTTTCATTGTGGCTCACAGCCGACCTTCTTTAAAGAATGCTCCACTTCCATCACCCCAAAAAGCTCATTATCTTTTCACTTCCCAAGAATCTGACTTACACCCCTTCTACTAGTAAAAGTAGTTACCTTAAAAGTTAACGACTGATCTCCTATTCACCAAATCCAATTGTGTTTTGCCTGTATTCATTCTCCTTACCTTCTTGCTTCTCAAAGCACTCTGTGCTCTTGGTTATCAGAGTACTTCACCATTCTAATCTATCTCCTATCTTTTAAGCCAGCCCATTCTAGTTTTTCTGCTCACTCTCCTACCTTCTTCTCAATCTCATTTTCAAATCTGAATCTGTAGGAATACTTTCAAATTTACATTTCTAGCCCTACCCACCATTTCCAAATTTGTAGTTGCCTATGACTGCCACTTCAAGCTAAACATGTCTAATGTTGAATTTATAGATTTTCTAAAAAGTCAATTTTGCCACTCAATTTACCTATTTCTGTCAATGGGACAGTTTTTTCCTAATGATCCAGTTTGAAACTTTGTGGAGTTATATGTGGCTCCACTCACTGCTCATCAATCAATCAATCATCACAACTAATTTTCCATGACTGTTGCCATCACCTCTCTTCTGATGTTTTTCATCCACGTCTGGACATTTCCAAATGCCTAGTGAATAGTCTTTCTACCTCCACTCTTTCCCTGTAACATAACAAGGTAAGGAGTATGTGCTCAGAATGTATTTATTTTAATGACCTAAACATGATCCTGATGTAGAAGTCTGCAGCTCCCTCAAGTTAACATACTAAATGTGTACTCTCAAATTGGGGAGGGGAAGGGAGAAAAAGTGAGCTAGGAAGAGCTTTCTCTAAGTGAGTCAGGCTAAGTTTGTAATCCTTTAAGTTTAATATCCTGAGGTGAAAATTGTATGCTTGATTTATTAGCACACTGAGATTGAACGTGCGAGCCCTGCTCTACCCTACCTATATATCCAGTACAATGCTATTAGATTAATCTTCCTTAATGACTACTTTTTAGTATGCTATTCTCTTGTTTAGCACATTCAAGAACTCTCCATCATCTACAGATTCAAACCCAAACTCCTCAGCCCAATAGTTTCAGCCTTCTGCAACTTGGCCTTAAGGAAATTTTTTATCTTTGTCTCCCACTAATGCCTCATTTTTGAACTCTCTACTTCAGGAGTACACAACCCCTTGCTGAATCTCTTACCCTTTAACTGATTATATCACTCATCTGACAAATCATATGCTGCCCCATTTTGGTTGGTTACTATTTTATATATATATGTCCTACACATCTAACTAAATTGGAGGTTCCCTGAATAGAAGGAAAACAAGTTAATATCTTCCTATTTCTTGACTGCTCTATACATGGCAGATACTCAGTAACTATTGGCTAACACACATCATACACTGTTGCTCTAAAATGATGTCATCATATTTATGTGGCATTTTATGCTTTCCAGTGAAATTTTAAGTTCATTCTCTCAAATTCAGTCTGGCCAAAACAGCAGTCTTGATTTCCTTCTCTCATCCTAACCTGTTTCTCCCCAGCTAAGTAAATGGTGCCACCTATTACCCAGTGGCTCATACCCCAAATCCAGAGTCATACTTGATTTCTCTCTGTCCTTCTCTCTCCACATCCTATCCATCCATGGGTTCTGAGAGCTCTAATTTTACTTTATTTTAATTAATTAACTTATTTTTTGGCCCTGAGTTAACATCTGTTGCCAATCTTCCTCTTTTTGTTCCTCCCAAAGCCCCAGTACATAGCAGTATATCCTAGTTGTGGGTCATTCTAGTTCTTCTATGTGGGAGGCCACCACAGCATGGCTTGATGAGCAGTGTGTAGGTCCACACCCAGGATCCAAACCGGCGAACCCCGGGCTGCCGAAGCAGAGCATGCAAACTTAACCACTCGGCCATGGGGCCGGCCCCTCTAATTTTAAAATATATCCTCCACACATCCATCTCTCTCTACTGCACGGCTACCTCACCACACTAGCCTCCAAGATCGTCTAACTTTCTCTCAGGCCCTTCTAGTATCTATTCTCCACACAGTAGCCAGAAGAATCATTTGCAAATATAAATCAGACCACATCACTCTCTCATTTAAATCTCTCCAGTAGTGCCCTGTAGCACTCAGAATAAAATCTGAATGTTTTACCATTGCCTATAAGGCTCTGCATGTCCTCGCTCCTGCCCACCCTTCCAACTCCAAGTCATATTATTCATCCTCTATCTCACCAGGCTTTGGCCATCATGTTGCTTTCCTGACCTTGGAACACACCAGGCTTGTTCCTGCCTTGCAGCCCTTGCACATTCCGTTTCCTTTGCTTAGAATATTCTGCCCCCACAACTCTGCACTCTAAATTAATCACCAGCCTGCCCACCTGACCAGTTTCAACATATACTGTTTTACCTCACATCACTTATCTCTGTCTTGATCCTCTATTTACTTGTTTATTACACTCACACCCAGAGGCTCTTCAATGTGCAAAACTAACAGGTACTTTGCCAATTTTGTTCACTGTTGTTTCTCTAATACCTGTAATAATTCCTGGCACATGGTAGGAGCTAAATAAATGAGATGAATAAATGAATGAATAAGTGATCTCAGTTGATAACTTCAACATCGTTATTAGGCAGACAGTAAAAGTATGATTATCCTCACTTTATGGACTTTATGAGGATCAAAATTATTAAATGACTTTCCTCAAAGTCACAAGGCAAGTCAGGGACATGGTCAGAACGCAATCTTCGGGTTTTAAGTTCAGTGTTTTAGCTATTATACTATAATGTTAAAATATGGTTAGTTTTAAACTACTTCAAATAATTTTTAAAAATCATTAAATCCTCCTAATAAACAGGGCAACATTTTTAATAGG
The DNA here is from genome assembly GCF_041296265.1 of Equus caballus. Classification (NCBI taxonomy): domain Eukaryota; kingdom Metazoa; phylum Chordata; class Mammalia; order Perissodactyla; family Equidae; genus Equus; species Equus caballus. The sequence continues at coordinate 92,202,460 of NC_091685.1, read as the reverse complement.
GGAAAAGATTCTAACAAAAATCTATTGTTAAATCAACTATCCCATCAAACATAAAACAGAACAGGTGAAAAATTAAACGTTTGTCTCCTACGTATTTTTTTCTTTTTATAAATTTTAAAAACATATATTATATTCAGCTGTTATCTGTATACATTTGGTAAGATACAGAATGCAAAAGTTAAAGCATCCAATTGACAGCCTACATTGTACACATCAGACAGATCTGACATCCTCTAGTAGCTTCCATTTTTCTACCAATACAACTAACTCACTTAAATCCCCAGAAAAGTCTCCATCCTAGAACCTTAAGATTAAGCACGAGGGAATATTTTACGATTCTACTATAAAATTCTTTGATGAACCTCCTTGATGAAATACTATCATTTTAAAGGATAATAAAAACGTTAAAAGTGCTTTTATTTCCTTATATGACACATAAGCCTCTTTGTACACAGTTGCCACAGAAACAATAACGTCACTAGATGCCTCATTAAAAGTGGACCCTTCAAAACATTTAGACATACCCTTTTAAGAGCCATTCATTGATGGGTGTGATTGATAAAAGTTGAAGAAAAAGCCATATTGCTGCTGGGAAGAATGCAAGTGTAAAGATCTGAATAAAAAGATGCAGTTTTATATGCACCAAAGCACTGGTGAGTTCCTGTAAAAATGAAGGACAAAAATAACAAAGGTAAGAACACTATTTCTGAAGAGAGACTGCTACTAAAATAACATCACATGAATTAATTTTTTTCTACTGAGATATAATTGACATATTATATTAGTTCCAGGTATATGATATAATGATTTGACATTTGCATATGTTGTAAAATGATCACCACAATGTTTAGTGAACATCCATCAATTTGGAGTTATTTCATAGCTAAAGTTTTTACCTATAAGCATATGCGTGAGACAGACTTTAAGGAAAAACAAGTTATTTGTGATGATTATAAAGTATTTTTATATAAAATTTCTGAAATATTCTAATTTCTTCTGAACAAACAATATACCTTAAGAATTCAGATTTTTAAAATTCTGGACCAGGACTAAGCTAATAACATTTACACTAGATTTGAGGATTATTGACATTGTAAACAAACACATATGTTAACTACCTAATTTACTATGATAACCTCTATTCATTACACCAGACCTAGCAAGGCCTCAATTTGGCAAGATATTACTAAATCTACACACAAACCATATATATTTTTTTTTCCTCCCCTGAGGAAGACGGGCCCTGAGCTAACATCTGCTGCCAATCTTCCTCCTTTTTAGCTTGAGGAAGATTAGCCCTGAGCTAACATCCATGCCAATCTTCCTGTTTTGTATGTGGGACACCACCACAGCATAGCTGACAAGTGATAGAGGTTAGCAACTAAATAATTTAAGAGAGAAACAAAGCGTTAAGAACTATTAAAAGCCATGTTAAAACTGCGTCGACAAGGCTGTAAGAGTATGAAGTCTCTCTCTACTTAACCAATAGAATGTAAATTGGCACAACCTACAGAGAACAATCTGGCAATTCATTCCTTCATTCAATTACTTCTGAGCACCTGCCACCATTCTGGGTACTTAGAATATCTATCACAACTTAAACTACACATATCATTTGACCTAGCTATTCCACTTCTAGGAATTAATCTTTCACACATGGTCCCAGATGTGGGAAATGACAAATTTTTAGGTTACCCTTTGCAGCATGTTTGTAATAGCAAAACCTTGAAAATTACCTAAATGTCCACTAATAGAGGACCAAGAAAATATCATGACACATTCATAAAATGGAATACTTTTCAGGATATAAAAAGAAACAATGAGTTCTTTATGTGTTGACATGAAGCAATTGCCAAAATATGCTTTTTGAGTAAAATAAGGAAAGGTGACAAACAGGATAAAATACCACAGTTTGAGGGGGTAAAATACACATATGTATGTTCTGCATAGAATATCTCCACAAAGATACACGGAAACTCTTAACATTGGTTGGCTCCAGAGAAGAGAACTGGATGTCTGGTGGAGGGGTGAAAGGAAGACTTCTCATCATATATACTTTTGTACCTTTCAATTTATGTTCATAAAAGTAAAGAAAATGTCAATTACCCTACTTTCAAATACATAAAAATGAAGAAAAATTAAATTACATGAAAAATTATTATACAACGTCACATAGAAAAAGATTATATATGTGTGTATATATACATACTTGCATATATACACACATATATGTACAATTTAAAAAATATATTTTACTTTTAAAATATTCCATATGTAAAAAATATGTTTAGAAAAAAAGAACTAAAAAACACATAGATGTTAAAAGTAGTTATTTTTATTCTTTCTAACCTTTCTACAACAGGAAAATACTACTTTTGTAATCAGAAAAAAATTATAAAAAATAAATATCGTTAAAAAATACTAGCTGACCTATTAAATGACAGTAACAATTACATCTCATCAGAATAATGGGACAGTAAAAAACCCAGCGAAATGAATCACAAGGGCCTATTATGTTGGGTCATGAGGGTCTTCTTAACAACAGGGAAATAACAGACATGAAGTTTTCCTAAGATTTTTCAAGTGTCAGAAAAATCCAGTGTTATATATTTTCTTTATCTTCTTTACACAACCTTAAAGACAAAACAAGGTAACACTGGAAAAGAAAAATCAATAAACACTATGCAATCCAAAATACTATTATTCTATATATATCCATGTAGAATTTAGGGCCACATAATCAAAATAGATGCCATAATGCATAATTGAAAAGTTGATCCTGCATGAGATTTTGATTATTTACATGTAATACAGGTCAAATCCCATTAAAATAAGCTTAGGCAGATACTCCACACACTGATTACACCAGTCTCACTGACAGCATCAAGAATTGCTTAAAATCAGAGACTCTGGGAAGTAGAAATATTTTCATTACATATCAATTTCCCTTCTAACCCTTATTTGACCTTTATTTGATTCACTTTCTGAGAGTCAGCCTCATAGCTCTGGGCTGGAACCAAGCAGCATGAGCCCAAAGTTAAGAATTTGCTATATTTACTTCTAAGCTAATAGGATTTAAAAAAATAATCCTTTTGGGAAAATAAGAAAAAACCTGTATATCCTATCTGACTCAGGACCCTCTTCAGGCACTACTGAGCTTCCTGTTCCATCTTTGTTTCTATCCCCAGTGTCAAGCACCGTACCTTGTAGCCACAGGCACTTGACAGTAATTTGTTTAAACGAGATCAGTCCTGCCACAGTCTAAGTGACAAATTTTTTGAAACTGTAGGTTTGAAGTTAGCTAATTATAAAATATATTTCAAATGTGACCTTATTTCATTTCAGTACAACAAAATTTCAGAAATCATTTCAACAGGTTATTTCAAAAACTAGAAATCAACAGTCACAAAACTGAAGATTTAGTATTAAATCTTTTTAGCATGAAGTCTTAACACAGAGTTCGTTATAATTTTAATAAATTAACAAAACAAATTTTAGGATACACATCAGTACATCAATATAGGAGTAATACTATATGAAATGTTCAATATAAATCAAACTTGTATGGGACCAATGTAAATGCTCTTAAATAAATTCAAGTCAGTAATAACTTCCTGTCTCCTGTATGCAAAAATGCAGTATTCTAGAACCTAAAAGGATACAAAAATAGTTGTCCCAGCTGAAATTAATTTAAGATTATTAACTAGAAAACAATTAACAACAAGATTGCTACCTCCTAACTTAGAACTGTTAGGTTGCCCAGGAAACTGTCAGGATTTAGAGATGGTTTAACACTACACAATGATGCGATCTAGGGCATCTTAAGTTAAACGCATCTTGAAAATGACTTGATGTTGTATTAGTTTGAAAAGGGCATTTGATGGAGGAAAGGGTTTTGATGGCTACTTAGATACCACAGTAAAGCACAGGATCAAGGCATTTCATCATTAGATCCAAACGAGCTGGATGACTCGGAAGGTTTCCTAGGTGCTTACAGAAGAATTTGGTCCTTAGAGAAATGCTGAGAGCTGTGACATTCTTCCTTCTTCGACTCCCGCATCCCATGAAGTTGGCTGCTTTACAGAATAGCATTAAGCAAGAAGCTAAAGGAGTGAGAGAATCAAGTCTCTTGCCAGATTTCCCATGGCATAAGTAACAGCTGGAGCCATTAAGCAGCCACCAGGGGACGTAGTTAGAGCAACGCCCCGAGTAGAGGACTTCGGTAAGGCAGCTGCTCCACAAAGCGCATTAGCCAAGGCCAGCAGGAAGACCTCCAGGGTACATCAGTCCAGCACCACATGAGTGGCAAGTATCTTTCGGTATCACTGGGCCCCACATTCGAGAACCAATAGTAGAACTCAGGTCATGACAGAAAAAGCCTGTGCCCTCCAAGCACTAATCATAGTCCTTTCATATCAATATAATTTAGAAAAACTAGAATTTAACATATTTAAGAAATCCTGTTCCATGTCAGTTATTTTCAGGAGAACAGGTAATTAGTGAGAATATTTAGAGATTCCTGAGACACAATTTATCAGACACTACACAAGGATCTCATCTATAATATCAAAAAAAATGACCCAATGAAAATATTTATATCAAACTGATAACTACAGAACACATAAATTTAGTAAAACTATATTTTTTCCATGTTGCTACCTGGATGATCAAAGAAGGAGGCAACTAAATTTAATCTTCATTCAAATCACACTCAAAATAAAAGAAAATAAACCTAAAATAAGTAAAGGCAAGACATGATGCTGAAACAGAATTTTAACTTTTAATGCCAAAAAATTTCAAAAAAAAGAATTCTTACACAGTAAGATTTCTTTATCTACATAAGAATAAGCATCTGTGAAAGACAACTTTAAAAGTTCTATGCAATTTATTCAAAAGCAAATCAGTATTTTCTCCTCTTTTTCTTCCAAGTCAAAAGAGAATCATAAATTCTACTCATTCTTCTCTTGGATGTAAAAATGTCTGAATTTTTATAATTCCAAGAGAATCCCATGTTCAGTGACACCTGGATCAGTAAATAACATTGCCTCTATGTCTTCATGTTAGACTGTGACTTAGTATGAAAAATTCTAATATTTCTCTTAAAACATTTATTAATATTTAATAGACATACCAGCAAAGAATATACTTTAAAAAAATACTAATTAGTTAAAAGTTATAACAGAACAAGCATCACTTGAGCAGCACGAGTCCTGGACACAAAAGATGATCCACAAAAGTTGTGGAAACCTAACCAAACATCAACACCCCGCATGTGCCACGGCAGACACCACTACAGTTACCACCATCGCCTGAGAAGACCTCAAGCAGATGCTCCAGCGCAGTTGCTGTATTAAAAACAAACCCCCATAACCATGCCCGCAGGGTCCATGCCGCTCTACTCTCAAGTTTCCATGATATGAAGGTACAAAACACTAGTCCTCTGCTGACGTCCGAGCTGTCTTCTGTTACAGCGAAGTCTTCAGACTATAGCTACACACGGCTTTACAAAAGGATTCTGAAATTTCAAAACAGTAAGTACAAATTAAATTTTTCTCCCTGCTTTCCGCATGCCCCATAGGTGACAGTACCTCTGTTTTCAACGATAGTCCACTGTTAAAGAATATTGTTGCGACAGCAATGTAGGAGACAGTTATTTCTGGCTTCAGTGGTCCTAAAGAGAGGGAAAGGAGTTGCTGTTAGATAGGGATTTCCAGTAGATAACTTGGTAGGAAGGAAGAATCCATTGAAGGAGGACAAAGAGTACTTTAAATCTGCATGTTGCCCCCTAGGACACTACTGTCCTGACAGAGGTAAGCGTTTGCTGGGATGCAGCCTAACGCCAGAGAGGATTTTCCAGAGGGCAAGGATCATGGCTGTCCAATTCTGCACCATATCCTCAGACCAGAAGAATAAAAATAAACTCTGCTCTCGCACAGGAGAGCAGATAGGCAACATCCTTCAATATTAGGTCCTAACTATATCTGCCATAGTGTCAGTGCTTTTATAACAATCAAATTCCCCAGACCAAAAGAAGAGAATCAATGGAAGAAGTTCGCTTCTTTTTAGCAAATATTATCTTATTCCTTCTAGGATACCAGAAGTAAAAGCTTGTATTCATGCATACTTTCAATTCTGCCCAAGAGTATTCAGTCTACGAATATTTATTGAGCACATACCGTGTGAATGAGATAATGCATATAGAGAATAGAGAACTTAAAAATATATTGTTAAGATTGTAATTATTTTTAAATTATGCCAGGTCCTGAGCATACTGTAGTGAACCAGAAAAGCTTGATCCTTGCCCTTCGGAAAATCCTCTCTGGAGTCAGGCTGACATCACCCCGGATGTGTCAACGCTGTGAATACAACAGGGGCAAACCTAATATTTATTTATTTTTGTAGCTTGTACACAATTGGCTTAAAGACCTGAAGTACTAACCAAAGAACAACATTCTTTTAGAAGATATTTCTTTGATATATCTTGAACTATATATCTTGATATACAGATACAGTCCTGAGGAAATGCCATTTTTTATGTAGTTATGTAATTTATACATGTCATACCTGTACACCAGTGGTTCTCCAGCACTGGCAATTTTGCCCCCCACGGACATTGGGCAATGTTTGGAAACTTTTTTGGGTTGTTATAACTCAGGGAATGGGGTGGGTTACTGGCATCTAGCAGACAGAGATCAGGAATTCTGCTAAACCTCCTGGAAGGCAAAGGATAACCCTTCCCTTCAACAAAGAATTACCACGTCCAAAATGTCAATAGTGCCGAGGTTGAGAAACCCTGGTGTATACCTGCATTCTAAAATCTGAGACTATCCCATATTTGACACTCTGTTCAACTCTTTTTTGCTGGGTTGAATAGTGCCCCTAAAATTCATGTCTACCCAGACATGAATGTGACCTTATTCGGAAATTGGGTCTTTCAAGATGTAATCAAATTAAGATGAGATCTTATTGGATTAGGGAGGGACCCTAACCCAATGATTAGCATTCTTACAGTAGAGGGAAATTTGGACACAGTGACACACAGAGGGAAGATGGCCACGTGCTGGAGTTATATTACCATAAGCCAAGGAACACCAAGGATAGCTGGCAACCACAAGCTAGAAGAAGCAAGGAAGGATTCCTCCCCAGGGCCTTTGGTGGGAGCGTGGACCTACTGATGTCTTGACTTCAAAGTTCTAGCCTCCAGAATAATTGCTGGAAAATAAATTTCTGTTGCTTTCAGCCCCGCACTGTGTGGTACTTTGTTGTGGCAGCCCTGGGAAACTAATCCACACCGTTAAGCCAAACAACAGGACCACGGTCACGGTCACGGCTCTTCCATTCCCTGCATCCCTCCAGATTGCACAGATAACCTAGAGATAACCTAAGAAATTGCACAATAAATACAACTGAGCTCAGGAAAGATCACTATTCATTCAATCAACAAGTATTTATTGAGCAACTACTGTATTTTAGGCACTTGTAGTCCACCAGTGAATAAAAGAAACAAAGATCTCCTCAAGAATTGCAATAAATTCTTTTATATACCTGGCACTTATATAAATCATTACACTGAGATCTGAGAAGAGCAAAAAGGATAAGGTAAGTGGAAAAGGTATTACATTTCAAGGCAGTAAAAGCTGTTTAAACACTTAAAAAGAGGTACCTTTTTTTATGCTTGTGAATGAACCTGTCTCAGCAGCTCACACTAAGAAATAATATTTCCTCAACAATTGAGGAAGGTGATTCAGGAACAGATTTTAAAGTCAAGGACTCTGGCTTGTTTTGGAAGTAAACGCCTTCCAGGAATTTTAAAAACCCTTGGTTTTTTTTGTTTTTGTTTCTAACTCATAGCATTTGTATTTTCCTCCAATCCCCTGCTTTTTATGAGACTTCATTTTGGTCAATTGTGCTTCTGCCCACAGCGGTGTCCCAGAATTTCTATATAGGATGGGTTAGAGTTAGCAATAGGGTTGCAAGTGAGAGCTAGGGGCCGTGTCCAAAGATGTATCTCCATAGAAAGCTCACAGCATTCACTTAGATTGCATGTTTCTTGGGGGCAGCTAAAGTATCTACTTTAGTTGGCCAACAACTGTATTTTTTTGGTGAGGAAGATTGACCCTGAGCTAACATCTGTTGCCAATCCTCCTCTTTTTGCTGAGGAAGACTGGCCCTGAGCTAACATCTGTGCCAATCTTCCTCTACTTTATATGTGGGACACTGCCACAGCGTGGCTTGATGAGTGGTGTGTAGGTCCGCACCCGGGATCCAAACCCACAAACCCCGGGCTGCTGAAGTGGCATGCTTGAACTTAACCACTATGCTACCTAGCCAGACCCAACAATTATATTTTTTAAGAAGCTAACTCTCTAACCAGGGACTTAGGCCACAGAAGGGTACAACTCTTTCCATACTCCACACCCACATATATAAATACACAGGATAACTATTAATTGATTGGCATAATTCAGTGGAATGATTCTTGACTTTTAATGTTTTAAATCCTAGAAACAGGGTATACTGTCTTTTGTATTAGGTGCACATCTAAATACCTCTAGTCCATGAAAGGACATAGTGAGGATATTCCAGGGCTACTTACAGGGCACCTTTTAAAAGGGAAGGAGGAATTAATTCTGAATTGGAGAAACCTAAGGCTCCTTTGTGACATGATCAACGGAGATACTAATAGATCACCTAAGTTGGGAATGCGGAACTAGAAGTCACTCAGGGTGGAAATAAAATATTTGCACAAAGGTAAGAGTTGAAACTATAACACAGAAATATTTGGCCCCTCTCCAAGGTAATAATTACATCCTCCACGTCACCAAAATCATTAGATTGAGATCTTAAGACAGCGATAAAGCTCAATGTATAAATACTAAGTTTTAACTTTTCCTTTGAACAAAAGCAAAAAATCTTCATCAGTGAAAATGGAATGGAGCAGCAAAATTTTAAAAAGTTGGCCATTAAAAACGAAGCAATTTTTGGGCTCCAAAAACCCATGCTTTTTAATGGGGAGAAAAGAGAAAATGATTTGGGATGCTTAAGAATGCAAGAAACTATTACTATTTCAAAAAATCTACTCATCACTAACTAAATTTCACTTTTAAGCCTAATCTAAGATATTCATGCTAATATACTTAAGCTTATAGCATGTTTCTGGTTATGTTTTTTTAATCGAATAACGAAGCAGTTTCCTTTTTCGGATTTATGCCTTATTGATGGCAATAATTTAAGATGCAGGTAGAAATGAGACACTTACTCTGTACTTACAAAGAAGTAAACTTATCTCTTCCCGAAAACGAATAGCACAGTTTTGAACTCCGGTAAACTGTAAGGTGTGCATAGCTCAGAGCTTCCCTGGGTCACAATGGAACAGATGATTGACACATCAGAATCTACACATTCACATCTACTGTGGCTCTTTTTGTCAACCTTGTTCTATATATATCTAAAAACGAAATGTACCTGAGTAAAAAGAACACTGAACTAAGAATTAAATTAACGAGGCTAGTACCTATTCACTGTTTCCCATTTGGAAAGTCATTCAACTTCTCTAATTTTAGGGTTCACACATCTATAAATTTCCTGCTATACATAACTTGCCAATTGGCTGCAAAGATTTTTTTTAAAGGAAAGTCAGATCATAGATGTGATACTTTAAGTGTAGAAGTCTTACACTTAAAAATAAAGAATGTAGTCTTTGAGGTATTGATCAGGGACAGGTGAAGTGAGCATGTTAACAAGTTGAAGACTACCAAAACTTTTCTATTTGAAAAAATGTCGAGAAATCTCTTCTACTGAAAATTATTCAACGTGAATATATTAAAAATCACATTCCCAGAGTACAAAACCTAGAAATGGAGTCTTTGTCTAAAAGTTACAAGCAAGAAGAGATGTTTTAGACCATTCTAAAAGCAGAATATGCAAACATTTTCAGCAACCATTCCGCTCCTTGTTCCTAGATTTTAGTCGTTTTAACTACTGGAGTGAAAGTGCTATTTGGTACTATTTGAAGGTTTGTTTTTATTTAAGAGGTTTTACAGGTGGGAATGTCAATTAAAAGCTCAACAGAAGGGGCCAGACCCATGGCCAAGTGGTTGAGTTTGTGCCCTCCACTTTGGCGGCGCAGGGTTTCACAGGTTCAGATCCTGGGCACAGACATGGCACTACTCATTAGGCCATGCTGAGGTGGCATCCCACATACCACAACTAGAAGGACCCACAACTAAAATATACAACTATGTATTTGGGGGATTTGGGGAGAAAAAGCAGAAAAAGAAATAAAAAAAGATTGGCAACAGTTGTTAGCTCAGGTGCCAATCTTTGGGGGGAAACAAAAAAGTTCAATAGAAGTACGGAGACGTTAGCCTGACAGCCTATGTAAGAAATCCCAAACAATTGTTTGCTTAACTTTTGTTTTTAGAAAAATAACTTTTTCTTTTACACATGCACAGCTATCAAAGAAATCATTTGAGTACATTCTTATCTAATATTAGCTGATTCTGCTCTGCTCCTTTGGGCTAAAAATCAGGGCATGGAAAATGTCTTTATTATACAGAGCCTTTCTTTATAATGATTATTCTTTTGTTCTTTTGGTGAGGAAGATTGGCTCTGAGCTAAACATCTTTGCCAATCTTCCTCTATTTTGTATATGTGGCCCTGCCATAGCATGGCTGGATGAGCAGTGTGTAGGTCCACACTGGGGATCCAAACTGGTGAACCCTGGGCCACCGAAGCAGAGATCGGGAACCCAACCACTACCACCACAAGGCCATCCCCTGATTATTCATTTTTAATGATTTTTGTGCCAAAAAAATTTGTATGGATTTTGCAACTTGCATGAAATATGGAGGAGTCCTGATTTCCAGTCCTTCCTCTTTCCTAAGCCAGCTAACTTAACCTAGGCTGAGTCACCTGACCTCAGGTCTCCATATCGCCAACTGTAAAAGAAGCATGTTGGCTTAGAATACTTTAAAGGTCCCTTTCAGCCCTTAACATTCTACTCTTTTATAATTAAAGAAATGAATTATCCTATATGAATGGCATAAGGACTAGTGAAAATGGGAAACAATACTTCTAAGATACAACAATACACCAAAACTTCAAGAAGTAGAGTCCACGGGAACAAATAAGATTACAGAACCCATCTCACACATGCCACTGCAGGGAAGCCCTACGGAAATGATTCAGCATTCAACGACCCTTCTTTCCACACTGTAGCCCAGGAATGTAAGATAAAAGGTATTTTACCAAAATAGCCCCTGCAGATTTAAACTTAAAGGTCATGCATCACCTGTAATTTCACCTTAACACTAAGCGAAAAAGAGATCTAACACCAGAAGCTATAAAGTGTGCTAGTGAAGTGTGCATTCCAGATCACCACAAAGACACTCTCTAACTTTAATTCTTACTGTCCAGCTAGCTGCTGGGATGGGGTACCCATTTGACAGAACCTGATACTCTAGCATTCACAAGTTTCCCAAAAGCTCACAGAAAAGCTGTGTCAAACAAGAAATGGGCATCTTCAGAAGGAGAAACTGCGGTGAATAACAGCTTTATTCTCACAGTTACATACTGTACACATTTTGTACTAAGTTGAATATAGAAGAAAAAATAAACAAAAAAGTTTTAATCCCCACAATCTTAACAATAATTTCTTTTAAAATGTTCCCTGAAGCTACTTCTAAATGAAGGGATTGCAGGCAGAGGGTAGAAGGAACCACTGTTCTCCTGAGAGATCATTTCATTCATTTCCATCACGTCTTAATAAAAAAGTACAAATAACTTCAAATATCCTCCTGAGCACTTCCTAACATAAAAAGATTGTGTGTGCTCACTTCTGTCCTTTTTTGCCCCTGTTGTATGACGGATACATTAAACCTGCCAATAAGCATGAAAACTGACAAACAAGGTCAAAAACACAATGAATTGAAGAAATTCAATTAATGAAAAGTGGGACATGGAAAGGGGGGGATCATAAAAGACTAATGATATTTCCAGTCATTTCCACCAATGCCCACCCCCACATTACAAGGCTTCCACTATTCAGAGATCTGAGTATGATTTCAGCCCGCCTACATTTCCTTGCCAAAATACACATTACACAGTCTAACACAGCCTGTATCTGTTCGGCTGCTGGGGTAGCAACTGAGTCCTGGCAGCACACGGAAGTAGTGTCCTGTAATAAAAAAGTGCAACGTGTCATTCGGCTTGGGAGTTTCTGGACCGGCAGCAACTGCAGCAAATCATCACTCTCCAACATGTGGGCCACAAAATCTGAGTTGGAGGAGGAAGGAGTGTCCCTTTTTCTTTTTCTTCTTCCATTCTTTTTTTTACGTGTGGGAGAGGATGTCGGAAAGTGACAAGGTAATAAGGTCCACTCTGAGATAGATAAGGAACTCCCGGCAACCTAACGTCCCTTGGGATAGGATGCTACTCTGAAGGCAAGAGGAATAAGTTTCATTCTCAGTAACCTCACTCCTTGACGCTGAGGGTACTCACTGATTGCTCGCGGAAAAGTAACCTGCGTTCAAATTCCTTTGCCCCATTTCTAATTACAAATCCTCTCTGATGTTGGCAATTAAAAAATCAGCAAAAGGGCCAAAGGACACCCTGGGCTAGTCAGTGCCCCTGGGAGAGGCAAACGCTTCCCAATTACGGTCTCCCCTCCTTTCCAAGACTCGAAAATTAGTTCTGAAGTGGGAATCGCGGTGGAGCGTGCGGAGGTGCAGCACTTACCCCCATTTACCCCTACGGACGGCTCCAGCTTTGCTCCGGCGATCGCCAGCACTATTCCAACCATGAACCATTCTTTCCTCATTCTCTCCAGCAGCCTCATGTTTGTTAGGGTGGGTGGGTTTTGTTTATTTGTTTGGCTTTTTTTCTTTTTAAGCTGCGATCGCTTAATCCCCGGGGCGTCTCCACACTTTCCACGGTCCCTCCTGACATGCAGCAGAGCAAGTCAAATTGCCACTTGTAAACTAAGGACCAGGGGTTTGCTCCGGCGGCTTTGAGGAGGGCTGGGAGTAGTAGTATCCAGTGACAGGGAAGTCTCAGTGAGCGCCGCCATCACTACCACACGCCTCCGAATAGACGCGCACATAACCACCGCGGCTCTGACCCGGGCTCCCAAGTGCAAGTGTCCTGAAAAGGACACTTGGGCCAGACTAGCCGGCGCAGGCGATCGGGGAAAGGAGGCTGGCCACCGGGGGCGGGCTGACAGGTTCGTTGCCGCCAAGACCTGTGGAACTTTAGGAATGACTGGGGCAGCGAGCGGCATGAGGCGCCACAGCCACCTAGCCTTATCGAGGGTCCCGCTCCAACAAACATTTAGACACAGCTGCCGGCGCCCCTGGAGCACATCCACGGACAGGCTCTTTTTTAACTCTCCATGAGCCTGTGGGAAGGGCTAGCGTCCGCTTGGGGCAGGGATTGCTCTGTCGGCAGCAGCAGCGGCGGGGTGCAGGGGGGGTTTTTTTTTGTGGCGCGCTTCTTTGGGACATTACGGCGCTTCCCAGACGCCGCCGTTGACGTGTACGCGGGCGGCAGTGGAGGCCGCTCCCTGTTGCCGGGTTCCCGGCCCGAGCTGCGAGAGTTAGACGTGCTCCGAGGTAGGCGCGGGAAAGCGGCTCCTTGGTAGCGGGAGCATTAGCCCTAGGAATGAAAATTGGGCGCCGAACCGATGCCCGAGACCGTAGGACCCCTGCCTTCCAGCGTCCGCTGCAGCCTGAGAAGGCAGGCGGTCATCAGCAGGTGGGCGCTCACCCCTCGCCCCTTCGCCTACACCTTCCTGGGAATCGGGAGGACCCAAGGGTTGAGCCCCCAGCGGGAGGTGGGGACCAAATCTTCCTTCGGGGGCGGTGGGTGAGTGCTCAAGCTCCCTCACTCCCAAGCAAGCTGACGGCGGGTGGAGTGGGTGTCTGAGCTGGAGAGTTTGAAGGGTGCGCGAGTGCACGCGCTTGCTTGACCCCCAGAGCTTGCCCAGCTAAGCAGCGGGGCAGCTGTGGGAAGGGCGTCAGGGACCCCAAGGTAGAAGTGGTGAGGGACCCAGGCGAGGGGGCTCCTGCCTTCCATTGCCCCGTGTACTAGAGTCTATCCGCCTGCCAGTGTCTTCTGCCCTTGAAGTGTTTCTGGCAACCGGTGACATTGAGAGTTTCATGAATGCACTTCCTACCCAGAGAGCCTGTAAGAGCATCAACTCCTTCCCACAATGCACTCAAATAAATAAATAAAATATTGTGTGACATTTTGAAGTTGTCTAGTATCTAATCCTTAAGTGGTTAATTATGGTACTTATGGTTTGGAAGAGACTTCTGGGATTGTTCAGTGATGCCAGACTTGAATTCTGAATTTATTCCAAGATTGAACGGAGACTTATCTTTTAGTTTCCTCCATTTAATTTAGCTTTTTCCTGATGACCTGGCTTGCTAAGCTGGTTTATGTGGTTGTGCTACCAGTTATAGGTTAGCAGTATGGATGTCATCTAATTATACATGAGGCAGAATAACAAAAAGTGAATCTCAAGATAAAATGAACTTAATAGGGAGACACACATGATGTTAAACAACTTAACCTGAAAAGAGTAAAGAAAGCACATGAGGTGTGATGAAATCTCATGTTAAGTATCAGGCAGTCACAAGATAAGTGGAGATACATGAAAGATAGTTTACAACACAATTATTTTCTTAGAGTAATTTTTTACTAGGTCAAAGAGTCATACATCTCAGTCTTTGAAGGTGTGCTCTTTATTAAAGATCATTAAACATTATGCTTACAGAAATTGAGCTGATTTAACTTTATAACTGTTCGCAAATTCTTATCTACTAAGAGCTGTTTCATCTGTTAAGAGCAGAATCTAACTCATGGAAAAGTTTTTTCATTTTGTTTTTAATGGCACTTAAAGGAACAGAATACAGTGCACTGTGAATTCTGTTCTGTTCTATTAAGGCCTTGTATTAGTTTCCCATGGCGGCTGTAACAAATATCTAAAAACTGGATGGCTTAAAATAACAGAAATTTATTCTCTCAGTTCTGGGAGCTGGAAGTCCAAAATCAAGGTGTTGGTAAGGCCACACTCCCTCTGGAGGCTCTAGGGAGAATCCTTCCTTGCCCCTTCTGGCTTCTGGTGGTTGTCAGCATACCTTGGCTTCCTTCATTTCTGGCCATGTCACTCTAGTCTCTGCCTTTGTCTTCACGTCACATTCTCCTCTGTGGGTCTAGCTAGTGGCCACATCACTCCAGTCTCTGCATCTGTCTTCATGTTGCCGCCTCCCCTCTGTCTGTGTCTGCTCCTCTTCTGTGTGTCTCTTATTTATAAAGACATTTGTCATTGGATTTAGGGCCCACCCATATAATCAAGAATGATCTTATTTTAAGATCATTCACTATATCTGCAAATATCCTTTTTCCAAATTAGGTAACTGTACTGTGTTGAATAGGGTCCCCCAAATATTCGTGTCTACCTGGAACCTCAGAATGTGACTTGATTTGGAAATCCTGTCTTTTTCAGATATAATTAGCTAAGATGAGGTCATACTGGATTAAGATGGGTCCTGAATCCAACGACTGGTGTCCTTATAAGAAGGTCGTGTGAAGACACATAAGAGAGACACACGGAGGAGGACGCCATGTGAAGATGGAAGCAGAGATTGGAGTGATGCGTCTAAAGCCAAGGAATGCTGAGAATTACTGGCGACCTCCAGAAGCTGAGAGAGGAGCATGGAACAGATTTTCCCTCAGAGACTCTAGTAGGAACCAACCCTGCTGACACCTTCATTCAGACTTCTGGCCTCCTGAACTGTGAGAGAATAAATTTCTGTTTTGTTTTAAGCCACACAGTCTGTGGTACTTTATTACGGCAGTTCTAGGAAATGAATACAGTGCCATTCCCAGGTTCCAGAGATTTGATGTGGACCTATCTTTGGTGTGGCCATGATTCAGCTCACTACAAGGCCCTTCTCTGCTTTCTCTCTCTTCCATTACTCTTTTTTCAATAATTCTATCACTCTTCTTTCTCACTCATTTTTTCTTGTCATGTTTTTCTTTCCCCTGCCTCCTCACCTCCATTTTTTCTCTTTGTTACCCCTGCCACTTTACCTGACATGATGACATGAAGACATCCCAACCAACATGTACATTTGAAAGCACACATCTCTAAAAGACACATAAGAAATGCTCTTTATTCACTAAATATGATGTTTGTTATTGAACAAATATTTAATGTGCCTCCACTGTATGCCAGGCACATGTGAGTGCTGTGCAGTCAATTATGAACAAAAAAAGACACAAAACCTGCCTTCTGGAGCTTATAATCTAGTAGAGGAGACAGATGTAAACAAATACATAGTTTCAAATTGTGATAGCAAAAGAGCAGGATGTTGTAAATAATCTAGACTGGGGAAGACCTCCCTGAGACATGAAGGATGAGCAGACATGTGGGAGAAAGCTATTGCTCAGCAAGGAAGAGCTTGACACCGTGGAATTCAAACACCAGGGTAGCTAGACTAGTCAGTGAAGGGTCAGTGATATGAGAAGAGTGGAGAGCTAGGCAGGGTACAGATTATGTTGACCTCTCATGTTGTCATAAAGGATTAGATTTTATTAAATGCTGTAAGAAGCCACTGAAGGATTTTAAACTAGCTAGTGATGACAAATCCAGTTTTGCTGGAGAGATTACTTTAGAAGCAGTCTCTGGACAATAGTTCAGGAAGTGGCTAAGTCAATGGAACTGGAAAAGGCAATAGTATAAGAACCGTTAAGCAGGAAGAATAAAAAATAAATGACCAGTCGTCTATGGGGGAATGGTGAAGTAGTCAAGAGTGACTCCCAGGATCTGTTTGTCAGATCGATGCTTGTGCTATACATTCAGGCAGGGAATCTTTACAAAGTAGATTTGGGAAAGAGATTATAAATTCAGTTTATATCTTGTGTTCAAAGCCACTGGAGCATGTAAATAGAGATGTCTAGAAGGCAGGTAGAATGGAGGTTTGAGCTCATGAGAACAGAGTTGCTGTAGCTCTGGGATTCTTCAACAATAGATTGTGCAAACCATAGGTGTTAACGTAGCAAATATCTACTTGTAGACTTTGTCTTTTACATTGGTTAGTCAACCTCTTTGAATGTGGTTCATTTACTCACATTGTTTTATGAATGTTTACTATGTGCCAAGAACCCAGATACACCTTATGATTGCTCTTGTGGACTTTATGTTGAATAAAATGGTGATAGGAATGCTATCTCACTGAGCCATGGAAAAGATTCAGTGGGATAGTGTATGTAACTGAACAAATGCTCAGTTATTCATTTATTCAACAAATACTTATCGAGCTCCTACTTTATGCTAGGTATTATTCTAGATACTGGGGTTACAAGGAAAAGAGAGACAAGGTTTCAGCTTTCCTCGTGTGTTCCAATAATGACAAAAAAGAAAAGTAACAAGTAGTGATAAATGCCATGATAAAAATAGAAGAGGTTATGTGGTAGAGTAACAAGTAGGTTACTTTGAGTGTTCAGGGAAGGCCTTTCTGAAGGGGTGCAATTTAAGCAGAAACCCAAATGATGGGGGAAATGTCCTCGATGCTAATATCTGGAAGGTGAGCATTTCAGGTAGAGGGAACAACCAGTGGACAACCTGTGTAAACGCCCTAAGGTGGGAATGATCTTGGCATGTGTATTAGTTTCCTATTGCCGCTATAACAAATTACCTCCACTTAGTGGCTGAAAACAGCACAAATTTATTATCTTACAGTTCTGGGGCGCAGAAGTCCAAAATGGATCTCACTGGGTAAAATAAACATGTCAGCAAGTCTGCATTCCTGTCTGGGTTTCTGGAAGAGAATCTATTTCTTTTCTTTTTCCTGCTTCTAGAGGCTGCCTGCATTTGTTGGCTTTCGGCTGCCTTCATCTTTAAAGTCAGCAATAGCCCATCCAGTCTTTCTCATGATGAATCACTCTAACACTGACTCTCTAGCCTCCCTTTTCGTTTATAATGACCTTTCTGATTACAGTGGGCACACCCAGGTAATCCAGGATAATGACCCTATCTTGAGATCCTTACCTGCAAAGTCCCTTTTGCCATGTAAGATAACCTATTCACAGGTTCTGGGTATTAGGATGTGGCCATCTTTGGGGCCATTATTATGTCTACTACAGCATGTTAAAGGAATAGAAAGAAGGCCAATATGACTGGAATGCAGTGTGTTGGGGGGGCGGGAGGAGGCAGGGGCCGGATCTTGTAGTTGTTTGTAGACCAGATTATGAAGTTTAGATTTTATTTAAGTATGGTAGGAAGCTGAAGGAAAATTTTAAGCAAGGAAAGAATATTGTTCTTAAAAGGTCATGCTGGCTATTGTATGGAGCAGGAATTTTAAAGAAGAAGGGAAACCCCCCGGGGGCTTTTCGAGTGGTAGAAGGGAGAGATCCTGTTGGCCTGCACTGGAGGGGCAGGGGTTGGGAAGAAGAAAGGTAGATTACTTTTAGTTATGTTATAGAGGCAGAGACAGCATTTGCTGGTGAATGGAATTAGATGAGTTTGGGGAAAAGAGGATCAAGAATCACTCCTAAGGTTTAGCTAAATCCAATGCTTTGGTGAATGTTGGTATCATTTACAAAGATGGAAAGGATAAGGAAGAGCAGATTTAATGAAGAAAATCAAGATTTATTTTGAGACAGCTTTGAGGTACCTGTTAGAAACTCAAGCGGAGATCAGACAGTTGGCTAAACTGTTCACAGAGGGAGGTCAGGGCTAGAGATAAAAATTTAGGAGTCGTTGGCATGAGTTGTCTTTAAAGCCATGAGATTGGTTAAGATTACCCAAAGAGACAGTGTATATGGAAAAGAATCTTAATAAAGGAACACAGGTCAAGTATCGCCCTCCTGAGATCTCACCCTCTTTCCAGAAGTATGGCTCTGCTCTGGACAAAGAGCTTCAATGGTTTCAAGAATCCCGCCAAATAAAATCCAGATTCCTTAGTCTGAAATACCCTGATCTACAGAGTGGGTGACTTAAACAACAGAAATTTTTTTCTCACAGTTCTGGAGGCTGGAAGTCCGAGATCAAGGTGCTGGCAGGGTTGGTTTCTCTCTCCTTGGCTTGCAGATGGTCGCCCTCTTGCTGCCTCTTCACATGGTCTTTTCTCTGTGCACACACACATCCCTGGTGTCTCTTCCTCTTCTTATAAGGACACTGGTCATGTAGGAGTAGGGCCCCACTCTAATGGTCTCATTTTAATTTACTCACCCCTTTTTTAGAAACCTTACCTCCAAATGTGGTTACATTCCCAGGTACTGGGGGTTGGGACTTCAACATAGGAATTTTGGGAGGACACAATTCAGCCTATAACAGTGGACATGCAGAATATGGTAGAAGTGATCAGATGCCACTTCCAAGGTTAGATTACAAAAAAACTATGGATTCTGTATGGGGCCTTCTCTTCAGGCTTGCTCCTTTGCTGAAGGAAGCCAGCTGCCGTGAGACAAGCTTCCAATAGAGAGGCCCAGTGGCAAGTAGGTGATCTCTCCCTCTTATAGCCAGCCAGAGCCTCAGGCTTGGAAGTGGATCCTCCAGGAGAGGTCACTGTACAAGTTATTTTAGTACCATTGCTTTCGGTATCTCCGTAAGAGTATTGTGATACACAATTGGTAATCTCACAGTTTTTCCTCCATATACGCAAAATCTAGACTGCACTTATTTTTCTTACAGTTCAACAGTTTTTCTTTAACAAAATAAATTTAGTTTGGCATTGGAAAAAAAAAAAAATGACTGCCATCCTGGCCTCCACCTTGATTGTACACCCAACTAAACCTCACCCAGATTTCTGACCCACAGAAACTATGAGATAATACAGTCCGTGTTTGTTCTTTTAAGATTTGAAATTTTGGGGTAGTTCATTACCAGCAATAGATAACTAATACCTAAGCCAAATGGGAAAGAGTTGAAAAGTGGCTGCAGTGAGTGTAGACAACCCAGTCAAGAAGTTTTACTCTGCTGGTGAGCACAGGAGAGAACTGTGAAGAGATGTGGATCCAATAGGGGGTCTCTTCTTTTGAAAATGAGTGATATTAGAGCATTTTCATATGCTGATGAAATGATTCATTAGAAAGGGAGACCTTAATAATGGAGGAGGAATAGGGGCTGTGACAGGCAGAATAATGACCACATCCTCCCGTCCCCAAAGGTGACTACTTCTTAATCCCGGGAACCTATGACTATGTTCCTGGCAAAAAGTGACTGTAGATGTAATTAAGTTAAAGACCTTAAAATAGGGAGATTATCTTGGATAATCCATGTGGCCCAGTGTAATCACAAGTGTCTTTAAGAGAAGGAAGAGGGCTGCAGAAGAGTCAGAGAAAGAGATGTGAGATGGAAGCAGAGTTGAGAGTGATGGGGTTAGCAGAAGGGGCCGTGAGCCAAGAAATGTGGGCAGCCTCCAGCGGCTGGAGAAGGCAAAGCAACGAATGACCCCTGAGCCTCCAGAAGTAGGGCAGCCTTGCCAACACCTTAGTTTCAGCCCAGTGAGACCTATTTTGCATTTCTGACCTCTAAAACTGTAAGATAATAAATTTGTGCTGTTTGAAGCTACTGAATTTGTGGTAATTCGTTACAGCAGCAATAGGAAACATACTGTAGCTAACTGCTATAATGAAGCACTTGACAAGGGAAATACTGACCCTTTCTGTAAAGATGGGGAGGAGGATAGAAACGTTTTGCCCTCAAGCAGCTGAGGCCTGGAGGAATTTAGAGCACAGGCAAAGTCCGTATATTCCCAGGCCACGTTCCCCTAGAAAATGACCACATGTCCTTTAGAAAGCTTGTTTCTTATTATAGTTTAGGATTTCTTTAAGGGATACACAAAGCAGGGATATAAAGATGGGGCCAGAGAGGAGATAGTGCATTGACTAGCTGCATGTTGTTCTGGTTACTATTGCTGTGTAACAAACCATGCCAAAACATAGAGGCTTAAACGTGAACCACCTGCTTTTGAAGGCAGAGCTCTCTTTGCAGTCAGCCACAATGCAAACTAACATTACCCTTGATTGCCTCCTTTCCTAATCTACAGCTAATCAGTCACCACAAGATTAGTTTGCTTTTTCACCAAAAGTTTACTTAGTTATGTCCAGTCCTTCCTGTGTGCTACTTTACTACCCTAGTTCAGTTCCTCATGTCCTTTTACCTGGACCCTTGCAACTGATCTCTCCACGTCTGTAACTCTAACACGAATTCCCTGCTCAATTAGTGTTCCATATCTTCCCAGCACGGTGCCTGGAACACAAGAGGTTTTGTGCCCATGAGAGAGCCTCCCTGAGTTCCATTAGCTCTGGGTTGCTGACAGGCTCAGACTTCTGAGCCTGTAAAACTGGGAAACAGTTCTTGAACAGTAGTGAACCCACCATAGTAAATAACTTCTTAGTGGCCAGCCAGGTGGTCTTCTCCTGATGACTCCCCAACCACAGTTTGCCATTCAAACTACGATAAGAAATGAAGAAAGTTTTCCCCATGACTGATACGTGGCAGTCAGGCTTCCAACCTAGACAGCCTGACCTTGGAACACCAGGCAGTGTACCTTAGTGGTTAAGAACATATCTGCAAGCATCCACCTGCCCACGTTAAAATCCAGACTCTACTACTTACTGCAATACCCACGTGACCCTGGGAAAGTCACTTGACATTCCTTAGCCTCAGTTTCCACATCTGAAAATGGGGGATAATTGAAGTATCTACCTCTTATGGGTCGTTATGATAATGAGCAAATGTATCAGAAACATAGTGAGTGTTAAAAAATAATGTGATATTGCCTTCCTCATATCTTCACCCACATCAAATCTTACATTTTTTATGAAAGCTTTTCCTGCTCTCTTGAGCTAGAAATAATCTTTCTATCTTGTGTGTTTCCTTCTTTCTTGCGGTCACCATAGAGTTATTTGTGTACATACTTTCCTATACTAGATTGGAACCTTCTCGGGAATAATGATTGTGGGTTTTTTCATCATATTGTCATCCACACCAGCTAACATAGTACCATGAGATACAGTAAACGTTTGATAAACATTTATTGATTTGAATAGTTAGTGTAGAATCAGAGGGTACAATGTATAGGAAAAAAAACAGGATTTATCTTATGTGATGGCAGGTGATAAATAAGATGTGCCTTTTGATTTTTTAACTGCTCCCAATATATAGATATAACATATCTATATCTATATAGATATAAGGTATCCTAGATGATGGTAGCTGTCACTAAGTAACAGGTGTCACTGGATGGGAACTACATTGGACAAGGAGTCAGAAATATCTGTGTTCTAGCCATGACCCTACTCTCATTAGAGACCTTCAAATGAGTCACTTAACTTTACTAATTCAAAAAGATTTGCAGAATACATACACCCAGTGTATTTATATACTCAGGTTTCTCCTTATTGCCTAATCAGGACCTGATTGGTAAATTCAGAATTATTGTGTTAGTGTAAATGGTTAAGAAACATGGGCTTTTAGAAAATAAATGCTGTGAATCTATCAACATGGAAAAAAATGTGAGCTTTAGAATCATTTATTGATTTATTCATTTATTCAAGTACTTCAACAAATATGAAACTGCTTTCAAATTTAGACAGTATCTTTTACTAGCCATTTACTTTTGGTATGTAACATAACCTCTCTTGTGACATAGTTTCTTCATTGGTAAAAATGTGCCCCAAAGGGCCGGCCTGGTGGCGCAGCAGTTAAGTGCGCATGTTCCCCTTCGGCGGCCTGGGATTTGCCGGTTCTGATCCCGGTGCAGACATGGCACCGCGTGGCAGGCCATGCTCTGGTAGGCATCCCACATATAAAGTAGAGGAAGATGGGCATGCATGTTAGCTCAGGGCCAGTCTTCCTCACCAAAAAAGAGGAGGATTGGCAGATGTTAGCTCAGGGCTAATCTTCCTCGAAAAAAAAAAAAGTGCTCCATGGAGTTATGTCCCCCCAAATTCCTGTGTAAAGTATTTAGTCTCACAAGGAGTACATGCTTAAATATAAGATGGTGGTGATGGGAATTATTGATCGTTATATTTGTGTATTTGTTCTTTTTGTTGTCATTATACCTTGTGTCAGATGTATACACAGACACAGCCAAACCACATGTTTTGGGTCATATATGCATTAGTGTTGAGTGTAGACATAGCATAAATGTTTCTCATGATGAAATAAGTATGGCCTTGAGTAACAAAGTACACACAGAGCAAATGAGTCTCTGAATCTAATAAATATCTAATAACATGAAATAAATATAGATGAAAAACAAGTGAAAAGTTTAAAATTTAGTCACTTAATTCTTAGGTTCAAAACTAAAGATAGTTGCTTCCATATGCTTCAAGTTTGCTGCCTATGCTGTAATAATTTGTCCAAACCTTACCAACACTTATGTGTCCTCATGATGCTTCTAACTCAACCCCCTCCCACACCCTCCGTCAAGAATTTCTCGAGTCTTAGCAGGGACTTATAAGGAGATTGAAGGTATAGAACTCCATTCAGACAAGGTAAATAAAAAGCCACCTGGTGATGCATAGCAACATGACTTAGATGGTAGTGTTTGGTTCAATAATCAACCCATGTAATTTATTTATCACTGGTGGATAATTTGTCAAAATTATGTAGGGCATGGTCATATTATTTTATTTTTCTTTTGAGAAGTTAAATAATTCATTTGTATTCTTTTTAATCATTTGAAGTCATTACAAATTAAATGAAAAGATCTATAAAGACATAATCTTCAACATGTCATATAATCTTTGAACAAACACATAATTTTTTTCTTTTTTTTGTGAGGAATATTGGCCCTGAGCTAACATCTGTTGCCAATCTTCCCCCCCTTTTTTTCCCTCCAAAGCCCCAGTACATAGTTGTATATCCTAGTTGTAAGTCCTTCTAGCTCTTCTATGTGGGATGCCAACACAGCATGGCTTGATGAGTGGTTCCCAGCCGGCGAACCCCCCCAACCGATGTGGAGCACGTGAAGTTAACCACTATGCCACTGGGCCAGCCACGGAACAAACACATATTTAAGAACAACTCTTTTGATCAGAAAATGCTTTTCATACTAGTGAATATTGTTAGCTCCAAAATGTTACCATGAAAGGAAATACTGACATTTTCCTGTGTTCCAAATATAGCAAAGATAAAGATATATAGTGGCCTTGCCAATTGCAATGGAATACTACCAATGCATGCATAATTTGAAAACATATTGTAGATAGCTGGCTAATTTCCAAAATAAATATCGAGTAGTCTGCTTCTCTAAGTGTTGCTAAAATGTTTTATGGAGATTGAGTACTGTTTTCTTCTTTGATATTGCCTGTCCCTAGAACAACTCACAGACTAATACTAAACAGTTATGAAAATTCCAACTCAAATATAGGAGGCCATGTTTTACATTAGACTGGGAATATAGCTACTTCTTTTTCCTCTGCACAGGAATTTAGACACTTAGCTTCTATCGTATTTGTGTTAATAAGAGTTATGCATGTAGATTTCCTCAATTCAAATGCAATTATGTCCTCTTCACGTTGATAGCATCTGGGTTTGTCAGTGTGGAAGATGTAATGCAACTTTCTCTCTTTAACCCATAGTAGGTGAATGTGTCTCTTTGCAGAAGACCTTATGCTCCTGTGGTTTGTGGAAACTCTCCATCTAATAGTTTCTCAGTCTCTTAAGTGGAAATCTGTCTTAGGAAATTAAGGACAAAGAGGAAAGTAGACAGCAGTGGATGATAAGCTATTGGGAGGCATAGTAAATAATGGAGGGAAATGCAGCCGAAAGAGAGGGATCATTTAAGGCTATTAGATGACAAATCCACTTCAATGCAGTTATTATACCTGTAAATATAGAAAAATGATAATGTTGACAACTCTTCATCACACAATCTGTGTCATTAATAAATGATGAAGGACAGAAGAGTAAAAGAAATAAAGCCAACACTCTGTGCATAATAATATCAAAGAAGCAGTAGGAAAAACTAGCTAAGCTAAAAACAAAGACATTACTTGGCACCATTAGCAAAGAATGACTGAGATAAAAAGGGAAAATTCAAAAGCGTGTATGGGTTTTGTTGTTTAAAATAATTTAAACGTCTAACTTTACCTTATATTATCAGAAAAAATTAATATCTAGTAATTACAGTGTAATTTTTCTTAAATGTTGATTTCCATAAGAAAAGAAAAGAAAAGATAGCCACCTGCATTCCTCTAGGGAAGGTCAGAGATCGTTTATAGAGTGTTTACTCACTTCATATTCCTCAGAGAAATGCCAAACGTATTAAAATTCTCCAGATGGCATTTTTATCCTCCTAGAAAATTACATACAGCTATATCTCTGATTGTCTTCTAAAATGGGGCATCCACTGGAATTATAAATCAAATTTAAGAAAAGAACAAAGATCTAAAAGAAATTTGGAGAACCTTGTGTCTCTATCATCTGGAGACCTGCATACATTACACAAGGTTCAGGGAGCTCCCACAAGCTGCACGTCTCAAAGACTAGACTTGATTGATTATTATAAGGGCTGCGGAATTAGAATGGGTGGTAGTCATTGCTGGCAGTCTCTTGTTGTCATTTCTCTCCTTTTTTCTTAGTCGTAGAACTCCTGATTCTAGCTGGGCACGTGGCCACCAAATAAAGATTACAGCTTCCTTTGCAGCTAGTAAACCGGTACATGACTAAGTTCCAGGAATGGAATGGACTTGGAAGTGCCTGATCTCTAGGAAGATTCTTAAAAGAAGGGGACATTCACCTCTGTATATTCTTCTTCTTGCTGGCTGGAATGAAGATGTAAATGGTTAAATCCCAGCAGCGATCTTCCTCCGAGACTGACAGAGCAGCACATAGGAGCATCCTGGAGCTTCCATACTGGTTCTAGGTGCCTACTTCCAGATTGTATGTATATAAGCAAGAAACAAACTTCTTTTTTAAAAAAAAACATATATATAGTTTTTTTGGTGAAGAGTGTTGGCCCTCAGCTAACATCTGTTGCCAATCTTCCTCTTTTTTTCTTCCCAAAGCCCCAGTACATAGTTGTATATCCTAGTTGTAAGTCATTCTAGCTCTTCTATGTGGGATGCCACCACAACATGGCTTGCTGAGTGGTGTGTAGGTCCATACCCAGGATCCAAACCTGCAAACCCTGGGCCGCCAAAGCAGAGCGCATGAACTTAACTGCTTGGCTACTGGGCTGGCCCCAAGAAAAAACTTCTATCTTGGTTATCACTATTATTGTGAGTTTTCTATTATTTATAGCCAAGCCTAATCTTAATTAATGTGCCATGCATTTTGGAAAATTAGAAAAGTAAGTGGTAATCTCTTGATCTAAAGAGTGATCCAAAAAGTGACTTGCCAACCCTAACTAATGCCTAATTGATTGCTTTCAACTCAAACAGTCTTTAGAACTTACACATAGCAGAAACTGAATCATCAATGATAGATTAATTATTTTGTTTTGCTTTTTCTACAAATTTATTGTGAGCTTATCAATGTCAAATAAAATATTGATTTTTATCGCTTGCTTCTATCCATCTGTTCTTGACCAAGTCCTCATTTTTCCTTCCAAAATATTGCATGACACACTTGAGGCAATGAAAAATTTCTAAACACCATAGACCTGAGCATTCATCTGCAGCTACCTATATGTTCCTTACATGCAGCTGTGGTCCTTGTGGTTTTATCATAGCTGTCCTCTATGACAAGTGCTTGGAAAACATTTATCACAATGACCTTCATACATCTTAAAAACTTACAGGCTTTCTTGCACCTCAAAGACTCCACCACTGTCTGGCTGGCATGGCTGGCAGTGCCTCACACATCTTCCTCCCTTGGCAGCCTTGCAGAAAAACAATAGATTGGTTATTAAGTAGAAAACTAAGACTGGAGTTTGCTGTTGTGATTGGCCTACCTGTTTTTGTCAACCCAATCTATGCATATTTGGAGGGAGAAAAAATCTGATCCGGAGTCCAGAAGCTGTACCTGAAGACACTTTGGAGCCATACTTGCCAGGCACCTGTAAATACTATTTTTGAATACATTGCATCTCCTAACATCAGTCTTGTGGCTGCCTCATGAACTCTAAGTGCCCTGTGTACTGAGATTGAAACTCTTGAACAATGAAGAAGAAAACAGGGGAAGTGTCACTATGTTATATACACTATATTGTATATATTTATGTACCATTCTCCAAGGAAAGTGTCACTTTATTCTTCTATTTCAAGGCTGCTGTAATTGTGTTTCCCTAGAAACAAAGGTTTGAATAACTAGACCAATGGCATTTCCTCATCTATACAGTTTATCAAAGCGAGCTCTTAAAGTCACATCTCCAAATTATTAGCCTAGTATCTTCCTATACCAGAGGTGGGCCAACTAAAACCTTTGTTTATGTAAATAAAAACAAATCCTGTTTTCTCAAATAAAGTTTTATTGAAACTTAGCCACAGCTATGCTCATTTGTTTAATATTGTCTATGGCTGTTTTTACAATAAAGTAGAGTTGAGTAGTTGCATAGTGATCCTATCACCAGCAAAGCCAAAAATAGTCATCTGGCTCCTTATAGAGGTTTGCCTTTGTAAGAGAAATTTGCCGTCCCCTCCCTCCCTGCACTATACCACTTTATATAAGAAAAAGTTAAGGTTCTTAAGCTTCCTTTTTGACTTTTAAGTCCTTCCTACCCTAAGATAACTCCCCAGATCTATCTACTCCTTGGTGCAGCTTGTGTGCTTTGTTAGGGCATGAGTGGAAATGTCTTATTAAACCCCACTGGCAAATTTGCCTGCAACACTGTCCTGACAATGCAATATAAGACCCGAAGCCAAAAAATATATTGATGGAATTTAGTACCTGCATCTAAAATGTTATGTCCTTGGGTAGCCAGAGGATGTCATGATGTAATTTTTCTTCCTTTCTGGAATGTAGAAAACAATACAGGGGAAATGAAACCAACAAAAGATCGAGAACACAAACATAGAAAAAAGATTCAACAGACAGATATATGGCTGAAGGAAATAAGTCAAGTTAAAGAGAATTAAGACAATTTAAAATGTCAGAGAGGAAAAGCAGTGGGAGAAGGTATATCAAGGTAGGCAGAAGTAATTCAGATAAGATGAATGGTTTGACTTTCCTTGTCGAGTCGTTCATTTCCGGATGGAAGTTCTTCACACGTTTCTTCCATAAGTGATTAAAAAAAAAGATGTTAGAGATCGATTCTATTTGGATTTGTCACCATTTTCCTTGAATTTTAGAAATTTAAAACTTTCAAATAATTCTAGTCCGATACCCCCATTATTCCAAGAAGAACCAGTTGTGTCACTCCTACAAATCACACGCCACACAGGAACAGAGCTGGGCAAACAATCACAGTTCCTATTCATAGTGTTCATTCTTCCATGTATGCTACACGGAACGTGCCCTCCCAGAAAAGCTGTTTCAATGGTGAAGATTATTAGAGAACTCAGTTTTGGAAAAGAAAGTATAAAACCTTTAGAGATTGAGAGTTATTGTAAACAAGTGGAAGATAAGCCTTTAGGAGTTCGTTTGAAAGATAAAGTTTTTAAGTATACATATGCTAGCTGCAAAATGAATGTAAAGTAACAGTACTTTGATAACCCAAGTATATCTTCAGAGTAAGATTAGAGAAGGGAAAAACTCCAGTAGTATTTTTCCTCTTTCCTTATGTGTTAAACAAATTAATAATTCTTTGAATGTTTTAATGATTGTATCTTTTGATGTATTTTTCTCTGAATTGTGTACCATCTTCCTTTTACCAGCTACTTCTAGTAATTAAATTTTCTTATCATTCATTTCCATATTCTTAAATGCCTGAGCATTTATTTTGCTTAAAGTGATCGCAACCACTGTATTCCATAGTCTCTTATGGAACTACATTAAAGAATATGAAGTCTATTAGAGATAGAGCTAGAACAAGAAGATGAGCCAGAGAATTAGGAATATTAATTGGGTCATAATAGGACTTATATTTAAGTGCTTGTCTGTAGTTTCAATAGCACCCTTCCTTACAAATTTACTTCTTTGTCTGTACTTGAGTGGCAGATAGTGTTTTTTACGTCTCTTCTTCATCTGGGTACTGGCTGCATTGTCCCAATGGCTTTCAAAAGGAGACTAATGGGCCTAATCCATAAATACTGACTAGAAGCCAGAGTAAAGGCAAGGGGCTCTGTTTATTGGCCATTAGTCATCAATAAATGATAGCAGTGTTAAACAATAAACATTAACATTACTTATAAAAAAATGTTTCTGTGATACATCAGTGTTTGGTAACCAAATCCTCACAGGGCTGTAAGACTGGATTTGTCATCTGCTATGTTTTAAACTGAAATATATTTTTTAAAAGCTATTTCTGATTTTCTGCTCTGATGGACTTGTGAGAAGACTGGGATTTTCTCAGAGAATAAGATCTTCATTTCCCCTGATTATGTGTCACGTCTTCATTGGGTTTACTGCATGAAGAGCTGCGAATAGATGACAAATGTTTTGATTTTTTCACAACCTGGGTCCCTATACTTGAGGTGTTTTTTATAGGAAGCACGCCTAAATCCACCGACTACCTAACTCAAAAAAGCCAAGTTTAAACCTTGAGACTTTAAGAAACAACTAACCACAAAACAAAATAAATCTATTTTTGTATTGCTTTGTAGAGCATAGGGAAAAGCAATAAAAAGTACTTTGAAAACAGCTTGTTTTCCCCCCTCTTTCTTGAAACCATGTGCCTCCTCAGTTGATACCACGCTGCAAACAGCTGGAGTCTATCACATGTCATAGTTTTATTCTCACTTGTTGAATTTCCTAAAACCAAACACTCTAAAAACATTAAAGAGGGAAAGAATAAACACGCTTTAAATGATTCCATTTTCATGCTTTATGACTTTCTCATGATCATTTTAGTCATCCACCTAAAGATTTATTTTGAAGGCTAAGTGGTGATTATGGCTGAATACACTTCTAAAACCCATTTGAAATGCCTTACTTTAAAACACTTAAGAATGCAACAGAATGAAAACCTGGAGGCTTCCCTCCACATCCACCATTTGACTAAATTGCCCAACCGCAGTCATAAGCCGGTTTCTTCGTTGATGATAGAACAGGATAGTCAAGAAGCAGGGCTAGTATCTGGCAAACCAGATTTCTCAAAAATCTTAGGAAAGATGTGATTTTGTTGTTACTTTTAAGAATTTTATAAGAATCTCATGCTGCCTCATTTGAGGGGTAAAGGACCCTTCCACTCCTGAGTGAAACCCGTCACAGTAATATCTACTCCCTAAAGTCGTGAGGGTTAAATATAGATAAAGCTTCTGGAGGGAGAGATAATGGTGAAGAAATGTTACTTCTTTTTCCTTGTGTTTTGTCTTTTTTCCTGTTCTTAAAGAGGAGAAAAGTAAACACTGTTCCTAAAAATTAGTATTTGGGGAACAGACATAGGAACAAATAGGATGAAAGTCTGAGATTATTTTTTTTTTTAGGACGATTAGCCCTGAGTTAACATCTGCCTCCAATCCTCCTCTTTTTTGCTGAGGAAGACTGGCCCTGAGCTAACATCCATGCCCATCTTCCTCTACTTTATATGTGGGACACCTGCCGCAGCATGGCTTGACAAGTGGTGAGTAGGTCTGCACCCGGGATCTGAACCGGTGAACCCTGGCCCACTGAAGCGGAATGTGCAAACTTAACTGCTGAGCCACCAGGCCACCCCGAAAGTCTCAGACTTTTTAATGAAAAACAAAAAATTATGGCAAGACATCTAATGCCTTTCTGGAATCTTTGCGCAGGGCAAATACCATACAATTTTTCCTCATTTAAAAAACATGGACGTAGAAGCACTAAAATGTTAATACTGTCTCTGAAGTTATTTAAGAACAGATCCAAAGAGAATACAAAAATCTCTAAATTTGAAATTCAAAATTCTAAAAAGAAGCACATTATTTTTGAGATATTGTTTGGTGTATTTGTATGTGTATCAGCAACCAGTAGTGAAGTCACTAGTTATTTTTAGCTTGTGTTTTTCTTCTGTGAATTTTTAAATAGATACCCCATTACATGTTTAGATCAGAAAGGCAAATGGGGCATAAGAGAACTCCACAGTGGAGAACAAAGAATGAGGTCATGAATGAGCAAGTGCACATGCAGCTGCCATGGCTGTGGTTGTTTAAGAAGCTGTTTTGTTTCAGGGGTTGGCATCATCATCCTCCGCCTCTACTGAAATTCCTATTTTCCATTGCTGAGTCTTTGCAGCTATGATCTATGCTAATCCAGAGCCAGGTCCCACTTGCAGCGTCCCCTGGGATGTCTACCAGTGCTGCACTCCCCATGGCTCGTTTTCTTCCTAGTTCTCCCTCTTGCACTTGTTGATTTGGCCCTCTCTCAACTCGCACAGGCTTCATCACTGCCAGGTTATCACGTGTTGCACCCAGGATGCTAACTTAGTGTGTGATCTCTGCTAGTCCTAAGCCGCTTTTGCTTGATCGAGTATAAAACACATCAATGCCCTTTGCCAAAGTTAGAACATCCCCCAGTATACTGTAAGTGTGTAAAATATAGTGTTTGCATACATACAGCTCCATTCATGTTCCAGAAGCATGGCCCCATTCCCAGACCATGGCCGCACGAGGGATGAGAGTTTTGCTCCTGTCACTGGGTTGAAAGTTTTCCAGAGAGTCCCTTTGATCTGGTTTCAGAGTAGTCCCAATGAGAAGGCTTTAATGGCCCCAAGTGACTATAATTAATCACAAGAACAGGCTTGGGTCCTGCGACAATTCAATATCCTCAAGATGTCGCTAATCTTAGCTTTCTCAAGATAGACTGAAATGCCCTTGGAGATTCTAAGACCAAGCCACACTTCCAGATGTTCCTGGATCACAAAGAACACAGGATGAGGCCATTGCCTTAAGATGCTTCCAAATAGCAGAGCAAGATGAACTGTACACGGCTGACATTTAGCCTTATTTACAGTAAGGACCCAGATATGCCATCAGCCTGCTGCTACTTGGCAAAGTGCACTTCAATTTCAAGCTGATGTGTTTATATTCCTGGGTTGAAATTCTTGTCAGCAATTTTTATTTTAAACAGAAGTTGCAGTCACTGGCCTTTTAGAATACTTCCTATTTACAAAGGTGCATTTTATAAGAACATCCTAAAGTGCTGTATGAATATCATTTCATTTATCCTTATAACATCTCTGTGAGGGAAAATCGCCCACATTGCCCTCCCCCATCATCACCAGACCCAGTGTTCAAATGAAAGCACACAAAGACCCAACACAGAGGGTTTCTAGAGGACCAAAACAGAACTCACACTGGACCCAAGAATAGGCCTGTTTGGGTTGTAGATAAATATTCAGGCTCTGGCAGAGAGTTGGGAGACATAATTCTATCACCAGAAGAGAAGAACACTTTCTTGAGGAAAGAAGAATGGGGTATGGGGAAAGAAGGCTACAAAATGAGCCTATCATGTTGAAGACCCTTTCTCTCTGCCATACTCTTTCTCTAGTCTCTAGTTAGCAATTATTACTATCACTGTAGAAAGGGAGGCATGGAGGGGAGGCATGGAGCAAACTGGAACATGAGCCCATGAAATGTTGATCCTGTTATCTGCTTTTGAAATATTCACCTGTGTTCTAGACCAGAGGTCAACTGATTTTTTTCTGCAGCACTTTGAAGTGATAAGGATAATTCATTAAGCGTATCCCAAGAAACTTTTATTTTCTAGATTAAATTACTTTGATTCAACTATTTAAATTATTCAGTAGAACTTTTGATAACTGTATGTTACATTGACTAAAAGAGTTGGGAAGGGAAATGATGTTAGAAATTTCTCTCTTTTTTTCACCAAGGAGTAAGGAAATGAGTATTTATTGAGTATCTACAGCATACCTGGAGGTCTTAATGGTGAGCTCATCTATGAGACTCATTTAACACTGAATTTTGGGAGTTATGATTACCATGCTGCCTTCCAAGAAACCAAGGCTCAGAAAGAACGAACAAATTACTCCATAAACAACTTACACAGCTAGTAAAGTACACTACAGAGTCTAGATTCAACCTAAACCTTTCTGATTCCTAAACTCCAGTTAGGAGCAGCTTGGGAATTGTTCTCATATGCTAATGTGAAGTTACTCAAGAATAGAGCAGCAAATTCTCTTACCAAGAGTCAGTTGTATTTGTTCCCAAACCAATTTATGTCTTTTGTACTTGTTATTTGAATTATATTACTTAATTGTTACCTAGACTAGCGAAATACGAATGCAAAGGAAAGAAGTTTATTGTTTTTATGAAGATTAACTAGAATGCTTTGGAAACACTGCTTAAAAATTGCTGTTGTAAATATGTGAGTGAGATATGAGCAAAATATTGGGAAAAATTCATAAAATCTAGGATTCTACATTGAGATTGCTTCACAATTCTTATTGCACCTTAAACAAATGGAAACTAAAAATTGTAAATGACACATATGGCTGTGGTTATTCAAGAAAGATGATGCAAAAGTCAAAGAAAAGGCCTTTCAAAAGGTTGAAAAAATGAAGAGACATTTATATTTTAGTGTATATATGGATATACACATATGTACGTACACACACGTAATATATATAAGGTGTATATGTATGTATATATAAGGTGTATTTAAACTTTGAAAAAGGTAGTTTATATATATCCCTTCTTTAACTGCCTTTTCCAATTCATTAACCAACTGTAGGTCCTGAAAGCTTTGGATAAGAAGATGGATTTTCCTATAAAGTCATTCTCTAATCTGGGAATGCTATCAGCTGATTAATTACATATATTTCTACCAATCTGAGGGAAACTTACACACATGAGCCTAACTCTCCCTTTGAGTGAGGAGAAGAATTGAAGCGATAGGAAGGAGAAATACCCAAGGATGGGTTCCCAAACAGAATTGAGAGAAATAGAAGAACTGAGCGGCTAATAAACCATTCAATTAATGGCTAGATCTTAATTAATGTTAAATTAGAAGCTCACATCGTATAAAATTATGTTTCTGTGCCTTTATACTCTTGCTTTTATTTGCTTTCATTTCTTAATGAAAGCTTTATTTTGAGAAATGCCAACCTAAGTGTTCTCAACAACGCTGCTTTCCCAGTCACCCCAAATCAGAAACCGGGGAGTCATCCAGGGTTCCCAACAGCGGAGCAGGGATCACTATGCCCATTTTACTGCTAAGGAAACTCAGGGGGTTTTGAGGACTCTGAGCACATTGCCCAGGATTAACACTGTGTTCAAAAACAAACAAGTACGTCAAGCCATCCAATTCCTGATAAAAGCTGGTACATAGGCAGTTGCAAAACCGTCTTTTTTTTCCTAAGAGGGGAATGTATAGGATGTAATGTTTCAGGCTTTGTAAAACTGTTTTTGAG
Organism: Equus caballus; assembly: GCF_041296265.1. Classification (NCBI taxonomy): domain Eukaryota; kingdom Metazoa; phylum Chordata; class Mammalia; order Perissodactyla; family Equidae; genus Equus; species Equus caballus. The sequence continues at coordinate 92,168,069 of NC_091685.1, read as the reverse complement.
GGTTAAAAATCTATTGATACAACCAAGGAATAGAAAAAATTGGTTCAAAATGAATTCTTCCTTGACTTCTTCATGATGACCTTATACATAAGGACAATGGTTTTGTTAAATAAACCTTTCTGTCATTAGCTTATAACAAGTCCATTTTACCTTTTTAGCCATCTAAGACTACTCAAGTACAGAATTAACTATGTACAAAAAATGAAATGTAAAGGTTTTGCCTGATTTCCATGATTCTGAAAGGAGCATGTCTACATTTTTAAGTACCAAAGAAGGAAATTAAGACAATGTTTACATTTGTTATTACTTTTATGACAACCAGTGAGACTATAGGGAAAAAAAAGAATTCGAGATTTTAATAACTAAAAAGTAGGCTCCAAGGAAGCAGGAACTTTGTCTCTTTGTTCACCGGCACGTTCTGAAGGCCTTGAACAGGCCTGGAATATAGTTGATGCTTAACAAATATTTGTTGAATGAATAAATGAAAGAATAAAGGAAACAGATGAAGATGTTGAGGCCCATAACCTCAGGTTACCGGAGAAGTAAAAATAATTCATCTGTTCAAGAAATATTGACTGAGTGCCTAAGGAGTTCTAGACAGATTCAGAGGCTCTGGACCTCGCCCCTGAGACGGCGCCAGGGGCAGTATTCTCTGTTAGGCTGTGTGACTAGGGAAAGCATCTCTGAGGAGCTGCCCTCTGGGATCTGAATGAAATGAGAGAGCAAGGCACGCAAAGGTAATATGACCTACCTGTTGTAGAAGCATTAGATTAGATGATGCATAGAAGGCACTTACCTCAGTAAGAGCCTGGCACTCATTGATCAGCAAATGGTAGGGATGGGGTTCAGGACATGGTACCCAAGAATATGGCACTTCGGCATATTGAGTATTTCAAGCTAGAGGAATGTGAGAAATGACAGGTGCGAGAAGGACTTTCTGATCTTCCCTGAAGCAAGTCATAAAACCCTCATATGAGAGGCACCTTCCTAGGAAAGAACATCCTTTTCTGCAGAGACAGAGGACATGGAACGGAATCTGAACAAATGGGCTGCTTCCCTCAGTTTATGACACTTAGCTTATACCCTGTTTTTGGTTTTATCACATTTTTCCACAACACTCCTTTCTTTATCAAACCTGGCATAAAAACAATGAGGTTTAGGGGCTGGCCAGTGGCATAGCAGTTAAGTTCACATGCTCCACTTTGGCGGCCCAGGGTTCAGATCCCAGCGTGGACCTGCACACCACTTATCAAGCCATGCTGTGGCTGGTGTCCCACATGTAAAATAGAGGAAGATTGGCACAGATGTTAGCCCAGGGCCAGTCTTCCTCAGAAAACAAAAATAAACAAACAAAAACAGTGAAGTTTAACCACTTCTTCAGCCCTCATTTCCTCCCGGAACACATAAAATTTATATTTAATAAACTTGTATACTTTTCTCTTCTTAATCTGTCTTTTGTTACAGGGATCCTGGGGGAGAACTTATAAAATAGAGGAAAGAGATATTTTCTCTCCCTTCCAGTAGACATTAGCGTTATTTCTATAGATGGCAACCAAGATGTTCATTTCACCATATTCAAAACCAAGACAACTCTATGGTGTTGTGATAAATACATGTCTTTAGATGGCTTTTTGGGGGTTCTTGGAAACCTTGGTTTTGCATGCTTCGGGTCTTTGGGAAGGAACCAAGACTTAACTCCTGCACTGGGAAGAAGAGGCTCTGCTGTACATTCTGACTTCCTATATCAAAACCCAGCATTTCAGGGGCTTTCCTGGTGGCATAGTAGTTAAGTTCAGGAGCTCTGCTTGGGTGGCCCTGGGTCTGCAGGCTCAGCTCCTGGCACCAAGCAAGCACCACTCGTCTAGCCACACTCTGGCGGCATCCCACATAAAATAGAGGAAGATTGCACAGATCTTAGCTCAGGGCCAATCTTCCTCACCAAAAAAAAAAGAGAGAGAAAAAAAACCCTCAAGAGTCAGGATCCAAGATGGCGCCGTGAGTAGTCCTCTTTGTCTCTCCCCTGTCGAGTCTACAATTATTTGGACATTCATCGCTTAACAAAGGATATCCATATAGCATCTCAGGACGTCTGAGAGACCCACGTGGCTATACATCGGAAGGCAGATGGACTTCCCTCTGGGAGGAGGTGGAGATAGGTGAAAACTCTCCGACCCTGACCGAACAGCCTAGTACCTGCAAGCGGCTTTCTACCAACGGATGCCCCCAGAACATCAACACACACCTAGGGCAGGAGGGAGCACACACCAGAGGAGTGACGGTGGAAACAGGTGACCAGAGGCCTACCTAAGCCCCCCGCAATTACTCCTAAACTCAGAGGGAAGCTCCAGAGTTACACACCTGAGTCCGCGGGGAAAGCCTCGCCCCGCCATTGGTGGGGAGGCCCCGCCTGGTGTCCACGGCTCCCGGAGGGTCCCAGAGAGAATCCCAGAGGGTGCGGCGGCCCCCCAGCTGCTGCTGCCAGCCTGGCAGGGCATGGGATTGCCAGAGATCTCGGAGAGGACTGGGGCTGGGGAGAGCTCCAGCGGCTGGCTCCGCGGCCCAAGGGGGAAGCTCCAGAGCTCCGCCCGGGCAGCAGACAAAACTCTCTGTCTGCCATTAGCAGAGGGGCTCTGCCCAGCACCCACAACACCAGGAGGGTCCCAGAGAGGAGAATATCAGGCAGGGCAGCAGCTGGCCAGCTACCACTGAAATCAAGGTCTCCGGCTATCCCCCAGACAGGGCAAAGGGCTCCCCGAGATCCTGGGGGACAGGACTGGGGCTGGGTGGAGTTCCAGCAACCCGGCTCCGTAGCCTAGGGGGAAACCCTACAGTCTCACAGCAGCCTCAGCAAAAGCCTCTGCACAGCACTAGTAGAGAGCACCCATCCGGCAGCCACAAGGCTGGAAGACCCTGGGACAAAAGTAGCATAGCTAGGTGAGCTAACCAAAGACTGTAGAAGATGCCAATAGCTCTGCTGTGACCCATAGTGGACAAGTGAGATTTTATGGGTGCCGACAGTGACGGAGCGGCAAATATAAGTGATCCTACCCCGGCCACTGGAAAAGCCTATAACACCATTGCAGACCCCAAGGAGGGAGCACGTCTAGGTGGTCTGCAACAGTAGGCATCAGCAGCCTGAAGCCCCCCGTGATGGCCCCCACGACAGAAGAGGGAGCCCACAGGACCACTGTGACTACGAGGATGGGCCCAGGCCCAGTTAGCAACAGCTGATAGGGTTCCTGGTTGGTGCAGTATAAACAGCTGCTCCCCCGCCACACCAGCAGAAACAAGTGGAAGGATAACTAAACTCTATCTCTATGCGGAGGCACAAATCTACAACATCAAGCAATATGAAAAAATACATTAAATCTCCAGAACAGAAGGAAAATAACAAATACACAGAAAACAATCCCAAAGAAAATGAAATATATAACCTAAATGACGATGACTTCAAAACAGCCATCATTAAAATACTCAATGAATTAAAAGAGAATTCAGATAGACAACTCAACGAGTTCAGGAGCTATGTCACAAAAGAGTTTGATACTACAAAGAAGAACCAAACAGAAATACTGGAAATGAAAAACACAATAGAATAGATTAAGAAAAATCTAGATGCACTGAACAGTAGGGTAGATAATGTGGAGGAAAGAATTAGCAGTTTGGAATATAGAAATGCTGCAGACAGAGGAGGAGAGAGAACTAAGAGTAAAAAGAAATGAAGAAACTCTCCGAGAATTATCAGACACAATTAGGAGAGGCAACGTAAGGATTATAGGTATACCAGAGGGAGAAGAAAAGGAGAAAGGGGCAGAAAGCCTATTCAAGGAAATAATGGCTGAGAACTTCCCAAATCTGATGAGAGAGATGGAACTTCATGTGACAGAAGCCAATAGATCTCCAAACTTTATCAATGCAAGAAGACCAACCCCACAGCATATAGTAGTGAACCTAGCAAAAGTCAACGACAAGGAGAAAATTCTAAGGGCAGCCAGGCAGAAGAAATTAACCTACAAAGGAACCCCCATCAGGCTATGAGCAGATTTCTCAGCAGAAACTTTACAGGCTAGAAGAGAGTGGAATGATATATTCAAAAATCTGAAGGACAAAAACCTACAGCCAAGAATTCTCTACCAGGTGAAAATATCCTTCAAATACGATGGAGAAATAAAAACTTTCCCAGATAAACAAAAATTAAGGGAGTTCATTGTCACAAAACCTCCTCTTCAGGAAATCCTCAGGAAAACCCTCATTCCTGAAAAATCCAAAAAAGGAAAGGGGCTACAAAACCAAGAGCAGAGGAGATAAGTAGAAGGACAACAACAGAGAGTAGCAGCTCTTCATCAGAACAGATTAAACCATGGGACGAGAAACAAAGGAAATCGAAGAAAACCAGAAAACAAGACATAAAATGGCAGCGGTAGGCCCCCACATCTCAAAAATCACTCTAAATGTAAATGGATTGAACTCCCCAATCAAAAGACACAGAGTGACAGGATGGATCAAAGAACAAGACCCAACTATATGCTGCCTCCAGGAAACACACCTCAGCCCCAAAGACAAACACAGACTCAGAGTGAAGGGCTGGAGAACAATACTCCAAGCTAATAATGAACAAAAGAAAGCAGGTGTCGCTATACTAATATCAGACAAAGTAGACTTCAAAGCAAAACAGATAAAGAAAGACAAAGAGGGACAGTATATAATGATCAAAGGGACTCTCCACCAAGAAGACATAACACTTATAAATATATACGCACCCAACACAGGAGCACCAGAATTTGTAAAGCAACTCTTAACAGAACTAAAAGAAGACATCAACAACAATGCAAAAATAGTAGGGGACCTCAACACACCATTAACACCAATGGACAGAACATCCAGACAGAAAATCAATAAGGAAATTATAGAATTAAATGAAAAATTAGTCCAGATGGACTTAATAGATATATATAGAACACTTCATCCAAAAACAGCAGATTACACATTCTTCTCAAGTGCACATGGAACATTCTCAAGGATTGACCATATTTTGGGAAACAAAGCAAGCATCAATAAATACAAGAGAGTTGAAATAATATCAAGCATCTTTTCTGATCATAATGCCATGAAACTAGAAATCAACTACAAGAAAAAAGCAGAGAAAGGTGCAAAAATGTGGAGACTAAACAACACGCTTCTGAACAAACAATGGATTATTGAAGAAATTAAAGAAGAAATCAAATATTATCTGGAGACAAATGAAAATGAGAACATGACATACCAAATCATTTGGGATGCAGCAAAAGCAGTCCTAAGAGGGAAATTCATTGCAATACAGGCTCACCTCACTAAACAAGAAAAAGCTCACATAAGCAACCTCAAATGACATCTAACAGAATTAGAAAAAGAAGAACAAACAAAGCCCAGAGTCAGTAGAAGGAGGGAAATAATAAAAATAAGAGCAGAAATAAACGATATTGAAAGAAAAAAGACAGTTGAAAGGATCAATGAAACAAAGAGTTGGTTCTTCGAAAAAATTAACAAAATCGACAAACCCTTAGCCAGACTCACCAAGAAAAGAAGAGAGAAATCTCAAATAAATAAAATTAGGAATGAGAGAGGAGAAATCACAACAGATACCAATGAAATACAAGGGATCATAAGAGAATACTATGAAAAACTATATGCCAACAAATTGAACAACCTGGAAGAAATGGACAAATTCCTAGACTCCTACGACCTCCCCAAACTGAATCAGGAAGAAATGGAGAATCTGAACAGGCCAATCACAAGTAAGGAAATAGAAACAGTAATCAAAAACCTCCCCAAAAATAAGAGTCCAGGACCAGACAGCTTCTCTGGAGAATTCTACCACACATTCAAAGAAGATTTAATACCTATCCTTCTCAAACTATTCCAGAAAATTGAGGAAGATGGAGCACTCCCTAGCACATTCTATGAAGCCAACATCACTCTGATCCTCAAACCTGACAAGGACAACACAAAGAAGGAAAACTACAGGCCAATATTACTGATGAACATAGATGCAAAAATCCTCAACAAAATTCTGGCAAACCGAATACAGCAATACATCAAAAAGATTATACACCATGACCAAGTGGGTTTTATACCAGGGACACAGGGATGGTTCAACATCCGCAAATCAATCAACATGATACACTACATTAACAAAATGAGAAACAAAAACCACATGATCATCTCAATAGATGCAGAGAAAGCATTTGACAAGATCCAACATCCATTTATGATAAAAACCCTCAATAAAATGGGTATTGAAGGAAAGTACCTCAACATAATAAAGGCCATATATGACAAACCCACAGCCAACAACATACTCAATGGACAAAAACTGAAAGCCATCCCTCTGAGGACAGGAACAAGACAAGGGTGCCCACTTTCACCACTCCTATTCAACATAGTATTGGAGGTGTTGGCCAGAGCAATTCGGCAGGAAAAAGAAAGAAAGGGAATCCAAATAGGTAATGAAGAAGTAAAACTCTCGTTGTTTGCAGACGATATGATCTTATGTATAGAAAACCCCAAAGAATCCATAGAAAAATCATTAGAAACAATCAACAACTACGGCAAAGTAGCAGGGTATAAAATCAACATACATAAATCAGTAGCATTTCTATACACTAACAATGAACTAACAGAAAAAGAACTCAAGAACTCAATCCCATTCACAATTGCAATGAAAAGAATAAAATACCTTGGGATAAATTTAACCAAGGAAGTGAAGGATTTATACAATGAAAAGTACAAGACTTTCTTGAAAGAAATTGACGATGACATAAAGAGATGGAAAGACATTCCATGCACATGGATTGGAAGAATAAACATAGTTAAAATGTCCATACTACCTAAAGCAATCTACAGATTCAATGCTATCCCAATCAGAATCCCAAGGACATTCTTTACAGAAATTGAACAAAGAATCCTAAAATTCATATAGGGCAACAAAAGACCACAAATTGCTAAAGCAATCCTGAGTAAGAAAAACAAAGCCAGAGGAATCACAATCCCCAATTTCAAAACATACTACAAAGCTACAGTGATCAAAACAGCACGGTACTGGTACAAAAACAGGTCCACAGATCAATGGAACAGAATTGAAAGCCCAGAGATAAAACCACACATCTATGGACAGCGAATCTTCGACAAAGGAGCAGAGGGCCTGCATTGGAGAAAAGAAAGTCTCTTCAACAAATGGTGCTGGGAAAACTGGACAGCCACATGCAAAAGATTGAAAATTGACCATTCTTTTTCACCACTCACCAAAATAAACTCAAAATGGATCAAAGACCTAAAGATTAGGCCTGAAACAATAAGTCTTCTAGAAGAGAATATAGGCAGTACACTCTTTGACATTAGTTTCAAAAGAATCTTTTCCGACACTATAACTCCTCAGTTGAGGGAAACAATAGAAAGAATAAACAAATGGGACTTCATCAGACTAAAGAGCTTCTTCAAGGCAAGGGAAAACAGGATTGAAACAAAAAAACAGCCCACTAATTGGGAAAAAATATTTACAAGCCACTTATCCGACAAAGGGTTAATCTCCATAATATACAAAGAACTCACACAGTTTAACAACAAAAAAACAAACAACCCGATCAAAAAATGGGCAGAGGACATGAACAGACATTTCTCAAAAGAAGATATAAGTATGGCCAATAGACACATGAAAAGATGTTCATCATCGCTAATCATCAGGGCAATGCAAATCAAAACTACACTAAGATATCACCTTACATCCGTTAGATTGGCAAAAACATCCAAAACCAAGAGTGACAAATGTTGGAGAGGTTGTAGAGAAAAAGGAACCCTCATACACTGTTGGTGGGAATGCAAACTGGTACAGCCACTATGGAAAACAGTATGGAGATTTCTCAAAAAGTTAAAAATAGAAATACCCTATGACCCAGCCATCCCATTACTGGGTATCTATCCTAAGAACCTGAAATCTGAAATCCCAAGAGTCCCTTGCACCCCTATGTTCATCGCAGCATTATTTACAATAGCCAAGACGTGGAACCAACCTAAATGCCCAGAAACTGATGATTGGATAAAGAAGATATGGTATATATACACAATGGAATACTACTCAGCCATAAAAAGGACAAAATTGGCCCATTCGCAGCAACATGGATGGACCTTGAGGGTATTATGTTAAGCGAAATAAGCCAGACAGAGAAAGACGAACTCTATATGACTCCACTCATAGGTGGAAGTTAACATATTGGCAAAGAGAACTGGTCGGTGGTTACCAGGGAAAAGGGGGAGTGGGGGGAGGGCACAAAGGGGGATGTGGTGTACCCACAACATGACTAACAATAATGTACAACTGAAATCTCACAAGGTTGTAATCTACCATAATATTAAAAAAAAAAAAACAACTCAACATTTCAAAGCCTGAATATCCAATCTTGACAGATATTGTAGTCGGTTTTGAAGGCCCTTGTACAGGATTAGAGTTTGCAAATGGTCTACTTTTTGTACTTGGGCCGTAACATATCAGCAGAATATATATCTTTTATGCAACTTTTCAAAATCTGCCAAATTTTAAAAGTTTTTACTAGTTTTCTGGAGTATATACTAAGCCTTATATTTGAAAACTTGATATTAGTTTTTGACCTTTCAAAAACTTGTTTATATATTCTGTATTTTACAGATTTTTAAAGATTTTTTCTTAAATGTTATGTGTAAAAGTGAAATTATTTTATTGATAATTCTTTAAACCGCTTTTTATCTCATTATACAAATAAAATATACTATATTATAGTCAACCAGAGCAAAAGAAAATTTAAGGAAGAAACTAAAAATCACCCAAGATAACACTATTAACACTTTGGTAACTCTCCTTTAATACAGCTTTTCAGACTTACATATGCAGACTTATATAAAATTTTGAGTAAATAGGATCATATAGTACACGTTTTATTGAGAATACTTTATAAAACATTTTGTTAAATTGTTTCTCTCTTTTTTCTCTCTCTCTCTTATCCATCCCTCCTCACCACTTCTGTAAAAAATGTTAGAAACATGTTTTTCTCACTTGAACATGTAGTGTACAAATCCCTCCAAATCAACTCGTACAGATCTAACACATTCTCTTTAGTGAACACATGATGTTCCATGGTATGGATGAACCAGTCTACTTATCTATACCCCTAGTGATGAGCAGTTTTTTTGTGTCTCTTTTTTTTGCCACTATGAACAAAGCTACAGTAAGCATCTTTGTACACACATTCTTATATGCTGGGAGCTTTTTTTTTAGGGAATTGCTAGGACTAGGAGTATTTGTACTTGTAATCTTAATACATATGTCCAGAATTGCATTCTCAAAAGATGTTGTAATTTATATTTCCTCTTTACATTTTATCCAATATTTTTACACACACACACACACATAATTGAAGGTAATTACTATAGACTTATTATGTTATTAGGATGCTAGAAAAATTCAGTTATTGCTCACGTTTTACCGGGCTCATTGATCACGTCACCTGTATTTTTAAAGTAAGTGAAACAGGCCAGCAATAACCACATTTTCAAAGCTATGCCAGGCAGCCAAGAACTACAGCCGATAGCTCTGAGAGCCAGTGTGGGAAGTTACTCACTTAGTCCCCCGATTCTGAAGTTAAGAATGCTCTCTGAATTCCATTTAGCAGAGGAAAGCAGCTCCATTTTGCTAGGATTGCTTTCTGATTTTCATTCTGCTGCTATGATATTTGCTTCTAGCACCTGAAAGCGGTATAAAAATGCATTTTAAATCATTGAATAGAATTTCTGTGCTCTGATTTGCATTATAAACTTTAAAAAAAGTACAGCTATGAGTCTCAGCACCTTGGTAGAATTCTTATTTTTTAAGTGCTGGAAGAAAAATCAAGATCACTCATCAAAGAAATGTAATGCCATTAACCCATTGTACTGATACATGATGAATTATTTATAATCTAATTATTATAATTGGAGTTAACATACCAAATACATTCAGTCTTGGGTTTCATGGCAATGTTCTGAGTGATTTTCTGAAATACATAATAATTGGCATATATTTGTCCAGGTGGTAATTGACATCTCCTTGGTTTTCCTCCCAGGTACACCCAGTATCTTAACCTTTGACTTATGCCAAGCTCTGAACTGTAGGCTAGAGAAATGCAAAACATACTATTCAGCCTCAACCACCATATTTTCAGTCCCTTCTTCAAATTACGAAAATAAATTAAATTATCCTCTATTGTGATCACAGAAAAATGTCTAAAGATGCCTTAAATATTTTTAAAACCTTGCTATTGTGGTTATTTGATCCACATCATAAGTAGCTATTCATCTCCAAGTATGATAGAAAAACAGTCTGGGGATATAAATAAAGCACAAACTTTTTTTTTAATCTTCTGTCCAGTAGCTGTGTATAAACAGAGTGGTGAGTGAGCCCCAAGTGGAACGCCCAGCAATAATCACTGTGTATATGCCAGTCCCCAGTGAGCTGTATATTAATGTCTGGTTGGTAATTTAATGGCACCTCTAGGCATAAACAAAGGTTTATTAAAATAGTAAGTAAAATATTCCTGAACACTGGGTTGCTTTTTAAATTTTCCTATTCTGCTTTTGGAAATTAAGAAAGCCTATACGTGATGCCAAAAGACACTGATTGAATCAACGCTTGGCATCATTTTGTTTAGGTTCTATTTAACATAGCCCAAAGCAAATAATCTGCCTATATTTATATGCAAAAATTTTTATTTCTGGAGAAAAACCATAACAGTAATGAATAGATTCCCTTTCAGGTTCTGTTCTTCTGTCTCCCTCCTAGGTTTACTTCCCCCTGTATAGGTCCCCAACTCCTTCATGACAGCAAAATCCCTGGAAGCTTTTTTTCTTTTTCACGAAAAACAATCAAATAATGAAAGCAAATTAATCTTACAGAAACTGCCTCATGAATCCATCTTGGACAGGCAGCTTTGAAGTTCTTGTGGTCTCCTTATAACAATTGTATCCAACATGGCATCTGGTGCTCCACAGACCAGAATCATTCTTATTTTTTCAAAGAAAATAGTCTGAGGCTATTGCCAACATCATTGAGGGTTTCTTTATAGACTACCAGCAGGTAGAATACACTGATATCTTGAGAAATATTGACTTCAAAGAATGTGATATGCTATACCACTACTGTCAGCTTAGGATCTTTTATCTAAAAAGAACGGCAAAACTGTATCTAATGGTCTTATCTATCCCACCCTCCTTTTACAATACAACTCTTTCTGAAGAGATTGTAGCTCATTATTCTTGACTTTCTCCTAAATATGTGCCTATCTAATCAAAAGTTAACCCAATATAATAAAACAAATGTTTTGTGAAACTTTGTCACCGAGATTTTTTTATGTGGATTTTGCATTAAATTATGAAATTCTATTTGGTACTGGTACTTTATTTCTATTTCTATTTGTACTGGTACTAGCGCTCAGTACACAACTGGTTGACTTTTCAATAGCTGAGAAGAATATTTAATGATGACAAGCACTGATGACGAAAAAAATAATATACTTTTTTGTAGGAGCAGTTTGCAGTGACTTGTATCACAAGTTTATTTCCCCTGCAGATAAAGTTGCAATAGCAATTTTAGCTGTGGGTGTTAGCAAGTCACTTTGAGTTGCTTTCATGAAATAGTTTTAGTAGTCATGACTGGTTTAGGCACAGTTTTCTGACCAAAGAGGATATATTTAAGGACCTCTGGGGGACAGCTTCCTTTAGTCCTATGAGTTAATATTTTAATCTAAAATCTATTTGATATAATGTCTCCAAAAGCAAAAGCAAACATTATTTTCCTACATTAAAAAGAATATTTTTCCAATCTTCATCTGGAAAACCTAGTTTAAAATTATAATCCTGGGGACAATCTACTGTGATGAGTAATACTTACTTGGGGGGGTTCATTTCCCCTCTGAGAGGCTATATTCATTCTTTATATCTGTCCATGATGCAGAGTGTGGGCAAAGCAATGATACTTTATGAGGTCTGTCCACTGGTTTTAGTAAAAATAATTGCTTTACCAATAAAAAGAATGACAGGAAGTTAAGAAATAAGGGTAGGCTGGTCTCAAAAAGAAGAAAATTGCCCTAACGTGAGGATAAAGTTTAATTAGGGAAGTCCAGTGGTGCCCCGTCTCATAAAACTCATTTTATTAAATTTATGTCCCATATTTTTGCCACACTATATTGCTTTCTGCACTTAAAATCCAGGCATGAGGATATGAAATGATTTTCCCACTCAGTCACTGGCTTCAGGGGACAAGGTCCTGATTTCACCAGGATCTTTGGTCCTCTGCCCTTTTGTTCCTCATTCAAAAGTTTCAGAAAATTTGACCTCTGTGAAGATACAATTTCCTGTTAGCCTTATAGCTTGATCTTCTGTTTGCATATTAGGACTCTGCTCAGAAGTAGAGAGTCTTACAGCTGAGCTCAGAAGCTGGAGCCAATGTCAAGTGTTGCTTTGTTGTCAACATTTTTCACAACTGGACCAGTTTCCTTATTCAGGACTAAGCAACCAAATCCTATTCCTTTTAGGGTCCATTTTAGAATGACATGCTTCTATAGCTCTCTCCATGACCCAGTCTAGAGTGTTATCTGGTTAATTCTGCAAAATGTCTTTGTCTCCAACGTTAAATCAAGCTTTTTAAGAAAAAAACCCATGTGTTTCAGAAGTTCTGGTTATCAAGAGCAGTTGCCTACACCGACAGCATCTAGACGAGTGGTCAACTCCTTTCTCTTTCATTTGTAGTGAGCCTGCCTGACCAGAACATTCTTTTGTTGAATTTGATCCTGTTTGAGAAGCCATATTCCTAATTCAGACTCGAACTGTGCTTCAAAGTTTTCTTCATTAGCTGGCTGCTTGGAACTCATTTTCCAATGAAAACAGTGTTAAAAGTCAGAGGCAGAAAAGCCAACACAGGCATTTGATCAATCAGGCAAGAATTACTAAGAGTGAAGTAGGTAGGGTGGAATATGCATGATTTTTAAAGATTTCAGTGAAACAGAAATTAGCGGACACCAAGAGCCCTGGCCTTTATTCCCTATCAAAGGCAGTGCCGAGGAATAAACAGAGAGTCCCCATGCTGAGCCTGATGTTGGAATTCTCCCTTTGCGGGAATGGCACAGGGCTTATGGAGGACTCAGCCTTTGGAGGAACAACAGAGGATACCTCATGTTTGCATAACTGGGTGATGACTCAGAGAGGAGGGATGAAAAAGCCGGGTCAGTGGTTGAGTTCTGGTTCATTTTAGTTAATTAGGGCAGAAATTATGGCCCTATGTGAACATCCATAGCTCTCCTACCCTATCTGGGGACACTGAGGAGCAATTGGTTCCCTATTCTTTTATAGAAACAAGAAAGAAACAAGCAAGCTTTTTAAATAAAAGATATTTAAGCATAGGGTTTTCAGACACAATGTGTTTTGTCTCCTTGTGACCTATCTTCTAGAAAGGGGCACACCAATTTTGGTCTGCCTTGCTTGGGAAAAATACATACTGATCACAGTTCATCAATCCCATTTGCTTCCCATAAGAAGTGTCATGATCTGGTTGTGTTAGGAGGTCTGAGGCCTTATAAAGTGTCTATATAATACTGTGTACTAAATACTAAAATTCACATAAAAATACAAAAGTAACTTTATAATATTAGTACAAATGCAAAGAAAATAGTGAAAACTTAAAGAAAACACTTCAAGTGCTAGAACTTGAGGAAAAGTAGGTATAACGTAAGGTGGATAAAGTGTTAGAGAGAAACTTGAGGAAATTCTGAATGTGACCACTGTGTGTTTGTATTTAGTCAAATTTAATTTCAAAATTTATGAAATTTTCTTTAATATAAGAGAAGTGCCAGGACAAGGATGGCAAACACGTGGCCTGCAGGCTAAAGCTGACTTAAAGATGTCTCGTGTCACTTTTTAAATTTGAATTTAAATCGTTTGGGATGGGGCAGACACACTCGCCAGACGTGCATTTCTACACTCAGCTTCTTCACATATTTAGTGTATACTTAGGTCCTGAAGGCGTTTTTCTTTTCCTCTCTTTGCCCTAGATTATGTTACTTTGGGTCTCAGAAATGTTAAGAAAAGCACTGAGAGGCTGAAGACCAGGAGATGCAAGTGTCAGAGAAAGAAAATGGAGATTTGTATGGCAAATATTTATTTAGTTCCTATTATGTGCTGAGCAATGTTCAAAACACTAAGTAAAACCCAATAAATAAAACAAAGTCTCTGTTCTCATGGAGTTTATATTCTAGAAGGAAGAAATATAAAACAAACAAATAGGTGGAAATAAGAAACATGAAGAAAAGTAAAGCAAAATAAGAGAGATAAGTGACGGTGGGGAAATATAGAAAGATGCTAATATGTATGGTGAACAGGGGAGGACTTGTTGACAAGATTGCATTTGAGTAGAGACTTAGAGAATGTAAAGCAATGATATTTCAGGCAGACAAATAGGAAGTGCACAGGTCCTGAAGCCAGCGGGTAGTGAGTTAGAGGAGGAAGGAGACCAGGTTGGGGGAAGAAGACATGTGGCAGTGGGCCGGAGGATGTAGGACACAGCCAGACTAAGATCTTTAGAGTTTCCTCTGAGGGAGATGAGAAGAGAGTTTTGAACAGAGTAGTGATATGATCTTGCGTGAATTTCAGAAGAATGACCTGGTTGTTGGTGTTGAAAATATAGAGGCAAGGGGCTGGCCCGGTGGCGTGGTGGTTAAGCTCATGCTCTACCACAGCAGCCCGGGAGTCACAGGTTCGGATCCCAGGCACAGACATACACACTGCTCATCAAGCGATGCTGTAGTGGTGTCTCACATATAAAGTAGAGGAAGATTGGCACAGATGTTAGCTCAGTGACAATCTTCCTCACACACACACAAAGAAAATATAGAGGCAAGGGCAGAAGTTAGTAGAATGGTTAGGAGACTCTTGCAGTAATAATCACGGGTGGGTGGGAGTAATAATGGTGGGGATGCTGAGAAGTGGTCTATATATTCTCTGATGGTAGAACAAATAGGATTTGTTGATGGATTAGATTTGGAGGGTGAATAAAATAAAGTGAAGTCAAGGGTCACTCTACTTTTTGTATTTTTAAAAATGTCTATAACAAGATTAATAAAAGAGAGAGTCAAGGATGACTCAAGATGTTGGGCTCATGAAACTGGGAGAATGGAGTTGTCATTTACTGTTATGAGCAAAAGCAGGAGGAGGAACACATTTGAGGGGATGGGACCATGAGTCCAGTCTGGGATATGTTAAATTTTAGATGCCTACTAGACTTCCATATGATGATACCAGGTGGGAAGTTGGCTATATGAATCTAGAAGGAGAAGTCTGAGCAATAGATAGAAATCTGGAGTAATCCACATATAGTTCGCATGCAAAATTAAAGGATTGAGTGAGAGCATGTGAAGAGTGAATGATAAAGAAGAGATCTGAGGATTGAACACTTTGGCAAGCTCAAGTTTAGAGGTCTGGAATATGAGAAGGAGCCAGCATGGCTATGACAGGGGAAATGACCAGAGAAATAGGAGGACAAAAAAGAGCCAAGCAAAGAAAGCAATTTAAGAGACAGAGTGACCAACTGACTCAAATGTTACTGAAAATGGAGGATGATGAGAGCTAAGAAATAACCATTAGCTTCGCAACATGGGAGTCACTGCTAATCTGTGAGTGATAGGGCATGCAAGCCTAACTGGAATTGGTTCAGGAAATATTAGGAGAAGAAACGAAAACGGCAAATGTAGGTCACCATTTTGAAGATTTTCGCTATGAAGGGGAGAAGGGTTTAGGGTAATATCTGGAGAGGCATGTATGGTCAAGGTTGGGTTTTATTTTTAAAGATGAAAATGACCCAGCCAGAGAGGGAAATATCAATGATGCAGAGAAGACAAGCAACTTCAGGAAAGATGCTCTTGAGTGGAAGAGGAGATCCATTTTTTACGTGGGGGAGTTGTCCTTAGAGGGGAGTAGAGACAATTTATTCAGTGTAACAGAAGAGAAGGCAGGATGGGGGCATAGAGGGAGAAAGGTTTGTGGATTTGGTGGTGGGAGCATGTGGAAATTCCTTCTAATTGCCTCTATTTTCTTAGTAAAATGAACAGCACGGTCTTTAAAAGTAAGAGTGAGAATAAAGGATGAAGTTTGAGGATAGAGGAAAGGTGCAAAATAGTTGTCTAGGGGAATATGAGAGGAAAGTGAAGTAGAATTTCCTGGCAACAGTAAGAGTCCGCTTGAGAATAATAATCAGAGATTGTAGTAAAATCTGTCAGCACAAGTGTGTTTTCTTTCAGCCATCATCAACAGTTCAGGGACAGGAAGGAGTAGGGAGAAGTTTGGATTGAAGTAAGAACAACCAAATTTCACAGTGGGAAAGAAGGATGAGGGAATTGGGATGCAAGCAAGGTAATGATCATCATATTGAACCATTGAGTCTTAACTGAGGAAAGAGGTAGATTAGGACATGGGGAGGTGAGAGGCAAATGCTAAATTCAGCAGATAGGTGTTTCCCCTGGGGCTAAGAAATGATTAGAGTAAAATGGAGAGATGGAATGTAGTGGTAGAGGTGCGTGATGTCTGAAATTGACATTATGATGGGATGTAGTTACTAGCAGTGATAACATCTAGGACATGACCATAAAAGGAGGTGGATGGAGTGATGTGGGGGACAAGATCATGAGAGAAGAGGACGTCCAGAGCCCAAGAGGTGAGATTATTGCAAGGATCTTCTCAATGATATTGAAATCACCAAGAATTATGAGAAGAGTATTGTTGGGGAGAGCAACAGTAGGTTGAACATGAGAATCTTCAAGCAACGCTGAGAAACGATATGAAGTATGTAGACGATTGACACATGGAGAAGTGGATGACCAAAGGCTGAGCTTCAAAGGAAGCAAGAATGTTTAGGGAGAAAGAAAGGGAGACCTTCTGGAATTGGCAGTGAGTACTCATAGCTGCAGGAAGATCAAGTTTCATATAGAATAAAAAAGTGGGTGTATTGTGGAGAAGACTTTGAAAATATAGGAAATTTTGTCGATGGCAATGAGTTCTGCAGGGCACAGTAGAAGAGTTTTGTGTTGTGGGAAAGAGTGTGAGACTTGATCCTATAAAGGGATGACAGAGCTGTATGAGGATGTGATTTAAAACGATGAATGGTGTTGGGGCTTCTTTTGGTGACTGAGATAGCATGAGTTTATATAATTTGCGATTGAAGAGAAATTTCCAAAATAAGTTACTGAGTTTCGAGTACAGAGAAAAGGGGAGAATATGGTTTGTGCATACGCTGAAGCCATTTGATTAGACAATTTGCCACCACTACCAGTAGGTGGTGCTGTTGGCCCAAGATAGTTTGGTTGCTTTCTGTAGAGTGGAGAAGGGAAAGGAAGGAGGTCACAGTTTGGGTAAAGGGAGGGCAGTGTATTCACCACTAGGTAAAATGTAAAGGATGCTGGTAGATTTAGATCTCTCTTTTTGGATTAATCATTCTCATACAAAATTAATGTTTCTTAGAATGGACAAACAAGCACTAATTCTCAGAAAGCACTGGGACTTTTAAAACAACTTCAGCATAAAGACAATTATGGAAATATATAAGTGCAAATGACGGTGCTTTTGCTTTTTATTTTTATTTTTTGGATGAAAAAAATTAGAAACAAAGAAAGAGAAGAAAACTGCAAGAACTTGCAGACCAATCAAGATAATTCAGGATGCCAAGCCACTGGGATTTTCCTTATTTTGCCTCTGGGACAACCATGTGCACTAATTGTGGCAGGCAAGTATATGAAAAGTCACCGGTTAAATTGATATTTATCTGATAACACATGCTCTGTAAAAGGCAAATTCGGTTTTTGCTGCAAAAACAAACAAGCAAAAATACTCAACCTCTCTCTTTTCTCTTCCCCTGTTTGCTTTGGGGATTCAGAGCACAGAGCTTAGGAAGCCAGAGGCACAGGGACTTCCTTTTCTGAAGGAGGAGAGGCTGAAAGAGACAGATGCTGATCAGAGTCTATGAGCTTTGCATATTCATATTCCTCAGTTGTTCAGCATTAGAAAATTCCGGTAATGAGCATGTGAAAACTCTAGCAGCCTTTGTATAGCTTGGGGGTTTGCTATTCTCATGTTCTCTGTGTAGAACTGATTCTCATCAAATCAAGCAGGCTTTGCCCGCACCGCTTCCCCCCAATTGAACCAGCACTTGGATGTTGAAATTTTCAACATCACCCCCAAGATTTTTAAGGACTTGTCAAAAGAATCTTCAGAGTCTCTAACCATGAATAAAAATGATTTCAGATACCATCTCTATTGCGCATTTTATTTCATGGGATTAATTTAATTGATTGAGCCGAATAGTTAAGGGTTATTAAGTGGTTGCTAGCAATAAGGAGAAATGTTTACATTTTTAGGAAAATACACCACATACATTCTGACATATAGATTTTATTAAATGGTTGAAACTTCTGTAATGTTAGTACGGTTACACCTTGATTTAATAATCCTCTAGGGCAAAGAACTTCCAAACCCCAAAATTCCTTGATAATGAAATCAGCCATGTTAAGAAAAATATCTGCAGCTAACACATGATATTGAAATGCTTGGTGTTTATTTGCAAATTAAAAATGCCATATGATTATCTTTGCCCACATCTTCTAGTCGGCCAAATATAGTTGAAAGTTAATAATAGTAGCCCTGGAAAAAATTGGTATTTTCTAAGTTTCTCTTGGACACATCATCTTGGCTAGGCATTTGAGGACCAGGTTATTATCTAAAATTTTGTAAAAGATTCAAAGACTGGCATTTATGAGATAAACCCCTGGAAATTTTCTAGAGAGAATTGCTATTTCTTCTCTTAATTAAGAATTACAACAAAAGACCACTTTGTCCAGCTGTTAGATAGACAGAGTGGGCCCTGAATTACTTCTTCCTTAAGAGTGATTTATTCTAGAATAATGGAGGACTTTCTAGAATAATGGAGATCTTCAGAATTCTGTTACAATAAAACTTTTTTCACTCTGATACTTGAGCAACTCATTGTTTCCGGAGGCTGCTGTTTGCTGGCCATGGCTTCTCACCCCAGTCGAGGGCACCCCTAACCCTCCATAGCTGTTTCTGTTAACGGTTCCAGTTTGGAAGCAATTCAGAGCAGTGGTTATTGCAGTGTACAAAATCACCTATGGTCTTCGTTAAAAATTCCTGGACCTCACCCGACACCCAACGAGCCGGAATCTCTGGTCTGAGCTGAAAATCTGCATTTCACAAACTCAGAGTTGAATCTCTGCTTACTTCTCCTAGTGACAACTAGTGTGCAGTTGTGCTCCTGAAAAAGCTTTAAACAAAACGACTTTAAATGTCTGTAGAGCTGCACTTAGGGAGAAAGACAGCTTGAAATACCATTATGCCACCATCCTGGCTATTCGTGTGACAAATCGTGAGCAGGCTGACAGGAATCTTGTTGATGACCAATCCAACTTTTACTGCTCCTCAAAACGCCTACTCAGTCTTCTTTACCCCTCTCATTCTCAGCACTTTACCTTGTGTCCTACTTCGTCAAGAAAATGCAGGTGTTCTCTAATTCCTGGATTTCTGGATTTCCTGAAAATTCTTCCTGATGTTCACTCTTTTCTCTTTCAATACTTGTCTGAGCTTCTAACTCTCTGGAATAACTCTGGGATTATTGTGACTGATACAGGCTGCGTCCAACCTTTTCCTTTTGTTACAAACAATGATAAAAAAAATAATTTATACCAATCTGGACTTAATGTTTAAAACTCTCTCATCCAGAATCACATATCCAACTGTTACTTGAAGTTTTAATTGGATACGTGTATAACAGGCACCTCAACTTAATCCTATTCAAAATTGAGTTCCCGATATTCCCCCCAAAGTCACCTTCTCCTGCCACCTTCACGACCTCAGTTTAGCGCAATTCCCTCCCCCCAGTCGCTACTGGGCCAATCACTTTGGTGTCGTTATTGACTCCTTTCTTTTCCTAAGCAGTCATGCAAGTCTATGTGATAAACCTGGCAGCTCTACCTTTAAAATATATCTAGAAGAAGACTACTTGTCACCACCTGCTTCACTATCTCTCTGGCCCAAAATACTCATCTCCTATCTGGACTGTAAAAGCCTTGTTCTCATCTTCTCTTACCTCTGCAGCCTATTCTCAGCATGGTGGCCAGAGTTATCTTGAAAAACTTAGGCGAAGTAATGTCATTTATCTGCTCAAAACTTTCCAATGGCTTCCCATCACTATTACCTACAAGTTCCTACATAATCTAGCCCCTTCACCTCCCTAACCTGCATCACCTTCTACTCTCTCCTTTCTTCTCTCTGTGCCAGCCAAACTTGTCTCCTTACTGGTCCTAGAGTAAGCCATTTATGATCTCAAGTTCTTTGCATATGCTTTCTCACTTTGCTAGATCCCTCACATCCTTTAAAAATTACGTTCTTTTTGAAGCATACTGAAAATTTAAAATTTCAGTTTCTTCAACCACTAATATTTTGTATTGCCTTTCCTTAATTTTTTCTTTTTAGCACTTAACCTTATCTTACATGCTATATATTTTACTTATTTTTCATGTTTATTAAATCTCTCCCTCTAGAAGGGTAGAGTATTTTTGCATTTTGTTCAATATTATATCCTCAGCATCCATGACAATGTCTGGCACATAGTAGCTGCTCCATCTATATGTGCTAGATATTGATGAAATAATTATTTGAAATGTTTACATTGATATGTTGTGTCACAATTGGTACATATTTCTGGGGAAATTCTTCTTAAAGTAAGAGAATAAAAGCATTTTCTGTATTTGCAGCATTTGGACTATTCATGTCAGTCAACAGATATTTATTGAATGTACGGAGTGGGAATATCAAGTGATGAAAATAGAAAGTGATGATAGAATATAAAGTGATGATGATAGAAAGTCACTGCTTTTATGGAGTAAAATGTTAGGGTGAGGTAGAACTTTTGTTCTAGTGGGTGGAGACAGCAATAAATAAATAAAGACAGTATATAATACACTAAGTGATAAGTGCTGTGAAAAAGAAAATGGTGGCTAGAGGGAAAGCTAGTCATGATGTGGATGTGTTTTTTTAGGCTGGTGACCAGGGAAGACCTCTCAGAGGAGGCAATGATTGAACAGGGACCTAAAGGAAGTGAGGAAGGGAGCCAAGTGGATATTTGGGAGGAAACTATTCCAGAGAGGGGAAACTGTAAATACAAAGGCCCTGAGGCAAGCACGTGCCTGGAGTGTTGCGGTAACCATAACAAGGCAAGGGATGCTGGAGCATAGTGAGCCTGCAGTGGAGGGAGAGGGTCAGAGGGGAAGTCAAGGGCTACCCAGAGCTCAGGTCATTTGCGCTCTTGTAGGTTGGGGTAAGATTTTTGGATTATACTTGGAGTGAACTGGGGAGCCATTGAAAGGTTTTGAGCAGAAGAGAGTCATGGTCTGACTTGCATTTTAGAAGGATCACTCAGGCCACTGAGTGGAGAATAGACTGTGGGCAGTCAAGGGCAGCAGCAGGGAGACCAGTCAGGAAGCCAATGGCCATCGTCAAGCAGGATTTGATGGTATTATGGAAGCAGTAAAAAATGGTAAGGTTTTGGAAACATTTTGAAGGTAGAGCCAACAGAATTTGAGATTAGATGTGGAATGTGATAGAAAAAAATGGATTTCAGATGATTCCAACATTTTAGGCTGAATAGCTAGGAGACTGGAGTTGCCACTTTGTAAAGGGCAGGTTTGGGGTGGGGGGAATAAGTCACATGAAGATTTTTTTTTCATGTTACATTTGAGATTCTATTAGACATTCAAATGAAGAGGTTTAGTATGTAGTTGTTTGTAGGAATCTGGAGTCCAGAGGAGAGACAGGGGCTGAAGATTCAAATTTGGGAGGCCTCAATAGATAGTATTTAAAGCCATAGGGTTGAATGAAGTTTCCAGAGAGTGAATAGAATAGAGGAGGGATCTGAAGAGATATCAAAGATGGGAAGGAATCAGCAAAGGAACCTGGGAGTTAGAAAGAGAATCTAGAAAGGGTGGAGTCTGAAGATAAGTGTTTCAAGAAGGAGGGAGTCATCATCTGTATCAAATGCAGCTGACAGGTAAGAGGAGCCCCGAGAAACACAGAGATCATTAATGACCTTGACTAGAGTAGCTTAACAAAATGGTGGAGACAAAAGCCTGATTAAAGTGGGCTCAGGAAAGAATGGGGAAAAGTAGAGACTGTGAGAATAGACAACTTTGTCTAAGAATTTTGTTATAAAGAAAAGAATGAGCCTATAGCTGAATGGAGCTGTAAGATCAAGAGAGGTTTTTTAAAAAAATTTAAGTTGAACAATATTATTGCATGTTTGTATATTGATGGGCATAATCCAGTGAAGAGGAAAAAACTTGCTGGTGCAGAAGAAGAGACGTCTAAAGGAGTAAGATCCTTTAATGAAAGAAAGAGTGGAAATGGAATTGGGGACTGACCTTAAATAGGATAAATAAGAATAAGCTCACAGGTTTTTTTCTCATAACTGGAGAGGAAGCATAATAGGTGGGCAACAATGCAGGTGGTTTTGTAAATTTGGTTTTAGGAGCAAATTAAAAATACTTTCTGATTGTTTTTGTTTTCTCAGTGAAATAAGAATCAAGCTATCAACTGAGAAGTGAGGAAGGGCAGGGAAGGAAACAGGAATGAGGTGAGAAATAATGATCTAGGGGGAACTAAGATGAATTGGCCTAGGGCAGGAAGGTGGGATTACAGAGCAGTACTGAGTGCACATTGAGATGAGTGGGGATGAATTTACAGGGAGACCAGCAGGGGAGGGGTGGGGTTGGACTTCACCAAGTGGGCATTTTTCCATGTAACCGCTACTTAAGGAAAGAAGAGCAAGAGATTTGGGGGTATGTGTAAGGAATAATTTTAATGAAGGATAATAGAGTCTAAACTGTCAGAAGGAAAGTGAAGACATAAGGAGAGTAAGGCTGAGTGAAAAGTTTGAGGAAACAATGAATTTGGAAGTTCCAATGAGGTTGAAGGAAAGTCAGTGTCAAGAAACCAGAGGGCGTAAAGTGGGGTTGGAGAAGAAAATGATTGAAAATGAGTTATGAGAAAGTTCATGAGAAGGTTTTGATGATCTTGGAAGTATGTGGCTGAGTAATGTGAAGGACAAGATCCTTGGAGAGAATACTCAAGGGCCTGAGAACTTGCATTAAAGGGAGGATCGTCTCAGTGATAAAGAGGTGACCGGAGAGATTGACAGCGAGCCAAGAGCTGAAATCCGTAAGAACTTATGGAAAGTGACCTGGAGAGCCATAGGTGACTGCAATGTGGAAGAGTAGTGGGTGGAATTGACAAAAGGCACTTCGAGCTTCAAAGGAGTAGGGAAGTTTAGAGAAGAGGAGATTTGGAAAGCATGATTTGTAAGTGGCAATGAAGGACACAGAGGACAGCTACCACTTCTGGTCCCAGTTGTAGGAGACAAAAAGAGTCACTATCTGAAGGGCCCATAGGGAAAGTAGTCGAGGGAAGAGCAAGGTTTGAGTTACAGCAAGATGAGGTTGAAGATATAGGAGATTTTGTTGATCACAGATGTGAGTTCCAGAGGGAACAGTGAAAGGGACTGTGGTTGCGGAGGGAGGAAAGATTGGGGCAGATTATTACAGGATTAACAGAGCATGATGGGGATAAGTGTTGGTGTGAAGAGTCTTGACCCCCTTGAGGTTGCTGAAGCAAACAGGGATGGAGAATATGATGGGATTATTCCTGATGGATGCTTGGGCAGACAAAGATGAGCAGGCTGTGAGCGCCTTGAAGAAGGAGGTCAGGGCTTTTGTCCACAGAAGGCAGAGCTCTGTGAGCTGATGGTTCAGTCACTCTGATGCTGGCTTTGAGGCTGACCCAAAGGTAGTGGCAGCCAGGGCCCAAAGGGGCTTTGACACAGTCAATTTATGCAGTGGGGCCTCAGTTCATAATGGGCAGAAGGAAGTTCCTGATGGCCTTGCATCAATATGGACAAATTACCTTTCTCCACCTAAGAGGATAATGTCACGAATGTTTTCCCTGGTGTTCTCTCACACATCACTTTCAAGAGCATACACATGGCTCTACACAGCTAGAAGGGAGGAATCAGGTTGATTTCTCTTTTGTAAGAAAATGAGTGCTCCACAAAGTAGGTGTTCGAGGCAAAATTTAAATTAAAAAAAATTGCTCAATATTCTTGGTTCTGTTGGCTTGGAATTTGACAGGCGAATTAATTCTAAAGTGGCTTAGTATGAGTTTCACTGAGAAGGAGATGGCTTTTCATGGAAAACATTCACTGACATTAAAACGGAGCCCACCTTAGGGGCCCGCCTTGAAGTTTGTCTCCCAACACAGGAAGATTATTTATGTCACCCAATGACCTCTCCACAGGGCATTGATACTGCTCGGATCATCTGGTGATTTTTCTATCCATTGCTTCTGCAAAGAAAATGTTAGTGATAAATTGAGGAATTTAAAACTATGAATATCTCTTTTTCAGGGAGAGTGACATTTAGTAGGGGAAAAAAAAGGAAAGCACTTGAGGGTAAGGGAAAATGGGCAGTATTTCTCTCCTTCTTTCCAAATCAGAACCTGCTTCAATCGGCCTTTTCCCTCATGAGTCAGAAAAATAAAGCGATACAAAATCCAGTCTATTCCTATGCCTTGAGGCATGACTGTAACTAAACCATTAGGGGATGCAAATTGAATCCTCTCTGACTAAAATTCAGTGTATGACGTACAGTTTGGGCCACATGCAGAAACCACCCATTCATAAACGGGCTTTTCGCTGAACATTCATGGGCAGGCTCTGCTCAAGCACGGAGAAAACTTTGACTCACAGGATTATTAAAAATGAAGTAATACTTTAAAATTTTTCCTTAAGTTAACAGACAATGAACTGAGAATGAAATCAGTTTTAATCACCGAATTTTTAAAAATGAGACATTTCATTAACTTGATAGTTTATGAAAAGCAATGCTGTGTGGGGGGGAGTGGATTGCTTGTTTCTCACCTCACCGTTTGGGAGCCTGGAATTAAACTATTGTCGGGCAGATCTCGCCTGCCCCAAATGATAGATCGGCTTGAAGCATGTTTCCTGTAAGCTCCTGTGACTGCTTACAAGAGCTGACGGCAAGAGTAGGTCAGTTCCTTGAGAAAACTGAAAATAGAATTACCAGCAATTCCACTTCTGGATATATACTCAAAAGAATCGAAAGCAGGATCAAAGAGGTATTTGTGATATTTGTATCCTCCCATGCATAGCAGCATTATTCACAAAAACCAAAAGGTGGAATCAACCCAAGGGTGCATCAACAGATGAATGGATAAACAAAATGTGGCATATACATACAATGGAGTATTACTCAGCCTTAAAAAGGAAGGAAATTCTGACACATGCTACAATATGGGTAACTTTGAGGACATCATTCTAAGTGAAATAAACCAGTCTCGAAAAGCCAAACACTGTGAGTCCACATATATGAGGTACCTAGAGTAGACAAAGTCACGGAGACAGAGGGTGGAAGGGTGGTTGCCAGGGAGTGGGGGGAGGCGAAAATAGGAAGCTATGGTTTAATGAGTACAGAGTTTCAGTATGGGGTGATGAAAAAGTTTTGAAGATGGATAGTGGTGATGGTTGAACAACAATGTGAACGTACTTAATGCCACTGAACCATACACTTAAAAATGGTTAAGATGGTAAATTTTATGATATGCGTAATTTACCACAATTTAGAAAAAAAGCTAATGGCTCTATGAATTTGCCTGTTCTGCGCGTTTCATATAAATGGAGTAACACAATATGAGGTCTTTTGTGACTGGCTTCTTTCACTTACCATAACGTTTTCAAGGTTTATTCATATTATAGTATGTGTCAACACTTCATTCATTTTTGTTGCTGAATCCACAAAAATGTGGATATACCACATTTTTCCAGGATCTGGAGGGAAGAGGTAACCGTGACTGTTAATTAATATGGGGTTTCTTTTTGGAGTGATGAAAAAGTTCTATAATTAGATTGTTGCTATAGCTGCACAACTATGTAGATATACCAAAACCCACTGAACTGTTCGCTTTAAAAAGGTGAACTTCATGGTCTGTGAATTATATCTCAATAAACCTGCTACAAAAAACTGAAAAGAAAACCCCTAATGGCATCCTACATGCATTAACAGAAGTACAGAGTCCATAACAGATATGGTGAAAAGAGTACATATTCAGAGTCAGAAGGCCTGGGTTCAAGAAGTGACTCTGGCATTTATTGGTGTGATTTTGGTCAAGTATTAACTTCGATGAATCTTTCATTTATCATCTGTAAAATAGAAATACTAAATTAATGTCTACTTTGCAGGGACGTGGTGGGACCGAAGAGCCTAATAGATATGAAAGGCTTTTTATAACTGTGAATTGATCTGTTAATGTTAGCATTAATTGGAAGACAGGGGGTATGTGCATGTGGGCGGAAGACAGCTGTCTTTTGTTCCAAGGGCTGTCGAGCAGAAGAGAATTGGATTTATTCTGAATTGTTTTGAAGGGCAGAACTGGAAACATGGGTATAATTTATAAGGAAAGTAGATGCTAAATTGATAATATGAAGACCTTCCCAAGGAGGTGTTGACTGAGTACCCCTCACTGGAAGTATTAGAATAGAGGCTGGATTCAAGCTTCACATAGACTGCTTGGGTAGAGGATGGAAATGCATCTAAGGGTCCTTCCAATTATGAGACCTTTTTTTCTGTATTTTCCCCAGATTTTAATATTTCCTAATTCCAATGTTTTTCCAAAAGTATCTATCTTCTACATGATGACCAAGTCTTTAAAAAATGTAACCCCTTCTTTCTCCTCTGCCTCCCATGTCTTTTCCCAGATGCTCCTATTCCTTCTATCTTCATTTTTCCACTCTTTCTAACTCCCTCCAGCCATGAAGCAAAAATCCTAGAATTGTAGGTTGTGGTTCTTAGCCTTAACTGCACATTGTAATCACCTTGGAGCTTTACAAACTCTTAATGCCTGGATCTCAGTCTTAGAGATTCTTAGAGGTCTAGAGTATAGATTGGATGTCAGGATTTTTAAAGCTCTCAGGTGATTCTAATGTGCAGCTAAAATTGAGACACTGCTGTAGAGAGAATGATTGTAACTCAGCTTGGGGTAGGGAGAGGTTGGCCTTCGAGATTCAGTTCTCCTAGCTCCTTCTTTCACACATCTTGTGTTTTGCCATGCCACCAGCTGCCTCTAAGTAGGTAAGCAACAGCTGCAGGTGAATCTGGAACAGATGTCAAGCTGGAATTTCATTCCAGCAATTACCATCCCCACAAAGTCTTTTCTTTCTGTTAAAAAGAAACTCTCCTTTACCGTGATATAACTGAAGTTAAGCAGGCCTGAATTGTGCTCCAGGCTACCACCCTGGGGACATAATGTCCAAGCCAGTGCTGGAGGGGGAGAGCAGGATTTTTGTATATTAATGTCTAAGGCAAATGCAAAATTGCATACATAGTGTTGCTATTTTGCATATATTGGCTTTTGCAGGAATTTTCTCTCGTTCCTCTCCCCAGCCTTCTGTGTTCTAAAGTATCTTACTAAAGGTTTCCCTATCAATTCTCCTTGACTTTTGGAGTTTTTGCGACTTTATCTCTTATGTGACATCAGGTTTGGAGGAATGGTTTGACCTTTCTTTCTGGTGTTCTCTTTCTAATCATTCTCTTGATCCCTACAGACCCAGGAAGGAGACTTAGTTTTTAAGACACAGTCATTTCCTTTGCCCCATCTTGAAGCTGCTCTCCAAAGGCAGGGAAACAGTGCCACTCAACCAGTTCTCTGGTTTCCTCACCAACATTTCCTCACCAGCATTTTACACTCTCTTGCGAGCTATTGTTAGGAAAAATGGGTCAGTGAGAGAATCTCTGAACACCTTAGGGATAGTGGAGATACACTTCCTGTTTTGCCCCACAAGAGAGAAAGACTCTCAGAGTGTCTGCTCAGAGGACAGGCTTCTATTAGGCACCTTGATTTAAGAGATGACTTACCGAATAACCAGTCATGAAGTAAGATTGAGCTACCCATCCGTTCCTCAGAGCCAGCGACTGCCTAGCTAATTAAACTGTAAATTGAAGATGGGGGACATTATTATTCTTATATTTGAATATACCGAATTGGTAAGAAATGTAGTGTTCTTAGCACAGTGTAAGGTAGGAGATTAAAAGAATAAGAATATTCAGCGAGAAGGTTTAGGAGTTCTTTAGGTTAGAGGAATTTACTGACAGCAAAACAGGAACACTTTAGAGAGGAAAGCTCAGAAGTTTTAGGACTTTTAATGTGAGAAACTTCAAGTGTGTTGAATTGCTGACACCTCAAACTTTCTATGGCCAGTTGCTCAAAATATTTCTATCTTTATGAAAACTCCTTAAAACATTGTTTCAAAGAATCCTGTCCATTCAGGTATATTTGCCATTCAGGTATAGCATTCAGGTAAGAGGTGAATAATATTTCAATATGTTTGTAAAAGCCAAATGCTTGGCCTATGGCCTCACTGGGGGTGGATGTTATCATGCTCCCACCAAAGAAAAATATCTGTCTTACTTTAAAAAAGAATCTTTCATTTTAGGCTTTCTGGAAAAGTTTAAAATAGAGAAATATTATTTTCCTTAGAAGCTCTGATAAATAATTCAGACCAGCTATAAATCTTAATGAAAAAAAATCTTTTTTCTTTTTCAGTGAGTCCTCTGTCTATAATGGAACATAGTTGTTCTTTGGCTGTTCCACATCTAATCACTATACTTTCTGGAAATGGCCTTTGATTTTCTTCTCTTTCTCATTCTCAATCTTTGTGATTCTGGTGAAATTTATTCCACTGCTGACTCCAAGGGTGGACCTGTGGCCCAAGTCTGGCCCATCAGACCAGGGATAACGATTGGTTCAGGATGAGCACATGATCCAGGTTAGGCCAATTAGAGACAAGAAGGTTAATTTCAGGACACTAATGTCAGCTACTGCATTTTCAAATAAGTTACCATTAGAGGTAACTGACTGGGGCTTAATCTTACTGTGAAATCCTGGGAGCAAATGTAGGACACAAGTCTCAGAGTTGTCCCACCCCCGGGCAAGGGAACTGGGGCATTTATACTCCACTTCCCACCAGTCATTGGTTGGGGACTCCTGGTGGTGGTATCATGAGGTCATTAATTCTCTGCATTTTGGGCGTGGGTGGTCAGAGAAAGCCCTCAAACAAAGAAATGCATTTGGAAATGGTCCTATGTGTACTGAAATAGTAAGGGCAAGGGAGATATGGGTGGGGCACTAACCCATATCCATCTACTACAATAAAAAATGATCTTAGTACCATATCTTACTCCACTTTATCTGAGTAAATACTCAGTAAATATCTGCTACAGATAACATTTATTCAACAAACATCTGTTGTACCATATACTAATTTACATTTGCCATGCTAGAAGCTGGGAATAAAGTAAGACAGAGACTATCCCATCCCTCAAGAAGCTGACAATGTATAAAAGATACAAACAAGTAAGCAAGAAATTGTATGCTAGCGATAGGGAAGGTATGGGGTGCTAGGAGAACATCCATGAGAAGAACTTAACCCAGAACGTGTCTTCTAAGCACCCTCCCCAAGTTTCAGCAGCGGGAATAAAAAAGTTGGAGGGAGATAAAAAAATAAATAGATGACAGAGGTGGAAGGAAGTGGAGATTTTACTGTACATCTTTTTGTAACGTTGAATTTCATATTCTGTACATGTATTACATATATAAAGAAGTTAACTTTTTAGAAGAATAATTATTCCATTTTAAAGGAGTAAACCTAGTAAGAATCAACAGAATGAACAACATCACCAACTGTAGTGGTAATCTAAGCAACTGTCTCTAAAGTGTGGCTAGGGAGATTTGGGGACACAGGTTCAGTTTGGGTGATGTGGATACATGTCACAAGAAGGCATGGCTGGAATGCAGTAGCATTTAGAAAGTTTTAAATTAACATATTGCACTCTGACTGGTCCAAGGAAAGGATCATCATGGATATGGCAGCAGGAAGCTCAGACTGGAGAGTCGGAGATGAGGTCTCCGGGGCTGTGTGGGAAGAAGTTGAACAAACAGCCGTCACCATTGCTGGGTCCTCCCCGCAGGACCTTGGAGGATGCTCAACGGACAATTACCAAATTAAATCAATGCTATTTGAAATGGATAAATTAACCTACTGCAACTCGGTAACACTAACCATTAAGAACATCCCTGGCTCCAATTTCACACTCATTAAATGACCCTTTGATTACAATCTCGCTTTCCATCTGGATAATCCTATGGAAGCAGAAAAGGCTCTCTTAGTGAGCTTTCTGGACCCTTTGATAGTACGCATTTCTTAAATGAATGCATTGGCTCTTTTTCTCTGCTTGGTTAGTGTGATCAGGGACCCTAAACCTAATGATCACCTTGGGGTCAGCTGACAAAAATCACATTTCTAGACCTATGGAACCAAGCACAGGTCTTGAAGTTCACTGACCCCACCAAGATAAGCATACTTCAAGGCCCTAAGTCACATTTCAATTTCATTTCCCTTGAACTACAAGTGCACACCCAGAATTTTGAAGGTATACATGGCTGTGATGAAATTCATTCAATTTAGCCATCCGTCCCATTGCTCAAATCAGAGGCCACTATTCACATGGGCAAAATCCATGTACTCACCTCAGGATTTAATCAATGTTAACATTTTACTGTATTTGCTTCATATATATAGATAGATAGATAGATTTTTTTTCTTTTAGGAAATAAAATGTGCTGTAGTGAACTTTATACCCTTCCATGATCCCAGTTTCCACTCTCCCTTCTTTACTTCCAACAGTGATATTATCTGAGGTTAGTATGTAATATTTTGAGGTTAGTATGTAATATTTTGACCTATGTTTTTGTATTTTTTACTACATGTTTTTGAACCTATAAATATTATAATATGGTTTTGTAAATTTTTAAGCTTTAGATGAATGGTATTCTTCTCTCTATATTATTCTGTCCCTTGTTTGTTTATTTAATGTTATATTTCTCAGACTTACTTATATAGCTATACATGGTTGTGCTTACATGTAAAGTTTTAATAGGCATACTCAATAATAAGTTTTCCAATCATCTCAAGCTATTCACTGTCTCTGTACTCCCCATGAACAAGACAAAGACTTTGGTCTGCTTTAGCCACATGCTGAAAAACCTTCTGTCATTTTTCTTGTTATTGTTATGTGGAATTCAATTCCAATTTCTGAACACGAATTGTTTTATTATTAATTTTTATCAATTTATGCATTCATTGTTGTTGTTACATCTCTATCTATCCCTCTGGATCCAATTTCTCTCTTGCTGAATTGCCTTCTTTCATAGTTGTTTCAGATGAGCGTGAAGTTTTAGTGTCCTCTTGACTGGTAATCCACACCCTATTTTTCACAAAGTGGGATTACATTATAAATACAGCGTTGACATTTGCTCTCTCTGTTGAATGATAAACATAGCTCTACATAGTCCTTTCTAAAGCCTATTTAGTTCCATAATTTAATCCACTGATCTCCTACTGATGAATATTTAAGTTGTTTCCAAATATTTGCTAATAAAAATAACGTTACATTGAATGACCTTAAAAAACCAGGTCTTTGTGCATTTGACTCATTCCTGTCTTTGGTTAAATTCCTGATCATGTCATTTCATAGTTAAAGCCATACATATTTCAAATTTTGATACAGATTGCTAAACTGCCTTCAGAAAAATTGTTACACTTTTGCCAACATTGTATGGTTTTCCCACTTTCCTAGTACTTCATCCAATATGGTTTATCAACCTTTTAAAAATTTTGGCCCACTTTTCTTTGGTTATTAGTAACATTGAGAGGCCACACTGACCTCCTTCTGTTCAAAGAACACACTTGGATCCTTCTCACCCTGGCGTCTTCAAACCTGCTCTTCCCTCTGCCGAGAATATGCCTCACTTTCTACCCAACTTTCAGGCTTCATCTTAAGCATCTCTCAGAAAAGACTTCCCTGGCCTCTAGAAGTTACAGCTTCTCAGAGCACCCTTCACTTCTTAACATGCAGATTGAGAGTTGACGTAACAATCCATATGATCAGTTATCTCATGCCTGTTTATTCTCCTAGATTGTGAGGTCCCATTTGGCAGGACCCCTGTCTCTCTCATTCACGATGATATCCTAGCACCTGGAACAGATGCTCTCTGAATCTCTCTTGGTGAGTGAATGAATAAAGCATCATGCAGCCATTAGTTTGCATAGAATATTTTGTATCGTGTTAAGAAAGTATTCAAACTCTTCCAGTTTTTAATATTAAACCTTTACACATCTAGTCTACTACTGAGACGGCAACAACAACAATAAATAGACAACTAGTTCTTTTACTCCCCAGGGCTAACATAATTTCTGCTTTCACCTAACAAGGCACAGACATACAATTCAATAATAAATATGTATTGAAAACTTAGTATATGCTGAGCATTGAGAATACAAATCTTTAAGACCCTAAGAAGTTCTTTATCTAGTACAGAGAAACAGTCTTATAAACAACAAGTTCAGTAAAATATGCTATTGATGTTGATGTAGGGTAAAGAGGGAGCACAAAGATTTCAACCTGGGGAAATGGCCATCAACTATTTTTTGTGTATGTGTGAGGAAGATTGGCCCTGAGCTAACATCTGTTGTTTGAAGATTGCTCTTTTTCGCTTGAGGAAAATTGTTGCTGAGCTAATATCTGTGCTAGTTTTCCTCTGTTTTGTATATGGGACACCATCACAGCATGGCTTGACAAGTGGTGCTAGGTCCTTGCTCAGAGTCTGAACCTGTGAACCCTGGGCTGCCAAAGTGGAGTGCGCGAACTTAACCACTATGCCCTGGGGCTGGTCCCTGGCTCTCAGCTATCTTGAAAGACAAATGAAAGCTTTTTCCCAGCAGAGAGGACACCAGGAGTAAAGTAATGGATGTCTGTTGACAGGTTGGGGCAGACACCACAATAAGAAAGAAGATTGAAAAGTTAAGTAAGAGACCAGAACTTGGTGAGCCCAGTGGGCCATGATTAGCACTTTAGACTTTATTCTTTAGGTAATGGTAACCCATGTTTCAGCAAAAAGGTGGTAAGATTACTGATGATTTTAAAAAGTAGTTGGAAACATCTTGCTTAAAGTAAAACTCCAGCAGCTTAGTGTAACTAATGTACTCCACTGTTGTCTGCCTTTGTAATCCCGTCTTCTTCAAACATTTTTAATGCAGTCCAATAGGAAAATGTATTTCTGATTTTATCATTTTGGCCATCAAGAATTCAACTCAATTCCCTTCATCATATGTTTATCAAAATCTATTCTGTCTAGGTCATTATAGAAAGTGTAAAAATAAATTAGACCTTGTCTCTCTCTTTCTACAATTTAGGGCCACAAGAGTAGTATAAAAAAAATCTTCTTGAGACATGGGGCAGGAAGACCTAGTTCTGAATTATTTTACCAAAATTCGTTTTCCTTCCACTTTGCTGAAATAGATTTATTTCCCAGTAGGATATCTTTGGAGGAAGAAGGAAAGGAAAAATATACAGACAATTCCCACACCTGAAAACTGGAATTTAAGAAAAACTGCTATCCCTCTGACACAGAACGTCTCTCCAACATCCTATCTGTGCCACCTGTAAACAGAGCCCACCTCTGCCAGTACTTGCCACAGGTCCGCCTGGACCCAAGTCCCTGCCTCCACCTCCCACACCCAAGGTATAAACCCCTGGGCCAGCCTCTCCCTTTCATGCCCCCACTGCTATTAGAGCCTCCTCTTGTCCTACAGAGTGCTAGCGGAGCTACCCAGATGCTGATTCTCCACCCAGCCCTGATCCTATTCCACATCATGTCTGAGTTCAGAGAAATTCTAGTTTGGGGGCTGTTCCAACCATACAGGGAATGGGGCTCTGGACTGAGGGAGATTCAAAGCTCAACCAGTGCTCAGGGTTTGAAGAAGCTTAGGGGAGGAGGTAAACTCTGATTTCTTAGGAGTGATATTGAAAGAGCATTCATGACTTCAGTAGGCTTTTTAGGTTTGCCAGTAATGGTGTAATGAGGCCAAGACTTGGTGTTGACCTCGGTTGAAATCCCAACTCTGCTATTTGTAAGCTGTGTGACCATCAGCAAATTACTTAACCTCTTTCAGCTTCACTGCCTTCATCTGTAAAATGGGAGTAATTTACATACTTCACAGTATTTTCTGGGAGACTAAAAAATCCTATTTGTAAAGCACCCAAAACATAGTAGACATTTTATAAATGCTAGCTAAGATAATTGTTTTATACAGAAATGCAAATGAGATTTCAAACCAATTTTGGGAACACCACTTATTTATAAATTGGGACTACCCATAATCATGACCTCACTAAAACTTTTTTACCACTTTTAATATTTACTGGCCAAAAAACTGTTTAATGTGAGACAGACAGGCTTTCAAATCTTTCACCCTTTGAATACAAGGGATAGTTTTCAATCGCTGTTAATTTAGAGGTAATTATGAAACGCAAATAGATACTATGGCATATATTCATGGAGAAATTTACTATTTCTCTACCCCAGGAAAGCAAAAAAAGAGAGTATTTTCATAATTATTCCAATTCTGTAACATACTTTGTGGTTTCGAGAATAGACAGATAAGGATATTTATATTTACTTTGAAATATAACACAAACAAACAAACAAAAGCAAGATGAATTCAGATTGATGGTTCTCAAGGAGATAGTTTTCTTCCTACTCCAAATCATAACCCTTTATCTCAGCCGTCCACGTTGTGGCCAGGCTTCTTACCTTCCTCATGCATTAGGGTGGCCAAGCACTTGGGTCTCTCTTTGGGTGAAGCAAAAAATCTATCTTACAGGGTTTTTGTGAGGATTAAAGGAGAAATCCATTTTAAGTGCTACTATAATGCCCTGGCCCATAGAGACCCACCATTAATATTAGCTATTATTTATTGCAACACACATTGAAACCTGCTACGTTGTATGAGACAGTATTCTGATTCCATCGCATGATGGGAAGCAAGTGCCTCTAACTGGCTCACTGAATCCAGTCCGTCAATCTGAACCGCCCTCATTGCTTGCCTGGACCAGTGCCAATGCCTCCTGCCTGGTTTCCCTGTATCTACTTTTGCTCTTCCTGCCCTCCGTTCTCCACACCAAAGTTATCATGTTAAAAATAAATCAATATAATTTAGAGAGGGGGAAGTTGGAATAAAATTGTTCTAAGGCACTTCTATTTTTTAGAAGAAGCATTAATATATTGGTTAACTTAAAGTTTTTTCAAGTTGTTAACTAACCATGGTAAAACTTCAAGGATTGCTAAAAGAAGAGAAACAGAGTAAACAATGAAATGAGAAAACAAACAGAAAAAATTAAAATCAACTTTTCAAAAGTCGAAAATGTAACCAAAAGAAAGCTGGTTTTCATATAATAGTATCAGACAAAATAGATGTTATCTTAAAAATTACTTTTAAGGATAAGAGATGTCATTATATAAAGATAAAATGTTTTCTTCATAGTAATGAAAGATATAATTCTTAAGCAATATCCCTTTCATAATAAATTGACCTCAAAATATACAAAGAAAAATGTATTAAACTATAGGGGAGACTGATAAATGCAAAATTATAATGGGAGAGTTCAACACCTCTCTTCTAATTACTAATAGGAAAAACAGTGAAAAATTAACAAACAAATAAGACTTAAAGAACACAATTAAGAGGCTTTATGTAATAAACACATGGATGTCTAAACCGCAAATTAGTTTAAACTTCTCCCATATAAGACCTATTATCATTGGCTGCTCATGAAGTTAAAAAATAGCAAAAAACACAGATGCCATGCCAGTATCAGATGGGGACAGAGCGGAGCAGACAGAAACTTAGACACGTAGAGGGAATACTCTTGGTCTGCGATCAGTACACAAGATGAGCTGGAAACGAAAGGAGACCTTTTCCATCCTAATCATCTGGGCATTATCTTAGGTGATTTGTTGGCTTGCTCAACACTTTTTGAAGGTTGCTTCTGGCAATATGTGTGACACAGTACCTATTGATTGATGTATTTCCTCTTTTTTTCCAGGCATTGCCAGAAATGGTGATGGAGAGCCCTTAAAAACAGTTTTTGTATGACTCACTCTTTTTACTGTTTTGCTGACAGTTTTCATGATACTTTCAGTGAAAAGACAAATTTTGAGATAATTCTGATGGGAGGAATGTTAAATATGTGGGTTTTGTAATTTTAAAGAAAACACGAAAAGAAATTATTTTGAAAAGTTGACAATATATTTTGCCCTTTGGAGGAAAATGTAAAAAATTATCTTAGATTTTAAAGACATCTGTTAGAAGGTATTGTCTTTTTTCCCCCTAATTGCCAGAACTTTTTATGTGAATGAGTACGTGATCATATGGTGTTAGATGTTCTGGACTTTTTGTTTCATAAATGTGAACTATAGCCACATTATTAAGACAATTATTAAACAAGAGGCATTTAAAAAGGAAGGAGAACAGAGCAGGTAGGGAGGAGAAGACAGGATAGTTAATCATAGTGCCTGAAGAGCTTGTTGTGTTTGTAAGCAAATGTCAATTATGTAAAACCCAACCAACTGTAAGCCCCAATTAATCAAAACTCTATTTTGAATACTCTATGCAACTTTCAGATGATCAAGGCAAACTCTAACAAAAATAACAGATATTAATGATTCCATTAAAAAATTCTGCACCATGGCTACCACTCAGATTGTTGTATCACTTATCGCAATACAGATTTAGAAGGGACTGTACGATCCTATCAAAATTCCTCATTTTACTGGTTCGAAGAGGGAATGTTGCATATTTAGCTCAGAGGAGATTCAAAAGTTTCTAGCCCTCTGCACCAGGTGGCGCAAACGTGATATTGAGGACGGTATCTTAGATAGAGCCTTCAGCACTAGAAGAAGAGGCACGTAGAGTTACTCTGCCTTCTTTAATGTAGTCAGAAGAAGTCGGATGCCTTCTCAAAGCATCCTTAACAGTAAGAAGCAAAACATATCTTGGTCAGAAACACCAATTAACTACTACATCTTATAAATGAGTTAATCAGGATTTTTGTCCCACCTTATCACAGATTCAAAAAGATTGTATGCATTCATCTTTTCCAAACCTCTTGTCTCAAGTAAGATTGTTCCAAAGTTATCTCAGAGACTACGATTGCTTGTTGAATTTGTAACCATCACCAAGTAGTCATTCTCAGCTCTGGCTACATATTAAACCACCTGGGAAGATCTTTTATATGACCTGGGTGCTGCTTATATAGATGTTTGCTTTATTGCTATTTGTTAAACTGTACATTTATGTTTTATGTTCTTTACTGTGTGAATGTTTTATTTCACAGTTAAAAATGTCTTTAAAATGAAAAAAATATGAGTCATACCACACTATGCACAGCTCAATTTCTAATTGTTTTTCTCGTGTAATCTGTCACAATTTGTCCCAAGCTGAACCCTTGATTTTCTTTCTTAAACTTCTTCCTCTCCCAGTGTTCTTCCTCTCAGTTAACGGGATGTCCATACACCCCTTTGCTCAGGTCAAAATCTTGAAGCCATTCTTGAGACTCTTTTTCTCTCACATCTCATCCAATTTATTAGCAAGTCTCATAGCTTCTACTTTCTAAATATGTCTTGAAACAGACCCTTTTTCAATACCGTCATTGGTAACACCCTAATAGGAGCTGTCATCATCTCTTGTCAGCACTACAGCGACAGGCTTTCACACAGTTTCCCTACTCCCAGCTTGATCATCTATGGGCTATTCCCAACACAGCAACCAGACTGAATCTTTAAAACCAAAACCGTACGAATCTCACTTATTTCCCTGATTTCAATCCACAATGGCTTCCTGTCACTTGGGGAATAAATTCATTATTCACCATGGTTTACAAGGCTCTACGTGATTATCCCTTGGTGAGCTCTCTGCGCTCATGCCCTGCTCCTCCTCCACCTCCCGACCCCCTCACTATGCCCTAGTCATACCGGCCTCCTTGCTGTCCTCTGAGAATCGTGCCCTCTGCTGCCTCAGGCCTTTGTGCAACTCTTCCATCTTCCTGGAACGCTTTTCCTCCATAAATCTGTAGGGCTGGCTTCCTCACTTTCTGTAGGGTTCAAATGTCACCTGTTCTGATCAGACCTTCCCAAATCCACTTCATTTATAATAGCGTATCCTGGTATTCTCTACCTCCTTACCTTCTTTTACTTCTCTTCATTGTTATTAAAGATCTGATTTTATACATCTATTAGGCTATTTGTTAATTATCTGGCCATCTCACTAGAATGTAAGTTCTGGAATTTATTTTCTTCACTGTTGTTTCCATAGCACCTGAAACAATATCTAAAACATGGTGGGAATTTGATAAATTTTTGTCAAGAGAATGAATGAAAGTTTTTGGTCTCATAAAGCATGTATAGTCGAATGACTTGT
The DNA here is from genome assembly GCF_041296265.1 of Equus caballus. Taxonomy (NCBI): domain Eukaryota; kingdom Metazoa; phylum Chordata; class Mammalia; order Perissodactyla; family Equidae; genus Equus; species Equus caballus. Next base: position 92,129,545 of record NC_091685.1, on the reverse strand, counting down.
ATGAAGAATGTATAACACTTTAAACCTCCATTTTTCTTCTTCCTTCCAGTGCAGGTCAAAGTGAGAACATTTTAAAACATAAATCTGTTCTTGATACTTAAAACACATCTACACTTCAAAAACTTGTATATCGTACATCTAAAGTTGAACTTTCTAAAGATGCATTCTAGTTTTGAAATCAAAGCTTCCAAACAAGATTCCTTTTTTTCTTTCATCAAAGACATGAATCCTGTTACTAATTATCATCCCTATGCATACACCCAGCAAATTCTCTCCACCGTGGAAAACACTTCCTCTGCAGCAGGGACATTTAACATCAGTGAGAAGAAACCAAAATTTTGAATAATGGGAGCAATCATCCACACATCTCTAGGTTTAAAATTTTCTTTCATCCTATCTATAACCACGTTAGACTATAAAATTGCTTTCTAAGTTTCAGGAAGTATGCTACAAGAGGGAAACATCACGTGGAAAGAAAGTGACCCAGGAGAGTCTTTCTCTTGCATGTTTTACATTGTATGCATTTGAACAGTGGCAATCAGGGACAAGATTAGAAACAGAGAAAGCAAAAATTAATGAACTCTGCCAAGAAAACAAAAAGCCTATAATCTAAGGAAAGACCTTACAACAGTTGCAGACAAAGTGACTCAAGTTTGCTACAATTACTGAATAAATATTTTTGAAAGGGGCCAGACCAATGTGGGTCAGAGTAAAATGAGGAGTAAGTGGTGGGTTAGAGACACAAAACCAGGACAATGAACCGTGAAGGAGATCCTGACTGGCACTGGTTCATAAATTACCGCACCCCCAAGATGGAGGCTTGGAGGTAAACTGGAAATCAACACTGGGCTTCACTCTTTGTTTAACTTACCTAAAAATAGAGGGCTCATCTGCAGGGTTGCAGTTGGTTTATCCATTTGTTGTCTCAGTAAAGAACTGAGTAAACACAATTCCTTTAGATGTTAAGGAGGGGAGCTGGGAGGTCTGGTATGACGTTTGAGTCCTTAGATAGAGAAAGAAAGACACACACCACGTTGGATGCTCTCTAATGCTTGATTTCTGTTTAGAGGATTCATCCCTTCAATTGACACACACAGTAAATTGTGGACCTGAGGTGTTTAGACTAACTCTCCCATGAAAGGAAACAGACTGAGAGTATATGTTGAATTTTTCTGAATAATTACCCAAACATCCCATATTATTCTGTATGTATATATATTCAGGCAGTTTCTTCAAATTTAAGTATACAATACATTTCTAAAGTTCAAAAAGTCATTCTATCAAATTTCAATGTCTTGACTCCTAGAAAAATGTTTAGCTAAAATACACTCTATTTCTCTTTTACTAAGAAGCTAAGATAATAGTACTGCTTTATATTACTCGAGATGAATAAGAATTACTTGATTAAAATTAATTCCATAAATAAAAGTCTGAAGAAAAATGCTGCATAATCCCAATGATAATTTTGGCATGAAAGCACTATAACCTAAAACTATCTCTGTATTTAGTTTTTGAATATACAATTAGTTGCCATTTTAGAAAAAAGGAACCAGAAACAAGATGTCTTAGAATCTCCAAAATGGTACTGTATTCTGTCCACAGCTGACACTCGTGATTTTCCTTACCCCTCTGACAATCGGCATCTGCCTTTAAGCAAGGCATTCAGAATCCTGTGTTAACGAGAGGTAAGCGAGGACCAGCGCCCCTTTGCTAGCTCATCCTCCTCCCCACAGTTAAATTTTATAAAATACCCTGCAGATATAGAGCATGAGAGAGAAAAAAGGAAAAACACCATGTGGCATAAGCTAATAATTATTTATATTCCCAATCAAAGGGTCCGCATTTTACATGCATGGTTCACTACTCTGGCCCACCCAGGCCCTGAAGCTATTTTTCTTTCTCCAAATTAGGAATTTGTTGATCAAATCAAATGCTGATTCTGTATCTAAAGTGATATATTTTCTCTTTGTGCAGGTGATTAGATCCTGCTAAGAAACTAACTGTTGCCATTTCAAACTGCACAGATGGCCAAAGAGCTTTCCTTAAGAAAGAATTCCAACTATATCCCTCATATTTTTCACCATTTTAAAGCCGTATTTTTCTTCAGCTCGGTTGTTCAATCCATAAAGATGGCAAAGAATAATTGAATGAATAAGGCCAACATAGGTAAAATTTAAATATACATTCATCAATCTTATATACATGTAGATACTTATACGCATGTTGCATTATTGAAGGCAATACTTCAGCACTGTCTTCAGTTTTACATACTGACTGTTCACAGGTTTAAGTTCCATTGGCAGTAAGTCAACTCTGCTTGTTTTACCAAGTGATCCTGATTAGTTTAGCTTCTTTTTGTCACGTCCACCCTAACAAGTACGTAGAATAAATAGTAATTTGTATGACATGTTTTCAGGGCCACTTCTCCGTCTTCACCTCTGCATTGTCTTCCTTGCTAATGTTGGACTCTCTACAACTAAAGATTCACTTTGAAGAACTTTATTAAAATGCAAATTTCTCCAGAGAAGATGACTCTTGATACCTGCCTGATACAGCAGTAAGTCAATTACACCTTAATGTGAATGAGCGTGGCAGGGCCTTTCTTGAAAGCTGATTCTGAGGAGTGTTGGAGCAGGAGGGCTCTGGGAGAAGGAAAGGAGAGGGAGCAGTCAGGAGAAAGAATGAGAAAAGCAAGAGGATCCAGACAGTTCTTTTCAAGAGGCGTTCACGCCGTCTTCCTACTGAAAATGTGTTTATAGGGAAATCTTCAGTGATCAAAATGTGCTGCCCTTGAAACCTTTTTGTGGGCTCTTGTTAGCAGGCAATATTCAAGAACTGCCAACTGCTGCAACCCCACATGTCTGGTCTCAGAAAGGCCATCTCCAAAGATTTCTCCTCTCTTTTTGTGTTGCCAGAAAAAACTGGGCCAAATGATAGGGACAGCTATTTGGCAAGAGATTGAAGTTGCCAGAGGAAGGAAGAATAAAAATAAGCAAAATTAAAAAGAATTTACCACGGGGGATTTTATAACATCCCTTCTGTAAGGGGGAGGAAACTTGAAACTTGCACTTCAACGTCTAGTGCCAACTGGAATCAAACTTTTGTGCGTGTGCGTGTTCACTATGGTGCAGATTCATTCACTTCACGGTTTCACAACATCCAAGTGATCTACTTACAGGTTTTACTGTTGCACAAAATGAACAAGATTTAAGAGAAAAACGTGCTTCTTTGTATTACTGTTTTGATGCTCAAGTACTGCTTTTCAGAATTATTTCTGTTCAAATAATATTTTAAAATCTAGCACTAGTACCTATTTAAGAGCTAAAATGACTTCCAGGGAGAAACAAATAAGAACATAAAGATATTGTTGAACGTATTTTAATTTATTGCTAAAATTGGCCCTGGAAATAGTCCCTATCTCAGGCTTTGTATGGTGAAACTTTTGCTAGGATACAGTTTTTACTGCCTAAATTATATATTTAAGACAATATATTTCAGCGTCCAAATGATGGTACATAAAACGCTTAATCCAACATTTGAACCTCAAATAAAAATTTGCTGCATTATTCTATTACTAAAGGTTACTTTAAAGTTTTTCTTTTATCTGCCTTTCTCTCAAAGAAATAAAAGTGTAAAACTAGTACAATAAAGAACGTGAAGAGATGGTTCCTGGACAGGAACAGGAAGAGAAGATCCCTGCCCAGTATGAAGAAAGAACCTTCGTATGCACTGAATGGACAATAAATAAGTATGTAAGCACCTCTTCTCTATTCATCATTCTAAATCTTCATCAATAAATCCCTCCATCTCACGTGGGCCCATGAATCTTAGAATACATTTGTTAATCAAATTATTTGTATAGACAAAGCTCTACACAAAATACTTTCTAATGGCCCCCGTGTCTCAAAGTCAGCCCTGAAGTCAGGGTCATATATGTTTTTCTTGGGCTGTGTTAAGAGTTTCTTTTTCTCTGTGTTTTCAGGAGTTTTACTATGAAGTAACTGAGTATTGTTTCCTTTGTATTGATCCCACTGGAAGTTCACAGAGCTTTTTGAAGCTGTAGTTCTTTTCTCTATGCTTCATCCTTTTTTCTCTCCATGATTCAGTCCAGATCCATATTCTAGGACAATAATCCTCTCTTCTGCTCTGTCTAACTTAATATTAAACACATTTACTGAGTTCTTAATATGAGTTATTATTTTATTCACTTCTAGAATTTCCATTTTATTATTTTTTAAGGATTACAACTGTCATCTAGTTTCCTAAGTATATTAATCACAATTATTTAAAAGTCTATGTCTAATAATTCAAATATCTGGATCACCTATGGGGTCCATCCTGTCATCTATAGGTTTTTTTCCTCTTTATTGATCATTTGCTCCTATTTCCTGGCATGATTGGTAATTTTTTTCATAAATGTCATACATTGTTTAAAAAACTCTCCATTTCGCATCCAGGCAGTACTGCTCTTAAAACAAGGCAAATTGGGCAGTAAATCAGGCCCCGCACTTCAGGAGCCCTGTGCTTTAGTGTACCTTCCTTAAAATTTTCTGTCGTCCTCCAATGACTTGAGTTGGCCAGAACCAGCAGTGCAATCCAGACAGGGCTTGCCAAGCCCAGACCTGGTCTTGCGTGGGCTTTAGTTGCCAGAAGTACTTCCTGGAACTTTTGAATTCCTCTTCTGCTACCAGAATGGGACTGGGCCAGCAGAGCTGTCTGAGAAGCGCATCTCATGCCTGCACTGGAACCTACATGGACCATGTCCCTGTGTCTCTCCTCAGCTTGCTTTCTCTACTCTACATGTGGGTTCAACAAGATACCCCAAAGAGCGCCAGGACTGGAGCCTATGGAGTCATCCTAGGTCACTGTGGGCAGATGCTTATTCCAGGAGGGCAGCTTAGTAAGTGGATCACTACTGCCAGCCTGCGTAATATTTTTTTCACAGAAGAGTACACAATTGGGCCCCCAGAATGCTGCTGGCGCTCTGATTTTGGGCTTGAGCCAAGTGTCTGGGCTTGTGTATTGACTTTTGCCAGTCTGTCTTCTAATCACAGTGTCACCTCTAGTCTACAATACCCATGGGCAGTGGAGGAGGGGAGGGTGTCAGGTGTCTTTTACTGTTTGCATTCTGCCCCTGGCACCAAAGGTGGTTATCTCACTCCCTTTTCAGACTTTATGCCACATGTCAGGCATCCTCTAGAGGGTCATGCCTTCCTCCTCTGAGAGCTTTTGAGACTATGGCTCCACAATGCCAAAGTTCCTCTGATCAATGTCCTATCTTGCCTCTGTTCCCGGATAGATTTCATGTTCTCCTGGACTGATGATGTCATGTTCTGCTGGATTGGTTTTATGGCATGCTGAATTAGAGATGGATATCCTTGAGTAAGTGGGACCACTCTTTTTCTCTGCCCTTATGGGTCTTACCTATCCTCCCTGCTGGTGGTGATATGTGGAAGGCAGGGGTATATTCAACACAGAAAAAGATCACAATCTATAAAGGTGCTATTATGGCCTAAAAACTTTCAAGAGAAAATGTGGGAAATATTTTACCACATTTACCTTTATTCTATAAAGCTACCTTTATTCTATAAAATTCTGAAAGGTAAGTTTAAAGTTACCAGAAAACAAATTATAATTCACATTTTCCTGCATACTCTGAGTATGACTCACATTTGAGGTCATCATCAACAAAGCACAATAACAGCATTTGAGAGAGTCAATGGAAGTCAATATTCATGGGAAGGCAGGATGGATGATGCAGAATCATGGGTAGTGATGCAACCAAGACTAAATAAATGCTTTTAGGATACTGTAGAGCAAGAAAATCTACATTGTATCAACACAAACAGGTTCCAAATAGCTACCCTTTTCTTATGGTGTCAGATATGAAATAACACCAGAATAGTAGATTTAACAATAAAGAACATGAAGAGATGGTTCCTTGACATGAATGGGAAGAGAAGGTGCCTGCCTAGTATGAAGAAAGAACCTTCGTATGCATTGAATGGACAATAAACTAATATGTTAAGTACTTCTCTATTCATCACTTTAAATCTTCGTCAATAAATCCCTCCATCTCACATGGGCCCATGAATCTTAGAATACATTTCATAATCAAATTATTTGTATAGATAAAGCTCTGTACAAAATACTTTCTAATGGCCCCCGTGTCTGGAAGTCAGCCCTGCAGTCAGGGTTTTGATTGAGAGCAGATTTTTCTCTTCTTAGCCCTCAGAGTTCTACTTTTCAGAGGTTTTAAGCTTACCTTTTAGATCTTCCACCCCACATAGATTCAAAATTTAGGAGGACTTTGACTCTTATGTTTTGTAAGACAGCAGGAGATTTCATTTTGCCTTTCTGGCTCAACTGCTCTGGCTCCTTGGTTACCCTAGTACCCAGAAAATATGTTGAGCAGAAAGCAAGCCATGGGTTTGGTGCTCCTGTGTGTTTCAGTCTGTCTTGCTGGCATAGGTGACCAAGAAAGCTCTGGTTTCTCTACCCTAATAGAGCCCTTCTGCCTATGTGTGCCACGCCTGATCTACAGCTAGTGCCATGAATTGGCAAGTCCTCAGAGAAGAAAAGATCCTTTGATCTAAGTTCAACTAGGAAGGACTCCTTCTTATCTAGAATTTTAGTTCTTTCAAAGTTCATTGCTGGGGCTGGCCCAATGGCTGAGTGGTTAAGTTCACACCTTCCGCTTTGGTGGCCTGGGGTTCATTGATTCGGGTCCTGGTGCAGACCTACACATCGCTCATCAGGCCGTGCTGTGGAGGCATCCCACATAGAAGAATTAGAATGACTTACAACTAGGATATACAGCTATATACTGAGACTTTGGGGAGAAAAAAAAGGAGGTGGGGGGAAGATTGGCTCCAGATGTTAGCTCAGGGCCAATCTTCCTCACCAAAAAGAAAACAATACACATGGGGAAAAAAAAGTTCATTGCTTCCATGGTTCTCCAATGTCTTAAAAGAGTTCATTTTTGTAATTATCTTTTTGTGTTTCAGCCACTGCGGTGGGAGCGAAGGACTACTCCACAGGGTATTTTATAAAATAATACAATATTAAGTTCAGAAATATCCCAATTTTCTTACACAAAGTACTCCTGTAGACTCCTCCAGCAAGATTTCCGCCTTCTGAAATCACCAGATAAGAAGGAGTCACTCCTCTTTTTTTTTTCTTGGAGGAAGATTGGCCCTGAGCTAACATCTGTTGCCAATCCTGTTTTTGTTTGAGGAAGATTAACCCAGAGCTAACATCTGTACCAATCTTCCTCTATTTCTTTTTTCTTTTGTATGTGGTATGCCACCACAGCATGGCTCTCATGACTGGCGTGTAGGTCTGTGCCCAGGATCCAAACCTGTCAACCCCAGGCTGCCTGAAGTGGAATGCACAAACTTAACTGCTACGCCACTAGGCTGGCCCCAGCAGTCACTGATCTTTATGTCCAAGTATCCCATCCACTTTTAGAAAGTTTTCCAAAACTTCCCTCACCCTACGTTTCACTCAGGGCTTGAAAATTCTGAAGCTTAGCAAGCATCCAGCCAAGGAGGAGAAGACATCCTTCCCTTCTTGGGCTATCTAAGTAGTAATGAGTAATTTTTTAGGTGCCTGTCACCCCAAATACAACAAACCATCTTCACAGTGACGAGGCATATACTTATTCTCTCTCAAGCTAGCCTAGCACAGAGCCTCATACAGAGTAGGCACTCAATAAACACTTGTTTAATAAAGAATTGATATGAATAAAGAAACTCAGTTCACCTGCATGTCAATTGCATGGTAATGAAATTAAACTTCAACTATGACTGAATTTAATTTTAGATTTTATCTGAACTTAGCATCCTTGGTTTCATATTGAATAGTTGTCTTTCTAGAATCAATGTAAAGAATATTGGTGGGGAAACCATGTAGAACAAATAATTTGGACAATTCAGTTGATAAATTGAGACAATAATTTGTGTTAATTCAGCAAATTCAGTCACAAATTAACTTTATGATAGTGTTATTTAGCCCTGTATTTTCTTTTCACTACAGATTCTCTGTGGCCATTTGGTTCTAAGTAGCATCAGGAAGGAGAATAATTTTCTAGTCTTTCAGTTTCTTCCGTAATGAATTTCAGTTGAAGAAATATTTGAACTTAGATGACTAACTTGTAGTAAATTATTAAGTAAAGGATATTAAGAGACGTTAAAGAGAAAAATATAGATCACATTACTCCTGCCTTAGATTAAAACCAACCAACCAATCAATCTTATTTGTATGGTTCACCGTCAAGGTATTCATTAGTTGTTGGGAGAGTGTAAGTTCACATAATGATACCGGTTTTCACTTTAACCTTTGTCATGAGATGTGATGTGATGTGATATGTGTGTAACTGAATCCAATTCTCTAATCAAAGTACCAGAAACTACCCTCCTGGACACTATGGGGAACTACTCTGTTCCCTCCCTGTCACTAGTACGTAGGGGATAGAACCACTAATCTTCCTTCCTCATCATGCAACTATGGGGCTTTCTTTACTTGTATTTTACCTAACTGGGCCATGTGTTTGAAGCGAATTGGGTGGTCAAAGATTGAAATTACTGCACCATCTTGAGCATAAATCCAGTCACCATTGTGTGTTATTTTTTTTCAATTAAAAACAACAACAACTAATTTACAAAAATTCTCCAAGTATATATCATCTAGGGAATCCAAGGTAGAGAATATAATGGATCCTGCCTCTGAGAATAGTGATGTTATTTTAATACTTTCTCAATAAAGTGTCTCTTTCCCTTACCCTAACCAAGTGTGCATTCTTTTCCCTAATAATGTATTGGAAAGAGTGAAAATAAGGAGTCTGATAATATACCCCTTCTTGTCCTGTCTCTTAGTTACCTGGGGAGCATCTTGATCCAGCTCTAGGCAAAGAGAGGCACTGTGGAAGGCAGTTGAAATGATTTAGGCCATATTTAAAGGATCATTTTGTGGGATCTCTAGCTAAGTGTATGACAGTCAAGACTGGCTCCTCTATGTAAGCCTGTGAGCTTTTCCACATTTCAGAGATGAGCTATAAGACTTGGATGGCAAAATATATTCTTCTCAAGGCAATTAAACACCATTTCCAGTCTATAAATGTTCACTGCAACTGGTGATAGTGAATGAGTTCAGCTCATGGTTCAGCTGATGGATCACTTAGTGACAGCACTTTAAATAAGAGATGCCATGAATCTTATATGGAAAAGTATGCAACCTGGGAAAGTTATATCTATAACTATATCTAAGTCTACACACACATATGATTCTGATAATAAGAGGAATAAAAGTTCATCACAGACAATTTAGAAAATTAAAATCTCTCATGATTTTACTTGAACAACACTTGAAATGCTTATTTTTTCACTGTTTTCTGTGCATCTATGTATTTCTTTTGAACAAAAAGAACAATTGTTTTGTATCATATTTGCTTTTTCTTAAATAGTGTTTTTTCCCATGTCACTAAATATTTTCTGAAAACATAATTGTAGTGGCTGAATACTATTTAATAATGTAGTTGTTGGGGTTGGCCCTGTGGCTCAGCCGTTAAGTGCGCACGTTCCGCTTTGTTGGCTCGGGGTTCACTGGTTGGGATCCTGGGTGCAGATATGGCACTGCTTGGCAAGCCATGCTGTGGTAGGTGTCCCACATATAAAGTTGAGGAAGATGGGCATGAATGTTAGCTCAGGGCCAGTCCTCCTCGGCAAAAAGAGGAGGATTGGCAGCAGATGTTAGCTCAGGGCTAATCTTCCTCAACAAAAAAAAAATGTGGTTGTACTACAGTTTATTAAACCATTTCTCTGTTTGGACATTTAAATGTCTCCAGTTCTTTGTGTGCATTTTTTGTTGTTTTCTTAAGAGGCACTTGAAGAAGTAGAGTTCATAGGAGGAAATGAACTCTTTAAGGACTGTGATATGTCTTAATGAATTTATTTCTCAGACACATTCCTTCTAGCCAATGGTACTGACTCTAATGAGTTGACTACATCCTTGGATATATATCTCCTTGAAAAGTACACAGCTACTTTCTGTGTTTATGCATATAAATGTTTTTATACTAGAGACCTTGTTCAGTTTCCACTCAACTTTTTAAGGCCTTTCTATATTGCCATAAGGATCATTGCTTCTATCTGCTGCATCTACCTTTCTGCCATTATAAACAACACTGATAGGAACATCTTCAAACATATCACCTTTTGGATCTACAGAAAAATTTCTTTGAAGTATAGCTCAACTGTGGAAGAGGCCACAGTTAGGCCAGAGGGTATTTGCATGGTCATGTTTAGTAAAGACTGCCATTTTCCTTTTCACAGTGGCCATCCAACAATATACTTCTATCAATACTATGTTATGGTTTCTATTGCACATCATTAATAACTTTTGGTATTATTTAACTTTCCAATTTTATGAAGATGATAGTTATAAAGTGTTACCTTACGGTTTTAATCAGCATTTGTCTGGTTACTTAGTGAGATTTGGCATCTCTCCAATTCAAGTTAACACTTGGCTTTGCCAATCTATAAATTGCCTATTTATATCCCCTGTCTACTTTTCTATTAAGTTTCTTTTCATATTAGTTTGTAGGGGTGCCTTGTATAGTCTGTTTTTTCCTTTGTAGTTTTTAGCCAATGCAAATGTTTTCTCTTAGTCTGTTGTCTCCCTGTTAACTTTGGGTCAGGTATGGAAAAGATTCAGAAAAGAACAAGCATTAGTAAGATTTTATGCACAACATCACTTGCTATCATAACGATCACCCATTCAGTCAGTCAGCGAATATGTATTACACATCTACTCTATACAGGATGCAATGATAAGCATATTGAGACCACAGGAGGAGTTAAATGTAGATCCTATCTTCAGGGATCTCACAGCCTCACATAGAAGATAAGACAAGAAAAAAAATATTATACAAACGGAAAGTAATAAAGTCCATAAGTGAAGTATCGATAAAGTGGTCTGGATCTGTAGAGGTTAGGTTTGAAGTTAGAGCAGATATCCAGATGGAGAAATCTAATAAGTTGTTGGAATGTGATACTGACTTTCAGAATAGATCAGAATAATAGAGTTTGGGGAGGCATTTGAGTGAGAGTAGAAGTATGAAATTGACAGAATTAGCAAAGGAGGAGCAAAACTAGAGTTGACAGATCCTTCAGCAATCACTACCTTGCAGGAAATAGGAGAGCAGCCAAAGAAAGGAACAAAAAGTAACAGTGTCTCAGAAGGTAGATGTGCAGAATTCTCTTGACCTGAGAAAAAGAACTATATTGAACATGCTCAGATGTAGACATTGGGTACGTTTTTCTTTCAGAATTTATTAATTTTTTTTTGAGAAAATAAGTTAGAAATGATGCTAAACTGGTAGAGGAAGCCTGGTCACAAAAATCTGGGTTTCTCTGAGCAAGAGAAAGCATTTAACAAATAATAATTACCCCCTTGCTTCTCTGAATGTATCTTTGAGTTAATGAATACATGATATATAAGCCCACATTTTTGATATAGCAGCCTTGGGGAGATGGGCCACTGAGGAGGTGGCCTTCTTTGATGGGCAGGAGAAGGTAGGAAAGGAATACCAAGGAAGGACAAATCCTAGTTTAAAGGCTGGTTCTGCTGAGGCTGACACACCCTGCCTTTACCTTTACAGATCATATGCTGAGATCCAAGCCAGTCCATTTCAAGACAGAGAGAACTGCCAGCCCTCATATTTTTCAGAGATTATTATTGATATTGTTGTATTATTTGTTAGTGCCAACCAGTCAATTCTGACTCCTAGCAACCCTGTGTACAGCAGAGTAGAACACTGCCTGGTCTTTTTGCACCACCCTCTCATCTTCTGGTGCTATATCAGACAAGGCTCTGCTGCTATTCACATGGTTTTCATGGCTAATTTGTTCAGAAGTGGGTGGCCAGGTCCTTCATCCTAGTCTGTCTTAGTCTGGAAGCTCTGTTGAAATCTGTCCACTATGGGTGACTCTGCTGGTATTTGAAATACCAGTGGCATAGCTTTCAGCATCACAGCAACACGCAGCCATCCCCATATAACAACCAACAGACGGGTGGTGTGGAACCCAGGCTACACTGAATCTTAACCACTAGACTACCAAGGCTGGCTTGTTGTATTATTGGCTAGTAGTTATTAAGTGTCTATTATGCACAAGGAAATATGCCAAGCTTTTTACCTACAATATGCTGTTTAATCCACTCAATAATCTGGGAGAAGAATATGCTATTATGATGTACATTTTTCAGAGGGCAAAATGAGAATTGGAGTCAATAGCTGGTAGAACCAGCACAAATTCCAAGTTTGACGCTCATGCTTTTGGAAAAAGTACCACAAAATGTGCAAACTGAAAGGTCACTTGTATCCTAAGAGGGAACACCATCAGCAGGGAGTTAAGGACAGAAATTAAGAAGCGATTGAGTGGTGAGAAGATGGAAACAGAAAACGCAACTACCATCAAAATTTGATGGTGAAGGGAAGAGAGATATTGGAGAAAAGAAATTTAAGGAAAAGTTTTTATTTTATGGCCAAGCATTTTGAATATATTTGTAGGGTAAGAAGAGATAGACTGGGGAGGAAAAATTGAATATGCAAGAAAAAGAGTCAATTGATAGACCAGTGTTCTGTAGGAGGTGAGAGGGTAGTGAATCATGAACACATCAAAGGGTTAACTAGAGGGAGGAGGTTAACACAGGAAAATCAAAGGAAGAGATATTGGGTGAAAACACAGAAAAATTGTTAGATGGCCATAGAAAACTTAAGGGAACACGTGGTAGTAAGCTATTTTCTTAGTAAACTATGAGGTGAGGTTAGATGTTCAAAGTCATCATGGCAGGAGTGGAAAATATTTGCAATAGGTTCTGCAGGGAAGGAGATGGAGAGTCAATTAAAGGTGAGTAAAAAGGATATTGAGCAGTAGAGAAAAGAAGGATAAGGCTGGAGTATCAGTCAGGGTTTAGCTGCAAGTAACACCATCTATTTTAATTACTTTATCTTTTAAAACTACTTTCTCTGCTCTAAGTAGAGAGATTTAATATAGGCAGATGCTTACAAATCTTCGGAAAGACTGAAGTACCGGCCTCTAGGCTGAACTTCTGGGAATGAGCCCCAGAACCACAGTGCAGACCTAGATTCCCAGGAAAGCTGTGAGCTCTACTGCAAATAGGAAGGAGGGGAAGCATAAGGAAGGCGCTGGTGAAACTAGATGTCAGGAATATACCATCTTAGTGGCACACAACTGTTGGCTCGAAGGAAGTACCATTCCTCTTAGATTCACATCAACAGAGAATAAATGATCCACACTTCTGCCTCTCAGTCACAGGCAGTATCTGAGGTATAAGAAAGTCTGGGAAGTGTAGTTTTTTAGCTTCACAGACTGTACAGTAGAGGAAGGCACACCAGAAGGAGGCCAGAGGGGATATATATATTACAGACATAGATGTACTATACTATCATAGATACACTAATGCTATGCTATTACAGATATATAGATATCTATATATCTACTAATATATAGCCTATCCTCCTTACTATCTCCAGTGTAATCTGCAGTCTGTGGGCAAAAGTGGAGAAAATGGGTAGTTTGATAAAGGAAAGGAAAGAGAGCAAAGAGATCAAGGTATCTAGCAGAGTTACTGTAGAAATCACTGACGATGTGGTCCAGACTAGGTAAACAGTCAATGGAGCCAGGAGAAACCAATGAAATATGAGGATAAGAATATGCCAGATAAGGATGATTTTGATAAATGCCTTGGTCTTGCCCTTGCAAGCCAAAGAAAGGGTGCAATGAGTGTATGGCATCACAAAGTATATAGCATTTGTGTTTTTAGGAGAAGAGTTATTAGTGCTTTCAAATACAGCATCTTGTCATGATGCTAGGGTAATTTAATGTCATAAACGTATATCGGGAAAAACAAGAGAAAGCACAAAGCTATAGCATCTACCAGAGCATGTGTTAGTTGAACAGTATCTTGATGATCCGTATATGCATATAAAGGAGAGAAAGGAAAAGGGAGACAATAACACATATTTGAATACAAATATTAAAATTCTATGATTGATTTGCACACTTCTGTATATATGAGATTTACAGTCAAACCATAGGCCAAATGTAAAATTTCAAGAAAGAATATGCGTTTAAAGGTGAGTTTGTTGCTGTTGTTATAATGTCTTTCTGCTGCATTTTAAAAAACTGACATTGGATGCCTACAAGGAATCTAACGTTTTACACACTCTACTCATATTTATATAGATAGAAGTATTTATAATCTTTGCAGTCAATCAGTCAGCACTTCTCCTTAGGTTTTTCTGTTTCCTAAAAAAGGCATGCTGTTTTGTTTCTAATTTGTCTGGGGATAGGGAAGGAAGGAAGGAGGATTCAAATTCTTTAGATGCGCAAGATTTGACATGGACTGTAGGTCTCCACTTCCTGGTGGCTTCCCAGCAGATGCCTCAGTCATGACTTCATTGAATTCCAGTTGTATGTCTGCAAATCTCTCCTTTTGTAAGATTTCCCTTTATCTCTGAAAAGAGGCAGTGAAGTTTGCTTTCTGCCAGGCTGCTTTGATTTCCTCCCAGTGCCTCCTAACGTCAACGGAGCACTCTAGGGGCAGTCCATGTGTCTCTCAAACAAAATAGAGAAGAATATGCACTGACAATCAGAAGAAAGTCACTATGTCTTCCCTCCCAACACCTTTTTAAAGGTCTGGTGCATGATGAAAGGTTTACTGCATGATTATGTGTAGAATACTGCTCCAAAGACTGGACATTGAAAAATACATACTGGAAAGAAAATAAGTACAATTAAGGCAACAGAAAAATACATTCACATATTTTTTGAATACTGGCATGCAACTGTTTTGGTGAGGAGTACAAGAAAAAGGTTAACAATGAATCCTTAAAAGATGATTAGTCTTTTTTTAAAAAGTGATCACAAACAGGGACATGGAACAAACCTCTGTCTTTAGAGGGCCATTGTTTTGTGAAATCCTTGTGTGATGGGATTGTCCAACCAAAATCTACTACAGAAGCATGTAGTTCTTAGGCACCTATAAATATTTGTCAATGAGGATGGTTAATAGACAAGCCATCTGGTGCCCCTGATCCTCAGAATTCGATAAGGTCTGTATTGTTATTGCTCAAGAGATTTCTGTTGTATAAACTCTGACACTCAGTGTATATGCTGATGGAAGGGGAAGGTCCAAGCTAACTCTGAGAGAATTAAAATATGCAGGTGGGGGAAATAAGGAAACTTGTCTCCTTTGATAAATGCGCAGTCCTTGGTTAACTTCTCATTAGCAGTCTGCTCACATCTCATTCCCATTAAGAGTATTCCGTTTTCTTTGTCTAAAGTGTTGAGTGGTTATGAATAGTAAGGATAGACTATCTGTAATTATTTTTTAATTATTAATGGTTTTGTTAGATCCTTTCACTTTTACATTACATTTCTGTTAATGTAAGTTAAATCAAAATGTACTTCAGTTTCTAAGCTGTTCCCCAATGTATTTTTCATTCTTTCATAACATTACTTCAGATTTCTATAAGATGTCTATGAGAAAGCTTGTCTTTCTGGAGTCACCCACACCATGCTAATAGATTCAGGGACTATTCTGTTGTACAAATCCACTGGCCATAACATTAGTCATCAACAAATTTCTAAATTCCCAATGGTACCCAGTGTCAGAGTCATGATGTGTACAAAAGTCATATGATCTTAGCTAGCATCTTTAGGCTGAATGTGGGAGCGTATTTATTTAGTGTCCCTAGATGAAGGTTTTTTGGCACTACAGATATGAAGGTTGTCAATCAATTAGGAACCAAAGGAGAGGAGAAAATGAGAGAGTTTGGAAGGAACAGATAGCAGAGGAAGAAACTACTGTCCAAAGTTGGTGGCCCAACTAAACACTTTGAAGAGTAGTTCAGTCAGAACAAATATTCTAGTACTGTGTCTTAGGAAGATAATGACAGTTAGAGGGGAAAAAAAGAGCTTCCCTGGAGAGAAGAAAAAAGTCCACCTTTTAATCAATTTTTCCATCACCAGCAGAATGGCACTTTTTAACGGTGCACTATTCCCTCAGAGAAATGGTCCTGGCTTGTATTTACTACTAAGGGGCCTGGTTTTAGATCTAGTATTAAGCAACTCGCACAAATTCGAATAATAGCCCTTGTGAGCAAAAGGAAGGGAGAACGGGTGAGATTTTTCTTTTTTAAACTACACCCAACGCTCAGCCACAGGGCTTCTTGTGCCGTTACAGTTGGTGATTTCTGAAAAGAAATGTTACCAGATCAGCTCTGAGAACTGGGAGGAAGGGGAGCCTAGCGCCGGGCCAAGTTCCTGGGTAAGGCGCGGCACAGCGACCCCCAAGGAGTAGATGAAGGGAGCCGGATCTCAGCCAAAAGTATAGCGTTAACATACACTGCACCGAACAGAAACGCTACTAAAAATGACTGGATACATTATGCAGAGGGATTTCTGGATTTCTTTCAAGTAATTAAATTTCGATTTCTTGCATTTATTTTAGTTCCAGGAAGCGCAAGGCGCCGCGGATTGCAAGTCTTCATTGATTGTTCCAATGCTGTAAGTTTGATTTCGTGACTGGACTTAACTTTGAGAAGAGGTAAACACACGAACCAAACAAATTCACTGCGACGAAAAATAACAGTTTCATCGGGGCAAGCAAACGCAGGGGTGCTTGCTGGTGCACAAGCACTCGGAGGTCTGACCACCCCACCCCCCCCCACCCCAAAGTGGCGCGCCGAAGGAGGAAGGGAGAAGCGTGTGTGCGCGCGCGCGTCTCAGTGTTGGTGAGTGTTTCTGCGTGCGTGAGTGTGTGAGGGTGTCTGTGTGTGTGTCGCGCGTGTGTGAATTCACTCCCCCGCGCTCTGGGGAGCGCAGAGCTGCATACGGAGGAGTGAATCTCCCCCCACCCCAATTGTGCTTGCTTCAAAGGTTGGTCGACTCCAGTGGGCCCAATCAGCTGTCCCCGTGTGCGGGTTCCTCGCCACACTCAACCTCAGCAAACCTACACGGCGGAATCATGAAGGGCTGAGCCTCGCAGGCATCCAGCGCGCCTGGGGCTGGCCGCGTCCTGCGTCCACCTCCTCCCAATCTGCTTTATTTGAAATTGAGCTCTACTCCCTTCCCTGCAAAGGGGAAAGAGAGAACAGTTGCTTTCCTTTCTACTGTGCCTCTCTTGTCCCCTGCCCGGCCACTTCCCTCAGTCTAGAGTTACCTGGAGAGAGCCCCACGTGGCTGTTCGGCGACTGGCCCAGGCACAAGGCTCTTCCTATCTCTAAAGTGCGCTCTCCGGAGCGCCAATAGTCACTCGCTTTTGTCCCCCTCCCTCCGCCCTGCCCGGCCTTGAAGGGAGGCCGGAGGTTGCCAGCCTGAATTTCCATCTAGAAGGCCCTGGGAACTGCCGGGTGCAGAGATTTCCCGAGACACTTGCTTACTGCTTGCATTAGGAGGTTGAGAGTGAGACAGTCTAGCCAGGAAGGCACTGAGAGGATGCTGTGCCATTGGGCAGAGGGCGTGCCTGGTGTCTCTGAGCGAAAGAGGGGCTCCTTCAAACCTCTAAGCGAGAGACACTGGGCTCACAGGAAGCCAGCGGAGAGGGAAAGTTAGAGACAAACACTGGAGCAGTGGTGGACACCCTTCAAAGAGAAAAGATGTTTCAGCAAAACTCACCCATCACTTCTCAAGCATAGCCTCTAATCTCAGGATGTAACAAGCCCAGGAGCGCCCTCCTTCCACGGGCATTTTGCTCTGTGGCCAGCTCTCTGGGCACTCCCAGAAGTCTCAATTTCAGGGATAATATCCTCCTTTTTTTCTTCCCTGGAAAAGCCGAGGCCATAGAGGAGTTTGATCACCCCCTGCCCTTCTGCTCCAAGCCGCAGAGTCCAGAGGGAGCTTCGGGGCGTCTGTTTCCATTCAGAATCCGGTGCAGATTGACCTCCTTGAAAAGATGGGATAGAGGGAATCCATCCTTTCCCTCTTTACTCCCCCAAGCCCTGTCTACCCGAGATCGAAATAGTGCATGAATAGGGATGGACCTGTCCTTTAAGAAATAGTCCTTGTAGTCCAACTCAGTTCTGTTTGAAATACAAAGAAACTACTCTGCCCTTAATAGATTAAAATTTAATAAAACTTATTAGGTCAGGTAAAATATGAATGCACTTCTTAAAATTTTAATAGCAAATTAGGACCCAGCTACAAGGAGGAGACAGTGATTTCTTCCCTAGGGATGGCTGCGGGCCGATTTCGGGGTAGGGGGGCGCTTACTGCAAGGACCCCGCTGCCTGGGAACTTGGGCAGAACCTCAAGCGATTCCTTGCCCGCCTGGAGGGAAGCTGGTCACATCTGTCCTCATCTGGCAGTGGATGGGACCGAAGCTATTGTCAAACAAAGAGCTTGGTGAGAAGAAAGGCACTCCTTGTGTAGTCACATAGTTGATCCATTTTCCCATTTCCCTGCTTTTAAAAATCACTTCTTTATTTTCGGTTTATTAGGTCGGTCTGCAGGCGTGCAGAGGCGGACGCCCAGATAGGCGCTTGGGCGTAAAAGTGTATGTCAAGGTCATATGAAGCAGATTTCGGATATTGGGCACTTCGCTTCCACCCCTTGGGTTTATTCCCAACTTTCGCAGTTGTTTAGATGGCCTCCACTACCTGGGGAGCTGAAGCCTTTCTTCCTCAGAGAGCGGCTTCCACACTTGCAGGAGCACTTTGCAGTAATGCCTGTGGGCAAAACCGAAATGGGTTTTATTGATATCACCACAAAGACGTTGGTATTCTGGACACTCCTGGAAGGAGAGATTGCAAGATTGCAAGTAGTGGTGATGAAGAAAGAATTGCATTTTCCCCTCTAATGCAACACAATCACTGCTGTTCATTTTTCACTTTGAGTGAGAAAAGGAGAAATCTAACTCTGTGACTTGTTTTTTAAAAAATGTATGCGTTTTCTAGGGAGAAGGGAATACGGGTAAATAGACTCTTGAATTGCTCTATAAATACGTATTAATTTATCTCAACTTGATAATTAGAATAAGGGTCTTCCTTTTTTCCTGTCTAGAACTAGAGATATCACTGAGAAATATCTGAGAGATAAAAGCTGTCTTAAAATTAATTAATGATATATGGATTTTAGCCATCAGGAAAATATTCTCTTGGGAGTTGTCCTGCTTAAAATAGTTTTAGTCAATAAATCCCATATCAAACAAAGTTTGTCCAGTCATTTTAACAGTGCCCTCTTTATTTCATGAATTTATTATACTACCTATTTACCATATGAAGTGGTGACAAGTGTTTAGCATTTTGGAGATCAGTTGTCAGTTGCTATTAAAATCAAGATTAATTCATATTAACGATATGCATTTCTCAATACTCCCAGGTGACAACATACATTAAAACAACTATTGGAAGTAATTAAGCTCAATGAAGGGGGAGGTGATAGGGAGAGGTTCAAAACACCCCCAAATATTTGATTTTGCAATCCAAGTTCAGCAGACTGTTGCCACAATAATGCTTGGGAAACTCCTCAGGGTTGCTTCTCACTTTACATCTAATTAGGCACCTAATGAAAGAGAAGAATCTTTTCCCCATGTGGTTTTCCTCCTTGATATTCTTATGCTTTTATTTAAACGCATAAACACACTGTTTAGGAGGTGCAATACCCAAAAGTTTCTTCTGTGATCCACTTAGTGTTATAACCTGGGAGAAGTAGGTAGATGCAGACATTTGTCTTCCACTTATTGTTCTCCTCCACTCTCATTTTACCCCGTTGGCCCTTACACAGTATTGATTGAACATACCCAAAATATTTTAATGGATTTTTATTAGGCTTTAGAGATGCTCAACAGTTTATACTAATTAGACCATCCAAAGCCTTTTGAAGATTAAGCAAATTGGACAACCCTTGTTAATTAGAACATAATTTGAAGTTTGAAATTATATCACTGATGAAGTAGTCTAATTAGGATGACGATATGTTAATGGACCAGTGAGACACAGCAAGAGTTTGCCCTGAACCTCTCCAAGGCTTGCACGAAAATCCTCCCTCCTATACTGACATTAATAAAAGATTTCTATAGACTTCAGCCTTTCTACGACGACGACATAGAATTTATAGTACACACAATGCATTAGCCCTTAGTGCAGCTCAATTTTTTCACTATTATGAAAACTAATAAATTCGTCAAGCTGAATTAAGCATACAAATCAGATGAGGCATAGCAGATTACACAGTGAAGCTCGGTGTCTCCCGAGCCTAAATGAAATTTCAATCTAATAATTCCTTTCTGGCCCAGTCATAATTTGTTTAGAGATGTTGTTCTACTTCTTTCAAAGCGCTATTCGCACTATAATTAAATGATACTCAAGCTTTTTACTTTGATTTATTTCATTTCTCGAAGCTTGAGACAGTGAGAGCTGTACAATGTCATTTCCTTGAAAATTACCCTGGCTGTTGTTGAGGTAGAAATTAAACACCTAAGCGTTTACTTGAATCATTCGGCGCAAACCACACGCATTCATGTTAACACCCCCTCTCCAGACCCGTGTCCAGGCTTCTCCGGGCTCCTACTCAGGAACACTGCTGGTAGGAATCCCCTTCGGCTACTATATATTATTTTCCTCCACAGAGGGGAGGAGAAAAGCAAGCCCGGGAGTAGCTCAGGAAAGAGCAAGGGAATTAAGAACCATGGACAGAGCCCGTCGCGCGCCTTTTGCTGCCAAGGACTGTGCTCCCAACTTGAACCTGCGGTCCCGCCTGGCTGAGGTCATGGGTGAACAGGCAGTCCCATACTCGCTGCCGCCGCGGGGCTTCCGGGCGCTGACCACTCGAGGGCCCCCCTTCGCCACACTCCTTCCCACTCTGTTTTGTCCCAGCGCGCGCCAGCGCCTCTCAGGCCTGCCGCCTGCTCTCGCACCTGCTCGCTTTCCCCAGGCACCCTGCGCCTGCACCTGCTCCCAGCCGCCCCCCGTCCGGGTCGGGCCACCCGCAGGCTCCAGCGTCCCAGTCTCAAAGCCTTCTCACTCTCGCCTGCACCCCGCTCCTTCAGTGCTCTAGGGAGGTGACAGCTGCCCCCCGCACTGAGGTAAGTAGAGACAAGACCAGAGGGGGTAGGAGAGGAAGGCGGTGTGTGTGTGTGTGTGTGTGTAGAAGAGGTTGTCACTTTCTTTTACAACTGGAACTAAACTGTGTCCACTTCTAAGAAAAATGGTCCGCACTGAGACAAAAGTGCGAGCAAAGTGTTGGCTAAAAATACGCTCTCTCTGCGGCGAGCGGCTGTGGAAATGAAGATAAGTGGGGTTTGTGCCAGCGCCTGAGGGCGTGTGTGTGTGTGTGTATGTGTGTATTGGTGTTGTGTGTGTGTGTGGGGGGGGGGATGTTCAGCAGCACATGCGCTCTGTGATCTCTGGCCCTCCCTCTCCCTCTGTCAGTTGCCCCTTCCTCCTTTGATTGTGGCTAATGAAGAATAATAAATCCAGTGGCAGGGTTTGCCAGCGGATCCGCCCAAGACTCAACTCACACTGAACTGGATACAGGGAAGAGGGGGAGGAAGATTCAGAGGAAGAGAAAAAGAGGGTGGAGAGGAGTATGTGTCTGTGGTGGTGGGGGGGAGTACATGGGGACTGAGGGTGGGGGAGTCGCATGCGCACAGGCTACCCGGGCCGGCTCCGCGGCTGTCCAATCCGCTGAGAGCTGTGAGAAACCGAGTGAGAGAAAGCCCTGCAGCCCTGTCGACCCTACGTCTCTTCGGCACCAGGCACCCGCCGGGCCAAGGGGGCGCAGAGCAGAGCGCCAACCGCTGCGCGCACCAGGCGGAAGACCAGAGCAGCGCGGAGGATCAGCGTCCGCCGCAGCGTTCGCGTCCTCCGCCGTGGCGGGGAGCCAGGGATCAGGGTCACCTGTGCTGCCAGGAGGGGTGGGCCGAGTGGGGGCGGAGGCCTGAAACTTAGCAGTAATCTGGAGGCTGGGGAGGCAGCCAGGTAAGAGGCGTTCCCAGTAGTCTAGGGAAAAACCCACTGAAGGCTGGCTTGGCCCATAACTTTATTTAGGAGTTTCTTTCCCTGGCGAAGCGGAGACGGGGCGGAAAAAGCGGGAGTGGCTGGAGGCCGGCTCTTAGGTAGGAACTGCCCCGTGACTGGAGTGTGGACCTGGCCAGTGGGGTGGGATTGAGCCGGGGCACTGATGTAAGAGAGCTGTGGGGCACCAGGAAGGGGCGGTGGCATCGCAGCGCGGGCGGGGGCAGGAAGGGGAGTGGAGGGCGCGGCGGGGGAGCAGGAGGCGGGTGTCAGGAAAGCTGAAAGGATCCGAGCCTGGAGGGAGCAAAGAGGGAGAAGGCGCGACGCGAGAAACGGAGCAGGAGAAACCAGCGCTTCCTGGCAGGGGAGGGCGGAGGCGCGCCCGAGGGAGAGAGGGCCAGGGAGGGTGCGGGGGCAGGCGCAGGGAGAGGGGAGTATAACTCCGCGGCCACGAGGCGCGGGGGCAGTTTCGGGCGCCCAGGTCTACAGCCAGCGGCAAGCGGAGCCCAGCATCCGCTAGACTGACGGCGGAGACAGCGGAGGAGTAGCCGCGGCAAGGAGCGCAGAGCTCACAGGAGGCGGCGAGTGAGCGCAACTTTGAATCGCCCTTCCCGCTCCCGCTCTCTCCTTGCGCTTCTCGGGAGGGTCCCTGCAGTCGGAGCCAGTGCGTGCGCTACGGGCGAGCGCCCGGGCGGGCAGGGAAGATGATGATGATGTCCCTCAACAGCAAGCAGGCGTTCAGCATGCCGCACGGCGGCAGCCTGCACGTGGAGCCCAAGTACTCCGCACTGCACAGCGCCTCGCCCGGCTCTTCCGGGCCCGCGGCGCCCTCAGCCAGCTCCCCTGGCAGCTCCAGCAATGCTGGCGGCGGTGGCAGCAGTGGCGGAGGCGGTGGAGGCCGGAGCAGCAGCTCCAGTAGCAGTGGCAGCAGCGGCGGCGGCGGCTCCGAGGCGATGCGGCGAGCGTGTCTTCCAACCCCACCGGTGCGTATTTCTGCATAATCACCGCTTAAAGGCACATTTTGACAGCCCCCTTTATCTGCTTGATGTTTTTTTCATGTCTGCACAGCAAATCACCCCACACCTCCAACCAATTTTCCCCCCTCTATCTCTTATGTATTCAGCGGGTCTTTCCTTTCATATTAATTTTTATGACTTGGGATGTTGCCTGTGCGCGTGTTGTGTTGTGTTGTGTTTTAGGCTCACTTTCTTCCTCATCGTGCACTCTTGGCTTCTCTTGGTGGCTTCCCTCCTCTCCTCCTCACCCATTTCCAGGATTACTATTACTATTATTATTTTAACGTTCTGGGGATGTTGTAGGGGCGGCAGCTGTGTCGAGCGCTGGGCAGGGGCTTCCGGAGAGAGTGCGCACAATTCCCTGCTGAGCGTAATGTGTGCCTTTTACTTGCAATTGCAGAGCAATATATTCGGCGGGCTGGATGAGAGTCTGCTGGCCCGCGCTGAGGCTCTCGCGGCCGTGGACATCGTTTCCCAGAGCAAGAGCCACCACCACCACCCGCCCCACCACAGCCCCTTCAAGCCGGACGCCACCTACCACACCATGAACACCATCCCGTGCACGTCGGCTGCCTCCTCTTCGTCGGTGCCCATCTCGCACCCGTCGGCACTGGCGGGCACGCACCACCACCACCACCATCACCACCACCACCACCACCAGCCTCATCAGGCGCTTGAGGGCGAGCTGCTGGAGCACCTGAGCCCCGGGCTGGCCCTGGGTGCCATGGCGGGCCCCGACGGCGCTGTGGTGTCCACGCCAGCTCACGCGCCGCACATGGCTACCATGAACCCTATGCACCAAGCAGCGCTCAGCATGGCCCACGCGCACGGGCTGCCCTCACACATGGGCTGCATGAGCGACGTGGACGCCGACCCCCGGGACCTGGAAGCATTCGCCGAGCGCTTCAAGCAGCGACGCATCAAGCTGGGGGTGACCCAGGCCGATGTGGGCTCCGCGCTGGCCAACCTCAAGATCCCCGGCGTGGGCTCGCTCAGCCAGAGCACCATTTGCAGGTTCGAGTCTCTCACGTTGTCGCACAACAATATGATCGCGCTCAAACCCATCCTGCAAGCGTGGCTGGAGGAGGCCGAGAAGTCCCACCGCGAGAAGCTCACCAAGCCAGAGCTCTTCAATGGCGCGGAGAAGAAGCGCAAGCGCACGTCCATTGCTGCGCCAGAGAAGCGATCGCTTGAAGCCTACTTCGCCATTCAGCCGCGGCCCTCTTCTGAGAAGATCGCCGCCATCGCGGAGAAGCTGGACCTTAAGAAAAACGTGGTGCGCGTCTGGTTTTGCAACCAGAGGCAGAAACAGAAAAGAATGAAATATTCTGCAGGCATTTAGGAGACCCTTGGCCTCTCCAGGGACAGCCCCCTCCTCATCCCCTCTTTTCCCTCCCTCTCTCTCCTTGCCTCTTTTCTTTTCACTTTTGGCGATCAGAAACAATTCCAGTAAATGTGAATCCAGATTTAGGGAGGATTGGAGAGCGAGAGGAGAGCGAGCGACTGAGCTCAAGCCCGGTGAGAATGTGAACCGATTTCTTAAAGAAAAGAAAATCAAAAGAAGGGATTTGTCAAGTTGTAGCAAAGTTGTCCCTTTTAACCCCACCCCACCAGGAAAAGGCACCTCGGCTTCTTCAGAGAAAGTCTGGAGCTGGCTGTTTGCAGGAAGGCAGACGAGACAGCCTTTTAAAAGGCCCCCAGAATGATCAAGTAAGATTTGTTTTTATTCTTAAAGACATCGCCCTTGTTCAAGTTTAAAAGTACACTTTGCAGCTATTTTTCAGAAATAGAAATTGATTCAGGACTGAAACTTTAAACTAGAGTTGATGCTTAATGTGATAGAGACATCTCTAAAGTATTTTGAATTTTAAAAAAAGATGGCAGATTTTCTGCATTTACACTGTATATTATATATATATATTTTTATTGTGGTTCTTACCCCCTTCTTCCTTCTCTGAAGTGTTAATGCTTAAGAAAGGAGTTGCGCCTGCTGTGTTCACTGATCTTGAAAAGTATTATTAGATTATTGCCGAACAACCCTCTGTAAATTATTAATTTATCTCTCTAGCAACTTAATTTTGTGCACATTCTAATTAATTAAACTGCGTCAGTCTAAAAAAGAAACAGGGGAATCGTATGCTTAGTGAAGTTAAAAATTTTTCACGTTTGATGAGTTCACTGAATTTTTACAGCTTCCTCTTATATGGTGTTCCTTTTGGCCCATTTGTATATTCTCACTTTGAATGAAGATTGTTTTTTCTTTGTTTTTACTGGTAGTGTTCTGATTTGTGAGTCGGCACTCAATAATGGCTGTCTTAATCGTGTAGACCTGATTCAATGTCCAAAGTATTGTTTACTTCGTTACATATTTAATGGGGATTCCCACATTGTCCCCGCTACACATGCACTCTCTCGCTCACCCTTACACACGCACACACACACACACACCCCTCTAATGGAAGAGAAGAAGTGAAGCAGTTGGAAGCATGATTATGATGCATCCTTTTCTAGCCTTAGGTGCATTTGCCACTTGGTGTTTGCCCTTCCAGATTCTAAGATTTCACCAAGGTACTTCAATCTTCTAGTTTTCAATTGCTTTGTTGACTACATTTAAACATTTACAGGAATCCTTCCATTTTTCCTTTTGGAGATTTGTTTGTAGAAAAACTAATTTGAACTATAAGAAAGACAGTGCACTGCTTGTAAATTCACATTGTTTGGTAGAATTCTTTTGGAACAAAAAAAAATTAGGTACATGATGACCAGTACCTTATCTATTGTAAATATTTCATTCAAAATGATGCACATATAGATATATTCTTACAAATTTTGCTGTATTGCTGTTCCATTTGAGGCTCTCTGAAGTCTTGAGTTCTGTATATGACCTGGTTTCTTGTTTTTGTTAATAGATGGTTTATTTACTATGGTAATGTGTTAAGTTATTTTTGGTGCTGTTTGATTGTCTTTCATTGAAGAGTTGATTTTAATGTTTTGTTGGCAAAGTATGCTGCTTTTTTCATTAAAATATGCTATTAAAATTAAATGGCTTTAAAAATGTGATGTTGTTTTTGGTTGTTTACATGAGAATTATTTTTATGGGGGATTTTTAAAAGTAGAAACACATTTTGATGGTTTATTAGGGAGTGGTTGTTATCAAAGTTTAGCTTGAATTTAGTAGGGGGTGTTTCTCTAGGGAAGTATAAAAGAACAAGGTTTATAATAGCCTTCTCATAGCCAGAGCTTATCTCACAGGGTTCTTTGATTTTCTGCCCAGATGAAATCACAATATTTGGCTCCAAATACTTCCCTTGGAATCCTTTCTCCAGATCGGCAATAATTCTGCAAAGAGAATCTTTGTGAACAGAGGTATTACATGGATAAAAGGAAGAAAGGAACTCAGTTCAGTTTTCAGTACCACTGGGAGACTGGGTGTGGCAAGAGTCAAGGCCTGGTTGGGGGAGTAGGACATCCTGGGTGAGGCCTAGGGGCTGGCCTACCATAGTTCTCAGTTCAGTCACCTCTCTTAGAGAGGAGTGTCCCAAAGCCAGAGCAAGAAACACCTAGATCACTGGGTTATGAAGTAAAGTACCTCTCTCTGTCCACTTCCCATAACCGTTAAGGAAATTCACATTCTACAATAGGCAGAGTAGGGCTGAGAAAGAAGTCCTGAGTGGTTGGAAGGAGCAAATTTCTATGCCCTTTCTATGACTCACCCAGACATCAGAGTTGGTGGAAGTCTGTCTAATGGTGGTCTGGCACAAAGAAATTCTGCCCACTTGATACACAGACTTTTCTTTTTCTGATCCTAGTTTAAAGACATGTCCTCACCCATGTTAATAATTTTCAGATTTCCTACAACAGATGAGAAACATATTAGGTTTTCATGTTTGTTTGTTTTTTCAGGAAAGCTTTGATTTAGATATTTACATCTTAGTGATGACAACATCATACTAATCTATAGGTCAAACAAGAGGAAGGAACCAGGCCATCCTCCAGGGGTAATTCTACTAACCTGAGCTGTGACCCTCTCTGGTATGGAAATGTCTTGGGATGTTTCCTATTTTGATGATGAGGTTAGGAAACATCCTGAGAGGAAATTAAAATTGTTATAGTGACTCAAATTGGGATTAAATGTTGTTGGAAAACTGATTATGATTTTCAGATGTAACAAAAAGAGTTGTGAAAGTTGGATGGGTAATGGGTGGAGGGACTTCTTTTTTTTATAATTGAAATAAAGAAGACACCTGAAGAAACCAAAATCCATATGTCCATTTAGCAATAATGAGACACATTGCATAGATGCATAAGGAAATATTGAAAGTTGTAGGGATTTAAAAGAAGCAGTTGTGAATTCAGATATAGTGATATTTTTGGTTTAATTTTATTCCTATATTTTAGAGGCTGAAAGTGTCTTCTTCCATTTCACCCCTATTAGATTCGGTTTTCCTGGAAGTCTTTTCAAATAGCCAGCCTCCAATGTCACTATGCTGGGTACTGATTTCAGCACCACGGATAGTAACCACAAGATTTAGCCCTGTTCCAACACAGATTTGACCATGAGTTCCAGCCTGCTGGCAAACTTTCTGCTCGCTTACTTTTTCGAGAGTGGAGAAAATGAATTAAACGGCTTGAATGTGCAACAAATCAGGCTTGTTGATCTAGGATAAAAATTATCTTCAATAAATAACACCTTCTCCTTCCCAGATGTGGTTATTATCTAAGGGTCTAGGATATGTACACTAAGAGAAAGGGGTGTCAGTTAGGGGGAAGACAGACAGGTGTGCTAGTATTTTCTTTATACAAATATGACATCTTTAAATAAAGAGAGAAATCCTGTGAAATTGAGAAATATATTGAACAGAAATAAAATAGAAGTTCTGTTTAGTACGTTTTGAAGTACATGATAGCTTGCATGTATGCATATTTGTCCAAGATTTTTGTAAGGAAAGTGACATATCAGCAACTATTCATTTACTCCAACAGTTGAGAGTGAAGGCCTGTATTTCCCCCCTCATTCACCAAGTGTTCTTTGTCTTCCGTGTTCCTGGACTTTTACAACTATATCACATTTTAAGTTCATATTCTCTATGGCATTTACGAGGATTAAAAAACCATTCTTGGCTACAAGATGGAAATTATATCCATCATTTAATCCTGCTTAAATGTGTTGTTTTTTATGGGAAAAGCATAATTTTAAAAAGAAATATATTTTGAGATTTTTTATTAATGAGAGTTGTAGAGACATACCAAAACAAACCAAAGAGATTTGGAAAGAATAAGAATATTGGTCTTAAAGAAGAAATTAAAGGTAAGAATGGAATAAACCATTACAAATTGTTGAGAAAGATCCATTTTGCATTGACTTTCAAACTACTCAAATGGATAAATAGCAAAATATGGCTGAAGATCCTTGTCATATCAATCAAATCCATTGGCATTCATGACTGATTTCCAAATTCTTTTTCCTCAAGGTCCAAAATTACTATTTTATTGGAAAGAGATTTTATGAATTGACTTAGCAGCACACCTAGTCATCCTCAATTGGATGTGTAGAATGTGTAGTTTATCTTTTAAAACTTTGTTAAAGGCACGTGGTCAAATCTTTTTGTTCATTGTGATCATCTAAATCTAAACTGGAATTGAATAAGTGTCTAACAGCTAAGATCATGTAAAGGCTGGCTGATAGGTAAGTACTCTCTATACCAACTGGGTTATAATACTATCCAGAAGTAGTGCAGTTTCCTTGGGATATTTGACATTAAATCAGCTGGTCAATTCTTTATCAGATTAAGTTCCATTGACATATAACTTGGGGGAAAATAATGGAAATATGAAAAAGTAAATGAAATATTTAGGATTTACATACAATGTAGTACTTCCCTATTTTCTATAAAATATATGTTTAAAATAAATAAAAATATGTAGCTAAGTCTTTTTACTATCAAGGACAGATTCTAGGATCTCTCTTTGTCAAGAGAATTGGAGTTTTGCCAAGAGAATTGGAATTTTGGGGTAAAAATGCTTTATTTCAAACTTTAAATGAATTAATTCATTTTGATATATCCATAGAGGAAGCTCTTGAGGGGATGGTAGAAAGGGCATTAAAAAATTCACTTGATTTTAAAAGGCATGTTATTCAGAGGATAAGGCTTAGATTTTTCTAGGCAAGTCATGACAGTAAGTTTAGAAATTTGTCTTTTCAGTTGCTTGGTGAAAACAATTTGTATCACTAGGTAAATGATCCACATTAGAACTCACAACTGCACTTTAATTTCCAGTTGGCATGGAGGGAGCGGCTGCGACAGAAGCGGGGAGAAAGTTGGATTGGTATTCTGATAGGACTAAAAGGAAGACAAAGGTTTCCAGATAGTTATGACCGTAGAAATGTTCTGAAGTCTACATTTGTCAGGAGACAGATTTATGGCAATGAGAAAAAGAATCACTAAATTTCTCCTGCTTTGCCCCTTTAAAGGAGCCATTCTCAGTACTGAAAGGCTATTATGAGCGAATTAATAAATTACACAGCAAATTATTAAATCCAGATAATTACAAGGAATAAGTAAGTAATCATTAGTTATCTCAGCTAATTACTGTGGGTCAGAGCCAGCCGGAATGTGAAACGCTCCTCGGGAATTGAAATTAACTTTGCACAGTGAGTCTCTCTGCTTGACATCCCCAGTCTGTAGGCACACGGCAGCTCCCTTGTGAGCCAGTCTTTCTATTTAACTTGGAGAGAATAGAAATAAAATTAAGTGGCCATGTGATAATAGGAAGCTGCTCAGAAAGCAAACTGTGGGTTTTATTCTCTACTTTCAATGCCTGGAGATGAAAAGCTTTATTTACACCAGTTTCAAAAACACTTAAAGGACCCTTGTTGAGACGGGTTTGCTGAACAAACACACACACACACCCCTACAGTCATCTGGTATGACAGTCAGATTAGCAATACATGAAGAAGGCTCAAGAAGAACAAACATTTTGAGGTGCGTGTGTGTGTGCTGGGGGGGGGGGTAACAGTGAGGAAGAAAGATGTAAAATGAAAATATTACTCCTTGTTTCCATCCTACACAGTGGAAAGGCTGTCGAAAAGTGCAGCCCAGTCTAATAATCAAGTTTGTTTTGTTTGGATAACAATATGCTTTCATCTTGCCACAGGAAGAACCAGCTTAGTGCAAATGTTGTCTCTCGTTGATCTTTCTCCAGATGCTTCAAGAACTGATGTCACCTTTTCCCCCTTCATATTGCATCACTTTCTGAAGCCAGCCTCCACTACCCTTTCTCCCTCCACTCCCACCCCCCCCCCCCCAGGCCTTCTCAAAGGGCAGAGAAGACAGCACAGCCCAATGCCTGTTGGAAAGCGGGAAATGTAGCTGTGTGATAAAGTGATTGTGTGTATCACAGGGCTGGGAAACACTGGACATACGAAGGAAACTGCTATTAATATATTAAAATGAGGGGGGAATCTAGGAGCTTTTTTTTTTTTTTTTTATAAATTGCAATTAGATGGACAGTCTTTCTGCTCATTCCCTGCTCTAGTCTGGGATGATAATAAAAATTTAATGAAGCCTGGGACGAGCAGAGAGCTCTGTCTAGGGACCGTGGAATAGAATATTTTAACTGTACATTTATACCAACTGTCTGGCTTCAAAGACGTGACTGCTTTTAATCTCGAATTAGAAAACCACAGACTTGAAATTAAATATTAGATACCCTCGGATCCCCTTCCTTTCTGAAATATTGTTACGACTCTGTTTTCCACCGTTGGCCCGTAACACACATTTCTTAGGTCTCCAATTACATTTCCGTGAATAATAGATGGCTTTGATAGGGTGCAGTATTCTGGCGCTTTTGTTTTTTTTTTTTTTTTTTTTTTTTAGTAGAGTTAATGCAATATTAATTGGCTGTAGATGTTATAAGAATGCACAGCCCCCTTTTCAGGAACAAATCGATGAGATAGGGATGTGAGAGAGCGCGAAGGCTTTTCCCAGCCTAGGTCATTTCTTTGTACAGGGACCTTCTTAGAGCTTTGGGTAAGCGAAGAGGCGCCTTGAGTTCCTTGGCCCTGGCTGCTCAGGCTCGGCAGCCTGGAGAGAGGACTGTCAGAGAGGGTGGAGGTAGAGAAAGGGAACAGGGAGAGTGAGAAGCAGGGCGCGGAAACGGCGATCACCGAAAGGAATTCCACGCTGTCTAAGGCTAATGCTTTTGCCAGTCTGGCCGGCTCTGGCGGTGCGGAGGAATCAAGATCCTCGTCCTCACCCTCGGGCTTACCACCTCTTTGCCCCCGCCGGCCTTGGGTTGCCTGCCAGCCCCAACTCCCTCGCCTCCAGTGCAGGGTGCACGCTGGTGAGAGGCTGGTTGGGAGGGGATGAGGGTAAGAGTCCATGGGGTTGGGGCGGGGGTATGGAGCAAGAGCTTCCCACCCGCGCTAGACGAGTTTGCTCTGGCCGCATGTGGCCCCTAGAGCCTGGGCGAGCAGGCACCTTGCCAGGCGCGCAGCCAGGAACCAGCGAGAAAAAGAGGCCCGGCCGCCTCGCCCTCTTGTATTTTACTAATCACGTCTATTTAAATTCTAGCGCGGTCCGCCGCGCTCTCACCGGGAAAGCTCTGGAGAACTGGACCCATCAATTATTCTGAAAAAATCCCAGACTACGTGAGGCTTCCAGCCTGCGGGAGGGAGGCAGCGGGAGGAGGTGGAGAACCTAGCCCCTACCCCTCTCCTCTCCTCTCCGCCCTTCCCAGAGCGAATTCCTTCGTGGACGCTTAACTTCAGGGTTCTGGGGCCCAAGGGAGTTTGTGCGCCTTCTGAGGGTTTGCGCTTTTGTGGACTGGGAGGGGAGGTGGTGGGAGTAGGCTTCAAGCTGGCCTCGCTTTCCCTTCAGCCCTCGTGGAAAGGTTGCAGCTCTGTGCAGACAGATCAGATGGATCACCATTTCCTGGGCTGCTACTCCGTCCTGCATCGCCCCCCCCCACCCCCACTTTTTTGCTGGGACCCTAATGCGAGCGGAGTGGTTGGGGGCTACTGGGCGTGGAGCGGTCTCTGCTCGGCCTTCTTTTGCTCCACAGCCCTGCGAGGATGGGGCCTTGGGGACATTCTAGTTCAGAAGCCTTTTAGGAACCTCGATTTAAAGTCCTCTAGCACGCACCCCACCCCCATTCAGGCTCCAGGATGCCCCGAGGCCGAGCAGCAAGCCGAGCGCGCAGCTGGACGCGCAGAAAGAACGCGTTCGCTCTAAAGTAGGGAGGCGGGTGAGCTCGGCTGGTAATTACTGCTCCCCCCCCCCCCCAACCGCGCCTCACCCGTCCTCACCCCCGCACTGGGGTCTGCAGCCATTACTCCAGCTGTCACTCGGCGGAAGGCAAGCGCCCTCCCCCATCCCCAGACTTTGCTGTAGCTAAGCGAAGCCGGCGCCCCCCTCGCACTCCCATAGTATCCGGGTTGTGGTTCTTAAATTTTTATTAGAATTTTTTATAAATACAATACTTCGTCCTTCCTCTTTCCCCTATCCTTCCCATTTTCTGGACTATGGGAGCGTATTCAAAGTCTTATTTGTGTATATTGGTGAGTGTTTTTTTTTTCCTTCGGTGAGGGGTGGGGGGCGGAGTGTGTTCTCTTGTAGCGTCCAGGCTTCCATGAATAATTTGAGGCGAGAAGAAAATGAGAAGTATATATCCAATAATTCTGAGAGAAGCCAAACTGGCTTCTGGAATTCTTGTATGGTGAGGAAGCTGTCCTGTTCAATCAATGGGGTTTGATTTTTAAAAACAAGTTACTGATGACTTTGTAAGTGATTAAAAGGCTTAGATCCAACATCGTCTGTATGAGTGGCTACGGGCGGTGTTTGTATTCTGGGTGACTCTGAGATGAGTGGGCTTGCCGGGAGATAGAGGGTTAATACACACAGGACAAGACAGTCCTACTTTCCCGATGGGCCACCAGGGCTTTGCTAAACAGCGGCCTGCATCTCCGTGCATTTTGGCTAAACAAGGGTGGGGGCTCGCTGATTTCCAGAGACGGAGTAGGTCTTGGTTTGGTGAGTTATCGCCCTGGTGTGTGAAGTGATGGAGGTGGGGGCGGGGGCTGGTGGAGAGCGAGGTAATCCCTTTGGAAAAAACAGTCACCATATGCTCCAAATTCAATAGCAGGATGGGGCCCAAATATGTAAATAAATCTTAATTCCTCAGGAAGGCCCTTGATCCTTGCCCAGTAGAGGCACCTTTTCTGCTGCAAATCTGATCTCTCGCTGTCTTAGTTATAAACCCGTGGGCTTCTATTCGTTGCACTAGGTGTGGGGAGAGTGGGGGTGAGGTGTTTCTCCCTTGGTAAGGGTGTTCATCTGAGGTCCAGCCGGTCCCCTGGCGTAGCAAAAACAAGGTCTGTATTTTAAAGGTGCGCTAAGAACCGCCTGAGCCAAATCACTTTACAGCGTGGAGGAGGCGCCCCTCCGGCCAGAGTACACCCAAACCTCCGCGGGCTTGGTCTGAAGCCACAGACTGGAAGAGATGTAGAGATCTCTGCTTCAACTCTGGCGTTTTCCTCGAAACTTCTCATCCGGGTAAGACATACATAGATGGATGTTCACAAACCAACACACAGGTATACCCAGAGCCATTCCGGGGCCAGCATGCCTTAGTGAAACTTTTTCAAAGTCACTCAAAATTTCTCCTCAGTCTAACAAAACACGTAATTCGCCTGGAAAGATGCTCGAGACTCACGTCCGTGCTTATCTTGCTTCAGGTGCACTGGACACGCTTTGACCCTTCGTTTGCCACAGGTGGCCTTCTTGCCTGTCCTGCCTTTACACTGAGCTCAAACATCGTGTTATTTGGCGGCAGCACCTTTGGCTCCGGAGGTGGAAGCAGTCTGTGACTCCCAGGAACGACATGGGGGCAGGGCCTGCAGCTGGGCTCAGCAGGATTTAGGAGCCAGAATCAATGGAGGGTTCTCTTCTCTTCGGAATCAGGGTTCCGTGCTTCAGGCTCTGGGTTTTCCCGGACTTTGTGGTGGCTTCCAGAGAGGGCAGCCTGGTTCACCTGTTTTAAGTTCCATTTTGATACTGAACTCCTAGGTTCTAACTTACAACGCCCCAGCTGGCTACCTGTCCATCTCTGTAGCTGGAAGTGACGATTTCTTCACCAGGGACCAGCATGATGGCACCTTCTTTTTCCTCCACCTCCAGAGTCTCAGATCTTGGGTTGGGGGGTGAGTGCCGAGGAGAACTCAGCCCCTGGCTGCTGAGTTACGATTTCTGCTTCCTTCTGAAAGAAAGTCATTTTTGAGAACTGTGAGGTTCACATCCTCAAACTAAGTCTCTAACTTTTGCGAAACAGTCCTAAATGGGTTAGGTAAGCATCCCTTGGCAACTTGCGCTTTCATCAACTTTTCACTTTGCGGCCCTGAGAGCTTTTAATTACAGTATTGTTAGAGGGGCCCATTCTTCCATTTCCTAAATCATTTCATTGATTTTTTTTCTCATGCTGCTTTCCTTTTCAGTAAGTCTTATTTTTTTCCCTGGGATTCACTCAGAGTTTGAGAGGTGATCAAGAAAAAAGAGGGAATGTGAGGCGAACACAGGGTCCTTAACAGGAGAGTCATCTCTCCCTTTCCCCAGGGAGAGGGAGAAACGCAAAGAAACGAATCTGCCCTCTCCCTATCTTAGACCTTGCAGTGTAGACCCGCAGAAAGGAAATTAAATAGAAAGAGCCCAGTGCATGGGGAAGGAGGGCAGCCCCATCTTGCCAAGTATTCTCAATTTGTTCCGAGGAGAGAAGCTGAAGTACCCAGATAACTGGTAATTAGCCTTGGTAATATGCCTTCATTCACTGTAAATAAAATCTCAGATTGCCTAAAGGTGACCTGAACTATACACTCTGGGTGGGAGGAAGAAGTGGAAGAACAAGCAACTCAAGCTCTCTGAGCTGAAATGTGGAAACACTGCTTCTCATCCTGAAAAGCTCAACCACTTTTCCTCTTAAAGCCGGGCAACACCAGAATTCTGCAGTTTTGTTATTAATTTTGCTATTTACACAACTCTAAGTTTTATTTTTCAAAAATAGTTTTTATCATCCAATTCTGGTCTCAGTGTGGAGCTTGAAATAGCCAGTGGAAAGCAGAAAGGAGCAGGATTTTATTATCAGACAAAATGGGAGCTGAGGCTGCTCTTTCTACTTGCTCCCATTGCTACAGAATCCTGCACTAGCCGGTAGAACAAATGTCCAGATGTTTCCCGCATGTCCCTTTAGCACTGGAAGTATGTGCAACTGGGGAGGAGGGTTGGAGGGGAGAGTAGACAGATTTAATGGAAGATAAGAACAATCGTATTTATTGTACCCCAATTTAAAACTACTTCATAACTCAGCAGTGATGGTGAGAAGAATGCTTACTCTCCGCCATTTAACTCCTGGCCATTAGGTATCAGTTACTGCAAGATAAAATGATTTAATCAGTCTAGGAGAAATCTCTTTAATGCTCAATCCCTCACCCTCCCGTTTTCCCCCTCCCCATGTCCTTTTCTCATCTCTCAAATGCCTTAGATGAGGAAATCTTAGAAGCTGGGGTCACTGGTAGAAACAGCTCACTTACTGAGGCAGGATTTCTGTATCAATTTTAACACTGCCCATGAGTTGCTTATAAAAATTATCCCCCCAAATCCATATTTATCTTGCATGTGTAAGGCAGGGAAAAGTGCTCCGAGATGCAGGAATGCTTGGCTTTCCTGCAGCAGAAAGGCTGAGTTTTTCTTTGTTTGTAATTCATAATAAACAAGCCATTGACAAGCCAGAGTTAGCTGGATTTTCAGGTTTTCCAAACTCATGCTTAAACAAACTCTTTCTCCTTGCTCAGGAAAGGATGCTATCCCTGAACTGCAGCCAGATGCAGCTCTAAGCAATCCCAGTGTTACGCAGGACATCCACCCCAGCTGATGCCAAGTAGACGTGATAAAGTGCAAACTGGATACAGGTAACACCATCTTAAGGTAACTCCTCTTCTAGGTTTCTCATTAACCACCCAAGCAGGAATAGGTTGGAAGGAAATCAATCTGAAGAGTCAATCTCCAAGCCCTTTCATACACTCTCATGACTTGAGACTTAACATTTATAATGTGGGAGGCACAGAGGCCAAAAAAAAAAAAAAAAAAAAAAAAAAAAAAAAAAAAAAACAGCAAAGCCACAAATGTCTCCTATACTTTGAATTGTGTAGGTATTAGTGTGTCTCCAACCTTTCCTACTGTACTTCTGCTTTTAAATTCTCTTACCCTCTTCTTCCCACCTCACCACTACCATCATCATCTTTCTCCTGCTCTTCTTCCTCCTCACCTTCTTTCTTCCACTGCCTTCCTCTTCCCAGCACACACCTGCAGAACCTGAATTGTATGCAAAGCTGGGAATGAGATCGCAAGTGATTTCACAGTGAGAGGATTCTAAAAGTGATCAATAGAGCTCAGATCCCAGTGAAGGTGTCTGTTTTTGAGGACGATGTGGGGATATGTGGTTAGGGAGCATATAACGCAGGTTCGGGTCCTAGTGAAGGATAGAGTTATGCTGTTCTGGGTGTCTTGGTGGAGTGTGGGTGCAGGTCTAAGGGAGATGAGTCTGGATGTTCTTCTTTTGTGAACTTCTTTAACCATGTAGAGGAGATGCCAAGGACATTTTTACTCTTTTGGTTGAAGAAGTGCACATCGACTCCAGAAGATATCATATTTACTACTTAAACACACTGACTTTTAGATGGAAATGCCATCAGTTGTCTCTGCCCACTTCTGCTGCAGATCTATTAATCATATCCACAAGGATTGCCAAAATGGCAGGGCTCTCTTCGCTTTTCAGTTTATACAGAACAGAATCATTTACATAAAGTCCTTAAGGCAAATAACTGTTGGGGCTCTAATTTATATCTGATCGAAAATTAGCCGTCATTATGCGCTCCATTAGCAGCGTCTTTAATGTGCTTCTAAGCACCATTTGTCAAGCGGCTTGTTAATATCCTTCAAGTCTTTAAAGTTGAGAGCTCATTAAAGAGTGCGCTCTGTTATTGATGTAATTTAGATGAGTTTGGAAGAGCAAGTACACCATGCCTTGAATGGGCAACCTCCAGAAGCCAGGGCAAGGGGGCATTTGGTGACCAAGTTCACTATTAATGATTTCCCAGAAGCCCTCATGCTTCCTTGACAGAAAGGTCTGGGTTCTGCAGAGGTGTTTTTGAAGACCCACTCTCTGACTTGGGTGTCAGTCATTCATATCCCTGGGAAGGTGTATGTTTGTCTTCAATGTTTCCTTTTTTTCTCCTCAATTCATATTTTCCATGGCTCACTGAACTTTATGAAAGGGGGTGGGTGGGATGAGAGGGGGTACAGAAAAGTGGGCCCTAATCTAAGACCCTTTATGAGAGATTTACCAGTATTCTTTTCTGTTTTTTTCTTCACACCTCAATCCCCTATTTGGTGGGGATTATTTGAACTATTTGTTTACTTCCTAATGTCTGCCCTTTATTCCATAGGGTGGAGGAAGTAAATATCCAGTGAGAAAACTCCAGGCCTAAATACAGAGACAGTGTCCTTGAACCTGTTTTGACTGAGGTACAGTAAACCCGCTTAATTATGTACATATTATTACATTACCTATCAACCACCCCATCAGAAGAGCATAAAGGCCAATAAATTACCTCAGTTATTTATCTAAAAATCCATATATTTTGTCATTTTCTTTCTGGAGGAGATTATGTTAGTGTAACACAATAAAGAAAACCATTAGCACAGCCAGAAAATTGCAACTGAGTGCAACAATAATTCCACCAGCAGGAATAAATAACAGTTAAAAAGCTGCATTTTGTCCTGGATTTTCTGGCGGGTTGTATAAGCACCCTTTGGATTCAAGTCTTGAGTATATGTGTGAATCCTGCTGTCATCGGGTTAGTAAGATCTTGCACACCACTGCCCTTCTAAATCTTACATTAAAAGAAAACACTCAAACCACCATGATTTTTGAACCCCATTTCTCTTCCTACTCGAAATTCACTTTCCCTCCTGAGACCTTCTGGGGACTCAGAGATTAATGCAAGATAATGAAAGACATTAGGTATTTTATTCTTTCCTCTAAATTTCCAAGATTCTTTCAGCTTTTAGACGCTGGTGTGTGAAGATGGCTCTACTTTATCAGATTGAAGTGAAAATAAAACCATGAGTTTAGGAACTTGACCTGTGCGGCGTTGTTCCAAAGACCTCGACTGTCTTCTCTCCCCCTTTACTTCATGCTCAAAGAATAATCTCATTTTCATCATTTGTTGGACAGCTTATTCTTGCGCTCCACACCTTAAAGGAGTTCATTACATACACACGGAAAAAGAGAAGGGAGAAAGAAAGATATAATAAGATCAATCTAAGGACATATTGAGGTCATATAACAGCACAAATATTCTCAAGTGCTCTGTATAATGTGCAGTGGGGATTTTGGGCAGTTTTATTGTGTGGTAGGATCCTCATCTCCGTTGTTTTTTACAGGATTCCTCCAGGCTAAAGTAATAAAGCGAGTAATTAGAATGCTAAAGACAGATGTAAATAACAGGAATGAGACAGCGGTGACAGATGAGCGGCTGGGTCAGGAAAGAGCTCAGTTGGTGGAAATGACACCGCTTCCTCGTTCCCGATCCCCTCCCCCACCCCATTCCCTTTTTCTCTTTCGGCCTCTCTTCCCTCCTGGCCGTGGCCTTAGGCGGCGGGCCGAGGACACACCGGTCAAATTGCTTTCGGGAGGCTCAGCGCGGCTGCGGACTCGGGCACCCGCGCGGGGGGCGTCCCGAGCCTCGGGAGCCACCAGCTCGCCCACTGATCGCACGCGAGGCGGGCGCCACTCGGGCGCCGGGGTCTTCCCGGGGGCCTTCCCAGGGGCCTTCCCAGGCCTCCAGGACTCGCGAGTCGCCGCAGTCCCCGGCCTGGAAGCCCACACCTCCCACCCATTGCCCCGCAGCCCGCGCCCGCACCCCCGACCCCTAGCCTGTGGCCCCTGCCCGGCCTGCCGGGGGACCGCGGGCGCAGTGGCTGAGCGCAGCAACCGCTTGGTCCTGCCCTCCGCCCAGCCGCCTTCCGGGCCTTGGTCGCCTTTTCTCCTAAACCTGAGCGCAGAGGCCCCGGAGGTGCCTTCACTGTCCACCGTGGCCGGGGAAGCCCAGGCCCGCCGTGGCGCCTCCGTTGGCCACACAGCTGCGGCCCCAACCCGGGGCAGCGGCTCAAGTTCGTGAGGTCTGCGTTAGGGTCAGGAAAACCCTTTTCCTCAGGTGAATCCCACCCTGAAAGTGCATGATAGGGCTTCATTTGACTCCCCTCCAAGTCGCCCAGCGGAAGCCAGCCTTTCCTAATGAAATTTACAAGTTACCCCACGTAGAACCTGAGAGCAACAGCCCACTTTGCCTTTTGACGAATTTGCCTTTCCCACTCCTGACCTACCAACAATTAGATCCGTAGGAGAGCAAATACAGCGATTCGTAAGTGAATGAGCTTCATTTGCCTCCTAACAGTTTGAATACGCTGAGCAGCCGGACCTCAGCTCGATACATGAAGTTTAAAAATGTAAATGCTGCTTGACCACTATCTTTGACAGTAGAGAAGGAAGAATAATGGGATCTGATTCCAATCTCATAAGAGGTCATTTAGTCGCTTAAACCCCATAGGTACCTTTCATGCTCTGCTTGCCAGAGAGACCCTTACTCCTGTGTTGAGAAGTCCCAGTCCTAAAATTGGGGCCTATTCAGGTTTGAAGGGTCATTTTAAGGACAATGTCAAATCTGTGGTTGCTGCCCCCCTTTGGAGTGGATGTGGTTATAGCTAGACAGAAGTGACTCTGTGTGGACTTTCTGTTTTAGTCTTAGAGCATTAAATGCCTTCTTTTTAGCATCAGTACTCTTCAGATTACAATACACACACATCAAACAAACACAAAACCCCAGAGTGAGCCAAACTCCACCAGGAGGCAGTTCTAATCTCCCTTGGTAATGCTGATAGTGGGGTACATTGGCAGGTGCTCATGAAATACAGAGGAATTCCTTTTACTTCCTAGATTGCTAGCATTGGTTACACCTACCAGAGGAGGACCACCTTTGTAGGAGGTGAGAATTACTTTCTGGTTTCCTTTTATCTTTGTGAAGGACCTTTGCTGTGTACAGAAATCCTTTCTTTAACAGAAATTTCAAACATTAGGTCGTGGCTCACTAGTGGGTAATAAACTTAATTTAGTGGGTTGTGACCAGTATAAAGAAAAATTTTAGAAAATGAAACAGAATAGAAACAATCAATGTGGACCACATGTTGTGAGAACAGGTTTTGTTTCATGAAACTTTAGTTTTATTTATATCTGTTTATGTATATTGGGCCATGGTGTAAAATGTATTTCCTGTGTGTTTTAGTCAAAAACATTTGAAAACCATTGTTGTAGGGCCTACATCATGTCTTACCTTCTGTGAGAACTCTTTCTGGGTTATACCAGCCCTTAGTGGTTTATCAATCCCTTTGCTCATTATCACTTATTTGTGCCACTTATTTGATGCTCTCTAATGCTTTCTTGAATTGTTACCTTCTCATAGTTACATCTTTCCTGTCGAACTGAATTTAAACTTATTCAAAGATGTGTATTTTAGACTTTGTGTATTTCATAGTCTCTAATGTGGTGCTGTACAAATGATACCCAGTCGACAAATATAGATGGCTATTACATGCTTAACAAAAGCAAGTCAGATCTCAGCTCATAGCCAGTTTTTAGGGATGCATTTCTTAACCTGCTCCCCGCCTCTGCTCTAGGCTAGATCACATCCTCCTGTTACAATACGTTGTAACATCTTCATAACACTTCCTGGAATTTGTTCCTAAATATTTGTGTGTCAGGGTGACTTGTTTCCTCCATCAGAAAGTAAACTTTATTAAAGTGGATCAGATCTGTTGAGCTCACTTCTACAGTACTTGGCACATGGTGGGCTTTCAATACAAATTTGTTGACTGATTCACTAACAGGTTAAATAACTGAAAGAAGGACCAGTAGTTCTGGCAGACGCAGCAGACTCTTTCTCACTTGTAATCAGAAGGGTGCTTTGCTAATGAATGTGGAATGAGAAGGGAAGACTCAGATGTACTAATTTGAGGAAGTTAAAGCTTTGTATGGTGACGTTCTCTTATTGCTTTTCTTCAGTTATGCTATTTCGGTTTGCCTGTCCCTGGCTACAGAAGTGGGCCTGTGTAAGAAACAGCTTTGTGAGTGACACCTCTGCAATCTTTGAATAACTGCTATGGACAAAATGGATTCTATTGTACGAGGTTCAGTTTGTGACTTACATGAGAAATCTCTCTTAGAACTTATAAGCTCTCTTGCACTTTTTTTTTAAGATTTTATTTTTTCTTTTTCTCCCCAAAGCCCCCCAGTACATAGTTGTGTATTTTTAGTTGTGCATCCTTCCAGTTGTGGCATGTGGGACGCCACCTCAGCGTGGCCCGATGAGCAGTGCCATGTGCGCACACAGGATTCGAACTGGCGAAACCCTGGGCCACCAAAGCGGAGCACTCGAACTTAACCACTCGGCCACAGGGCTGGCCCATCTCTCTCTCACTTCTTGATAAGCTGACAGTCTTCTTTTTATTAGATAAATGATTGCTGCTATCCCTGTGATTTCCCTCTTTGCCTTGCCTGATAGTGCAGGCCTAAGATTTGGGTTAACATACCATAGGTGTTTTCAATATATATATATTGGAAATGTTTATGTTCTTGTTCTCCAGCCTTTTATAACTTGCTTTTTTGTTGTTGTTTGTCTTTTATTTATTTATTTTGGATTCTGTGTTTTCTGGTTTTATTATACCTATGCCAGCATACATAGAGGAAATGGCGTGCATCAGATTTGGAGTTGGGCAGACCTGAGTTCAAATTATGAAGAGTTTTTGGTTGTAATACTTCCTCGCTGTGTGATCTTGGAAAAGCACCTCTCTGTGTCTTGGTATTCTCATCTACGGAATGTGACCAATACTACTGTCCCATTGTTTGACTTTATGATCTGAGTTACTAGCATAGTGTTTAGCACATTTTAGGTACTCAGAAAATATTTGTTCTCTTGCTTTCCATTTATGATGTATAACTTCAAATTCCTTTTGGAAGGAGGTATGTAGGATCCATGATAACAAGAGGGTTTGGTGTTCTAATGTGACATTTTCTATTTTGTTGAGAACTTGGGAAAATAATCTTGTTTTTCTCAATCACTTTATCTATGAAATTTAGAAAATAATGATCATTACATATCACCTCAGAGAATTATTTATTAATAATATTGATGTACAGTTTATTTGAAGATGCCCAAGTATTGTCTCAAAGATAATCCTGAAAAGGCTAGAAGGAGGTAACTTGATATGGTGAGAATGTCATTTTCAGTTTCAATTATCTCGTTTCGTATTACTCACATAAAAATGTAGATTTTTTTACTACTATTTTTAGGTATAAGTTTGCCTTATATTTCTTGAGAAAACAGAAGATAAAATAATTCATATTTTGTGCTATCCTAGGTGGTTATAACATATCTGGAGAAATGTGAAATAGATACCTCTTCAGCTAAGATGTAAGTAGTGGCTGTAGTACTAGAATGCTAAGATTTAAATAGCAGCTCAACAGAACTGGTTAGATAGGCACACAGGCTCCTAGCAGGATGAGGTATCAGAAACAAGCTGAGTGTCTGGATCTAGGAAGTGAATAACCTGGGAATGAGAAAGCAGTTTTTGATGTTCCAGGTAAGCAGGAGTTCAGTATGTAGAAAATGAAGGTAGTTCAAAATGTCATACCGTCAACAGATGCATAGGAATGAAATGAAGGAAGAGTATTTTTTTCCAGTCTCCTTTATACTTTTGGGCTTTATATATCAACCTGAGCTTGAAGGTGTATTTTGGAAGTAATCACAATTTAGGGAATTCTGCTGCTATATGCGTTATTTGAATGAGATACAAGACGTTGTTTTCCCCATTATGTTTTTTTTTTTACCAAGATTCTTGGAATTACTATATTAATTGGGAAATTGAACATTTAAATCATTAGTTTAGTAAAATTCTGTAGAGTTTTAGGTATTCTGAAAGATGCTGAGAATAAAAAACTCGTCTTACCCTTGAAAATTTTACAGATTTTTGGAGAGAAAGACACTTGAAGAAAATGATGAGTAAATGCTGAGAGCCATGGAGTTAAATACAGAGTGCCATGGCAGTAGAGAAATTGGAGCAACAATTTATGTTTCATCAGACAATGGTTTATACCAACCTCCTCTTCCCCTCCTCGCTGCCACACACGCTGAATTGACACAGGCAGAATGAAGAATTTCTTTTCTTTGAAACCTGTTTTTGGCTTATGTAAAACTATAATTATTTGTAAAAGTCAAGTGGAGAAACGAGGTAACAATAGTGGAAGTTCAAGGAAATATTCTGTTTTGCCACGGAACTTTGTATGCATTTGCCATTTCCATTAATGTATTTTTTGATGTATTTGATCGAGGATTTTAGATTTATGCACATTTATTATAAACGTCCTTAGCTCAATGAAAATAATACTCCATCCATTATCTCTTTATTGGGAGTAATTTCTCTTGGTTTCTAGAAAGGAAGATATTAGAACTAGAAAAGAAAAGATTTTCCTTTTCTTATTTTACAAAGATGGTATGGTTTTATTTTTAGAATCAACACATTTCTGAGAAATTTAGTAGGTTGTAAACTGGGCAAAGTTTCTCCTTTCCTCTTTTTGTGGAGCTATATGATTATATTTTCTGTGCTACTGCTTCAAAGATGTTTCACTTTTATTATTTTCAAAATGCGTCAGTTTAATATTTTGTGAAAATTTTGTGCTGGGGAGAGAAACAGCCACTCTATGCTTTAATGATTGTGGATGTGAACAGTGATCTTTTTGCAAGATGAGAACTTCATGGTGCTAATAAAGTTAAGAAAATGATAGCACGTCCATAAGCCTCAGTTATCTATTTAAAAATCTATTTCCTATTTGCTTTTAATATATAATAATCTGGCCACTGTATAATAATCTGGGACCCACATTCCCAGCAGCTGGGGAGCTGGCTTTGGCAGTCGGCTGCCCTGCAGGACTTGGCTAGGAGCCAGGCCACAAGAAAAGGCAGTGTGGAAGTCGGGTGAGGAGAATTAGTTAA
Source organism: Equus caballus (assembly GCF_041296265.1). Classification (NCBI taxonomy): domain Eukaryota; kingdom Metazoa; phylum Chordata; class Mammalia; order Perissodactyla; family Equidae; genus Equus; species Equus caballus. The sequence continues at coordinate 92,085,336 of NC_091685.1, read as the reverse complement.
GCTTTTAATTAACTCACCCTTTCCTGTTGTAGGGATGTGTAGAGACTCAAATCTTCCGTTATACTTCTAATGCTCAAACTAGGCCACATATTGACGCAAGCAATAAAACAGTTTACTAAGCTTTATGGATGACAGGACAGAGGTATTGCAAGGCTTTAAAGAGATCCTCAGCAGACCTAGGAGCCTGCAAGAATTTGGATATATTTATACAATATGGATTTATGGTGCCCTACCTTTTGAAGCAGAGTAGCTAAGGCTTTGTGAAAAGACTTCCATAGATGCTTCAGATCTCAAGGAGCTGGGAGCTCTACACCCAGTGCAGATACCCTTCTGGGCATGGAAGGCAAAGGTGGTGCTTATTAAAGTAATAAGACACTTGAGCCCATTCAGCTTATACATTTGTGTGTAGCTAACCTGGATACATTTAGACACGTTCAATTTATTTACACCTGCAGACTATTGCCCTTGCAGGGTCCTTAGTCCTGGCATGTTCTAAACCTCCTTTTAAATCCCCTAATTCTTACAGATCACACTTTTGAGTTGTCATACACTAAAGTGGCCACTGTCCCTGAAGTGAACTTTAAACTGTTTATTAAGAAGAATGTTTATTGTTATCACATCATAAGTCCTGAGAGAGGGTACTCTAAAGTTGGTTAACCCAATGCGAAAGCAAAATGTTATTTACTTCAGGAAAGGAGGGAAGCAGCCTATTGCCTAATGCAATATCAAGCATGATCCACAGAGCAGAATTGGCCATTTCAGTCTCAGACTCTGAGAAGTGCAGACCAGCCGGTGTATGTAATGAAGGTGGGGGAGTCAAGAACGTGGTTGGCGGGTAAGTCAGCTGCTTGTGACTTGTCTTGGGAGTTTGGGGACAGCGCTGAGTAGCACAAGCGTGTGTAAGACAGATAATTTGATCTTTATTTATTGTCTAGGGGATGTATTAGCCATTACATATGATATAAAAAATGATGAAAGTTGACTTCCCAGGTTTATTTTTCAAATACGAGTGAGAGAGGTTTAACTGAACTTTAGTAATTTGGTTTTAAACAGTCTGTTCCCACATTATCTAAAGGTAAATCACCTCCTTCTTTCCTTCCTTCACTTCATCCTTCTTTCGTCTCCCTCCCCATGCATCCTAGTCCTCATATTCAATCTCCTCCTCAAAACTCTCTCTTGTCTCCTTAGCATAGATTTTATCTGAAACCTATTTTATATTACAGTGGTTATTTAAATTTTAATCATATTGCTAAATTTTAATAGCTAAAAATTTTCTGTGAAAGTGTTAAATGAAAGTGATTCTTTTTGTTTTTAATACTAGCATTTTGATTTTATAGTTGAGCTTAAAGGCTTAGTGTATGTAATAAGCACATTGGTAAACTGAAGAGTTTCAAATTCATCCTGTGAGGAGGACCCTGGGGAAAGAGAGTTAGCAAGCAATAACAAAAGATGTTGGATTTATTGTGCCCTCCATTTTGAAGCGCAGTAGCTAAGGCTTTGCAAAAAGACCTCCATAGAATAATAAAACGTTACAGCTGAAAGAAGTTTGAGAGATGATTTAGTCCAAACTTCTCATATTATAGGAATAAAGAGAGAAAGTGACTTATCCTGGGTCACATAGCAAGTTAGCAATATGGTTGGTGCTAGGCTTCAGGGAGCAGGAACATTTGTTGTGTTGCCTTTTCATCAGATAATGATCTTATAAGGAATTAAGATAACAAGAAAGCAAAATAAATTATTACAAATATTAACCACCATATTTGCACCTCCATCAGACTTACTTTGAAAGCAGTGTTTCATTTTGCTGTCTGTGAGGCTGAACTCCGAGAGAACATGACAAGGAACTAACCTATTCTGTCTCAGTTGTATAACTAGGATGGGGCAGCTGTTGCATGTGCCTCTGTCTCTGAAGCTCTCACTCCCTGTTGCCCTGTCTTGCCTTATTGACCTCTTGACTAGAAGATAATTGTTAATGACCTTCCTCATCCTCTTGAGTAGAAATTTGAAGAGTGATGTGAATCACAATGCAAGGGGATTATGCTGGGGAAGAAGAAGGACGTGTGTGGATTGGGAGTCCGATAGGCGAGGTCTGCATACATCAGGGCTCTGGGTCAAGGTATAGGAAGGTATGAAGGATGGGGTAGGAGTGGGGAGACAGTTGCTAGACCCTGCCTTAATCATAAAAAGACCTAGTGGTTTCTGTTCCATTCCACACAATTTAAATTCATTCTTAAAGAAATAACTGACCTGCTGCACATGATGTTTTTTCTCTGAGTAGCGTAGATTTTAGAAGATTAGGGAAGAAAATGTCCCATCCTCTTATGACTGACTAGCTTGCATCTCATTTCATATGTGCCTTTTCAGGTTGTTCACTTCCCTAGAGTAGGTAAAGGGCATCAGTTCTATACAATTTTCAGTAATATTTTGAAATAAATGATTGATTTTGAGAAACACTTTACTTGGGAAATACCCTTGGGAAGATAAATTCAAAGAACACCCATCTCATACTTAAATTCTTGAGTCTTATCATTTATTAAACTTTGAAGTTAATGGTTTTTGTCATTAAAATTATACATGTTTGTTACAGAAAATATGGTAAATATGAAATATTTAAAATATGATATAAGAATGTATGTAAAGGACCAACAGTCACCCATTGCCTCACTACTGAAAGTCTATTAACATTTTGGAGTTGTTTGTTTCTTCTTCTGTCTTCTCCACCTACTTACTTTTCCAGGATTATGTATATAGATTTGTAGTTTGCTTTTTTACTTTGGGCAGGAATCCTGGCAGCAGACGGACTCCAGGCAGCAGGCAGTATTCTTTATTATGGCAACATCATATTCTGCTGTGAAGTTATAATTTCCTTATTTGTTTCCCTTTAATTGGGCATATAGATTGAGTGCAATATCTAGTATATAAATGATGTTATGGTATACTTCTTGATACATATGACCTCTGGGCTTGGAGTCTTTCCTTAGCATAGATTGTATTCATGAATTTACAGGATATTGATATATGTTGTCAAATTACTTTCCAAAATTTAACAACTTTCATTCTGATTGGGACATCTGAAGTTCCAGGTGTCAAGCATCCCTTCATCCCTTTTCCAGTGAGAGTACCTACCTTTGTTTTGATTTATGTCACCTGATGATGCAATTGTGGGGGCAGGGGGTGCTATCAAGCAGTAGTATATCTTCCTAGGTCTTAGCAATTAATCTAATGGGGACGCCTGACCCAAGCCAGACTTCTTTCCTTGAGTTTTTGTGTGCTGAAAGTGGAGGTATTCTTTCCTCTGTGGTTTCTCAGCTGTGTTGTTATAGCTTGGAGCTGTCTGCTTCCAGGATTCCTGACTTTCAGAGGAAACTCTGCAGTTGGAGAAAATGAAGGCAATACAAAGAGAAGTTGAGATGAGACACTGTGGGTTGGGGTGGGCGGTTTCAGGGGAGAAGATGAGAGGAGTGGGGAGAGGGGATAAGGGAATGGAGAAAGAAGTAGAAGAACAGAAGAGAGAGAAGAGAGGTGAGTTCCTCAACTCACTTATTCCTGAGGTCAATGGCATCCACATCCTTTCCAGTTACATGAGCTAATAAATCCTTTTATGTGGTTAAGTTAGTTTGAATAGGATTTCTGAAGGCTTTCTGTGGCTTGTTTCTGAAAGAGTCCCAATATACATTCCCACTTTTTTCTAAAGTTCCAGTTTAAATTAAAAATCTTGAGTCTAAATTTCCTACCCTACCTTGCACTGATACCAAGTGTTAATCATAATTAGCATCAGTATTTATTACAATGCATATCCCTGCTTAAACTAAAAAGGCTAAATTGGTTAGCATTTGAATCAAAGTTAGTGACAACAGAAGTAAATACATTTTAAATTGATAAATGAGGTGTTGAATGAATATTAAAAGTCTATGGGACATTTTTTCTTTACCTTAAATTTAATATGATAAAATTGTAACTTTTCCTCTCTCTCCATGCCTCCTTAAGCTATCTATTCTTAGGTAGAAAAATTCAAGGAAAAGATTAATTTTTTGCTATCATCGAATTCTTGATTAGTTCATGAAAAAGAAAATCTCATATTTGTTTCCTTCAAGTACATCCAGTGCATTTCTTAGCTTTTTGTAAGGTTTGGATTGTGTCTGGGACCATATTTGAGGGTTTATTATGTCCATTCCAGTCGTCTTGAGATGCTCCCAAAGTGGGCTGGTTGATATATGCCATTGATTTAAGTAATTTCTAAAAGTCATAAAAATAGATGTGAGAAGGTCTCTGGGAAAAAAGAGGGGGAAGGGCTTGGTTAAAATTGTTGAATTCTCAAAAGCCTTTAAAGTGCTAATTTGCATAGTCAATCCTCCAAAGGGGACTGCAGGGGGTAGCATTTCCCAAACATGTTTTAACCACGGGGCACCTTTTTCATTTAACATTTCATCAGCTACGTGTTTGGTCCTGGAAATACAGCAGTAAATAAGATAAGAAGTTTCTTTGCTCTTACAGAATTTGTAGAACTCACGCGTCAGTCATTTGCCCTGCTGGAACATGAGTAGAAACGAGCACTGACATATCACATGCCTAAATATTTAAAAGTTATACATTAAGCTAACAAATTGTTAAAACGTGTTCCTGCTCTTACCTTGACTGATATATCTGCAAAATGACCTGAAAGGCCAAGCTTTTATTTAGAACTTTTGGATTCCTTGGTGTTTGTGCCCTCATGGTAAAGGCAGAGCTTGTTCCTGGCTATCTGCTCCTGGCCTCTTTCCCACTTCTCTTCCTACCCCAGGAGAAGTGTCGCTTGCATATTTGTAGACACACAATCCCTTTATCCAAAGTCTACTCCCTGCCCCTGAGGAAAGCCAAAGCACCAACGGTGGAGGGGGTGCCCTCAGGTAGGGGCCCCTGTGTCTGGTTCCAAGGGTAGTACTGCTTACCATATATCACCAATGGATACCCTGTGTTCTCAGGGATGTGCTTTGGGAAAGTGATTGAGTGCATCATTTTGAAAACAATGACAACCTTGCGAAGACAATGCCATAGAATTTTGGTTTAAATATAGTTAGTGTTGTCTTTTGTGATAGACAGATTAGAATGTTGAAACAGTTAACATAAAGGATTGGAATTATAATAAATGAATCCACTACTTTTCTAGAAGTCAGATTTAAACTATGACATATTTTGTCTTAAACCTGGCAGTAACTGATAAAGGCTTCTGAACACCAAAGACCTACCCAGAGCACAAGCATTTTGTTCTGTAAGAGAGGTTGAGAGCTACCATTCAGTCCTCACTCAAATTTTGAAAAATAGCCAGCGTGTATCACTAGTAAGTTGAAATAATAGCAAATAGCAGGGAAAAGAGAGAAAATGCAAAAAGTTGACGGAAAAATTATAAAAGCACAGTCATCAATGGTCATGTAGTATATAGGAACAAACAGCCTTACCCCCTCAATCCTTGCTCTATAGGACTTAATGGTAGCTCCATGAGTCTCCATAGATTTAGAGTGCAATTATTTTTGTATTACTTTTTATTAAAACAGATAATGTGGTACAATAGATTTTTCCAAAATGTTTAAAGTGGAAAAAAATGTTTTGAGATAATGGCTTCTGTTATTAGTAATATTCACTTATGTGGCATACCTAACAAGGGAATTAATGTATCTAATAGTTGCTGAAAACTTCCAGATTAATGACTTTCACTAGGATAACAATTACCACTCTTACGGTTAAAATCCTGGGCAGCATGACTTGTTTTTCTTTTAAAGGAGGCTTCTCTTTTCCAGCGTGCTCCTGCCCACACTGCACAAAGTCCTAGGAAGTCTTTTAGAGACAAGTGTTGATCTCTTTATTGAAGGATGTATTAGGAAGAACTCAGATCATCCCCTGATAAGGATGCCTTTGAATACTTGATGGGAGAACTCTTTCTGCCCACTGACTAACAAGCTTTTGGGGGCTAGAACCGTATTTGCTGAAGGATATTGACTGGCTGGATCTATTGCTTATAGGACCTGACTAAAAGTTGCCTTTGTTTTCTTTAGAATGTGTTGCAGACATTTTCTGAAAGTGTTTTGTGATTTACTCTGACAAAATGTTTACCTGCCGGTATGTTTAGTGGATGAGGCGGTAGAACAACGAATGTGCAGGTATTATGTCTGTGCCATCAATGTAAGTTGTTGACAGACATCAACTATGACAATACTGTGCCACAGATGTCTTTATTCTTTGCAGCTGAGCTTCAGAGACACGAATTACTCTTGATATTGCACAATATCTCCTCACAGAAATTATAAAGCCATTGCATGCCCTAACAGTGCTTATTTACACAGAACACCCTAGTTCGCTATTTCCCCTCTGGCTTTTCTTAAACAAGCAATTTATTCTCAACAGTTTTAAATTTGAAATCAATATTTCTAATAAAATAGTTTTACACTTTTCATCTTTATGTATGGACATGTATTGGAAGAGAATCCAAATGAGTTTTAGCAGTAAAGATGAGGCTATCAATAAAAAACATTCTAGGGGAGTCTATGAAAATGAAATATTTCTGCTTATCTTTCAACACAAAAAAATATGTGAATGGACATATCGTGTAACTTTTATTCATTCACTAGATATTAAGTAGTAAAATGGATTTTAGGGAAAGGAAGTAAATTGATTGATGTCAAATTAAAAAATGCATTTGGTAGTTTGAAAATAATTTAAGCAGTTTGTTCTTTTAAAGTAAGTACTGAGTACTCTTCATTGATGCCATGCTCCAGTAGAACATGCAGAGAAAATTTGCTTTGGGTTCCAGGGCTTTATAAGCAATCCTGAAGCTGCTCAAAGTACTTACCTGAGATACTGCCTAAATTATTCTCCACTAATTTGGGCAACTGGGATGACACGTTTTTAAAACCACTTAAAATTACACAGGTAAGAAGAAAACTCACAAAATATAAATAAGTAAACGAAGAGACTAAAAATCACAAATAAGTAAATGAACAAAACAAAAATCGCAAAGAGGTGAGTGTCATTAATATTTTGCTCTGTAGTTTATCTGTGTTTACAAAAAAATGATCATACTACATATTTCTTTAATCATTTTGTTGTGAATTGGTAATACACTTTTGTGATACAAAATTTTAAAAATCTACCACAGTATACATTTCGAAGTCTAGCTTTCACTTCAATCTGTTTTCTATATGACCCCAACCCATTTTTATTAGATTTTGGTGTATCCTTACACTGTTTCATTTTTTAAATTAAATTAAATTAAAAATTTTTAGGCTACTTTTTTATAGCAGTCTTACGTTTATAGCAAAATTGACAGGAAGGCACAGAGATTTCCCATATATCCCCTACCCCCACACATGCAGCACCTCCTGTATTATCAACATCCCCCACCAAAGTGGTATATTTGTTACAATTGATGAACCTGCATTGACACATCATAATCACTCAAAGTCAGTAGTTCACATTAGAGTTCACTCTTGGCATTGTACATTCTATGGGTTTGGACAAATGTATGATAGTATACCTCCACCTTACAGTATCATATAGAGTATTTTTACTGCCCCCCAAATCCTCTGTCCTCCACCTATCATCCTTTCCCCTGCCCTCAACCCCTGGCAACCACTCATCTTTTTAATGTTTCCATAGTTTTGCTTTTTCTGGAATGTCATATAGTTGGAATCATATAGTATGTTGCCTTTTCAGATTTGCTTATTTCACTTAGTAACATGAATCTACATTTCCTCCATGTCTTGGGTAGTTCATTTCTTTTTATATTGAATAATGTTCTGTTGTCTGGATATACCACAGTTTATTTATCCATTCACTTATAGGACATCCTGCTTGCTTCTCAGTTTTTGCAATTATGACTAAAGCTGCTATAAACATCCATGTGTACATTTTTGTGTGGACATAGTTTTCAATTCCTCCGGGCAAATAGCAAGAAGTGTGATTGCTATATTGTATGGTAAGAGTATGTTTAGTTTTTTGAGAAACTGCCCAACTGTCCTCCAAAGTGGCTGTACCATTTGCGTTCCCACCAACAATGTAGGGGAGTTCCTGTTGTTCCACATCCTTGCCAACATTTAGTGGTGTCAGTGTTTTGGATTTTGGCCATTGTAATAGGTGTGTAGTAGTAGCTCCTTGTTGTTTCAATTTGCATTTTCCTAATGACATATGATGTAGAGAATCTTTTCATATGCTTATTTGCTGTCTGTATATCTTCTTTGGTGAGGTGTCTGTTCAGGTCTCTGGCCTGTTTTCTAATTGGGTTGTTTGTTTTCTTGTTATTGAGTTTTAAGAGTTTTCTGTATATTTTGGATAACAGTCCTTTATTAGAAGTGTCTTTTGCAAATGTTTTCTTCTCATTTTCTTGACATTGTCTTTTGCAGAGCAAAGTTTTAAATTTTAATGAAGTCTAGCTTATCAATTCATTCTTTCATGTATCATGTCTTTGGTGCTGTATCTAAAAAGTTATTGCCATACCCAAGGTCACTATGTTTTCTCCTATGTTATGTTCTAGGAATTTTATAATTTTATGTTTTAGGTTTAGGTCTGAGATCCATTTTGAGTTAGTTTTTGTGAAAGGGCTGAGGTCTGAGTCTAGATTAATCTTTTTGCCTGTGGATGTTCAGTTGTTTCAGCACCGTTTGTTGAAAAGACTATCTTTGCTCTGTCAAAGGTCAGTTGCCTGTGTTTATGTGAGTCTATTTTTGGGCTCTCTATTCTGCTCTATTGTTCTATTTGTCTAATTTTTCACCAGTACCACATTGTCTTGATTACTGTATCTTTATAGTAAGTCTTGAAGTCACATAGTGTCACTCCTCCAACTTTTAAGAAATTATCATTTGTCAAATTTTGGTATATTATCAAAGAACACCCACAATTATCTGACAAGACTGTTAAATACTCCACCCTTTTCCAACCACATATCTGTGTGAGGTTGGACTTCTTTCATATACTTCAAGACAATATATTCTAATGGATTGAATTCAGAAGCATACATGAGAATCCAGCCAAGTTCCATTAAACCAGACAATAAAGACATTTGCACAGTGTAAAACGCTTCTCACTAAATTTTTATTTTGGAAAATACAGTTCCTTTCATGAAAACTTGCCATTTGTATTAACATGTAATGAGTTTATGTTACTTTAAAATAAATAAATATTTAACAATTTTCTGTTTCAATTTCTGATATGATAAGTATCAATATATATAACCCACCTAAACAAAAGCTCTTTGGGATCATCAATAATTTTTTAGAGTCTGAAGCCCCCTGAAACCAAAATGTTTGAGAATCATATTCTTGCTACTCTGTTAGGGTTGGGCAATTTGAAAATGAGTGAGGTCTGAAGGTTCGAGGCTAATCATTCATTAGGCTTGTTTTTGTTACGTGCATCACCTATTCTCCTAGTCAATCACGTCTCCATTGCCACAAGTGGAAATTTGTTTGCTTTACAGTAGCGCGTAACCTGAGCTAAACTTTTGTGAACATTTTTTTGTCTTTTCCTCCTCTTCCAATTTTTACCATTTTAATTGCAGCCAGATTATCTTGTTTATATCAATGCCTCTTATGCCTCAAGTAACCTTGTTTTTATTCTTTTATTCAGAGTTCTCCAGGAAGCCCACTTTGTCCGTGTCGGCTCTGAAGCATGGGGTAGTACATGGGAATGGGATATGGCTACACACACTGGTGCCTGAGGCGCCGCCACAAAGTTCTGTAGGTGGCAGTAGGTTGTGAATGAAAATAAATCATCATTATCATCAGGAAGAAAATCAACCGTAACTTGATCCATTGAGCATCTTTATATCCTCTCTTTCTCTTTTTTATTGCATCTGGGAAAGTTCAGAGTTTGGAGATAAAGAATTTGTGTATATATTTATGAGGATATGGCATAAGTTTCTGTCTAGGAGACAGATGTTTGGTTGCATATTCCTTTTAGAGAAGCGCTATAGTTTGGTGTTTTAGCCTCAGTATTTGGCCAAAATTTTTGTCTTTGGCTTAGGCCAAGGCTATTGGAAGGCTGACTAGCCAAATGCCTGTAGCCATTGTCATCTTAAATGTTAGCAGAATCAGCGTTGTGGTCATATAGGTTATTATCACGTTGAATCAACATAACAATGTCAACAACAGGAAAAAGGCATATCGTTCAGATTTATTGCTACTATCTGAATATTCTCTTTCACACATAGATATGCACTCTATATGTAGTTTGGAATGAAAAATATCTTTATAGATTTTAAATGTTGACACTCTATCAATCTGTTGAAGTATATAAATGTAAAGGTTATCACAAAAGTAAAATGTAGCAATAATTAATGATGATTGTGAAAATTGCTAACATTGCATACAAAATAATCAGAACATTTCAAATAACATATGTATAAGGAAATAGATTATATGTAAAGATTAATGTTAAGAGAGACTATGTTAGCTAGATAACTTTAGGAAGAATACTATATCCTCAGAGTCAGTAAATATTTATAAAATTTAAATAATACAAGAAAGAATACTAAGAATATTATAAAGGTTAGAATTAACCTTTGAAATTATTTCATTAGTATTCAAATATTAATGAAAATAACCTTTAAAATTATAGTATTTTTTAGTTTTTTAATTCCATTTAGGCCACCAATCTTTCAGGAAGAAGTTCTCTTGCGAAATTCTTTGCATCTTGAAGGGTGGATAAAAAGCAAAATGTTAAGTTTGCCTTGTTAAAATTCTGGAAGGCGGGAAAACAACCCAAATCATGTACAACATCTGTGATAAATCATCTTTGATCTAGGCATAGCAAAAAACATACGGAATAAAGGAAGACAGTGTTAAAGAAAAATAGAGAGCTCTTAAAATAGTATATTGCTCTACCAGCCTCAGTTGGAAGGCTGCATCTATTTAGCATCACTGATGAGGCGGATCGTGAATGCAGGAGCAATCTGTCAGTTTGATAGTACAGAGAAATTGTTCTTCCTGTTTTATGTCAAATTTAAAAACTCTTACTACTGGTTTTAATGATTAAATTGTAGTAAAAATTACTTTTTGGATAAAATTCCAAAATTTTTACATCTGAGAAGTCAATCTATGATGGTGAACTGAAGTTTTGGTCTTAGTTTTGGCTGACTATTGATTTTATCATTTGTTCATTTTGCATTACCTTATAATTTGGTACACCTCTACTTCTTTAGAGCATTACTTCTCCAATGTGTAATAAATCAAGAAGGAAGAGCTCACAATGCTACTAATAAGGCTGGACACTTTCCTCTGTGCTTTTCTCTGTTGTTTGGTTTCATTATTTTCTCCTTCTCTGTGAAATGTTTATTTGCCTTTTGCCTATTTTGGGGGTAAGCATTTATCTTTTTTCTTTTTCTCTTTTTTTTAACAACTCTATTTACTTATTTATTTACTGCTGAGGAAGATTTTCCCTGAGCTAACATGTGTTCCAATCTTCCTCTATTTTGTACGGAGGTCGCCACCATAGCATTGCCACCAACAAATGGTGTAAGTCTGCCCTTGGGAACTGAACCTGTGTCACCAAAGCAGAGTGTGCTGAACTTAACCACTAGGCCACAGGGGTGGCCCCTTATCATTTTTCTTATAGTTTTGTCAGAGTTCTTCATAAATTTTGTTTATCTTTGTTTTATTATTCATTTTGTGGCTTTTTCTCCCCCCACTCTGCTTTTGGTGGCTTTTGATGAACATAAATTTTACATTTTAATTTGTCGTATTTCTTGGTTTCTTTTGTTTGAAAAGTTCTTTCCTAACATGAGGTCATAAAAGTATTCTCCTATATTTTTTTTTGCAAAAGTTTTGAAGTTTCACCCTTTACATTTAAACCTTCAATCAATCTGGAGTGATTTTTTTTTGTGTATGTGTTAAGGTATGGATCCAATTTTGTTTCCATTTGAATAACCAATTCTTCCAGCACTGTTAATTAAATAGTCTGTTTCAGTCACCATCTCCAGCATAAAATAAAGTTCTGTATGTGTGTGGTTCTGTTTGGGGTCTCTTTTTCCTGTTCCATAGGTCAATTTATCTATCCCTTCACAAATACTACAAATTTTAGATTACAATAGGTTTATAATAAATCTTGATTTTGGTGCAAAAAGTGTTTCTCTAATTGTTCTTTTCCTCCTCTTTCTGCAACAGTGTCTTGACTATTTGTAAGCTTTGCTTTTCCTTACAAATTTTAAAATTGGGTTGCAATTTATTAAAAAGTTCTGCTGTGATTTTTGTTTCTTGAAGTAAACTTTACATACAGTAAAACATGCATCTTACAGAGAACAGATTGGTGGTTGCCGGAGGGGTGGAGGGTTAGGAGGGAAGTGAAATGAGTGAAGGAAGATTAAGAAGTAAAAACTTCCAGTTACATAGTAAATAAATCCTGGGGATGCAAGGTATAGCATGGGGAATATAGTCAATAATATTGTATTAATTTCGTCAGGTGTCAGATGGTAACTAGACTCATTGTGGTGACCATTTCACAATGCATACAAAAGTTGAATCACTATGTTGTACACCTGAAACTAATATAATACTGTATGTTAAACACCTCAATTTTGAAAAAAGAATGATAAAAAAGTAAAGAATAAAACACATATCTTAAACGTACAATTTAGTGAATTTTTAAAAGTGTATAACCTTACATAACCAATTGCCAATCAAGACATCAAATGTTTCTATCACTTCAGAAAGTTCCCTCGTGGCATCTTTCAGTTAATCCCTACCAGCCACAAGCAACCACTGTTGTAGTGTCTATTTCCATAGATTAGTTTTTGTGTTCTTGTATTTTTAATAAATAAGTTCATTTGGTATGTACTCTTTTGTGTCTGGCTTTTGTTTTTTGCTCAACATAGTGTCTTGAAATTTATTCATGCTTTGTACATATCTGCAGTTCATTACATTTTACCATTGAGTAATATTTCACCATTTGGATATCCCACAATTTGTTAATCCATTCTCTTGTTAATCGTCGTTTAGGCTGTTTTCCTTTTTTTGGCTATTGTGGATAAAGCTGCTATAAATTCACACAGAAGTCTTTGTATGAATATCCATTTTCATGTCTCGTGGTAAGTACCTAAAAAGTGGAATTGGAGGGTCATAGGGTAGGAATATGTTTAAATTTATAATAAACTACCAAATAGTTTCCCAAAGTGGTTGTACCATTTTACATTCCCACAAGCAATGCATGGGAGTTCCAGTTGCTCCACATCCTTGCCCAATGTTTAAGAGTGTCAATCTTCTAAATTTTAGCCATTTTAGTGGGTGTGAAGATCTCATTGTTTTTTTAATTTGCATTACATTGATGACTAGTAATGTTGAGCACCTTTCCATGTGGTTATTGTCCCCTCATAAATGTTCTTTTCTGTAGTGTCTGTTCAAGTCTTTTGCCTATTTAGTAAATTGGAATGTACATCTTGTTATTATTGAGTTGGATGATTATTTTTCTACATTCTAAATAAAAGACTTTGCCATGTATTGCTATTGTGAATAATTTCTCCCAACCTGTGGTTTGAATTTATTTTTATATATTGTTCACTAGCAGTTGAGGGCTTCTGGTTTTAAACTGTCTGTGTTTTTGTTCATTTTCAAATGTCTTTATTCCACCCATTTGGGATATGTTCACTCGACATAGAGTTCTATCTTGACATTTTTCCCTCAACAGTTTAAAAATGTCATTTCATTGTCTTCCAGCTTCCATTATTTCTGATGCCAGGTCTTCCTTTGTTTGTGTTGTTGTATATTGTGTATCTTTTTTTCTCTTACTACTTTAGATTTGCTCTTTAACTTTGGTGTCAGCAGTTTGACTTCATGTACTCAGGTTTTTTCCCCCTTTGTGTTTATTTTGTTTGGGGTTCACTGAGCTTGTTGGATCTATAAGTTAATGTCTTCCAACACATTTGGAAAATTTTGGTCATTAGCTTTTCAAATATACATATATTTTGCCTTATCTTCTCTCTCCTCTCTGTCTGGGACTCTAGTTACACAGCGCATATTACACATTTTATATCATAGTACAGGTCACTGAGTCTCTGTTAATTTTTTAAATAATTTTTCTCTCTTATTGGATAATTTCTTTTTATTTGCTTTCAAATTCACTATAACATTCTTCTGCAGTCTCCAATATACTAAGCCCGTCTGGTAATTAAAAAATATTTATCAGCATAATTTTCAGTTCTAGGACTTCCATTCAGCTCTTTTTAAAAACTAGTTTCTAGGGGCCGGCCGGGTGGTATAGTGGTTAAGTTCACCCATTCTGCTGTTGCAGCCCAGGGTTCGCAGGTTCAGATCCTGGGCATGGACCTACACACTGCTCAACAAGCCATACTGTGGTGGTATCCCACATACAAAATAGAGGAAGATTGGCAAGAATGTCAGCTCAGGGACAATCTTCCTTAAGCAAAAAGAGAGAGAAGAGAGAGTTTGGCAACGGATGTTAGCTCAGGGCCAATCTTCTTCATATATATATATATATGTTCTATTTCTCTGCTGAGATTCCTTATATGTTTACTTATCATGACCATCTTTTCCTTTAAGCCCATGAACAAATATATAATATTTGCTTTAAAGTCCTTGTCTGCTAATACTAACATCTGGATCATCTTAGGTCTGTGTCAATTGCCTGCTTTTTTTCTTGGTTATGGGTCATAGTTTCCTAACTTTTCATATGCCTAATAATTTACTATTGTATGCTGGACATTGTTATGACACATTTTTGGGAGACTGGATTTTTTTCTTTCAAAGGCTCTTGAGTATTGCTCTGTAAGGCACAATAAATTACTAGCAGATCCCTTTGGTCCTGACAAGTCTGCTGTAATTTTTTCACTATATTGCACTTATTTTTGAAAATTTCAAAAATCTCTCATATGTGTATTTACACACACACCTACTTGCGTGAAGTTGAAACACCTCGTATGACTTGAAGATATATTACTAATTCTGAAATTATTACCTTCTATTATTATTCATTTCTTTGTAAATATATTCTATTTTCTTAATTACATTGTGAGCCTCAGGGATGGATCTGTATTTTATATATTTTTGTAGTCATGGCAATTGACACACAGCTGGCAATTGATAAAAGTTATTGTTTTTAATGACTGAAGAATGTCTTGCTGTGGTCCTTTGGGCTTTGCTCCAGTTCTTCTTCCATAGCTAGTCTTACTCCACTTGTGTGAGTAACAAACATTGAGTTTATTCATTCATTCACTCATACATCCATTCATCTCTTCACTCAGCAACTATTTACTGAGAACCCACTCTGTGCCAGTTCCTGTCCTGGTGCTATGATTACAACAATGAATGAGATGAACAGTGTTTACATCCTCATAGAATTTATGACTTAGTGGACGTCGAGAGTTTAGTGAAGCTACTTCATGGTATTGCCGCTTGCACATCCATTTTGTTTGGCCAGCAGGCCTGTGAGGGGCTTAAATTGACACCCCCATATGCAAGCACTGGATAACAGAGTCACAAGTAATTGTAGGTTCTTGATATAACTTCCCCGACAGCTCTTATGATAAACAATTTCCCCCACCCAGGGCCTTCCCCTTGTGTGCCCCTTAGATAAGCCCCCTGGGGAGCTTACCAAAAACCTGCTTTTTTGATTTGAATTGACCAAGCCAGGCTTAACTCAGAAGTCCCAAACTGCTCCACCCATGTAGCCTAAACAAAGCAGGTGCACCAGGTCCTGCCTCTCTCTCTGCCTGCACCCTGCCTTGACCTCCCTGTGTGACCCTTCAAGGTATGCTGTGTACTTCCTCCAGGACCCGTGAGTAATAAGCTTCAATATTTCAGTTTCTCTGTGGTCTTCTTTTGCTCATATCATCACCCTGTGCTCTACTTAACAAATATTAATTGAATAAAATCATAATGGTGGGAGAGACAAGTAATAAGGAACTAAATAAATAACCATATGAGATAAAATTAGTGTTCTATGAAGAACACATAAAACAAAGGAAAGGGATAGAAAATAAAGGAGGTATCTACTGTGGTGATGCTGATGCATTTGTGTTTTCAAAAATAGAGTTGTGAGGCAAGGCCCAGTTAAGTGAGCGTATATAAACAGAATAAGGGGTCAATTATCACATGTGATTTCAGGGGCATTAGAAAGGCTGCATTCTCCACTAAGCTTCTGAAATCCAGCTGTCTGAACTTTGTTCCTTTATCTTAAGACTTTATTGCCTTAAAATGCACATCCCTTTGGGAAAGTTACTATTTAGACTTTTACCTGTCAAATATTTCTGTGTGAATGAGTTTCAGAATTTTTATGAAGAGATGAAAATAATATTGCAAGAATGTATGGAGTCAGTGTAGTATAGTTGTTAAGAGTGTAAAGTGCCTGGGTTTTCAATCTTGGCTCTGCTACCCACCAGCTGTGTGGCCTTCATCAAATTACTTAATCTCCTCGTGTTTCCATTTCTTCAACTATAAGATGGGGATAATAATAACATCTATCTTAGTATCGTTGATAGGATGATGATATGTTATATTTTCAGAATTTTCATGGCCCCTCTAGAGGGATTACGCTTTCTCTGGAGGAGGATTACCCATCCCTACTCCATTGTCAGGCTTGAAATGTGAGTGTAAGTGATGTATCTAACTTATGAGCAGAAACTTTAAGAGCCATTGTATATGTGCGCCTTTCTCTTTTTACTCTCTGTCATAAGAAGGGTAATGTCTCACAAAGGGGTTTCCTCAGCCTAGATCCTGGAGCACAGAGGACAGGAAGCAAAGCCACAGCCAAAGTGAACATATAAGTGAGAAATCTATTGTGTCATCGTGAGCCACTGAAATTTGGGGTAATTTCTTATTGCTGCGTTCTATAGCCTAATCTTACCGATACATACGAATTATTTCAAACATGCTTATAGCAATATCTGGCACATAGTGTACATTAAATAAATAAGTAAGATCTTGAGGGAATCTGGCTGTTGAAGAGAGGCTGTAATAGAATTACAAATTTGCGAAGGCAGCAAAACTAAACTTCTTATCTACTTCTTTATTCTATCATAATTTTGTGCTATAGATATAAATATGGTGTTGTGTTATTGTTCTTAAGATCTGAGCCAGATATTAGAAATAAGACGCTGGCATTGAATGATTTGCGAATGTGCTGCGTTATGACTGTTTCCAAAGCATTTCTGATGGAGTCTTTACTCCGAAGCCCCTCTGTACCCTTCTTAAGAGTAGAGATTATATGGCCTATTAAAAAGTATGTACATCATGCCTGTTACAGTGTTCTCACAAAATGATCTCTCCTTTATGCTTTTTGACTAACTGGATAACCGATAGTTTGAAAAAAGGGGAGTTCTGTTCATCCTCTACGTGTTATGAGAGTGACCATGATTTTCCGAATCACATTCTACTTTTTTGTTAGCTAAGTAATTATAGTAAATTCTGAAGCTTATATTTCTCCTTAGACTTTTTTAATGGAAATTTAATTATTTCCAAGTTATTTTCACAGAAATTGTTTCTGATGGATTAACTAGGTAAAGGAAGAATGAGGAATATTTTCTCTTCATGTTTGCATCTACCAAAAAAGTCGTAGGTTTAAGAATATATTAGAAGTTGATCAAAGCAATAATACCTTTTTAAAAGGGTAGATTAAAAGAAATTGACTTGTAAAGTCATCCAACAATTTAAGTTTTGAAAATCTCTTCTATTAATATCAATATCTACTGAAAATTAGAGAAAAAATCCCAAATTACTGAATCGTTAAATATGCCTGTCAAATTGAATTAACTGCATTTCATTTTTAAACATTTAATTTACATTTGTATATTAAACATTTGTAGTATATAAATGTTCATGCAAAATATGTCAATGCTTTTAGAATTAAGGGCATTATGAATTTAGTGTAATTACCTGCTGCTTAGAAATTTGTCAGGATTTTAGGCTTGAAGTCCTAGTGGCTACCATATGCCAGCACAGAACACTTGGCTGGGCAGTGTTGGGCTCATAGCAGGCATTATTGACTGATTTTGCTAGTTCTATTCATGGGTAAGTGATTTGCTGGTAAGAAGTTAGACACTTTAGGTTAATATTACTCTGAGGGAATGAAATTATCTTTTTCAGCTTGTTACTTAGTAATTCTAGGTTCTAAGCTTTAGTCTCAAATATGTACATTTAATAACACATGTGCTTGTTGATGAATCATGAATGTGTAAACATAATTTTTTCTTTTTTTTTTTTTTTGGTAAGGAAGATGAGCTAACATCCATTGCCAATCTTCCTCTTTTTTCTTTTTCTTTGAGGAAGATTAGCCCTGAGCTAACCTCTGCTGCCAATCCTCCTCTTTTTTTGCTAAGGAAGATTGGCCCTGAGCTAACATCTGTGCCCATCTTCCTCTATTTTATATGTGGGATGCCTGCCACAGCATGGCTTGATAAGCAGTGTGTACGTTCGCACTTGGGACCCGAACCAGTGAACCCTGGGCCACTGAAGTGAAGCATGCAAATTTAACTGCTGCGCCACTTCTTTCTGCTTGAGGAAGATTGTCGCTGAGCTAACATCTGTGTCAATCTTCCTCTATTTTGTACATGGGATGCTGCCACAGCATGGCTTGTTGAGGGGTGCATAAGTTCTCAGGGATCCAAACCTGCGAACACCAGGCCGTGGCAGCAGAGTGTGCAAACTTAACCACTACGCCACCCAGCTGACCTCCCATAATTTCTTCTTTTTGATATTAGTATGCTTTACATTAAGATAAATTAATGTAATTGAATTCCTTTTCCTATACTCAAACTTTCTGTACTTAAATTGTGAATTGTCTACACTCCATCTTGGCCATTCTTCTTTAAATACCATGCTCTTTTGACTTCCAAATTGTTACCTCTAGCCTGACTTCTACTCTGAGTTCTGGACTTTGATGTCTAACCGCCTTGCTGACTTCTCCTGTAGAAGGTTTAATAGGCGTCTCACATTTGTGTCTAAAGTACAGCTTTTCATCTCACTCTCAAACTTTGATCTTCCTCTAGCCTTTCCCGTCTTAGTAAATGGTACTACCAGTCAACAAATTGCTCGAAGAAAAACTCTAGGATCCCTTCTGATATTCCCCTTTCTCTTGCCATCTCCATCCAGTCTCATCAGCAAATTTTGCAGATTGTGCCTTAAAAATATATTTCAAAGCATTTGCTTTTGTCCATCTTCATTGACCCCCTTTTATTCTTAGTGACTCTCATCTGTCTCTTGCCTGGATTACTGCGGGAAACTCCCAACAGGTCTCCAAAATTCCCCTCCTGCCCTCCTCTATTCTCTTCCCTTACACAAGAGCCGAAGTTGTCTTTCAAAAGCATAGATAAGTTCACATCTCTTCCATGTTTAAAAGTTTGGAATGGCTTCCCTTTGGTATGTAGAATAAAATCTGAATTCTTTATTCTGGTCTGAAGATATTTATATGATCTGGTACCTGCCTATTTCTTTAACTTCATCTGGTGCCACTCTTTCCCACTCATTCTACTCATTCAATTACAACATCCTCCTTTGTATTCCACAAGCATGCCAAACTATCTCTTGCCTCAGAGCCTTTGCATTGTTGTTCTCTGCTGGAATGCTTCCTCTTTTGGCTTTTCATACTGCTGTATTCTTATCTTGCAGGTCTCATCTCAAATGTTTCTCCCTCAGAAAGTTGTCCCCTGATGGGAAGGTGGTCGCTTCTCCATTATTATCTATCACATCCCATTTATTTCCTTCAAGCTTTTATAACAATCTGTCTTGTTTATTTACTGACTTGTTAAGACATCGTTTGTGTCCCTCACCTTGAATGTTGGCTCCATGCATGTTGCCTTTCTGTCTTGTCCACTATAATGGACAATATCCTTAGTGCTTGTTGCTTCAATAATGACAGTTCAGGACATGTAGTTTAAAAGCTAGAATAAACCTGTGGCACCTTGACAATTAGCAAAGGTGAATACATAACTGCATCGGGAAGCTTGATTTTGAATGAATTATGCCGCCTTAAAAATAAATTATAGTTTTCTACAATGTGTAAGATGAACAAAATAAAGGCTTAATTTCTTATAGCTCTGATGACTTCTGTCCTTCCTTCTTTCCCTTTCTTCTTCCCTTTTTTTCTTTTAACCTAGATTGAACCTGAGTACATAGTTGAATGGCAGATTTAGTATCAGAAACTCTTTGAGCTGGAAAGGATGAATAATATCATGTAGTTTATTTACTGAATAAGAAACAGAGGTTCAAAAATGAGGGATTTTTTTTACCCCAGGGTCATAGAGGGAAAAGTCCAGGAATTATTTTTTCTTCTTATATATTCTTTTTATTATGTCAATAATAACTGTCCATTGGAAAATACAGAAAATATAGAAAATTAAATTAACATCACCTGAAATTCTACCTTTTAGATATAACAACTATCAATGTTTTGTGGTATATCTTTCAGGAACTGCTTCTGTGTATATTCAATGTATATATACACATTGTGTATATATACAATGTGTATATATACAAATAAACCAATCCAAATTTCAGGAATAGCTCTGAGACATATTCACTAATATAAATAAACCAATACAAACCTACATGTATATTTATATATATGTATATCTATATCTATCATCTATCTATCTATAGATCATCTATCTATCATCAATCAATGTATCTATGTACTCATTCTAAATAAACACATCTTCTTCCTTCGCTTAATAATGTTATAATATCCTTCTTTTCTGCCATCAAATATACATCTAAGTCCAGGGGAGATAGTCAAAATCTTTAATGATTACTGCTTCACAGGCACCAGGAAGTCAGTAACCTGGGGGTTTAGTGCATCAGTCTTTTAATCACTAGATCAGGAGGTAGGGCTGCAGTCACCCAGGGGGAGGCTCAGGAGATTATCCAGGCATTGGATAGAAGGCAGTATTAGTTGCCAAATGCTATAGATCAACTCCATAATCATCATTTTTAGTTATTGTATATTGTTCCATGATGTGGTAGGTAGAATTATGGCCCCCTACAAACGTCCCACCCTAATCCCAGGAGCCTGTGAATATGAGGAGATATCACTTCCATAGTTGTATTATGTTATATGGCAAAGTTGGCCTTAAGATAGTGAAATTATCTGGGTGAGCTTAATGTAATCACACGAGCCCTTAAAAGCAAGGAACTTTTACTGGTGTTGCAGAAGGGGAAATTAGAGAGCTGTGAAGCCTGAGGACTCCCTCTGCCATTGTTGCTT
Organism: Equus caballus; assembly: GCF_041296265.1. Classification (NCBI taxonomy): domain Eukaryota; kingdom Metazoa; phylum Chordata; class Mammalia; order Perissodactyla; family Equidae; genus Equus; species Equus caballus. The sequence continues at coordinate 92,064,168 of NC_091685.1, read as the reverse complement.
CCAAGATGGAGGTGGCCTCAATTGCTAAGAATGGCCCTTGGCTCTCAGCCAGCATAGAAATAGAGACCTTAGTCCTATAACCGCAAGGAACTAACTTCTGCCAACGAGCTAATTGAGTCTGGAAGCAGATTTTATCCTAGATCTGTCAGATAAAGAACACAGCTCAGCAGATAGCTTGATTTTGGTCTTGTGAGACCCTAAGCAGAAAACCCAGCCAAATCTGCCTGGACTTTTGACCTATGCAACTAATAAATGAATACTGTTCTAAGCAGCTAAATTTGTAGTAATTTGTTACAGCAGCAATAGGAAACTAATATACTTAGTATGAGGGTACAATAAATTATTTGACCAATTATTTATTTTTAGGTGTTTAGGTAGAATCTTGATTTTGTCTGTTTTTATGCTAGCATGAGAAAGAAACATCAATAAGTAGTTTTGTGCTTTCATCATTTCTCATTTGTCTGATTATTTCCTGAGGTAAATTCTTAGAAATGGAATTGCTGGGTCAAAATTTTTAAAGGCTTTTTGTACACACTGTCAAATTGCTCTCTGAATTTTTTTCTTTTTTTACAATTTACATTTCTAACCCCTTGTTTTACCCACCATTGTAACACTGGTTGTTTTTTATTCTTTTTAGTATTCGATGATATGATAGGCAAAATATTAGTACTACATTGTTGTTTTAATTTGCATTTCTTTGATTACTAGCGGATGCAGAACATGTTTAAAAGTTTAGGGATGATAAGTGGTGATAAGCTTATTGTTCTCTGACACCAAATGTATTCAGCCATGGACATTCTAGATTGTTCAAGCAAACAACTAATGAAAAGTTTAAAAAAAATATTGAGTTAATTCACATATATATACATATATATATACTCAAAATTTGGAGGACAATAACAATATATTAATAGTCAATTGCAGTTTCATAAAATTTACAGGTAAGATTCTACAAAGAACTGTTATTTCAGATAGAGGTTGAGAAGTTAGATACAAAACCAGACGTTTGGAGAGAAAAGAAATTTTTTTCCAATTATTTTATTAAGGTCATACTGTTTTATAACATCGTATAATTTCAGGTGTACATTATTATTTATCAGTTTCTGTATAGACTACTCCATGCTCACCACTAATAGTCTAATTTTTATCCATCAACATACCTATGTGCCCCTTTCTCTCAGCCGCCAACCCCCTTCCACTTTGGTAACCACTAATCTGTTCTCTTCGTCTATGTGTTTGTTTATCTTCCACATATGAGTGAAATCATGCAGTGTTGGTCTTTGTCTGGCTTATTTCGCTTAACATCATACCCTCAAGGTCCGTCCGTGTTGTTGCGAATGGGACAATTTTGTCTTTTTTATGGCTGAGTAGTATTCCATTGTATATAAATATACCGCATCTTCTTTATCCATTCATTAGTTGATGGGCACTTGGGTTGCTTCCACATATTGGCTATTGTGAATAATGCTGCAATGAACATAGGGGTTCATAAATCTCTTTGAATTATTGATTTCAATTTCTTTGGATAAATACCTAATAGTGGGATAGCTGATCATATAGTATTTCTATTTTTAGTTTTCTGAGAAATCTCTATACTGTTTTCCATATTGGCTGCACCAGTTTGCATTCCCACCTGTGGTATATGAGGGTTCCCTTTTCTCCATATCCTCTCCAACAATTGTTATTTTTTGTCTTGGTGATTATAGCCATTCTAATGGGTATAAGGTGATATCTCAACATAGGTTTGATTTGCATTTTCCTGATGATTAGTGATGTTGAACATCTTTTCATGTGCCTATTGGCCATCTATATATCTTCTTTGGAAAAATATCTGTTCATATGCTCTGCCCATTTTTTGATCAGGTCGCTTGATTTTTTGTTGTTGAGTTGTGTGAGTTCTTTATATATTTTGTTGGATATATGATTTGAAAATATTTCTCCCAGTGGTGGGTTGTCTTTTTGTTTTGTTCCTGGTTTCCTTTGCCTTGCAGAAGCTATTTAGCCTGATGAAGTCCCATTTATTTATTTTTTCTTTTGTTTCCCTCACCCAAGTAGACATGGTATTTGAAAAGATGCTTTTAAGACAGATGTCAAAGAGTGTATGCCTAAATTTTCTTCTAGGAGTTTTATGGTTTCAAGTCTTACCTTCAAGTCTTTAATCCATTTTCAGTTAATTTTTAACAGCAACTTTGCTGTAGTTGTTGATTACTTCTAATAGTTTTCTGATGGGTTCTTTAGAACTTTCTATATATAGAATCATGTCATCTACAAACAGTGAGAGTATCATTTCTTCTTACCATAGTGCTAGACAATGGTCTACTTTCGTTCTTTTGCATGTGGCTGTCCGGTTTTCCCAACACCATTCATTGAAGAGACTTTCTTTTTTCCATTGTATGTTCTTGGCTCCTTTGTTGAAGATTAACTGTCCACAGATGCGTGGTTTTATTTCTAGGCTTTCAGCTCTGTTCCATTGATCTGTGTGTCTATTTTTGTGCCACTACCATGCTGTTTTGATTACTATAGCTTTGTAATATATTTTGAAGTCAGGGATTGTGATGTCTCCAGCTTTGTTCTTTTTTCTCAGGATTGCTTTGACTATTCAGAGTCTTTTGTTCTTGTATATAAGTTTTAGGATTCTTTGTTCTATTTCCATGAAGACTGTCATTGGGATTCTGATTGGGAGTGCATTGAATCTGTAGATTGCTTTAGGTAACATGGGCATTTCAACTATGTTTATTCTTCCAATCCATATGCATGAAATATCTTTCCATTTCTCTTTATCTTCTTCATTTTCTATCAATAATGTCTTATCATTTTCATTGTATAGGTCTTTCACCTCTTTGGTTAAATTTATTCCTAGATATTTTATTATTTTTGTTGCGATTGTAAATGAGGATTGTATTCTTGACTTCTGTTTTTGCTAGTTTGTCTTTAGTGTATAGAAATGCAACTGATTTTTCTAAGTTTATTTTGTACCCTGCAACTTTGCTGTAGTTGTTGATTACTTCTAATAGTTTTCTGATGGATTCTTTAGGACTTTCTATATATAGCATCATGTTGTCTGCAAACAGCAAGAGTTTTACTTCTTCTTTCCAATGTGGATAGCTTCAGTTTCTTTTTCTTGCCTCATTGCTCTGGCCCAAACCTCCAGTACTGTGTGGAATAGGAGTAGTGAGAGTGAGCACCCTGTCTTGTTCCTGTTCTCAGAGGGATGACTTTTAGTTTTTCACCATTAAGTATGATGTTGGCTGTGCGTTTGTCAAATACAGCCTTTACTATGTTGAGATAATTTCCTTCTATACTTATTTTATTGAGAGTTTTTATCATTAATGGATGTTGGGGGCCGGCCTGGTGGTGCAGTGGTTAAGTGTGCATGTTTCGCTTTGGTGGCCTGGGGTTCACCGCTTCAGATCCTGTGTGCAGACATGGCACTGCTCATCAAGCCATGCTGTGGTAGGCGTCCCACATATAAAGTAGAGGAAGATGGGCACGGATGTTAGCTCAGGGCCAGTCTTGCTCAGCAAAAAGAGGAGGATCAGTGGCAGATGTTAGCCCAGAGCTAATCTTCCTCAAAAAAAAAAAAAATGGATGTTGGATCTTGTCAAATGTTTTCTCTGCATCTATTGAGATGATCATGTGATTCTTATTCCTCATTTTGTTAATGTGGTGTATCACATTGATTGATTTGCAAATGTGTGTCCCTGGTGTAAATCACACTTGATCATGGTGTATGATCCTTTTAATGTATTGCTGTATTCGGTTTGCATATATTTTGTTGAGGATTTTCATCTATGTTCATCAGCAATATTGGCCTGTAATTTTGTGTTGCCCTTGTCTGGCTTTGATACCAGTGTGATGTTAGCTTCATAGAATGAGTTAGGAAGTGTTCGCTCTTCTTCAATTTTTTGGAACAGTTTGAGAAGGATAGGTATTAAATCTTCTTTGAAAGTTTGGTAGAATTCTTCAGAGAAGTCATCTGGTGCTGTCCTTTTGTTTTTTGGGAGCTTTCCGATTACTGTTTCAATATCTTTACTTATGACTGGCCTATTCAGATTCTCTCTTTCTTCTTGATTCAGTTTTGGGAGGGTTTCATGAATCTAAGAATTCATCCATTTCTTCTAGATTGTCCAAATTGTTGACGTATAGTTTTTCATAGCATTCTCTTATATTCCTTTGTATTTCTGTAGTATCCATTGTAATTACTGTTCTTTCATTTCTGATTTTATTTATTTGAGACTTTTCTCTTGTTTTCTTAGTGAGTGTGGCTAAGGGTTTGTCAATTTTGTTTATCTTCTCAAAGAACCAGCTCCTAGTTACATTGATCCTTTCTACGGTTTTTTTGTTTGTTTGTTTGTTTCAATTTCATTTATTTCTGCTCTAATTTTTATTATTTCCCTCCTTCTGCTGATTTTGGGCTTTGTTTATTCTTCTTCTAGTTTTGTTAACTGTAGTTTAACATTTTTCTTGTTTGTTAAGGTAGGCCTATATTGCTATGAATTTCCCTCTTAAGACTGTTTTGTTGCATCCCACATGAGTTAGTATGGTGTGTTTCCATTTTCATTTGATTTCTCTTTTAACTTCTTCAATGATCCATTGGTTGTTAAGTAGCATGTTGTTTAGTCTCCACATATTTTTCACTTTCCAGCTTTTTTCTTGTAGTCGATTTCTAGTTTAATAGCAGTATAGTCAGAAAAGATGCTTGATATGATTTCAATCTTCTTAAATTTATTGAGACTTGCCTTACTTCACAATACATGGTCTATCTTTGAGAATGTTCCATGTGCACTTGATGAGAAGTATAGAGCAGAATATTCTGCTGTTTTGGATGAAATTATCTCTCTATATATCTAATAAGTCCATCTGATCAAGTGTTTTATTTAGATCCACTATTTCCCTGTTGATTTTCTTTCTGGATGATCTATCCATTGATGTAAGTGGAGTGTTGAGGACCCCTACTATTATTGTGTTGCTGTCAATTTCTCCCTTTAGGTCTTATATATTGTTTTTATATGTTGCTTTATATACTTTGGTGCTCCTGTGTTAGGTGCATATGTATTCATAAGTGTTATATCCTCTTGGTGGAAAGTCCCTTTTATCATTATATACTGTCCCTTTTTGTCTCTCTTTGTCTTTTTTATCTTGAAGTCTGCTTTTTCTGAGATAAGTATGGCAACACCTGCTGTCTTCTTTGCCATTTTCATGGAGTATTGTCTTCCATCCCATCACTCTGAGCCTGTGTTTGTCTTTAGAACTGAGATGTATTTCCTGAAGGCAGCATATTATTGGGTCTTGGTTTTTTTTTTTAAAGATTGGCACCTGAGCTAACTGTTGCCAATCTTTTTTCCCCCCTGCTTTTTCTCCCCCCACCCCCCTCAGTACATAGTTGTATATATATATATATTTTTTAGATGTGGGTCCTCCTAGTTGTGGCATGCGCGATGCCCCCTCAATTTGGCCTGATGAGTGGTGCCATATCTGCACCTAGGATCTGAATCAGTGAAACCCTGGGCCATCGAAGGTGGATTGTGTGAACTTAAACACTTGGCCATCGGGCTGGCCCTGGGTTTTGTTTTTTAATCTATTCAGCTATTCCGTTTCTTTTGATTGGATAATTCAATCCATTTACATTTAGAGTGATTATTGATATATCAAGGCTTAATACCGCCATTTTATCTCTTGATTTCCAGTTGTGTTATCTTTCCATTGTTTATCTTCCTTTGTATTTCTGACTGCTATTTCGGTTTGGTGGTTTTCTATGGTGGTCCTCTCAGTTTTCTTTTTATTTATTTATGAATTGTGGGTCTGCTCTGATCTTTTGTGTAGTGGTTACCGTGAGGTTTGCATAAAAGATCTCGTAACTGAGACAGTCCATTTTATGATGGCCTCTCATCTCCATTAGCCTAAGCAGGTTCCATCCCGATCCTCTTCCCCTTCTGAGTTATTGTTGTCACTAATGATTCTGTTTTGTGTTATGAGTTTGTGATTAAATTGTTTATAGTTATTTTTGATGCTTTCCGTCCCTTTATCTTTTACGTTATAATTGTTTGCTAACCTGTTCTGATAGAGAGCTGCAGTTTTCTGATTTTGTGTGTCTGTTTCTTTCCCTGCTAAAAGCTTTGTAGACCTTTGCCATTTTGTTTCACGTATGAGGGCTTCCTTTATCATTTCTTATAAGTGAGGTCTAGTGGTGATGAACTCCTTCAGCTTTTGTTTATCTGGGAAAGCTTTTATTTCTCCATGATATCTGAAGGATAGTTTCACTGCATAGAGTATTCTTGGCTGAAAATTTTTGCCTTTCGGTATTTTGAATATATCATTCCATTCTCTCCTAGCCTGTAAGGTTTCTGCTGAGAAATCCACTGAAAACTTCATGGGGGTTCCTTTGTAGATTATTTTCTTCTGCCTTGTTGCCCTTAGTATTTTTTCTGTTTCATTGACTTTTGACAGCTTTAATATTACATGTCTTGGAGAAGGTCTTTTTGCGTTGATATATTAGGAGTTCTATTGGCTTCACATATTTGTAAGTCCATTTCCTTCCCCAGGTTTGGGAAGTTCTCAGCTATTATTTCTTTGAACAAGCTCTCTGCTTCTTTCTCCCTTGCTTCTCTCTCCCTTGCTTCTCTCTCTGGAATACCTGTAATCCTTTTGTTCCTTTTCCTAATTGAATCAGCTATTTCTCAAAGACTTTCTTCATTTTTAAAAAATCTTAGTTCTCTCTCCTCCTCCACCTGAAGGATTTCTACATTTCTATCCTCAAACTTACTAATTCTTTCCTCTATAATGTCAGCTGCATTTTAAGGACTCTATATTTTTTTTTATCACATTAATTGTGTTCTTCATATCCAGAATTTCTGTTTGTTAATTTTTATAGTTTCAATCTCTTGGGGGAAGTATGTCTTCTTCTCATTAATTTTTTTTCCTGCGCTCATTGAACAGTCTTTCTGAGTTTTCTTTTGACTACTAGAGTTCCTCTATGATAGCTATTTTGAATTCTCTGTCATTCAGATTGTAAATTTCTGTGACTTCAGGGTTGATGTCTGGAGATTTGTCATTCTCCTTTTGTTCTGAATTATTGTTGTAGTTTCTCTCGGTGTTTGATGAACTAACCTTTTGCTGACTCATTTGTGGTAGTTTCAGGTCACAGATTCCACCTACCACCACTGGGGGGGAAGCAGGAGCTGTGTTTCTGATCCTGCTGCATGTGCTGGAAGTTGTGCAGGTATGGTGGCACTCCTGCAGCCTGGGATAGCATGCACATGCATGTTGGCTGTTGCTGCCTCTGCTTATAGTCACGCTGGCTGCTGTCCTTCGTGGTGTGGCTTCTTCACTCAGTCCGAGCCAGAGTCACTCATTGGGGCAGCAACAGCATGGTGGGCACTCTCATAGGCTGGGATAGCACTTGTGCACATGTGCGGGGCTGCTGCCACCTCTTCTTACAGTCACACTGAGGCGTGTTTCCACTTGTGGAGCCATGATGGTGCTCCCACAGTCCAGGATAGTGTTTGCCCATAGTCTGGGCTGTCTCCGCCTCCTCTTATAGTAGCACTAGCCTGTCATGAGAGGCCCTGTGACCTTGTTTGCTGCTGTTGGGGAAGGTAGGGGAGTGCTCACCTATCTCCACTGCTTCCCAGGGACCCAGTCCATCCACCTTCAGATATATGGCTGTGTGGTTGTGTTGTGTAGGTATCCTCCATTGGTCAATGAATGTCTGTTTAGTTGTAAATCAGAGGGGGAGGGACAGAGGGAATAACTCACTCCACCATGTTGCTGATGTCCTCCCTCAAGAAAAGCAATTTTTAGTGAAGTATTAATGAAACCTACAGCATTTAAGTTTTTTTCTTTCTTTAATTTTCAGTCAATTCAGATTATCTTTTTTTTAGTAAAGTCCCACGGCAATACTACTCTTCAGGGTATACTTTATAATTGCTATGGTATGTGTATGTGTGGGGAGGAGAAATAAATATCAGTTATTGATAATAATAATATAATGTAATCACAAGTCCCTTAATGATGGGGATTATATTTTTAGAAATGCATCATTAGGAAATTTCATCATTATCTGAACATCACAGAGTGTACTTCCACAAACCCAGATGGTATAACCTACTATACAACTAGGCTCTATGGCACTAATCTTATGGGACCACCATTGTTGACTGGAATGTCATTATGTGGTGCATGACTGTATAGTCCTTGAAAAATATCTGGGTAAAGTAACTTTGGAAAGAAACCATCTAGTGCTTTTTACCTTAGGGGAAGTTATGTTCATTTCTTTTCCCAAAGACTCCTTCTATTTCACCTATAAATGTGACTCTTGACAGTTAACCAAAAATGTCTTCTACATTCTGATATACACCATGCCCCCTGTGTAGATATGCTATCATTATCCTGTGAGGGGAAAGGAAGGCCCCTGTAAAAGAAGCAGTGCAGGGAGGGAAGAAAGACAGAGTCCTTCAAAATTTAGGTCAATGGATATCTACCAGTATATTTTCAGTGCTACCTAAAATATGGGAGCACAAGATATTTGCTTACTGTAACCTGGGACACATTTTTAAAAATTTTTTACCACTCTTAGAGAATCTTACTAGAGAGTATGAAAAACAGAAAAGGTGTGATATCATAGCAATTTTTTTAAGGTAGAAACTGAAACCTAAAGTAATCATAGTACATTATGGAATGTTGTATTTTAGGCACTGTCATTTTCATAAAAAAGGAATTAGAGACGACTGTAAATACTTACTCATTTTCAGTGAGTGGTCCTCCCTGCATTATTTATGGAAGGACATTTTATAGATAAGAAGTAGCATTTGATACAATTGTGATTTGCATCTGTCATCATAAAACCTTGATTTTGTCTTCAGATTTGTTTTCACTTTCACAAATAAAAATGACTCAAATTGAAATTTAAGGAGAAACCTCCAAAGAAACCTTTTGATTAAATCTATCAGAAGCAATAGCAGTGTGGCTGTTTAGCATGTAGTTGTAAATTCCTGTTTCTATTGACCTTCCCTGCAGGTTTATGTTTGATATATCTAATTTCCTGAAGTGTTTTCAAAGTTGTGAGCATTTTGATTAAAAATATTCTCACAAAACTTTCCAGACATCCTTTCAAGGGATCTTAGAATTTATTTAAGATGACACTACTATAGCAAAATGCTGTTGGTACAGAAAAGTCTTCAGAAGAAAAAATACGATTTCATTATTCGGATTTAGAGCTTCAAAGCTAGAGTTGTTCTTATGAAAGGAAAAAAGTTTTCTCATGGTTAATCTTACTTTTTAAATAGAATGAGGTGATGGGGTATTTGTAATGAAAATAGTTAAGGAAATACTTTACATCATGGTAGGAGAATGCTTTTGTCTTCAATATTTTTTATTGTTAAAACACATACGCACAATGTGTAGTGATGTATGTGGAAAAAAGTTAACCAATAAAGATGTATAAAAAGTAAAATTATTCCCACTTTCCCATTTCCTAGAGATAATAACAGGTCACATTTGGGTTTAGATCACTTAGTACCTTTTTCTATACACATATAAATACACACATAACCACAAATATACACAATTGTATGTAAATGACAATGTGATCGGGTTGAATTTATTCTATCAGCACATCTTCCTTTTCGGTTTTTGTTTTTTTAAAAGTCAGATTTATTGAGTTATAATTTACATAATAAAATTCACCCTCAAGTATACAGTTCAATTACCTTTGAGAAATGTATATGGCTGTACAACCACCACCCAAATGAAGATACAGAACATTTCTATATATAGAATTTCTATGTATACAGCTCCCCAAAGTTTTCTCATATCCTTTTATAGTCACTTCCCTCCCTCTTACCCCGGTTCTTGGCAGCCACTGATCTTATTTCTATTCTGTAGTTTTGTCTTTTCTAGAGTATTATATAAATGGAATTTTTGTGATTGGTTTCTTTCACTTAGCATAGTGCTTTTGAGATTCACCTTGTTGTATTTATCAACAGTTGCTTTCATTTTATTGCTGAGTGGTATTTCCACCTGTGACTATATTTTTATATTGTCACAAATGTCAAAAAATGTTATATTTATATATATTTTATAATATATATAAAATATATATATTTTATATATTGTTTGTCTATTCACCAGTTGATGTACATTTGGGTTATTTTCTATTTTTGTCTCTTATGAATAAAACAGCTGTATATATTCACACACAGGTCTTTATGTGGACATATGTTTTCATTTTTCTTGGATAAATACCTAAGAGTGGTTTTCTGGTCATAGTCGTATGGCGTGTTTTTACATTGATAAGAAACTACTAAACTGTATTCCAAAGCAGCTGTATAGTTTTGCATTACCATTAGTGATTTTGAGAGTTCTAGATGCTCCACATCCTTGCAAGCACTTGGTATTGTCAGACTTAAATTTTAGCCATTCTAGTGCATATGTAGTGATATCTCATTGCGATTTTAATTTGCACTTCTCTAATGACTAATGGAGTTGAGGATCTTTTCATGTGCTTATTTTCTATATGTGTATCTTCTTTGGTGACATGCCTATTCAAATCTTTTGCCTATTTTTTTTTTGTGAGGAAGATTGGCCCTGAGCTAAGATCTGTGCCAATATTCCTCTATTTTGTATGCATTGCTGCCGCAGCATGGCTGGATGAGTGGTATAGGTCTGCACCTGGATCCGAGCCCACACACCTGTGCCACTGAAGCTGAACTTAACCACTATGCCACCAGATTGACTCCTGCCTATTTCTTAAATTGCATTTTTTGTCTTATTATTGAATTGCAAGTTTCTTTTATATATTCTTGATACAAGTCCTTATCAGATATGTTTTGCAATTATTTTCTTCCAGTTTGTGATTCGCCTTTTTCTTTTGTTTTTAAAGAAATCTATATTTAAATTTTTTATTTTTTCCAGTTTTATTGACATATAATTGACATATAACTTTATATCAATTTTAGGTGTATGACATAATGATTTGATATATGTATGTATTGTGGAATGATCACCATAATTTGAGTTAACATCATCATCTCACAGTTACAAATATTTTCCCACTTGTGATGAGAACTTTTAAGATCTACTGTTTTAGAAACTTTCAAACATACAATACAGTATTATTAACTATAATCACTATGCTATACATTACATCCCCAGAACTTATTTATCTTATAACTGGATGTTTGTACATTCTGACCACCTTCACACATTTTACCCACTCTCCATTCTCTGCCTCTGACAACCACCAATCTATTCTCTGTATCTATGAGTTCGTTTTTTTTATATTTCACAAATAAGTTAGATCGTATAGCATTTGTCTTTCTCTGTTTGACTTATTTCACTCAACATAATGCCCTCAAGGTCCATCTATGTTGTCACAAATGGCAGGATTTCCTTCTTTTTTATAGCTGACTAGTATTCCATTTATTCTATATCTTCTTTATCCACTCATCCATCAATGAAAACTTAGGTTGTTTCCACATCTTGGCTATTGCAAATAATGCTGCAACGAACATGTGGATGTAGTATCTTTTTGAGGTAGCAATTTTCTTTTTTTTAGATATATAGCCAGAAATGATATTGCTGGATCATACGGTAGTCCTATTTTTAATTTTTTGAGAAACCTCTGTACTGTTTTTCACAGTGGCTGCACCAATTTACATTCCCATAAATAGTGCACAAGTGTTTCCTTTTCTCCACATCTTTGCCAACACTTATCTTGATAATAGCCATTCTAACAGGTGTGAGGTGATATCTCATTCTTATTTTGACTTGCATGTCCCTGATGATTGGTGATGTTGAGCTCTTTTTCATGTACCTGTTGCCCATCTGTCTGTCTTCTTTGGAAAAATATCTACTTACATCATGTGCCCATTTTTAAATTGAATTATTTGTTTTTGTTATTGAGTTGTATGAGATATATTTTGGCTATTAAATTCTTATCATGTAAATGGTTTTCAGATATTTTTCTTCTATTTGTAGGTTGCCTTTTCATTCTGTTGATGGTTTCCTTTGCTGTGCAGAAGCTCTTTAGTTTGACGTAGTCCCACTTCTTTATTCTGCTTTTATTGCCTTTGCTTTTGGTGTCAAATCTGAAAAAACCATTGCTAAGACTGATGTCAAGGAGCTTACCTACTGTTTTCTTCTAAAAGTTTTATCATTTCAAGTCTTGTGTTCAATTCTGTAACCCATTTGAGTTTATTTTTGTGTACAGTGTAAGAGAGTGGCCTAGTTTCATTCTTTTGTGTGTGACTGTCCAGTTTTCCCAACCTCTTATTGAAGAGACTATCCTTCCCCCATTGTATATTCTTGGCTCTTCTGTTTTAAATTAATTAACAATATATGTATGTGTTTATTTGTGGGCTTTCTGTTCTTTTCTACTGATCTATATGGCTGTTTCTATGCCTATAGTATACTGTTTTTATTACTATAGCTTTGTAATATAGTTTGAAATCAGGAAGTGTGATGCCTCCAGCTTTGTTCTTTCTCAAAATTGCTTTGCTTATTCAGGGTCTTTTGTGTTCCAGACAAATTTTAGGATCGTTTATCCTATTTCTGTGAAAAATGCCCCTGGAATTTTGACAGGAATTGCATTGAATCTGTAGAGTACTTTGGATAGTATGGGCATTTTAACAACATTAGTTCTAATCTATGAGCATAGAATATCTTTCAATTTATTTGTGTTGTTTTCAATTTCTTTCTTAATGTCTTATAGCTCTCAGTGTATAGGCCTTTCACCTCCTTGGTTAAATTTATTCCTAGATATTTTATTCTTTTTCATGCAATTGTAAATGGGATTGTTTTCTTAATTTCTCCTTCTGATAGTTTGATATTAGTGTATAGAAATGCAACCAATTTTTATACATTGATTTTGTATCCTGCAGGTTTACTGAATTCATTTATTGGTTCTAAAGGTTTTTTGATGGAGTCTTTAGAGTTTTCTATATATAATATTGTGCCATCTGCAAATAGAGACAGTTTTACTTCTTTTCTGATTTGGATGACTTTTATTTCTTTTTCTTGCCTAATTGCTGTGGCTAGGACTTCCAATACTATGTTGAATAAAAGTGGTGATAGTGGGCATCTGTGTCTTGTTCCTGATCTTAGAGGAAAAGATTTCAGTTTTTCACTGTTGAGTATGATGTTAGCTGTGGGCTTGTCATATATGGCCTCAGTTATGTTGAGGTATGTTCCCTCTATACCCACTTTGTTGAGAGTTTTTTCATGAATGCATGTTGAATTTTGTGAAGTGCTTTTTCTGCATCTATTGAGATGATCATATGATTTTTATCCTTCAGTTTGCTAATGTAGTGTATCACATTGATAGATTTGTAGATGTTCCACCATTACTGCATCCTTGGAATAAATCCCACTTGATCACAGTGTATGATCCTTTTAATGTATTATTGAATTTGATTTGCTAATATTTTGTTGAGGATTTTTACATCTATGTTTATCAGTGATACTGGCCTGTAATTTTTTTTGTCATAGTGTCGTCTGGTTTTGGTATCAGGGCAATGCTGGCCTTGTAAAAGGAGTTTGGCAATGTTCCCTCTTCTCAGTTTTTGGAAGAGTTTGAGAATGATTGGTATTAATTCTTCTTTGAATGTTTGGTGGAATTCATCAGTGAAGCCATCCAGGCCTGGATTTTTATTTATTGGGAGGCTTTTGATTACTGACTCAATCTCCTTACTAGTAATCAGTCTGTTTAGATTTTCTAATTCTTCATGATTCATTCTTGCTAGGCCATATGTTTCTAGGAATTTATCCATCATTTCTAGATTGTCCAATTTGCTGGTGTATAATTGTTCATAGTAGTCTTTTATGGTCCTTTTTATTTCTGTGATATCATTTGTAATGTCTACTCTTTCATTTATGATTTTATTTATTTGAGTCATCTGTCTTTTTTTCTTGGTGAGTCTAGCTAAAGTTTAGTCTATTTTGTTTATGTCTTCAAAAACTAGCTCTTAGTTTCACTAATGTTTTCTGTTCTCTTTTTAGTCTCTATTTCATTTATTTTCACTCTGATCTTCTTTATTTCCTTTCTCCCACTAACTTTGGGCTTTGTTCTTTTTCTAGTTCCTTGAGGTGTAAAGTTAGGGTTTTTTTTGAGATCTTTCTTTTTCTTAACGTAGGCACTAATCACTATGAACTTCCCCTTAGAACTACTTTTGTTGCATCACATAAATTTTGGTATGTTGCATTTCCATTTTCCCTTGTCTCTAGGTATTTTTAAACTTCTCTTTTGATTTCCTCTTTGACTCATTGGGTGTTCAGTAGCATGTTGTTTAATCTCCACATATTTGTGAATTTTCCAGTTTTCTTCTTGTAGTTAATTTCTAGTTTCATATTGTTGTGGTCAGAAAAGATGCTTGATATGACTTCAATCTTCTTAAGTTTGTTAAGACTTGTTTTGTGGCCTGATATATATTTTGGAGAATGTTCTGTGAACACTTGAGAAGAATGTATATTCCATTGCTTTTGGATGGATATGTCTGTTAAGTCCATCTGGTCAAACATTTCATTTAAAGCTAATGCTTACATATTGATTTTGTCTGGATGATCCACCTATTGATGAAAGTGGAGTATTAGAGTCCTCTACTACTTTTGTATTGCTGTCTATTTCTCCTTTCAGGTCTGTTAATAATTGCTTTATTTATTTAGGTGGTCTGATGTTGGTGCATAAATATTTACAAATGTTATATCCTCTTGCTAGATTGACCCCTTTATCATTATATAATGTCCTTCTTTGTCTCTTATTACAGTCTTTGACTTAAAGTCTATTTTGTTTGTATAAATATAGCTACCTTAGTTTTCTTTTGATTTCCACTTGCATAGAATATCTTTTTTTACCCCTTCACTTTCAGTCCTGTGTATCGTTAAAGTTGAAGAAACTCTCTTGTAGGCAGCATACAGTTGGGTCTTGGTTTTTGTTTTGTTTTTATCCATTCAGCCACTCAATGTCTTTTGATTGGAGAATTTAGAGCATTTATATTTAAAGTAAGTGTTAATAGGTATAGCCTTGTTGAGACTTTAAAAAAATTTTTTAACAGAAAACAAAACAGACTCTTTCTGGCCATTATGTAATTCTTTGGGGTTTTTTTCTTCTCTCACTCTATTCCTTTGTGACTTGATGATTTTCTGTAGCAGTATGCTTAGATCCCTTTGTCTTTCTCTTTTATGTATGCACTAGAGGCTTCTTCTTTGTGATTACCATCAGAGTTACATAAAACATCTTGTATTTTAAGTCTATTTTAAGCAGATAAGAACTTAAGTTCAAATGCAATGATCTGTCCTTTTTCCTATTAGGTTGTCTTTCTTCTTTTCATCTTCTTTTCCCCTTATTCCTCCTCCTCTTCTTCATTATCTTTTTTTCATAAATTATTTGTATTTTATGGGCATTAGCTTCTTTGATGTTGCAAATTCTTTCTCTGTTATCATTGGTCTTTCAACTTTGTTTAGCTTTTCACTGTATGAATATTTTTAATGTAGTCATCTATGCTATAGTTGTTGTTAATTCTGCACTTGACCTTGATTTCTTAATTAAGAAGGTGTTCTCCAACCCAAGATTAGACACATAGTCTCCTGTTTGATTTTGGTATATTTATAATTAGATGATGTGAGCTGGGGAACAAATTATGGATATTGTTCCTGTATAGATAGCCAATGGTTTCAGCACATTTATTATATACATTATCCTTTCCCAATTGTTTTGAAATACCACTTTTATCATATACTAAATTTCTATATATAATTTGGGCTATTTCTTAATTCTCTTTTCTGTTCCATTGATCTGTTTCTCTGTTACTAACTAGCACCACCCTTTTAAATGATTCTTCCCAGCTAAACCATAATTTGAAAAAGAAGACATGGTGATCACTATAGAAGGTGTTAAAAGATAAACTGAGGCATTCAAAACATTTTAAGAGTTTATTTGAGCAAAAATCAATTCAAATTGGGCAGCCAAACTGGAAAATGTTAGGAGCACTCCACCAATGGAGCTAGTGAAGATGTGGAAGCAAAGCAAGGAAATTATCTGTTTAGCTATAGCTTAAGCAATTGCCTTATTTGGGAAAGCCTAGTTGGTTATTTATAATTGATCCTTAATTCCTATTTCTTAACATGGAGGCATTTACAGGCTTACGTTTTTGTTTGTTTATGTAGGTTGCCAAGTCTTTAGAACCATCTCAGTCTAATGGTCTCCTTGTTTGTCAACTTAACAAAGGTGTATTCTCAGAAACCTTCCTTAACCACTTTATTTCTCTGTCTCAATATTTTGCAAGACTTGATGTAGACAAATGAGGTTGATTTAAAGAGACAATCACACTTTAATTCTAATTTTACAGCAAAACAATACATGGAAGTCTTTAGGTACAGCTAAACATCATTCAGGAATCAAAGATGCTGTGGAAATTGGCTCTATTGAACCTGTAAACAACAAAGGATAACCTTTTATTCCCTAAGGCATCTCATCTACAATTTTTGGTATTTGCATAAAATTATCTCCTTGGACAGAGTGCTGATGCTTCACTATTACATAGAAAAAGAATTACTCCACACTGGAACATTCCAGGGTTAGGAACATTCAAAGGAAGCAGAATTAATGTGCATATTGACTGAACTTAAATGGGAGTAAAAGTCTTTATTCTTGGTAAAGTACTTCATTTATGGATTCCACTAGACCTGCAGATCTGCAGATATTATACCCATGATCATCTCAACTGTGTCCTCTCATTTTGTAAGACTCATTAGGGGAAGGGCCTAAAACAAGGATTTTCTTAATCTTTTTAAATTGACATGGATAAGTTATATTATATACTATTAGCTAAAAGTATCATAAAATATACTTTTATACAATGCAATGTTGTAATATAACATTAAATATATATTTGGTCTTCATCACTGGTTCTTGGCACAGAGCTCCTAATGTAATACAACAAGTTAACACTTGGTTTTTGTCCCTGGCTCCTGAAACAGCCCCAGAGAAATAAAGGTAAAATGAATGTTTTTTCTTATTGCCCGCGGGCCCCCCCCCCCAGTTCCTGAAAAAGGTCTGGAGTGGTAAAGGTGAAAGGAGCCTCTTTTGTTATTCATAATAAGCCCCTTTCAATCACACCTGAGTTAGTGGCTTTTAGAAAGCCACTAGGATGGGGAGCTGGTTGCCAGGGGAGCCAACCATGTTATTAGAGGGTTGGAACTTTCAGGCCCACCCCCTGACCTCTGAGGAGGAGAGAGGGGCTGGAGATTGAGTCAATCGCCAATGGTCAATGATTTAATCAGTCATGCCTAGGTAATGAGGCTTCCATAAAAACTCTAACTGAAAGGATTCAGAGAGCTCCTGAGTTGGTGAATGCATTGAGATGCTGGAAGGGTGACATGCCTGGGGAAGTCATGGAAACTCTATGCCCCTCTCTTCATACTTTGCCCTATGCATCTCTTCTATGTGGCTGTTCATCCATATCTTTTATTATATCTTTTATAACTGGAAAATGTAAGTATGTGTTTCCTTGAGTTCTGTGAGCCATTATAGCAAATTATTGAAGCTGGGGAGGTTGTAGGAATCTCCTATTTGTAGCCAAGTCATTCAGAAGTACAAGTAACAAATTCGGACTTGCAATTGGCATCTGAAGTGAGGATAGTTTTGTGGAACTGATCCCTAATCTGTGGGGTCTGTGCTAACTTCTGAGAGTTAGTGCCAGAATTGAGTTAAGTTGTAAGACACCCAGTCAAAGTCTGCCAAGAATTGGAGAACTGTTTTATGATGAAAAACTCATGCATTTGGTGTCAGAATAGAGGAAAGACTTTTCTTTTACACAGGTAAAGCAAACTGTTTTGAACAGTACTTACTAATATAATAGTCTTTATTGCTTATAATCCTTTTGTTTATGTTGAAAAGCTTCCCTGGAATTTTAGTAAAATTTTCCCACATTTATTAAGCATAGATTTCCTTAAGCTTATAATTATATTCTCATTAGACACAACCAAATTTTGATTGTATGATAGCACAGTTTCTTGTGGAATAATGGATAAGAGGAAACATTTTAGAATTTATTATATGGATAACTACTGAAATTTCAAGCTTTGGAATAAATTTTATTTTCATGGATTTGGATGTTTTAGGGTAAATTCTGCAATACAGAAGCCAATGAAAACATAGTCAAAGTGAGTTTTATTATAACTCTATCTGTATTATTTGTAACATACTCCTATTACAGGCATCAAAGACTAAAGTGACATGATAAATTTCTTCTTGCTTTATTGCTGACTCAAAAGCTGGTTTAAGTCTCATTCTTTTGGATATCCGGAAATCTGAAATATAATAAATTATATAATTAAATTTGATATTGAGCTAGAAAGTGAAAGACACTTCCTTTGAAAGATATTATTTTGTTTTCTGCAATTTTCAGATATAGCTTGAGATCAAAAGTATTTAAAATATGATATTTAAATATAAATCTGTGATTTTTTTTAAAAACAGTGTTTCAGTATTAGTTTGTCAAGTGCTAGATGAACCTACTCTTCTTGTGTTTGGAGAATTTGATTACACTTAGTATTTTGCACAATGAGGATACTTAACGGAAGTTTTTTACATGATTTATCATACCCACTTAGTTCTTCTTCCAAATGCTCTGAATTTTGAGGTAAATTTTCCATTGTGGATCTTCTAGACTCTGCCAAAGAAAAAGAGAAGAGTAAATTTAATGGTTTATCACAAATACAGTTTCTAGTTATTTTGAGCTTGAACCTAGGAATCTCTTTTCAGGGATACGTACTCATATCACCTGTGTCACCAGGTAAGATTGTATTGATCAAAGATGGCCACAATGGTATCTCCCACTCTACATGTTCTTAACATTATGACCTTGCCAGTCCTCAACAAGAGGTGGAATCTAATTACCCTCTTGAAATTGGGCAAGCCTTAGGACTCTTTAGTAATCATTAGAATGTGGAGGAAGTGACTGCATGACTTCTAAGACTGGGTCAGGTCAGAAAAAACTATGCAGCTCCACCTGGTTCTCTTGGAATGTTTTCTTTGGAGGAAGATAGCCACCACATAAAACGTCCTACCACCCTAAGACTGCCATTCAGGAGAGGTCATGTACAGATGCTCCAGTTGACGGTCCCAGCTCACCCAGCCATCCAGCCATCCTGCCAAGGCTTCAGTTTGAGTGAAGCTGTCTTGGACCCTTCAAACCAGCCCATCTGTCAGCTGAGTACCACCATTGGGTGATCTTAATTGATGGCTAGCCAAGCCATACTCAAATTCCTAATCCACATAAACTGGCAACTGGAACAGACACCTTTTGGAGATAAGATGACTTGTTAATGCAATCCTTAGAAGGAAAATTAATTTAGAGAGCAATATAAAGCATCCAAATAATGAAATCAGCTATGGGAAGTTTATGTATATAGACATGTTAATTTGTTACTTACCTTTCTTATTTGCCGTTTTACTTTTAACTTGAATCCACTAGGACTAATCTAATAAGATGCTTTTTATCCTTGCTTAAGACTGGCCTCAGTCTCCCAGTTCCCCTTCATTTCCTGTGTTCTATTTTTCATAAAGTTCTGTACATTTCTTATTTTGTCCCCATCTCCCACCCACCACAACTCTTGAAATATTTCCACTGTATCCTCACTCTATTTTCTGACATTCCTTTTACTTTCTTGCTCTAACAGAAACTTGGCTGTCCTCTGAGGGCACTGCCAGCCCAGATGCCCTTTTTTGTTTTTCTTTTCCTCAGTCTTCATACCATTGGACCTGGAGATGAATGAGTGTCTCCTCATCAGCCTCCCTTCTTCCTTTCCTAAAACTCATGTCATCAGTTTATACAATCAACTATTGTGATTTACCTACAGCTGGAGTCATTCTCAGTTGATTTTATCACTGGCTAATTGTCACCTGACTAGTACTTTCTTAATTTAGCAATTTAAATGTACATGTAGAACATTCTTTCCCCCTGGGCCTCAATTCCTTGAGCTCTGATCTTTTAGATCTTGCCCTTTACTCTACCACAGCCATTAATTCCCATAGTCATACTTAGACCTTGTCATTACCAGTAACTGCAAGCCCCCTCAAACTTAGTTTCCAGCATTCAACTACTTGACTGCCAGCTTTTATCTTTCTAGATCACTCCCCCTAGTACCCCAAAATCATAAATTCTTCATCTTCACTGGGACCTCCAATCCTACTACCTTTCCATTGTTCCTCCCCATTTTGATATCTTCTTTCCCTTCTTTATACAATTTAAATTCTATGGTCATTCACCCCCTTGCATATAGCCTGACTTTTTTACCCTTTTCCCACTTTGTCATACACACTTGGCCAAACTATAACCCTAGTTAAATCCACCTCTCTCCCCATTCCTCCCCTGTACTGTATAGCTCAGTGTGGTTGGAAACAACCATATGACCAGGCCTTACTTTAAATTTATGGCCTTAGACATAAGGTGGACCCTAATGCTTTAGGCCATCCTATTAAACATTCCTAGTCCATTCATTTTTCTACTCTCCTAAATCACTGTTTAACTCTTTCTTCTGTTTTCTCAAACATCTAACTGTCCATATGCATCACCATTCTCAGCTCATCATTTATTTTCCAGTTTCATGGAGGAAATAAAAGACAGTAGGAAAAGTGTCCCACAAGCTCTGTATCGAGAGTTACTCACCTACTTGCTTCTGTTCTGTATGCTCAGTCTTCCCTATGCTCCTATCTAAGGCCAACTCTTATATTTTTTCACTAGATCTCATCTTCTTTTGCCCATACAAGACATGGCTCCAGTAATTCCTTCTGCCTCCCACTAATCAGTTTTTTTGCTCTCTACTCAATCTTCCCCATCAGCATATAATATTTAGGTGAAGTCACATGAATGTGGGCAGAATGATACATACTGCTTCTGGGTCTGAGTGCTAGACATGGGCATTAATTCCTCCCTACAATTTCCCTTTTCCTCAGTCCTGAAGATGAAACTATTACTGTGATTTGGTTTCTGTTACGCAGACAACGACAGCCCCCTAAGTCAATGGTTCTCAACTGGGGGTGATTTTGCCCCACGGGGGACATTTGAAAATGTGTGGAGACATTTTTTTGTTATCACAACTGGTAGATGGAAGTCCCTCTGGCATCTGGTGGATAGAGGCCAGTTATGCTGCTAAATATCCTACAATGCTCATCACAGCCATTCTCCACCCACCTCTCCAACAAAAAATCATCCAGCTCAAAATTTCAATAGTGCAAGATTAAGAAACCCTGCCCTAGGGGATGGTGGGGGAACAAGATATAAGATCATGGTCCCCTAAATACCTGCGGGGCTCCCTTGTAAATGTAGATGGCTCACTTCAGGATTAAGGAAGAAACAAACTTTTATATTCTTAAATTATTGTACTTTTGGGACTCTTTATAATAAGCTTAGCCTTTACCTTAACTAATAAGTTCTATCATTCTTTTAGGTAAAGAACTACCTTGGGCTTCTCAGTTTAATATTTTTCGTTGCATCACAATATATAGAAAATTCTAACATCCTAATGTCTGTTTCATACCATCTAAGGTCTTAAACTCAGCATTCCCTTTGGTTTGGCAGGATATAACAATATCTCTTAAGCTGGAGAAGTCTTTCTAGATTTTCCAAGTTCGAGATTATGCTTGATTGGTCCCAAATAATTGTTCAGCATTCATTTCCCAGATGTTGAAGAAAGGTGATTTTTACTGCAGAATATTTCCCAAGTAGATTCTCCGAGAAGAATAGCTATACCTGTAGCTATTCTTTTACTTAACTTAGGCCACAATTGCTAGTTTAAACAAAAGACATTCACTCTCTCTTTGTACTAGGAAATCTTAGCAATGATTAATTTACACAAAGGAACACCTGAACTCATCATTCAGGTGTTCTGATATTTGTATTCATTTCTAACAAGGTGAGCACCGCAGGATTATTGGACTCTTGGTTCCGTCATTGCAAAAGCACTCATTTTGATTCTTAACTTAAGTTTTGTGCTGTGGGTCTGACTTATGGTGGGATTTGAGATGTTTGATCTGTAGGACTTCAAGGAAGCTAGGAGATTAGGACCAATAACACTCCAGCAAGGGAGACCAGAACCACTACAAAGTTGAGAGTGTGATATTTGTTTATACTGTCTACCATTTCAGTAGAAATAGGCACTTCTCTGTTTCTAATAGTAAAGACTCTCAAATGGTAGATTCCATCAGTAGGCAACAAAAAGATCTCATTTATGCCACCACGTAGCCTATATTGTACCAAAGAGCAACAGAATAAGTCATCAGATGCTGAATGGCAGTAAGTCTACCATCCCATCTCTTTACTTGAAAACAATGGTACATAATTTTCATATAATACAGACTATATATAAACGAGATTTCTAAAATGTTATCTGTAGAGGACTATGAATTGAAATGGAGGAGACACTATGTGGTAGTTTTGTGACTGAAAAGGCAAACGAATTTTTATAATTTTGGCATGCAAAACAGTTTTAGTGGCCTTATTCTAGAAAAGGGTAAATAATAACTTATACATAAAGGTTGTGTCAGAGTTTATAGGCCAGACCCTTGGTAATGGATTCAACCTTTCCACAACGAATCAAAAGTATTGTTGTATGCTCACATGAGTATACAGTAGTCATTACCTTAAATTTAAAACTCACTATAAGCAGCAAACACATAGAGCAAGATATGAAGGCTGTATTGTATCAGTGTAGTCTGCAGAGAATTTCTTCATATGGTTTTTGCCTTGTTGAAATATATGGTGCAGTTCAAAGCTAAAGGGATTACTTCTGACTAGTCATCACAGAGGTTGATTACATTCGTATATCATATTTAGCTGGACCCTGCAGGCTATTATTCCATTAGCTGTGCTGGTCCTGCTATTGTCAAAAAGTTGATCACCTAATGTTAAAAGACTGCTTTCTGTTGATCTTATCAAAATGACTCAAAAGGTTTTGCTAAAAAATAAAACTGAGATTGTGTTTTATGAAAATGATTAAGAATAAATACTGTGTATAAAAGATGCTCATATCTTATGGGTGATCTTAGCATTATGCCATTATTAATGATGAGATTATATTTTGCTTTAGTATTTCAGCACATTTTACCTAAAGTCATAAATTCAATTTTAGTAGAAATAGTATTGATAGTAGAGCCTCAGAAACTGATTTCTAAAAAAGGAACAGAAGTCTCTCCCTCCTCCCATGTATTCAAACCACACAAAATTAACACCATGAATAAGCCCAGTATATCAATAGCAACACAATAGTACACCTACAATGAACAAATTATAATATGGCTTTACAAGGAAACTGTACCGAGGAGAAAAGAGTTTTGAGGAAATATGCACATAAACTGAAAGCTTGTCATTCATACTTGATAATCAGAAAAATCACTTCAAATTAATTAATTAATATTTTAACTTTGTTCTTTAGACAATGGTTGCGTAGTTTGACTCATTTAATCACAACAATTGAAAAATTTTAAAGAAATGAGTTAAGCATATATGCTTATAAACCCTAAATCCCATTATCAAAATAGGCATATTTCAATAAGCTTGACTTATAATGTATGTTATTATGAATTAGCTACAGATTAAGGAAATGAAAGTATATCTTTGAAAAAGATATTGACAGGTATGACTTTATTATTTTAAATAACCTATGTAAAATTTTCATTATAATCACATTACAAAAGCTGTCCTCTGGGAACAAAGTTGATTATGAAGCAACCTCAGTTGAACAGCTAGTCTTTGAATTATGTTCCCAGAAGTGGTGACGGATTGGCATAGACTCATGTGTACTTTTTGGCATGGTCTTCCTTGCAACTGATGGTGTGTGAAATGGCTGGTCAGGGATACAGCCTGTGATCCTGGAACACAGCCAGACACTAATTTTGGCCTCATTAGCCCTGTTCTCTAATCAACTGAATCTTTCAGCAAGTGGAAGTTTCCTAATATTTCTTGTACTTGTCTTTAGCCACCCCACTTCATACTCAAAATAGAGAAGGAGTGAGTGTCAGTCAAGAGGAAACAGATTGCACATTTAACTGGGATTTTGAAGAAACTTCAATGAAGGGACAATTGAGAGATGAGGGCAGGGCTAAGGAACCATCAAGGGATGCAGAGGCACCCAGTGACTTGCATTAGAGCGACACCATGCCATTATCTTCCACAGGGCTGAAGGGTAAAGAGGGAGAGGATGGTGTTATTGCACCTTGGGTTAGAAACAGAGATTTAGAAGAGAGGTCACCCAATAAAATCTAGAAGCTGCAGTCATAGAGTGCCACAGCTGTCAGAACTGAGCTGAAGTCAGGGCAGAGGAATACCTCCCTGACTGCTCCACCTTCCTAACTTCTGATCTCCTGCTAGTGACTCCCTTTGGATAAATCCAAACCAGGAAGCCAGAAGGCAAGTGAACCTGCATGATTCAGTCTGAAGTCAGTCTCCTCGGAGACAGAGAAGACAAAGTGAGAGAATGGATCTTGGAGGGCATGTGTGGCAAATAGTATACAATAATTGCAAAGTGCAACTGTCATCAATTTAGTCATGTAAAGCATGGTTTACGTGTCAACATATTTGAGGCTAGTATATGATTTGTTGCTTCTCTTTTCCTTCTCTTTCCTTTCCTCTTTCTCTTTTACCTTCTTTTCCTTTTCCTTTTTTTTTTTTTTTTTTTTGGTAATATTGGTTTGTCATTCATGGTGCTTCTCATCTTACAGTTCTATAAAAATTCTGTGAACAAAAGCCTGAGATTATAGGGTTAATCTCACTCTACCAAAAAAAATATGTGAACTCTCTTGGTAATACTTTCCTACTTTTTGTTAACAAACAAAGGTAATCTGTTCTGTGTTTTGAAGCAGAAATCATGATGTGCTTATTTCATATCTGATGAGTATAATGGTCAAGATATAAACTTTGAAGGCAGGAGGCATCTTTCAAGTTTGGGTAGATTCTCTTAAGCATCAAAAGCTGATGTGTATTCTTTCATATTACAGATTCTGGTGTGTAGCAATTCCCTTTCCAAGGGCTTTTGTTAATATTTGAGGCCTATTAAAATTTATCCAAGGATTGGAAATATATTCTAATTCAAAATTATAGATTCTTTTTTTTCCCTTAAGCATTATTATCTTAAATTAATGAAATGGAGCTAGACCTGGATGAAGCATTGAAGATACCATATTGACACAGAATTATACTGAATTTCTTCTTCCAGATATACATATATATATATATATTTTTTTTGTTGTTGTTGTTTTTTGAGGAAGATTATCCCTGAACCAACATCTGCCACCAATCCTCTTTTTGCTGAGGATGACTGGCCCTGAGCTAACATCTGTGCCCATCTTCCTCTGTTTTACGTGGGACGTCTGCCACAGCATGGCTTTATAAGCGGTGCCATGTCGGCACCCAGGATCTGAACTGGTGAACCCCGGACAGCCAAAGTGGAGTGTGTGAACTTAACCACTATGCCACCAGGCCAGCCCTAGATAGCTTAACTTTTAGTGAGAGTCTCTGATTTAGGTGTATCAATCTGTTCAGACACTAAATACTTTCATAAGATGAATAAATAATGTTGATGTCTTCATATAATTCTTTGGAGGAACCTAGCAGATTCCCTTAGTTGAGGAGATGGGGTGGAGAGTCTGAGGAAACCAAGGCAACAAGAGTTAGCAACTAGTGTACTGGAGAGGAGAAAGCTGCACGCAAGGAGAATTCTGGAGATTTGTAGAGGCTGCCCTCAAGTATTCAGCAAAGCACAGATTAGAGCATAACCCAAGAGTACATGAATGAATAGTACACAGTGTCCACAGAAGACTGGGAATATTACCTGTTATCACCAGCCAGACTGGAAAACCTCATAATTCATGGGGCATTGGGTAGGGTCCTCAAAAGGATCTTGTCTCAGAGGTGGGGAATAATTATCTTTACATTCAATCTTTCTCTTATCCCACCTAAAAGATCATAAAGGCAAAAATTGAGAGGCTCAAACTGCCCCCAGGTAACTTTATTGCATCTCAAAAGAAAAACTTGAGAATATTCACAGGAATGCAAAACTATCCAGCACCAAAAAGAAAAAAAGGTAAAACTCACAATGTCTGGCATCTAACAAAAACTTACATAGCATGCAAAAAAGTATAATGAGGAGAAGAATCAATCAATCAAAACTGACCTAGAGGGACCAGCCCAGTGATACACTGGTTAAGTTCACATGTTCCACTGTGGCAGCCCGGGGTTTGCCAGTTTGGATCCTGGGTGCAGAGATATGTACCGCTTGTCAAGCCATGCTGTGGCAGGCATCCCACATATAAAGTAGATGAAGATGGGCACAGATGTTAGCTCAGGGCCAGTCTTCCTCAGAAAAAAGAGGAGGATTGGCAGCAGATGTTAGCTCAGGGCTAATCTTCCTCGGAAAAAAAAAAAAAACTGACCTAGAACTGACACAGTTGTTAGATTTTGGAACAAAGACATTAAGATGGTTATTATAACTGCATTTTCAACATTAAGAATGTTAAGTGGAGACATGGATGGTATAATAAAAGAAAACACTAGTGAAATTGAAGGCAGAGTAGTAGTAACTACCCAAAATAAGACAAAGAAAAAGAATTAAAAAGATGAACAGAACATCAGTGAGCTGTAGGACAGCTTTAGGCAGCTAACTGTACATGTTATTGGAGCTCTGGAAGGAGATGGGTGAAGGATTGAAAAATGTTTTTAAAAATGATGCCTGAAAAATTTTCCAAAACGGATGAACATCACAAACCTACAGATCTAAGAAGTTCAACAAACCCCAAGCTCAAGACACTTAGAGTACTAAAAGAAAAAAAAATCTGGATTGCACCTAGAATTTTATACCCAGTAAAAATACCTTTCAACAATGAAGGCAAAATAAAGACTTTTGAGACAGACAACACTTGAAGCAATTCATCAACAGCAGATTGCAGAACAGGAAGGACAGAGTCCTTGGTGAGAAGGACAAGGCCACCAGATGGAAATCTGGGTCTATGCTAAGAAATGGTAAGTACCTGGGTAAATATGAAAGATTCTTTTACTTAATTTCTTCAAATGACATTTGACTGTTTAAACAAAAATAGTAACAATATAGCATGAGATTAATAATATATGCAAAAGTGTAATGTATGACAACAACAGTGCAAAGGCTGGGAGAGGAGAAATGGAAGTATGTTATCTTAAGGTTCTTATACCATGCAATAAAGGTCTAATGTCACCGGAAGATAGACTCATAAACTGAAGATCTGTGCTGGTCATCACTTTTGGTTTTACATTTTAGTTTACATTTTTCATTTTAACTGTTTTGGTAAAAAAAAAACCCCAAGATTTGAAAATCAATATTCCTCAACTTCGAAAATGATAAAGTCTGTCTCTAAACATTCACTTGAAAACTTATCCTTCTCATATATTTCCCTGCACTAAAGTTCAAGAATAAGTTAATGAATTAAAAGCAATAACCATTTCATTATCACTCTCAAAGTTTAATTCTCTTTGACCCGATTATATAAAGTATAACATATGTAATAGGAACCTAAATGCTGATAGATAGATTTGGATTTTTTTTCTGGTGCCTTTATCAAAATACGGAGTTTGGAAAATACACAATATTTTCCAAATGTACGCAAACTCCATGTTCTTTTCATGAACAGACTACTTTAGAACAGAGGATTATTTAGGAAATGATATTTTTAATGAATAATCTAGAGCTATAAAAATGTTTTTGCAAAATTTGAATTTTTAAATGTACGTTGAGACTTACAAAGAAAAGATGTTAGATATACAATATCCAGTCCAAATACAGTAAGATGAGTAAATGTGTACCTTATCAGCAGCAAAGTAGTTCCTAGAAATATATCTTCCTTGAAAAACAAAACCATTTCCCCCACCAAAATCCAAACTCAAAACCTTATAGATCCCAGAGGAGGTAGCCTTCCTTGTTAATTTTCATGAAAACGAGTGACCCAGGGTCTATTTAAAATAATGACAAAGAGAAATAAAATTTGAAATAAATACCATTTTCCATGTGACCTACATGTTTGTGGTCTAGAAGTGTGCTGTCCAAACCGGAAGCATCAGCATTACCTAGAGCTTGTTAGAAATGCAGACTCTCAGGCCGCATGCTCAGTAAAGGAGTAGTGGTAGCTGCTTGTCTTTTGTTCAGTTGCAACATTCAGATTATAAGTAAAAATTAAATTTGCTTCCATGGATTGAGAATGTATTTTGTACTAGGGAATGTGATATGGACTTTTAAAAATCTCCCAACCACCATGCCCTAGATGTTATTATCCCTGTTGTACAGATAAGGACACCAAAGGTTGGAGAGATCAACTTGCTCAGTACCACATAGCTGACTGGCTCAGTGGAGACTCAGACCCTGGTCAGTTTGGATCCAAAGCCCATGCTCATAACTTCTATGCTCATTCTCACTCCAGTGAAGTCAGAGGAAGGAAGGCAAGCAACAAGAAAGCATCCTAGACAACTGCATTGTGCTAGACTTGGAGAGGTTGACTTTGTGGCAAACTGCACTGGAAAGCCTATTTAGTTCTTAATTACTGTTGGTCTATTTAATTTCTTGTCTTCTAGAGGCTGTTTCTAATGCAGCAGTTAAAAAAATTGCCACATGCCCCAGAGATCTCCCTGAAGACCACTAATCTGACACATAGGCCAGGACAACAGAGCTTGGACTAGCGAGAAACCTCAGCCAGGGTTTCCATCATGTGACTTGTTGCCTTTATTTCATTATACTTTGACTCAACCCCTAATGGATTCAGCTTCATAAAGTCAGAAAAAGAGGGAAAGAAAGCAATTTATTCATGTTTTCACTGGAGCTCACTGCAGACATGAAATTTCTCTAAAAATGCAAATCATTTGGTACAACACAAGAGAAACTCAGTAGCTAAAGCTCTTAGAGGAAAGTGCTTTCCCAGGGCTAATGTTTTTATGCCCAGTGATTGAATAAATCAATCCATTTATTACAACATCTTCACTTGAATTTTTATCCCTAGATGAATGCGTCTAAAGGTACTAGAGGACTTTTCTTTATCACTAAGAAAATTGATTACACTTGTTAATTTGGCTTTTAATCTTAGATATATAAAAATAAATACCATAAACAAGTGTAGAAGAAATCAATATAGATCTGTTCAATATCAGATTGATCAAAAAAGGATTTAGAAAGACTCTTAGATGTAAAATACTAATGTAGACACTAAGCCTTTGCTTATGTAATATGACTTTAGACAAGCTCAGTATCTGAAAGAAACTATTCCTGAAAACAGAAATGGTGCACTTTTGTTGCATTAAAGAAAAATCCCCAGAAGGCCTAACTATCTAAGGTATTTAATGTGAACCCTCGTTTTTAAAAGATTTCTTATCCTTTGTCCAGCCATTCTTGTTAACTCATGGGGCACCATATCATAGGTTTTGTTTTGTGTGTATTACATAAAGCAAAAATTACACTTAACAAATGTAAGGTTGATCATAAAAAATAGATGAAACAACACTCTGGAAAGCTCAGATATCACAAGAAAAGGCTATCAGTCATTCTTCTCAGAGAAGGTGAGGACAATGAGAAATAAAAATCATACACAAAGACTCCTGAAATTCTACTTAGACCAGCTCTGGGCCATTATGATGTGTTTTGTAGAACTCAAGTAGCAAACCAATTGCTCAGTGGCCAATCTTTTGACTAAATGTATTTCTTATTTCACTTGTATAATAATGAATGAGACAGAGATTTGTGCTACTCCATTCTCACAATGACACAGATTTTAAACTGCTTTTCCAGTAATGGTTATAGTTTACGTTGAATAGACACCGTGTTTGTCAACTGGTAACCCTCACTCATTTGTCAATCATTCAACAGATATTCATTGAGCACCCACACATTTGAGGGATAGGTGCTGGGCTATAATTTGTAGTAGTGTTCAAATTAGACTGATCGAGGCCTACACGGCTGGGTGGGGCAGTGGGAAGCTTAATCTGCAATCATGGCATAATCCTCTGGATTAGTGCCTGGTCTTCAGAGAAGAAAGGAGAGTTTTACATGCAATTTTTTAAAGCAATTAATTTAGGATAGTCTAGTAGGGGGCAAAGGGTTTCAAAACAAACACTGAGACATTAATAGAATATATATAAGTGCATTTAAATGCTTATCTCAGGAAAAGTAAGCCTGTTGGGTTGTCCACGGTAGGACTCAGATTCTTTGATAACATGATTGGTGGGTCAAAAGTTTGAAAAGCAGAGAATCTCTGTGTTAGAGCATGTCTCCTCAACATGTGCACGTTATACAACTGTGCATATATTTTGACTTATAGACAAGTAGAAGCCATTTTTGAAAAACTGTTTGTGGTTGGAAGTATATATAATCACCATTTCTTTGTGGTCTTCAGATTATGGACTTCCCTCTTTTGAAAAGTAATATATTGTCCCTGTAGCTGCAGTACCTTGCATGATGTCTTAGAGATAGTACATACTAAATGTTACCTGAACAAACACAGTTTGTAGCTTATGATTGACTTTTAAAAATATGACATAATAAAATGTCACTTGGCACATAGTAGACAACCAATAAATGTCTGTTTAAAAAAAGGACAGAATGGGGCTGGCCCAGTGGCATAGCAGTTAAGGTCATGCACTCCACGTCAGTGTCCTGGGGTTTGCTGGTTTGGATCCCGGGCATGGACCTACACACCATTCATCAAGCCATGCTGTGGCAGGCATCCCACATATAAAATAGAAGAAGATGGGCACGGATGTTAGCTCAGGTCCAATCTTCCTCAGCAAAAGGAGGAGGATTGGCAGCAGATGTTAGCTCAGAGCTAATCCTCCTCCTCAAAAAAAAAAAACCAAAAAAACGACAGAATGAATGAATATGTCTACTCTTAAACATTTAGATGAGATCACAAAAGGTATGTAATGAAGACAAAACTATTGGTTTGAAATGCCAGATAATTTTTAAAAGAATTCTCCAGCAAGATCTAGAGACAACTCTTTAATGAGTACATAGAAATAGTTTTTAAAACTGGTTTTCCTCTTGAATATATTATCTGCTCATCTTGCAAGTAAAGCAGGAGAAGTCTAAACTTTCAGTCACAGTTTTCTGAAGTGCTACAGAGAAGAAATGAGATTTTGATGCACAATTGTTTAAAATAATTTAAAAATTAAATTTAAAGAAATATTTAATTCTTGCTTCCTGTCTTAATGAAAGAAGGTTTCAGCTACACAATTTACCTTAATTTTCATGGATTCAATTGTTTTAAAGAGCAAAGAGGGTATCAAGTCACCTTTCCCCATTTCAGTTATTAATTGTAGTACTCATGGGCAGAGAGAGGAGAAGAGAAAAAGAACAGAGAGTCGGAAGGCTGTTTATCCTTACTACACAAATCATCTCCTCCGAGTTTACCTTCTTTGGCTGTATTGCCTGTGGTTGGGGGAAAAGAAAAGGTAGTGTATCTTAAAACCAGGCATATTTTACCTGGAATGACATTACGCAAATTATGCTTTAATGAATGAGAGGATATTAAAAATGATAACAATATGTATTCAAGTGATCTAAGTTACTGGAAAAAGACTACTCTTATGGCTAATCCCATGTGAATGAATTAGGTTGAAGAAAAATATAAAATAGGCTTTATAGGGCCGGCTTGGTGGCTTAGTGGTTAAGTTTGTGCGCTCTGCTTTGGTGGCCTAGGGTCTGTGGGTTCGGATCCCAGGTGTGGACCTACACACTGCTCATCAAGTCATCCTGTGGCAGCACCCCATATACAAAAAATAGAGGAAGATTGGAACAGATGTTAGCTTGGGGCCAATCTTCCTCACCAAAAATAAATAAATAAATAAATAAATAAGGCTTTTCAGTGATAAGACAATATAATATGTATATATCTATATAAAACATATAGATATATAGGGGTTGCCCAGTGGCATAGTGGTTAAGTTTGCATGCTTTGCTTTGGTCTCTCAGGGTTCACAGGTTCAGATCCTGGGTGTGGACCTAGCACCACTCATGAAGCCATGCTGTGGTGGCATCCCACAGAAAATAGGGGAAGATTGGTACAGATGTTAGCTCAGTGACACTCTTCCTCAAGCAAAAAGAGGAAGATTAGCAACAGATGTTAGCTCAGGGCCAGCAATCTTCCTCAAACACACACAAAGGAATTATATAGATATATAAATATTTTATATATAAAGAATATAAAGATATAAATAATATATAAATATATTAACATAAAAATGTTAAAATCTATATAGTGTAAACATAAGATACATTAAGAATATATATTCATCATTCTTGCTGTTTTTATCTGACCTTCAAAACTGGGAATATAAAAACCAAATACTCTTTCTAGGTAGTTTAAAGTTGTGTTGATTTGCTTCAGCATCATACAGTATTTCTTTACACATATTGGGAAAGCCAAGTAAATTACATATTGACTTGAATAGAGCCCTTTATATCTATACACCTAAACCACCTATTTAAAAAATTTCCCTGATACAGTCTCTGATCTCATATCTCAGTTATCTCTTACTCAGGCTGATCTGGCTTTTTTATTTAAATATTGTCACATAATTACACTTTTCTTTTTGGTACCTAAGATCTTGCCCTGGGCTGAGTGATACTTTTCATTAAGATGGTATACAAACAGCGTATTTGGAATGACACTAAAGAGAAGTGATATGCTTTATGCATAGTACTGACAACTTTATGAGGCCACTTTTTCTAAACTATAAAATATAAACTAAGTGTAGTACAGAGGTTTAAACTTTAGAAAATAAAATTAATAGAATAGTCCCACTGCACTGACATTATTATGAAGGGAGAACTTTATTAAATCCTTTGTGAAAGAGAGGAAAAATAATAGGCCCTACGATAGATTGAATGCTTGTGCCCCTCCCCCCAAATTCACATATTAAATCTCAATACCCAATGAGATGGCATTTAGGGGTCAGGTCTTTGGGAGGTGATTAGGTTGTGAGGGTGGAGCCGTCATGAATGGGATTAGTGCCCTTATAAAAGAGGCCCCAGAGAGCTCCCTCACCCCTCCACCATACGAAGACATAGCAAAAGGACAGCCAGCTATGAAGCAGGAAGTGGGCTCTCACCAGACCCCGAATCTGCCAATGCCTTGATCTTGGACTTCCCCGTCTCCAGAACTGTGAGAAATAAATTCCTGTTCTTTATAAGCCCCCACTCTATGCCATTTTTGTTATAGCAGCCTGACGGTCTAAGACAGGCTCTAAGAAATCTGTAATTATTCTCTGCACATCATATTCTTTACTTTAAAAGTTAACTATTTTTTGAATAGGTGATACATGCACATGATGCTTTTTTTAAGGTTGCATAGTGAAAAATCTGTTTGAAATCCTCAATCCCCAACTACTTATTCCCCCTCCCCGGAGGCAACCACTGTTACTGTTTCTTGGGTATCCTTTCAGAAACATTCCATGCATATTTAAAAGGATAAAAGAATCTATATTTACATATAAATATATAATACATATTTATGTCTTATTTATACACAAATGTCATCATACTATGCACATATTTCTGTGCTTTTTCAGAAACAGTATATATTGGATATCATTCTCTTTCTCTTTTTAAAAAATATACTTTACTTCTTACAGCAGTTTTTAGGTTTAGAGCAAAATTGAGCAGTAAGTATAGAAAGTTCCCACATACCGCTTACCCCCACACATGCACACCCTCCCCCATATCAACATCCCCCACAGAGTGGTACATTTGTTACAATTGATGAAGCTACATTGGCACATTATCACCTAAAGTCCATAGATTACATGAGGGTTCACTCTTGGTATTGTGCATTCTATGGGTTTGGGCAAATATATAATTACATGTATCCATCCTTATAATACCATACAGAATAACTTCACTGTCCTAAAAATTTTCTGTGCTTTACTTAGTCATCTCTCCCCACTCCCAACCCCAAACCCTGGGCAACCACTGATCTTTTTACTGTCTTCATAGTTTTGCCTTTTCCAGAATATCATGCAACTAGAATCGTACAGTAAGTGACCTTTTCAGATTGGTTTCTTTCACTTAGTAATACGCACTTAAGGTTCCTCCATGCCTTTTCATAGCTTGGCAACTCATTTGCTTTTAGCGTTGAGCAATATTTCAATTTTTGGATGTAACACAGTTTATTTATCCATTCACCTACTGAAGTACATCTTGGTTGCTTCCAAGTTTTGGCAATTGTGAATAAAGCTGCTGTAATGATCTATGTGTAGGTGTTTGTGTGGCCTAAATTTTCCATGCCTTTAGGTAAATACGAAGAAGTGTGGTTACTGGATGGTATAATCAGAGTATGTTTAGTTTTGTAAGATACTGCCAAGCTGTCTTCTAAAGTGGCTGAACCATTTTGCATTCTCACCATCAATGAATGACAGTTCCTGTTGCTCCCCCTCATCGGCAGCATTTGGTGTTGTCAACGTTCCAGATTTTGGCCATTCTCAGAGGTGTTTACTAGTATATAGTAGTATCTTGTTGTTTTAATTTGCAATTCCCTAATGACATATGATGTGGAGCAACTTTAAAAAGTCTGATCAGGTGATATTTGATTAAAGTTATAAAGGAAGTAAGCTGTGGGAATATCTTGAAGAAGAGCAATACAGACGAAAAGAACAGCAAGTAGAAATATCCTGAGGTGGAAGCATGTCTGTTATGCTCCAGGAGCAGAAAGAAGACCTTTGTGGGAAGAGTAGTATAAGGGAAGGTGGAGGCGGGGGAGTAGTGGGAATGATTATCAGAGAGGTAATGGGGGCCAGATCATGCAGGGTCTCTTAGGCCATTGTTATTATGTTAGGTTTTGCTTCCTATGAGATGGGAAATCATTTGGAGGGTTTTAAGCAAAAAAGTGACATAATCTAACTTATATTCTAAAAGAATTACTCTGACTATGGTTTTGAGAACAGACTATATGGGAAGCCATTGCAATAGTCCAAGCAAGATGGTGGGGAGGTGGTGGCTTGGACCATGCTACTAGCAGTGGAGACAGTAAGAAGGTGCATGATACTGGATATACATTTCAAGAAACAATTGTTAGGATTTGTTGACAGATTTGATGTGAGGAGGTTAAGGATGCAACCAGATTTTAAATTTGTGCAAGTGGAAGGATGAAGCACCCACTAATTGAGGCATGAGAGTCTGAAGGGAGCTCCATTTGGGCCTATTTGAGGTGAGTGATGAAAGTATGATTTTGGGCATTCTCAGTTTGAGATATCTATTAGATATTCAAGTGGAGATGTCAAGTAGCAATTTGTGTTTACAAGTCTGGGATGTGGGGGAGAGCTCCAGGCTGTATATATAAATTTGAGAATCGTTAGTGAATAGACAATATTTAAGGCCATGAAATTGGGTGAGATCAATAAGAGAATAAGTGCAAATAGAAAAGAGAAGAAATTAAAGTTTGAGTCATGGGTCATTGTAACATTTGAAGATCAGGAAGATTAAGCGGAACCAGTAAAGGAGATTGAAAAGGAGCAGCTAGTGAAGGAGGAGCCATTACGGTAAGCCAACTGAAAAGAATATTTAAAGGAGGAAGGAGTGAAGAACTATGTTCAGTGCTGTTGATAGGTTAAACAAGATGAGGAAGACTGAGAAATGCCTATTAGATTTGGCAATGCGAAAATCATTGATGAGTTTGAGACAAGCAATCTCTGCAGAGCTGGGGCTAGAAACCTGGTGTGAGTGGGTTCAGGAGAGAATGGGAAGAGCATAATTAGAAACAACTAATATAGATGATTCTTTTAAAGAGTGTTGCTATGAAGTGGAGCAGAGAAATGGGACAGTAACTGGAGGGGAATGTGAGGTCAAAAGAATTTTTTAAAGATGAGAGAAGTTACAGCACTTTTACATACTGATAAGAATGATCTACACACCATTTGATGTAGATGGAGAGAGACAGAATTGTTGGAGGTAATAGCTTTGAGAAAATGAGAATGGATGGGATATAGTACACAGGAGGAGAGGTTGGCCTAGGCTAGGAGCATGACAGTCAATCTTTAGTAAAAGGAGAGAATGTATATTAAGCGGAGATGCTGGGGGCTGGGTAGATGTTGTGATGACATTTATGGAAGTTCTTTTTTGATTGTTTTTTGGTGAAATAGGAAGTATGGTCATCAATTAAGAGTGAGGATGGGGGAGGAAGTGTTGGAACTTTGAGTAGAGAGGACAAAATATGAAATAGTTAGCTGGGAGAAGGGGAGAGAGAATGAACTAGGGAAATATTGGGATTGGGGTTAGCATTAAGGGCCCTCTTGAGGTTAGTGACCATGAGTTTAAAATGAGATCAGTCAGCATGTCTGTATGTTTTTCTGCAGCAGCATTCTGTTGTAAGGATGCAAACAGGAAGTACAGAGTTGAATTTAGTTAGTGTCATGGTTTTACAATATGAAAAAGAAAGAGGCACAAGGGATGGACCACAGACTTTAAGCTGCTTAAAGACAGAAATAGTGTTTCCATGTGGCAATTTCCTCCTAGAATTTTTCAAGAAATTTGTATGTTTTGTTGATTCCTGAATCCCAGAAGAAAAAAGATAAGTTGATAAATTTGGAAAACAGGTAAAAGAATTATAATTTCCTGTGAGAATTACAGCTTAGTTACATAAAGATGTTACTTTTTCTTTTTTCGAAGGGATCTGCTAGCATCAAGTTGAAAGCAAGAGCAGGAAATGCTGACACTTCGGATCAAAGTTAAGGTTGAAATTTCTGGAAATGTAATGAGAACACGTAAGAGAGAAATAGTCATAATCTAGTCAGTTAGTCTTTCTTTTAGCTGTTGCCATGTTATAAGTACGAGTTTGTGGCATTGTCTGCTGCTACTGGTGAGTTGTTCATGCAAATAACATAAACGGTACTTGGCTTACGTGAGTAGTATATTTTATACAAATTCTATGAGTGGTGATCCATGAAATAAGTTTGGAAGCAAAAAGAATCCTTGAATTCGCCTTGATATGTGATCCTGAGTAGTGGTGTTAAACTGCTAAGAGATTGGAATCTTATGTTATTTGAATACTTACCCAATAATGTTTGCTGGCATTTTCTAGTGTTTGAATATTCACTATAGGTAAAAAACAATTTTACTCAACAATATTCCTTTATATATCTATATTTTTTAGATTATAGACTTTATTTATTTATTCTTAATTTTTATTTTTTTGAGGAAGATTAGCCCTGACCTAACATCTGCCTCCAACTCTCCTCTTTTTTGCTGAGGAAGACTGGCCCTGAGCTAACATCCATGCCTATCTTCCTCCACTTTATATGTGGGATGTCTGCCACAGCATGGCTTGAGAAGCGGTGCATAGGTCCGCACCCAGGATCCGAACCAGTGAACCCCAGGCCGCTGAAGCAGAATGTGTAAACTTAACCACTGTGCCACTAGGCTGGCCCCTAGATTGTAGACTTTTTAATATATTGATAATAATTCAAGAATATGAAGACCGGAAGTATTTAAGAATAACATAATTTAGGGAATTCCTAAGAATTCCTAGAAATTTTATTTCTCATTCTCAAATCCCAAAGAGTAATATCCACTGAGAATTTGGAAACACTAGACAGAAGTATGGAGAGAGGGAATTGAAGAAAAACAAAAAGGTGGTAGGATCAACTTTCAATAACCCCTGACAGGATCCCATTTATTATACAAGGTAAACTGGATGGTTAGGAGATAGCGGGATGTTTGAAAATGAGCTGATAAAGGGCAATGTGGTGTTTGCTATTGAAAAGGTCTAGGTTTAACTACAGGAATGAGTAGGTAAGATAAGGTGGAAGACAAGGTCATTGAAGGAGAAGAGGTCAAGGGAGTGAGAGAAGAAAATGTTGGAAGGATCATTATGTGGAGTGACAATGAACCAGGGCCAAAGATTCAAGAGATGAGGAGGGGATACATGGAGATGGATGATTGCAATTAGAAGAGGTTGAAAAGTATAGTGTCATTACTTGAGATTTAAAGGTAGAGTTTTAGCCAGCAAGAATTGGCAATAGGGTCAAAGCTATTTGTCATACCTGTAGGCCAAATGGCCCCCAGGATATGGGAGAGAAAACAGCCATCACTTGAGAGCACTGCAGAGAGAGCAGTGTCCTTGGGGGACAGCCAGGTTTCAGTTAACACAAGGCAGTAAAAGGACTATTGGGAGAAGAGGTGGAGAACATTGTCTTTCTGCTGTGAATTTTTGAGGCTCACCGGAAGGATTTCAGTAGTTGAAAAGGGTTGAGAGATAGGATTAGAAAAAAGGGTATGTAGAAAACCTTATGGGTACAGGAGAGTCTTGGCTTCTTAGGATTTTTTATCATCATTGCTATAAACAGTGATAAGAGAGATAGTGAGATTACTCCTCACAGCCTCAGGCAGATAGTGGAGGTAAAGCTGGGGTGATGAGCCCAGGCAACTGTAGGAGTTTTGCCTGGAGCTCACAGAGATTGGGGTGCCCTCGTTACTTCTGCCAATTTTGATGTCAAGCAGAGATGAAATGACATTATCCAGAACACCTGGATCTCTGGTTGAGTAGGAGGAGCTCTGGGACCCATCTGGACTCTTGCAGTGGAGGCTGGGGGAAGGGCAGTCTTATCCCAGTTGCCTTGGGTTATATTAATAGCTTTCCTAATATTGGGCTGTCTTCACACTCCTGTTACAAACCTCAGTTGGTCATGGTGTGTTATTCTTTCAATAGTCTACCTGATTTTGTTTATTTGAAATTTTGTACCACTGTTAGAAAAAGAGGTTGGTACATGATTATTTTTCTCTTTTAGTGCTTTGTCAAATTTTTGTATTAAATTTTATACTGGTTTCATAAAAATAACTGGATGCTCCCCTCTTTTTTTTTTTTTTTTTTTCTGTAACCTTGAAAAGTTTAAGCAGCACTGGAGTTATCTATTCCTTAAAGGTTTGGTAGAACTCAACTGTGAATGCTTTTGATATTTTGAGGATTGAAATGTTGCTATTACTTGTTTTTATTATATTGGATTATTTGGAAAGAAAATCTGTGGTTTATTTTTATGGCTTTAGCACCTAGCCTGAAATAAACTATATTATTATTGACATTACAAATTACGATTTATATTTCAAGAGGAAAAAGTATAAGTTAAAATACCTTAACACAGGGATTTTTATTAGCCATTTCTCTCCATTTTCAAGGCTTCCACTTTAGTTTAGCCTCTATTACCTGGTCTGTTATAGCAGTCTTTTTCGTTGTTGTCGTTTTGTTTTTTCGTTTTTTTCTTTTTTTAATTTTTATTTTTTTCAGATGTACATATTTCAAATTCTGTATACATTACATCATGTTCACCACCCGAACACTAATTATAGTCCATCCCCTCACATGTGACCCTAATCACCCCTTTTTCCCTCCCCCCTCCCCCCTTCCCCAATGGTAACCACCAGTCCAATCTCCAATGCTATGTGTTTTTTTTTTTTTGTCGTTTTTATCTTCTACTTATGAGTGAGATCATATGGTATTTGACTTTCTACATCTGACTTATTTCACTCAGCATAATACCCTCAAGGTCCATCCATGTTGTCACAAATGGCCGGATTTCATCATTTCTTATGGCTGAGTAGTAGTCCATCATGTATAAATAACCACATCTTCTTTATCCATTCGTCCCTTGATGGGCACCTAGGTTGCTTCCAAGTCTTGGCTATTGTGTATAATGCCACAATGAACATAGGGGTGCAAGTATCTTTATGCCTTTGTGTTTTCAAGTTCTTTGGATAAATACCCAGCAGTGGAATAGCTGGATCATATGGTAGATCTAACCTTAATTTTCTGAGGATACTCCATACTGCTTTCCATAGTGGCTGCACCAGTTTTCACTGCCACCAGCAGTGAACAAGGGTTCCCTTCTCTCCACACCCTCTCCAACATTTGTTTTTTCCTGTCTTGTTAATTATAGCCATTCTGACCAGAGTGAGGTGATACCTCATTGTAGTTTTGATTTGCATTTCCCTGATAGCTAATGATGTTGAGCATCTTTTCATATGCCTGTTGGCCATCTGTCTATCTTCTTTGGAGAAATCTCTGTTCAGACCTTTTGCCCATTTTCTAATTGGATTGTTGGTTTTTTTGTTGTTGAGCTGTATTAGTTCTTTGTATATTTCGGATATTAACCCCTTATCTGATGTGTGGTTTGCAAATATCTTCTCCCAATTGTTAGGTTGTCTTTTCGTTTTGTTGATGGTTTCCTTTGCTGTGCAGAAGCTTTTTAGTTTGATGTAGTCCTCTTTGTTCATTTTTTCTTTTGTTTCCCTTGCCCGGTCAGACATGGGACTTGAAAATATGCTGCTCAGACCAATGTCATAGAGCGTACTGCCTATGTTTTCTTCTAGAAGTCTCATGGTTTCGGGTCTTACATTCAAGTCTTTAATCCATTTTGAGTTGATTTTTGTGCATGGTATAAGGGAATGGTCTACTTTCATTCTTTTGCATGTGGCTGTCCAGTTTTCCCAACACCATTTATTGAAGAGACTCTCCTTTCTCCATTGTATGCTCTTGGCTCCCTTGTCGAATATTAGGTGTCCCTAAACGTGTGGGTTTACTTCTGGGCTCTCAATTTTGTTCCATTGATCTGTGTGTCTGTTTTTGTGCCAGTACCATGCTGTTTTGGTTACTATGGCTTTGTAGTATAATTTGAAATCGGGGAGTGTGATACCTCCAGTTTTGTTCTTTTGTCTCAGGAATCCTTTGGCTATTCGGGGTCTTTTGTTGTTCCATATAAATTTTAGGATTCTTTGCTCTATTTCTGTAAAAAATGTTGTTGGAACTTTGATAGGCATTGCGTTGAATCTATAGATTGCTTTAGGAAGTATGGACATTTTAACAATGTTAATTCTTCCAATCCAAGAGCACGGAATATCTTTCCATTTCTTTGTGTCTTCTTCGATTTCTTTCAACAATGTCTTATAGTTTTCAGTGTACAGGTCTTTCACCTCTTTTGTTAAGTGTATTCCTAAGTATTTTATTCTTTTTGTTGCAATTGTAAACGGGATTGTATTCTTAATTTCTCTTTCTGCTACTTCGTTGTTAGTGTATAGAAACGCAACCGATTTTTGTACATTGATTTTGTATCCCGCAACTTGACTGTAATCCTTTATTATTTCTAAAAGCTTTTTAGTGGACTCTTTAGGGTTTTCTAGATATAAAATCATGTCGTCTGCAAAGAGTGATAGTTTCACTTCTTCTTTTCCAATGTGGATCCCTCTTATTTCTTTTTCTTGCCTGATTGCTCTGGCTAGGACTTCCAATACTATGTTAAATAAGAGTGGTGACAGTGGGCATCCTTGTCTGGTTCCTGTTCTTAGAGGGATAGCTTTCAGTTTTTCTCCATTGAGAATGATATTTGCTGTGGGTTTGTCATATATGGCCTTTATTATGTTGAGATATTTTCCTTCTATACCCAATTTATTTAGAGTTTTTATCATAAATGGATGCTGTATCTTGTCAAATGCTTTCTCTGCATATATTGAGATGATCATGTGATTTTTATTCTTCATTTTGTTAAGGTGGTGTATCACATTGATAGATTTGTGGATGTTAAACCATCCCTGCATCCCTGGAATGAAACCCACTTGTTCATGACGTATGATCTTTTTAATGTATCGTTGTATTTGATTTGCTAGTATTTTGTTGAGGATTTTTGCATCGATGTTCATCAGTGATATTGGCCTGTAATTTTTTTTTTGTGTGTTGTCCTTGTCTGATTTTGGGATAAGGATAATGTTTGCTTCGTAGAAGAAGTTAGGAAGCCTCCCCTCCTCTTCAGTTTTTTGGAAGAGTTTGAGAAGGATAGGTATTAGGTCTTCTTTGAATGTTTGGTATAATTCACCAGGGAAGCCATCTGGTCCTGGACTTTTATTTTTTGGGAGGTTTTTAACTGCTGTTTCGATCTCCTTACTGGTGATGGGTCTATTCAAATTTTCTACATCTTCTTGGTCCTGTTTTGGAAGGTTGTATGTTTCTAAGAATTTATCCATTTCCTCTAGATTATCCAATTTGTTGGTGTATAGCTTTTCATAGTATTCTCTTATTATCTTTTGTATTTCTGAGGTGTCCATTGTAATCTCTCCTCTTTCGTTTCTGATTTTATTTATTTGAGCCTTCTCTCTTTTTTTCTTGGTGAGTCTAGCTAAGGGTTTGTCAATTTTGTTTATCTTTTCGAAGAATCAGCTCTTGGTTTCATTAATTTTTTCTATTTTTTTTTTAGTCTCTATTTCGTTTATTTCTGCTCTGATTTTTATTATTTCCTTCCTTCTGC
Organism: Equus caballus; assembly: GCF_041296265.1. NCBI lineage: Eukaryota > Metazoa > Chordata > Mammalia > Perissodactyla > Equidae > Equus > Equus caballus. The sequence continues at coordinate 92,021,893 of NC_091685.1, read as the reverse complement.
TGATTTTGGGCTCTGTTTGTTGTTCTTTTTCCAGTACCTTTAGGTGCACTTTTAGATTGTCTATTTGGGATTTTTCTTCTTTGTTGAGGTAGGCCTGAATTGCTATAAACTTCCCTCGTAGAACAGCTGTTGCTGTATCCCACAGATTTTGGCATGTCATGTTTTCATTTTCATTAGTCTCCAGGAATTTTTTTATTTCTTCTTTGATTTCTTCATTGACTCAATAATTGTTCAGTAGCATTTTGTTCAATCTCCACATTTTTGTGGCTTTTCCGGTTTTATTTCTGTAGTTGATTTCCAGTTTCATACCTTTGTGGTCAGAAAAGATGCATGGTATTATTTTGATCTTCTTAAATTTATTGAGACTTGTTTTGTGGCCTAATATGTGATCAATCCTGGAGAATGTTCCATGGGCATTTGAAAAGAATGTGTATTCTGTGGTTTTTGGATGGAATGTTCTGTATATATCTACTAAGTCCATCTGGTCTAATATGTCCTTTAAGTCGAGTGTTTCCTTATTGATCTTCTGTTTGGATGATCTATCCATTGGTATAAGTGGAGTGTTAAAGTCCCCTACTGTTATTGTGTTACTGTCTATTTCTCCTCTTATGTCTGTTAATAATTGCTTTATATATTTAGGTGCTCCTATGTTGGGTGCGTAGATATCTACAAGTGTTATATTTTCTTGTTGGATTGTTCCCTTTATTATTATGTAGTGCCCGTCTTTGTCTCTTATTACAGTTTTTGATTTAAAGTCTATTTTTTGTGATATAAGTATTGCTACCCCCACTTTCTTTTCTTTGCCATTTGCATGGAATATCTTTTTCCATCCTTTCACTTTCAGTTTGTGAGTGTCTGTAGGTCTGAAGTGTGTCTCTTGTATGCAGCATATACATGGATCTTGTTTTTTTATCCAGTTGGCCACCCTATGACATTTGATTGGAGCATTTAGTCCATCGACATTTAAAGTAGCTATTGATAAATATGTATTTATTGCCATTTTGTCACTTTTTCTTTTTTTGGGGTGTTTTAGTAGTTCTTCTCAGTTCCTTTCTTTTTCTCTTGCTCTCTTCACTTGTGGTTTGATGGCTATCTTTAGTAATATGTTTGATTTCTTTTGTCTTACTTTTTTTCCTGCTTGTTATAGGTTTCTGTTTGGGGTTACCATGAGGATCCTATTTAATATACTATGCATATAACAGTCTACTGACCTCTTTCTAAAAGCTCTAGTTTTTCACTCCCTTCCTCCCACGTTACATGTTTTTCACATCACATATAGTCTTTGTTTAGTGTGTGTATATCCATCACCCTCTTATTGAAATAGCTAATTTTAGTACATTTGTCTTTTAACCCTCATATTACCTTCACAGGTAGTTGATCTGCTGCCTTTACTATACTTTTACCTTACAAGTGATTTTATTGCCTGTTTTTTCTTGTGGTTGTTTTGCGTTTTTTTGATTTTTTTTTTCTTTTATCTCTATTTGTGGTCATTGCTTTCCCACTTAAATAAGTCCCTTCAGCATTTCTTGTAGAACTGGTTTCTTCGTGATAAACTCCTTTAACTTTTGCTTGTTGGGAAGCTCTTTATCTTTCCTTCCATTCTGAATGACAGCCTTGATGGATAGAGTATTCTTGGTTGTAGGTTTTTTTCCTTTTAGCACTTCAAATATGTCGTGCCATTCTCTTCTCGCCTGTAGGGTCTCGACTGAGAAGTCTGCTGACAGCCTGATGGGCTTCTCTTTATATGTCACTTGTGGCCTTTCTCTTGCTGCTTTTAGGATTCTCTCTTTGTCTTTAAGTTTAGACATTTTGATTATAATATGTCTTGGTGTGGGCCTCTTTGGGCTTCTCTTGTTTGGAGCTCTCTGTGCTTCCTGAACTTGGATGTCTGTTTCCTTCCTCAGGTGAGGAAAATTTTCCTCTATTATTTTGACAAATAAATTTTCTGCCCCTTTGTCTCTCTCTTCTCCTTCTGGGACCCCTATAATCCGAATGTTAGCGCGCTTGATATTGTCCCAGAGCTCCCTTACACTGTTCTCATTCTGTCTAATTCTTTTTTCTCTTTTCTGTTCTGCTTGGGTGATTTCCTCTAATCTTTTGTCTAGCTCGCTGATCCGTTCTTCTGCTTCCTGTACTCTGCTATTGAGTTCCTCTAGTGAATTTCTCATTTCGAGTATTGTATTCTTCATTTCTTATTGGTTCTTTTTTATATCTTCCAATTCTTTGCTGATGTGCTCACTGTGTTCATCCATTCTTCTCTGCATATCTGTGAGCATTCTCATTATATTTTGTTTGAATTGTTTGTCAAGGAGGTCGCTAGATTCTGTTTCACTTAGTTCTTTTTCTGGTGTTTTGTAGTGTTCCCTTGCTTGGAAAGTATTCCTTTGCTTCCTCATTATGCCTCTTTCTCTGTGTTTTTTTCTTTGTACTAGGTGAGTCGGCTATGTCTCCTGATCTTGGAGAAGTGGCCTTATGTATGAGATGCTTTATGAGGCCCAGCCCAGCAGTGTGCTTACCTCTCGTCACCAGACCATAAGAACCAGGAGTGACCCCTTTGTGGGCTACTTGTGTTCTTCTGCTGTGGCAGGGTTGCTCCCACTGCAGGTACCCAGGGAGTCTGATCTTTCCTTCCCTGGCCAGCTGTTTGTAAAGCCAGTTTGGAGGGGCCTCAGCACTGTTGGCTACAAAGTCTATTAGCACACTCTTATTGCAATTGTCCTCTTAATTGGGTTGGTACCCAGTGTAGCTGGTTGCTAGGCTCAGGGGCGTACAGTTGTGATAGGCCTGAGGCCAACAAGGCTGATGTCACTTCTCTTAGGAGTGCAGCTGGGTAGGGCTAGTCCTTGGCATGGAGGCACTCAGTTGTTTCAGGCTTTGGAAGGTGGGGCTGATCCTTTTTATGGCTATTTGTGAAACACATGTCTTCTGCCACTGATAAGCCTCACCCCTCTCTGGACCACATACACTGTCAGCACAGTCCTGGTCCGTGCACACTTCTCAACCCCTGCATCGTACCCCAACACCACACTGCAGAGGCCGCCACCTCTGCCCCAATGCCCCCCACAGTTCACCTGGTCCTCACACAAGCCCTGCCCCACAGAGGCAGACACCTTTGCCTGCCTGTAGAGGATCAAGGCACTCAGTCAATGCAGGCTGAAAAGTAGCCTGAGGGCTTGCTGTTAGGTGGGGCCAGTCCCTAGGACGGGTTGCCTGCCCTGGCTGAACTGGATTAAATCTGTGCTCTAGTGGGTGTGGCAGACCCCTGGGCTAACAGCCCAAGGGACACACCTCAATGGCCCCCACCGGTGTCCGTATCAGCATGCCTGGACCAGCTCAGAACAACGGACCCCACCAATGTCTCAGTCTCCGGAGAGGATACTCCTCTCACCAAGATGCCCCCAGAGCCCACCAGGTAAGTCTTGTTTCACCAAAGGACAGTCAGCCTTCTCTCTGGTTATTTTAGGTTGCTGCAATGAGTGAGTTTGTGCGTGGGCCCTTTAAGACCTGGATCTTTTCGGCTTTCGGCTGATAGCTTTTCTGGGGTGTCCTCGCTGCAGTTAATAGCCAGCAAAGCCAGATAGTAAGACCCCCCTCTCAGTTGGGCTGAGTCTGAAGGATGGTTATAGCAGTATTGCCCCCGCTCCAGACCTCACTCCTCCAGGGAGGGCTGCGTACCTTAGGGTGGCTTCCGCCTGGTCTGCTGAGAAGCTCCACTGCTCCCAAAGGTGGCTTTTTTCCTCTCTGGCTGGAGTTACTGCCTCTTCTGCTTTCATCAGGACTGTCCCTTGTTGTGGGGGTTCTTTTTATGCAGTTTTCAGTTTTCAATCCAGGGTGATTCTTCCTAAAATTGTTGTAACCTGGTTGTGTTCGTTGGAGGAGGCGAGTTCAACGTCTGCTCACAGCGCCATCTTGACGAGAACTCCTCTGTTATAGCAGTCTTTAACCAGTCTCTCTGGCTTCTCTCCTTTTCTTCTCCAATATCCATCTTACATTCTGCTCTCAGATTAATCTTCTTAAAGCGCTGCTCTGCACATTGACCCTCTGCATGAAAACGTTGAGAGGCTTCCCAATGACTAAAACACAAGCCCAAACTTTTCAATGCTCTCCATCTTAACCCACCTCACCTTCATTTCCCACTATTTCCCCGCAGGAACAGTATGCTCAGGTAAACTGGGTTCTTTGCCATTTCCCATACAATTTTTGTGTCTTTTCATTGTTGTCCTTTGTTTATATGGTTCCATTATTTACACTTTTTCTTCCATTCCCCTGTTCCTACTGGCCAAAGAGCCCTGCTCATCCTTTGAATTCAACCCCTCCATGAATACATCCATAATGACAGAAGCATCTCTCATAGTTCTTCGAAACACTCATGTATATGTATCTAGTATCCTCTATTAAATTGAAAACTTCCTGAAGGCAAAGATCCTAACTTAGAGATCTTTAGAACACTTACAGCATTTATTCAATAATTAATTTTTGAATGAGTGAATTGATAAATCTATAAACTGATAATGATTTATTCTAATAATTTAAGGTAAATTTGAAACATTCTAATTTAGTATGGATTTGACATGCAATGGAATTTAGTATATTTTGACTAACAGATGAACATTTGGATGAAAATATATGTTTTGTATACTTCTGTAAGTATGATATATATCGCAGTTAAAAAATTAATGAGCTTGTGTGAAATAATGGCAGGCATAGACCTAATTTCAAACTTGTTTTCCTTGAAAAAATAATAGATTAGTACTTAATGGAGCCTAAGAAGCATATTTTAAAATATTATTAGACAATATTTAAATAGAATCTACTTGGTTATCTTACTTTGCGTTAGTGTGTTATTTAGCTGTAGCAATGGATGATATTGCTTAAAATCAACTGGTTTTCATCTTGAATGACAAATCCTACCAAAAATGTCTTCCTAAGTGGATTTCTCAACACTTCAAATAAGAGCTTGAGGAAATACAACTATTACATTGATGATTTTCAAATAAATATTCCAACAAGCCAGGCTGTTATTAGCATGTGAACACAATACTACATCTTTTACTTCATTTTTACGACAATACTACATCTTTTACTTCATTTTTACGACATTTACTTCTGAGAGACCACTGGAGTCTCTTTTACCATATCAGTGAGGTATTTAAAAAAAATCAGATATGAATATTCATGATACTGTCTAGCTTAAATTGTAGCCAGAATAGCATCCAATCACTTGAAATGTTTCTTCAACTTTTAAAGAAGAAAATAATAAAGCAATTCTTCCTTTCCAATAAATGGAAATGTTAGATAACTAAAGAAGAAATGTTAGACTATTGTCCGAAGGATAGCTATAAATTTTTTAAATCCCAGTGTCTCTCATTTCACTGAGATGATTGGTCAATTAAATCATATTTTGTGTGATTTCTCTATTATTGAACTTCTTCCTAACTAACGATTTGAACACAATTTTAGCTACAAATTTTTATTTTGAAATTTTTAGAAAACATAAATACGTAACGTTCACTTTTTCAGATTTAAAAGAAGTAAACATGAATTTCCAATAATATTTAAAGCCTATTAACATTGGCTAGATAACTAGATTATATAAGTGGTCCATTTATATTACAGGATGAAGATTATGAGAAAAACTGGAAAAGGTGGACATATATTAGGATTCCACAAAAATAGTAAGACCTATTGAATGCTACAGAAGATAATTTTCTGTCTTTACTGAGGAGAAAAAACAAAATTTTAAGGTTTGACTTTAGTAAGAATCCTAGGTAATGGGAGAAGTCACTAAGGGAAATTTCAGACAGTGAAGTACTTTAACCCAACATAGAGCTTTATTAATGAAAAACGTTCTCATTGTTATCTGCTGAAATCCAAGCAATGGCCTTTCAACTTTTTACCTTGCACATAGTAGGTATGCTTAATAAGCATTTGTTTTGCTGTTGGCTGTATGAGTGTGGTGTGTTTTGATATATGAATGTGCCACCTTTGGGAATACTATGCTTTCAAGATTTAATGTTATTAATTAAAGCATTTGGAGCTTTGCAGTCCTTCTTATACTGCTTATATTTACTTTATCAATCCATACTTAGTCTACCGTCTATTTCCACAGGTTAAAAAGTTTAATGCAATATTCATTTTGATAATGTATTCCTCCCTAATCCACATACATACCTCATGTTTTCCTGTTTTTATGACTTTACTTATGCTGTTTTTTCTGCTGATCTATGTATGGCCAATGTGACCTTCAAGGCCTTGTTCAAATGCCCCCTCCACCATGAAGTCATTCATTATGCTTCCAACTGAAAGTTATCCTTCTGTCTTTTGGAACTCCTGTAGCACTTTTTTTCTTCCATAGCACATATTATGTCCTACCTTATATTCTGGTTATATGTATGCACGATTTTCTTCCAAATTTTGACTGCAAAATCCTTGAGCTTAAGACTCAAATTTGCATTCCCCATCCCCCGACTCAAATTCCAGCACAGAGCTTTGCATAGAATAAGCTCGCAGTAAATATTTATTGAATGATTTTCAGCACTGGCCAGAAGAGACTATTGTAGTTTGCTTGGACATTTGGAGTAGGGGTAATTGATTCTAACATTTCATTTAAAAAATCTGTGTAGGCTGTTTCCAATATTAGAATGAAGCAGTTTGTGTTCATATAGTTACACTTTTCCCTACAATTCCCACTTTTGACCCATAAATATAGTGTACCTCTATACTCTTTCCCTGTTATATGGATGGTGGTGGTAGGTAGTTGTGGTGGAGACTGCTAGCTAGACACAAAATTTGCTTTCTCCCTATTTGGGCACACTGCTAGACTACATCTTCCAGCCTTCCTTTGCAGTCAGTTATGGCTAAGACTAAGTTCTATCCAAAAGAATGTGAATAGAAGTGAAGGGTGCCTCTTCCAGGCCTAAGACTAAGTTCTATCCAAAAGAATGTGAATAGAAGTGAAGGGTGCCTCTTCCAGGCCTGGTCCTAAAAAGAGTGCCCCAAGGGATTTCCTCTTCAGCTGGTTGGATGAAAAAATGATGGGCCCTAGAGGATGATGGAGTCACAAGATGGAAGGATCTGGAATCTTTGAATTTTCTTGAAGAATAGAGACTCCACATGCTGACCTGGAACCTCTCTAGCCTGTTAACTAAACAAGGAATTAATCTCTGTTGTGTGGAGCCATTGTGTGTTTGCATTTTTTTATTACCACAATCTAGCCTACTCTCAGTGACACAATAGGGAAAATGATGATGGCTACAGACTACATTTCAGTGGCTTGGAAGAAACATGGCCTTGTTTATAGCAGTCAACACCATTAACATGCTCATGTTATTTTATTGTAGTTCAAGAGTAACAAAGAGAATGTTGAAGGAACTGAAGGAATTGGATTGTTAGCATGGAAAATAGAAGACTGAGAGTGAGCTGAATAAGAATCTTTAATTATGTTGTGTCTGTTTTGCCTCCCATTGCCCTAGGACCTAGCTCAGGCTCTGGCAGAAACAAATATTTGATGAAAGACTGGATATTTGAATGAATAAATATTGTGGACACCAAGTCTTCATTTTTACTGACAAGAGTATTCAAAGAACCAGGCTTAAAATTGATTAGAGAACATTTAAATTAGATATTAAACATCCCATGTCTTAATGATTTCAGATTTTAAATCTAAATTGATCCTTCTGGCATAGAAAAGTCACTCAGTACTATGAGCCTTACTCTGCCTCTCAAGGGAAAGAATCTCTGTTTTGATATTTTGATAAGGAGGGCATTTTAGCACAAACACATGACATAAATAATATTATTTTAGATGTAGGGTGTGAAACTTTTACATGACTCTGTAGAATTTTTTTTTTAATGCTGGAATAAGAATTGAGGAGTTTTACTGATTACTTAATTTATCCCTTTTTCTCCATTCCCTCTGACATTGCCCTAATTCAGATCATTCCCTTTTCTAGATCATGGCAATAGCCTCTTAATTGGGCTCCTTCTTCTGATCTCTGGTAACCTCCAGTCCATCCTCTGTATTGCCACCAGAGTTATATACGCACATTCCCAATAAGTTCCAGCCGCATTCCTAACATGTTCTAGCTACCTGTTCAAACTGCAATGCCTTCAATGTCTCATGGTTTCTCATAAGCTTTTACACTTCCTGGATCATCCTTTTCTTTCGGCTACCACGTAAATTCCTATCCAACTTTCAACACAACTCAAAAGCTTCTCCTCTAATCTAACCTTTACTTCAATCCAGTACTCAGATCAACTATTTTGTTTTAAAAGAGGAACTAAGAGGACAGAGGAAAAGAAAGGAAAAAAGGAGGGAGGAAGAAAGGAGGGAAGGAAGAAAGGAAGGAGTGAGGGAGGGAGGAAAATTAGTTTATGTTGATATGTGTAAACAAAAATTTTCTTCAGTGCTTTGAAGTATTTCTTTTATTTCTAATTCTATCTATTTACGATACAAACTGATTTCTATACCATCTCAGCTGTAAAAGATAGAAGAATTCTTTCCTTGAAGCTCTGTGAAGCTGTGAAGCCTTCCTAAATTAGATGATTCTCCTTTGTTCTTCATGGCACCACATACCTTGATTTTAGAATTTACCAGATTGTGCTAGGTGGAGAGTTCCTTCAGCTTAGGGACTTCTGTAATAATGGCAGTCAGCATTCTGGGAACCTAGTGGGTTTGCATTCATTATATCATTTAACTTATTGGGATAATATTATTATTCCCATATTACAGATGAATATGCAGAGGGCTAAAGAGTCTAAGTGACACAGCTGTAAATGGTAGGGCCATGATTTGAACCTAGGTCATCTGATCCTAGAGGTGGCACTTTTCACCACTATTTCATTTGCTGAATGAATCCCCACTCCACAAGTCTTCTCTCCCACCTCTGTCTTTTCCAAACTCTGCTTAGGGTATCTGAGCATCCAGCTTGTACTGAATAGTTATTCCTATTTTACAAGTGAAAATACAATATGTCTCATATTTGTTTTGGAGAATGCCAAGAAATTAAGGCTTTTTAGTCAATCTATCTCTCCTTCCTGGGGCTAGGAATTCCAGTGATGGTTCTGGGGTGGCCCTTTTGCTAAGCATATAAGTGGACATGTTGCTCCTGGCTGGTCAAAGTCTGACTTCCAGGTTATGACCAGGTATACCTTGTGACACCAAACTCTGCTGCAACCCAACTATCGAATGTATCTGTGGCACTTTTGGAATAGCATGAAAAACTGTATTGCTGAGGGTTAGTAAAGAACTCTAGAGAGCACATGAGGATTCTTCTCATTCTCTCTTTCTGTGAGGAAAGAATTCTTGCATCTTTTACAGCTGAGATGGTATAGAAATCAGTTTGTATCGTAAATAGATAGAATTAGAAATAAAAGAAATACTTCAAAGCACTGAAGAAAATTTTTGTTTACAGATATCAACAGAAACTAATTTTCTTCCCTCCCTCACTCCTTTCTTTCTTCCTTCTCTCTTTTCTCCCTCCCTCCTTTTTTCCTTTCTTTTCCTCTGTCCTCTTACTTCCTCTTTTAAAACAAAATAGTTGATCAGAGTACTAGATTGAAATAAAGGTTAGATTAGATCCGGCTACATATATAAAACATCATTTAATGATGTAATATTCTTTTCAGAAGAGATTTCAATGGAAATATAAAACAAACGAAGATAACAGAAAACACAGTGCAAAACAAATTCCTCAGATAGGACTTTTTTTCAGCAAAAACATTAGCTAACTTGTCAGGCTGACATCACAAGAGAAATCAGTCCTCAGGCCCTGAACCTTTTATTCTTTACCTACATTAGTCAAAGACCTTTGTCCTAGCAGGAAACGCCAGGCAAAGTCTCTAAATCTCATGTGGGCAACGTTCTCAGGAACATGGGTTTTTAAAAAAGAAAACATACAAGAAACCTTGAAAAGCATTTTATAATAGGCCTTAGGAGGGTGGGAGAATGTAGTTCATAATTAATTTCATCCAGACAATCAGATTTTATCTGGAGAAGTGTTTTCACTGCTCTAAATTGGAAAATTTCTATTACCTCACTTACAGATCACTGAAAATAAGTGCCTTGCCATGCTCTACCCAAGGTACAGTCACTCTGTTTTCAAGCTCAAAACAGATATTGATTTTCATTTCAAACTCTAATGCCAAAATTAGCGGTGTCAGGTTGAATTAGAGGTGGATGGTTTATAGAGTTCAAAAAGTGAACAAGCAGCAGAGCCAGACTGTTTTTTCTGGGTTATTCTTTTTCTTTTCATGTCTTAAAGACAACAAAGCCTGGAATACAAGACATCTTTCAGTTTTTGACACCCAAAGAAATATTTAGTCCAATTCCACTCATATGTTTTTCCCACATCTGTTTCCTTCAAGTGTCAGTTCAGGGGTGAATACCCCTAGTTTGAGAATTATTATAGATTGTTTTGATTTTCTTCTGCTGGGCATTTTGCTTCTTATTTAGCTTTTGAAAAACCAAAATTTGTATAGCAGTTTAAATCGATGGAGCATTTCATCTATAAAGGGGGTAGGCAGCACAGTTATTGAATTGTTCCATCAGCAGAGTGTGGATCCTTTAGTTCTGGGATTGATTGAAGGAAAATAACTACAAACTGGGCTGGTGAGAGTTTCCCTCATGTGGAGCAGTCAATCACGGGAATGGATGGAGCCATGTAATAGGGACATTTGGAGCATTCATTCACTACGAGGAGAAAATGCCCACAAACTTTAGTTCCTCAGACTTGACTTATCAATAAGGAAGAGTGGCTTATTGCTAAGTGTGGCTTATTTGTCATAAGGAAAAGTATAGCCAGGATGGCTTCAGGGGACAAAGAGGGAAAGAAATGAATATTGATATCCTCTGAAATACCCTATGTGTCTATACAAATAATATCTCAATGTTTCTGGTTGTTACTTATTCTTACTCTGAGTGAAGAAGACTTTTATTAGATGGCTCCCATCCAGAGATGTGTGTTTGGAGTGCGTGTGTGTTTGAGTGTGTGTGTGTTTGTGTGTGTGTGTGTGTGAGAGAGAAATAGACAGACAGACAGAGACAGAGGAGGAAGGGAAGGGAAGGCAGAGGAGAGAGATGAAGAGTGAATGGGTGAACAGTAGCAGAGAGAGACCTGGAGCTTCCCCAAATATAGATTTTCCAGGATAAAAAGAGATTCATGTAGTAAGTGCCTACAAATTTCCCAAGCTGTCTTCTCATGTACATTCTAGGCCCACAAAGGGTGTAGCACAGTTATCGAATTATTCCATGAACATACTCTGGAGACCTAGTAAACAGCTCTAATGGGCAGGATGGGTGGCAGGCTCTCTGTGCCCTCACAGGTGTCGTGTGTGCCACTGTCATCAACTATTGAAGTATGTTGTTGTCTGCTTACTTGTCGGTATATAAGCTCTTTGATGGAGGAAGTTGTGTTTTATTCATCTTATATTTCCAGGGCCTAGAAAGTGCCTAGCTTATAGTTCGTACTCAAGTGTGGTGAACGAATGGCTTAGTGGGCTATATGGCTACACCCTGTAGGGACGTGTGAGTATATATTAGAGGTGTAGAGGGGGAGTGGTCCCCTCGCTCTATAATATTTTAGGAGTGAAAATTTGAAAAATTAAAAGGAAAGTGGAAAGAGATTTCCACTCATTCATCATCAATACCCACTTGACCAAGATTCAGAGAGCAAATAATGCTGAACGTCAACACCCAGATCTTTGGTGTGGTACTGGACTATCACCAATTTTGATCAGGCACATGCCATATTCACCAGTGGGGACATTGGATAAAGGATCTTAGGAAGACAGTGGCAGAAGTTGGGGGACCCATGGGTAAAGCAAGAATGGGGCAGGGGCCGCGAGAAAAAAAGAGCATAGGGCATCCTGAGCCAAGGGAAAGTGGAAGAAATTTGTTGGCAAGAACTAAAGCCTTCTGGAAATAGAAGGGAGAATGAAATGCTGGCAGGTAGGTAGAGACCCCCTAGTCACGGAGCTGGGACTGGCATGTAATATTGGGTGTTGAGGGAGCTAACCTCAGAGTAGCTAGCTGTGGCAAGGTTCTCTGTTGGTTGCAGCAGGGAGCTTGGCTGGGCAATAGAGAAGAAATGAATAATGCCATTAAATGCAGTTTAGCTAAAGTCTGAACTATAGACTATAGTTTAGCTATTAGCTATAGTCACATTTCATACTTTATGAGTGGAAGACTGCTTAAACTATAGCTGATAGGAACAATCTTTGTGTCTTTAGAAACCTCAGGTCTTCTGATATAAAATATAGTGCTCTTCTGCTCACCCTACCTTGACTCAGGCTGTACTTATGTTTTCAATAATTTATGGAACAGGATAGTCACGTATCAGCAGTGTGGAGTACATAAAGACTACTCCACACTTTGAAACACATTGTGTAAGGTTTATTACTCAAATGTTAATATCAAATGGAGCTAAGTTTTTAAAACCTTTTTTTCTGTTGCCTTTAGTACCAGTTTCTAGCACTCACACGGAAAGAAAGGGCACTGTTACCTCACAATGTATTTCTCTTTTTGTCTAAAGAATGCCACAATAGGAAAACCTATTTGCAAAGAGATACTTTGCTTTCTATATTGCAATTGGGAAGCACAGCTAGTTTACTCTGTCTAAACTCCCAGCTCAGCGATTGATGTTAGAGAAAGAAGCTCAGTCTCCTAGAGCGAGTGGAGTTTACAGACTAGCCTTCAGCTTGTAGAGCCTCTGTACCAGCCCTAGGGGAGGATAGATTTTATAAATAAAATATTTGTGAACAGCAGTAGTCACAGCATTATTACAAACTTAAAAAAAAAAGATATCAAAGGGCATGGTTACATGAAGCAAGCAACAAGTCAGCATTCGCTTCTCTGAACCAAACAGGGCTACAACACCATGCAGGACTTGTTAGTATTCTCAAAAAAGGATGGAGAGTTGCACTGAAAATTAGAGATGTTAAAAATGTCGCAAATTCCAAATAGACTTGGTACCAATTTTTCAATCAGCTTAACAAGATGATGCTCGGGATTTGTGAAGCAATTGTGTGGTTGGATGGGGAACCCTAACCTGAGAAATTCAAGTAGCAGTGATTTTCCCTGTAGTTTGATCCTGCTGCAAATATGTGAGCACAGTGAAATAATGGTTTACAAGTATTTTCCAGATAATTTTAGTTTAAACAAAAATACCACTTTCAGGTAATTTTTATGTGTTGTTGTTGTTGGGGGGGGTTGTAGTTGGGTGTCCCCCCCCCCGGCCCCCCAAGACGAAAGAGTATGTTTGGAGAAATGCTGGAGGGAACTGTTCCTCACTTCTCCAGTTCTGTAGGTTGGTCTGGTTTCTGTCCCCATCTAGGCGTGATTGAATACACATTTAAGGTTTCGCATTACAGGTCCAAAGTTAGCTCAACTCTAGCCTATTCCAGGAGCTGGTTTATCTCTGGAAGCTTCAATTCAAAAGACTTTTTGTTTTCTTAAAACTAATGTTATCTTCTGACTCAACATGTTATAGTTTACTGAAATTCAACTCTCATGTTCAAACAGACTCAGACTCCGTGATTTGCTTCAGCAAAGTCTTTAGTCAGGTTTGGATGCCTGCTTGTTTTATTATGCTAATGTTTCAGAAATCTTAAGTAGACATCATATCTATGAAGTTTAAAATGATACATGTTACGGATAGCATTAGCAAAACAGAATAGAATTAGGTATCTGGAGTCTAACATGATTTTGCCCAAAAAGTATTCTGTGGTTAGACTAGCAAAAGCTTCACTGTATGGGGGCCAGGCCAGTGGCACAGTAGTTAAGTTTGCCTTCTCTGCTTCAGCAGGCCTGGATTCACAGTTTCGGATCCCAGGCATGGACCTACACACTGCTCATCAAGCCATGCTGTGGCAGCGTCCCACATATGAAATAGAGGAAGATTGCCACAGAAGTTAGCTCAGGGGCCAATCTTCCTCACCAGAAAAAAATAAAAAAGCCAGCACAAAAAAACTTTCACTGTCTGTTTAGGAAGACATTATTGAGAAAAAAGAGGTAGCTCTCCACTGGGATTAAGAAAAGGTGCGTCCATATGGACAAGTCGATTTTCAATACAAACTAAACATCTTCCACACCATTCAATCATAAACACAGTCTTAGATGGATGGCAGCTACATAGTGCCTTTTCCTCTTTTTATAGTCTAGGAAATAACCCTCAATTACACAAATTAGAGTAGGTCAATTAAAGAACACAAGGGCACAAAGATTATGAAGAAGATTCTCTTGTGTCACAAATTACGCATGAAAAACAATTCTTCCTCTCCTATTCTTTAGTAATTGGTAATCTTTCTAGAACAAATATATTCAAGTGAGCTTCCAACGCACACTTTGTACGTTGCATGCATAATCAATGTTGAAATAAGAGCTGGATGCTGGTGAATGATATTTTTGGAGTCAGAGGGTCAAAGCTGCCTTGTATTCCTCTGGGTAAGATGTGGAAGTTGCAGGAGATTTTAACTGAGTATTATCTCTAAACAGGTTTTTTTTTTATAGACTTGCCTCTGTGCTCCCTTTTACTTATTTTTCCTTTAGTGTGGTGTAGTATACATAATTTAAATAACCAGGGAATGTCTTTGGGCTCAAAACCACCTGCTGGCTTATATTAGCTAATTAATGGTGATTTATCTGAGCTACTAATTTGAGTGGAGCTGATTGCCTTTAGGAATTTGGGAAACGCTGTAAGAATTCTGATTAAAATTATGCCTTTGTGATGGACAGTCTCCTTAAAAAGCTTAAAAAATGTTGCCTGTTAGCAGATTTAAAAAAACAACTGCCCAATTGTTGACCTCATGTTCTTTTCCAGCTCAAATTGTGTCTTATGGTAGCTTGCTTTTCTTTGCGATTCAATTTTATCTCTGCCAGGCTTCTTCTCATTTTGTCTCTTACATTAGGGTTTATTTGCCTTTGACTGCTTGAAAAATAGAACTGATCTTGAGTCCATAGAGCTTAATAATTTTCACAAAAACTTACACAGTTGATTCATTTTAGCCAAAATTGTTCATCAGCCTGCCCTGATTCCCAGGGCCTGAACCTTTGCATTTAATGGTGGTACAACGTCTGAGGTAGGTATGTTATAGAAAGCTCTCAGCGGTCTATCTATTGGATCAGTGTAATTTCTTTTTTCTCTGCTGGTCTCAATGTCTCTTAAGGCAATGTAGTCTGTAGACAACAAAAGCTGGTTTCTACTGTGATCCCACTGCTGTTCCAGTCAACCAAGAATCACCTCCCTAGATAAAGTGCATCGTAGACCACTGTTAATACACAGTTAGGGTTCGCTAAAACATTAATTTTATTAACTGTATTCAATTTTGATTTCAGGAAAATGTGCAGTAATGAGCACATGATTACTACTTTGAGACTTTTGGATTTAGGAATGGTTTATCTAACCTAGGCATGCCCCCCTGACAATTCCTCTCTCCTCCCCCCAAAGTAATTCAAGTTATGATAAAATGCATAGTGTTTAATGGATATATATTTTCCACGTCTACTTATTAATTTACACATATCTTTTAAAGAAGAAGGTACTTTTCACACAGATACATTATTATAGTTAAAAAATTTAACTATTGAAAAATAGTCATAAAATAATTTAGGGTTAGAAAGGAGATGAGAACTGAGTTCTCAGTGACCTCAGACTTACGGTTTGTCTGGCTTGTCCAATACCATGGACTATAGCTGAAGTATGATTTGCCATTTTTTTTCTGATTTCTGATACACTTCTAGGACATGAACACCTTTTTAAAAAAATATAAACATTATATGCCCATATTCTGTATCAGTTGTTAAATTTGACAACCCAAACAGAGCTTCATTATTTCAATTTTGAGCTGCAAATATTTAGCTAAAGTTATTTCTGGATTTGGGGCTTGCAGTCAGTTCCCTAGGGATGCAGTTTTTATAGCAGTCTGTTCTTTTGCATTTTCAGTAGTTCTGCTCTCCTCTTTCATTACTCAGACTCAGGACTTTTGGTACCCAAACTCCTCTCATCTCTCTGTATTTTAATTGTGGTCCTTTCAGTTTCTTAGGACCTGCAAGGCTCTTTAGCCATGCTGAAGTCAACCAATTCTTTGTTGCTTGTGCTCTGCTTCTGATGTTTTCTTTCTTTTTCTTTTTCCCCCCTGAACTATGACTGCTTTAAGTAACTGAGAAGCTCTTCTTAATCTCTTCATTAATTTTATGTTGGAGAGTCATATAGTCTTAGGGATATGAATGAAAAATTTTTCTAGTTTCTCCCACAGATACTTGGTTCTCCTATTCCTGACTTTACTAAGTACAAGGCATTGTTGTTGAGGGCAATTCAAAGTCCAGCTCATCGTGTGGCGGTTATAGATTTCAGACATCCCTGCTCCAACCCAAATGTAGTGTAGAGTAGGGTAGAACATAACATGCCTCCACATTCAAATTACTCTTAGTTTACTGTGAGATTGAAAAGGGATTTTGTTAAAGGTGATGAGCAATTGAATTTAGGTTAGTGCTCTTAGGTAACACAACGAGCAGTGTTCTTATCTCCTAACTTTCAGATAGAGTTAGTAAAATGACACATTTTTTAAAAAGGTAAAATCATTCAATAGTTAACTGATTGAAGGTAGAGAGCACAGCAAAACAACAGAAATAGAGGTGATACCAGTTTATTTATCTTAGTCACCATCTAAAATGAGTTCTGAAAGAAAGCCATGGACCGTGACCTCCAAACTGGCTGCACGTACAGACTTCACCAAAACACCTCTTTTTCTTCCATCTATACCTTATTCCTTTTTTGGATATGGCCCATTAATATTTATAGAGTGACTTCATGCAAGTTCTAAACTTTGTTCTGGGGAAAAGATCACACTAAATAATGGGGCTGATTATTGCTACGCCAGAGGGGGGACAATGATGACACACACCCGAACTTAATTCTCACATTTCCACTTCTTCTATGGCAATGCAATGTAACGATGTTTCCAGAGCACAAAGTGGAGGACGAACCCCAAAAGCATCTTAATCAAACCATTTTTGGAAAGTTTAGCATATGCATTTGAAGTTCTTGGTGATTTCCAACACTCAGAACTAGTTTGGCATTAAGTATTTCAATCACTTTGTGATCTGTTCCCTTTCAAGAGTGGTATAGGGGAGAAAATAGACTCCAAATCATAGCTACTGTCTTGTGAAAGGTTCTTATTAAAAACAGCAGATTCCTGTAGCCCAGAGGGCTGACAGCTTCTTCCAAAGCAGAAGCACTGCTCTAAGCTAACCTCAAGGGGCTACTGGAGAGAGATGCAGCCTTCAGCCCCTCCCTGGGGGTGGGAGGACTGAGAGTAACATATCCCATCACAACCCCAAGCCTCAGTCACCCCAATAAAGAATATTCCTTAAGGCATTGCTGACATGCAGTTCCCTGGTTAATTGGTTTACAAGGATTTCAGTAGAATAATTAATTTTAAAAAGAAAGAAAACACTTTAAAATATAATCAGGTAGGGGTAGTACATATACCTAGGCTCAGTTAGGTAGGAGGTTTTTCTTTTTATATCATGTTCAAACACAGACATCATTTGCTTCTATTACATCACTTGTGCTTGACATTTTATCTACAGATGATCAAAATATAATAAAAGGATCACCTCCAGACTAAGGCTATTACAATGTTGAGTAAAGCGATGCTTGGAGACACGATGCTGAGGAACAGAAATGTACTGAATAAATTCAGTTCAAACAGAAAGATCATGTCCTGAGGTGCCACTAATGTGAGTGTTTTTGTTACTGTCTGCTAAAAGTGACAGCAACTATAAAGAGAGGTGTTTTTTTCTTTTTTCTTATTTTTTCCAATGGAGATCATCAGTTTCCAGTTTACCAATCAGGCTCTTTCACTTTCCATGCATAGGTTTGCTGACTTTAAGTTTGGCCATAAGCATGATTTATGTATTTTTATATGTGCTACAAAAAAAATCTTCATCAATGTAAGTCAGATCTTAATGTACTATTTCATCATTCTATAGATTTAAAAAAATGCAATCAAAAGTTTGGAAGAATTCTAGGGCTCATTTAAAAATAGTTAGCCCTCTATATCTTAAAGGCATATACATATAGATATATTTTAAAGTGTAACTGTCTGCTTTTTTAAAATTTAAAACATTACATCCTCAATATAAAAAAAGAGAAGCGTATGTATTAAGGCAAATTCACATGGAAGAGGTAAAATTTTCATAGAAAGTAATTCTTCATAAAGCTAAGTTGTAATTTAAATGCCTAGTTATTTCTTTAAAAGAAACCAAAATTGCAAGTTAACATTTAGGTAAAATGCATTCAAATTTTCCAGGCTTTAATATCTAAATCAAAGGATGGGCTAAATTTGGAACTAAAACTACAAAATGAGAGCACATTAAGCAATTTCTTCCTGAGAGCATCTCTGCATATGAAGTACACGATCCTTCAGTGATGACAAGGGATCATTCTTCCCACTTCAGCACTAACACAGTTGATTTGGTTTGTAATGTGGCCCCAAATAAAGTGAATCGATTGGACAGGCAGCCTTCAAAAGACAGGCAGACCTTGGCACTTGCCCAGTTTACCATTTTAAATTTTAAGTGATGATGATACTCTATGGCTGGAAAAAAAAGAATCATCTTGGTCTGGGAGTGCAAATTCAAAGCATATAAATCAACTGTCAATAACATTGACTGAAATGTTTTTAAAGCTTCAACTCTCTAGAGAGGACTGTTGCCCAGAATATATGGCCTCTGCTGTAAACACATACGCAGGTCAGAGAGCTGAAGTCTCAAGGAGAGCAGAACACCAAGGGCAAGTTGAGGGTTTCAGAATTGGAGTAAATCTAGGGAGCAGAGAGGTCTTGAGTCAAAAAGTTATTTACTCAGACTCACAGTGTCTTAGTTCAGCTGTACTCAGCTAAATGTTGGGAAGAAAGCCGTCAGATCAAGCCAATTAATTCTAATAGATGAATGGCCATAACCTTTTACAAATGTTTGTATTTAAAAATGAATGTTTGTTAACTTAAAAATGTCTAATCACTGAACCACAAACCGAGAAGCAAGATGTATGTAAGCAAATAATTCTGACACACAAGGAAAGATGCTTTTGATCAAGAGATGATTATGTACAAGCCTGGTCTTTGAGTTGGCATCTACCACAGAACAGATTTCTCCTTTTATTTGTTACTATGTTCATAGCTGCTTTTCTTTCTCTACTTCTACACCAATAGGTACCCTCAAATATAAAGTTTTCAATTCTTTTCAACATTCTTATGGCATTGATGATGGGTAAGGAGGCTGCATTGTTTGGAGGGGATGGGTAGGGCTAAATATTTCTAAGAGTATATTTTATAATATGGTTATTGCACATGGACAGCCTGTAGGATAAAAAAAAGAAACAAGAAAACTGAATTAGTATTTTTTTAAAGTGGGTTTGTGATAAAGCCAAAAGTCTCATAATTGCAAAATTACAGTGATTTTCAAAACTGGGTTAAGTGACATAAAAACATTTCAGCATTAGGTTTTATAGGATCTTTGGCAGAGGATGAAATCACAGGGTTTAATGAATTGTTAAATAACTCTTTCTCAATCAATTTATAACCCAAAAAGGAAATATGGCCTCTAGTTAGGTTAGAAGAGTTTGTTAGAAGGATTGTGAATTGAGAAGAGGCCTTAGTGGGTAAAATTGGTGTTATTAGGACGAGACATTTAGAAGTTGTTCAGTTCTTAAATGAATTGTTTAAGGTTAAGAAAGATGATTCACAAATTCCAATCAGAATTCCTTTGAATCATTCACTGAATCATGCTGTAAACAAAACGTTTAGTCCATCATTGTGCCGGCAAGATGGCATTCTAGATCTTTAGAGCTTCCTTAGCTCTCGACATGAGAAAAGAATGTTTTCTTATGATCTTAGTGTAAAAATCTTATTCTATTTATGATACCCTAAATCATTCCCTTTGTAGTTAATCATGTCTGGTCTCTGGGATCCAAGAGCCCTGGTTTCAATCCTAGTTCTACCACCCTCTGGCTAGTCCTGGGGTCGAATCACTTAACGTCTACAAACCTCCCTTTCCTCAGTGGTAAAAGGGCCTCCCCAGCTCCATTTTCTTTCTGCTATTTTTAACAACCGTCCTTGGTCCCTCACTCTTCTGCTCTCACTGCCAAGGCCTTGGATTTTTCTCTACCTTTTTTCTCCCCTAAATGAAAACTTATTGTTCTGTCCCGTTGCCTCAAGGCCTGGCGAATGTGTTAGCTAACTAATAATTCCCCTCCCAGATAACAAAATGCCTTAATTTAGTGGAAGCAGACATTCCTTCTTAATGATAATAACTTACATTTGTATTATGATTTATAGTTTACGGTGCTTACTCATATATAATCTCAGTTAATTCACCCAGTATCCCTGAGGTAGGATATTATTATCTACATTTAGTGGGTGAGGAAACTGACACTAACAAGAGGTCAAGTGATTTTCTCAAGAATATGTGCACAATTTGGGACTCAAGTTCCAGGCCAGCTGACCCTATGTTCAGCATTCATTCCAATTCATGGATGTAATCAGTAAAGTGCTCAGGTAATATTTAGAAATACGAAAATTTCAGAACTGAAGCATGGCTGATATTGCAAAAAAAATAGTGGAGAGTCCTAACTGCCACTCATAGCCAGGTGTGTTAAGGCAATCTATTTAAGCTGTCTGGGCCTCAGTTTCCTCACCTTTAAAATTCAAAATTAGGTCCATTTCAGTTTTAATATTCTGCAACTTTATGAACATATGCATATGCATTATGAACATATGTAGTTGTAATTTCTACATCAATTTTCATTTTATTTTCAGTTTATGTCAATAGTTTGCATAGAGAGTTTAGTTATCAGCAAGCACAATAGTATTTCAAAATGTATTGTTGTATGTAATATTTTTAAGAGAAAAGAAGAGAAAGGACAGAGAATTGACTATTAAATTTAAAGATTCAAATAGGAGAGTGTAGCTACCAATTTCTCTTGATCAAACAACATCTTCTGTGGGGTTGTCCCCTGTATCCAAAAGTCCTTAGTTTTAGGAGGGATGTACACGGAGTAGTGAAGAAAGAAGGGGACACACGTAGCCATCCCAATGACCCAAATCAACTCCAGCCATCAGGACGGTAACTGATGTGGAAATAAGATCTTTGACATACATATGCGTGGATCAAATTTTAAAAAGTCAGATGCAAAACAGTACTAAGCCATGTAGTCAATGCTGATGTTGCCTAAGTTGAATACAATTCTCTATTTATTATTATAAACTGTCTGAAAAAATCTGGCTTGATTTTACAGGACAGGCTAAAAGCAAAATTAGAGAAAAAGATGACATCTTGAAGGTTTTTTTCCCCTCCCATTAACACAACTAGGCTGGCTGAGCTGTGAAACTGTGATGGAAATATTAGAGCTGTTGTGCCTGAAAAAAATGCTGTGATCATTTCATTCTTCCTGTCTTTTAATGCTCCAGGGTTTTGGAGACGAATAGGAGCAATAAGTTCACTTTGCAGAATTAATGCAGTAATTCTTTATCATAAGAGCAGAGCATTACCTCAATCTGATTTTGCTACAAAATGGTTCAAAGTCTATTTTTAATGATGGCCCTAATTTGTTAACACCTTTTAAATTATTAATCCCCTTTATATTCAAGTAGTTATTGCATGTCATAACAATGTATCTATGCAGGGAAATTTAATAGTATTTTCTAGATGTCAAGAAAAGGCTTGTTCTGCAAAATGCTATTAAAACTGATAATGAGCTAAATATTTGCCATAGCAAACACTGAAATTACTATATCAATCAGCATTGGGCTTTCTTATTCAATAAACAGAAATTAACCTATTAACTATGCCTAACTTTCAGCAACAAAACGGTTGCTTTCAAGCATTTCTCTCCTCTTCAAATCTTTTTTTTTTAAAACTACATATTGCTCTACAATATCAGTTTCGAGTCAAATCCGTAGTGTCAGTATTTATGAAATTGAAGCTACACAAGGCATAATATCATGAATGTTTTGCTCTAGTGACTGCAAATATTTTTGGCTTTCCTTTTAGATAGACACTGATGTATACACAATAAAAATATTATATATCATAAAAATCAAATACTCAAATTATGTTTTGGAATATTTTCTTGATTTCTAGGACTTAAGAAATATTTATAGTTTACTTTATGAATTATGGAGTTTTACTAAGGTGTACCTACAAAAAATATACTGAAAGGTAGTGTAAGAGACTACCATTGGTTATTGATAGCTTTTAGATACTAAAATAAGGATATAGGATATATTTTTGATGCATGTCCCAAATAAAGATGTACATCCAAAAGCACTGTACACATTATTAAATACAAAAGAAAGTCAGCCCCCATTTCTGCTGTGATTTAAGCAATATAGAATAAATGCATCTCCACCTGGTGCGTGTACTCCACACCCAATTACCATCTTAGTTACACTTTGGGTTGATAATCAGTGTCACACAGAAGTGACCCAGAATGGGTTTTCATCCTGATATTTTTCTCTTACTCCTCATACAGTTTAAGGAGACTGTAGATCTTCAACAGCTTTCATAATTTAGAAATTTCTAAAAAAAAAATTACACCATACACTCTAGCTCATTTAAAATAAGGCTAATGTTAACAGTCAAATGATGAACATTAGAGATTACCCCTGTAGTTAAACACGATAAAAATAATAAAAGTAACATGCACACTGTGCTTTAAACTTTCTCAAAGCTTTTTGTGTCTATTTGTTACAACTTCCCTGAAGCGGGCAGAGTAAATATCATCTTCACTGAATAGATTAAAAGGCAGACCTAGACAAGGTCGATGATTTGTTCAGCTAGTGGGAGCACTGGGAAAAGAACGTAGACTTTATAATTTTTAGACTGACAGTTCTCATGGTTCTCAACCCTAGCTGCTCCTTAGAAACACTTGGGGAAGCTTTCGAAAATTACCACTGTGTGAGTGCCACCCAATTAATGCCCATTTAAACCCAAATCCCTGGGTGAGAGGTCTCTAGATCAGTAGTTTTAAAAAGCTGACAGAAGATTCTAAAGTACACCAAGAGTGACAACACTAGAGATCTTGTTAAAATGCAGATTCGAATCCAGTAGATCCAGGTGGATCTGAGCTTCTGCATTCCTAAGACTCCCAGGTGACATCCACACTGCCAGGCGCAGACGCATTTTGAGTAGCAAGACCGAACTTCCTCCTTCAAATCAGTTTTCTATTACCACCTTGATGGGAAAACTTAAAATATCTTCACTTTTTAAAAAAGAGAATCTTTTATATTTAAGGAATTGGAGGCAAATATTTCCTTGAGCGGGACTGTAATTTCTTTGACTTAGATAAATTACGATTTGCTTGACAGAAATACACTCAACTGAATTCTGATCTTCACGGAGTTCAAAACTAAGCATAACTTAATAAGAGATAACATCCTCCTGATTCAGAAAATTTGGGGTCAATGACCAAATAAGGCAAAGATAGTGGTTCAAAGCATGGCTTCTGCAATCAAACAAACCTGGGTTCAGATTCCAGTTCTGTCGCTAATGAGCATATCTCCTAATTTCCCGACACCTCAGTTTTCTAATGTATAAGATAGTAGCAATAATAATATTTGTTCATTTATTCGATAAATACATCCAACCCTTGCTTGATACCAGGCACTGATACGGGGAAGCCAAGGTCCCTGCTACCAAGAAGCTTACCTGTACCTAACTCACAATATCTTTGTAGGACTAAAAGAGATACTGCATAGAAATTGCTTAGTGTAGGACCTAACATGTAAGGGCTCAATAAATGTTAGCCATTATTTTATATTAGCTCCAAAGTCTTAGCTGTTATTATGTCCAATTAGCACATACTGTTTTGATATGTTGATAGCTCCAATAAGGACAGGAACCATTGATTAAATACACTAATCATAATTTTGGATACAGAACAGAGCTCACAGGCATATTATGTGACTATGCCCAGGAGCAGAGAGCTAAGCCTTCATTATTAAGAAATGTGTGGACTCTAGTTCTTAGTTTTATGGTCAGTTTTTGGTCAAAGGTTGTATGTTGTTCAGATGTTTCTAACAAAACTGATGAGTATGTCTGTAAATGTGGTCAATAAATGAAAGTGATGGCAATATTGCAAAAATATTTAAAATTTCCTTAAATGCAAATTTATTGATAAAAGCTTTGCATCTCATTTGCTTAATATTTTTGGAAATGGCTCATTTAATTATGAAATATTTTCCTTTTTAAGCAGAGTTTCCAGTTTTTACATTTTTAAAGAAATATGGTTTTCAAGAGGTATAGTTTCAAATATGAAATTTCTCTCAACTGCAAAACTTGAAATGTGGAGAGCATAAAGAAAGATACTTTTGCTGAAAAAGCCCTTAAAGATGGTTGGATGTAGGAAGGGCATAGGATTAAAATACAAGAATGTCAATATTTTTCTTTTGTATCAGACTTCAAGCAAGGTGGGCCATTTTCATAAGCCAGACTTCACAGAGGTAGAACATAGAAATACCTTATTCTAACACATATAATGAGAAATATACTTTAAACCAAGCTCCTCGTTTGCAACTTAAAGCACCTACAAGCTTTTCTGGATGAATGATTATAGGCTAGGGTTCGATTGCCCCCCCCACCCCGTACTGTACCCTGCTCCTGGAAGCAAGGGTCCTCGGAAGCAGAAGATACTTCTGTGACCACAGTAAGTCTACCTTCCTCATTAGAGAAAAGAAAATAGAAGCACAGAGAGTTGCAGCGTCTCTGCCAACTCATCTGCCAGGTGGCAGAGCAAGGACTAGACTCTAGTTGGATTTTCATATACCACCCTGACTTCACTTTTAATTAGGAAAGGGGAGATTATATCTTTCTTATTTATGTGCCCTGGGTATTTCTGATTTGAGCAGAGGAGTTCTAAGAAGAGAAAAGAAAAGCTGTCTATATTCTAATAACTAAGAGGGCATGTTAAAAGCATAGAAGTAATCCCCACATAATCTTCCCATTTCCTTCACAATACTTTTCGGCAGGCTGTTTACCATTTGCTTATCTATCCTTCGCCAATCCTCTCTTCTCCAGCTGCAGTTTTCTAAGCCTCTCATTTTTCTTTTGTCTTACTAGAGTCTTAACTCTATGAATCCAATATATGGTACCTTTGAAGTTTCATGCCAATGTTGGCATGGCTAAAATTATATGAAGATTCTTAATAGAACGCTGTGGGGTTTCTCTGCTTTAGAGAAGTCCCCGAGTTATCAAAATAGTGAAACAGCCAAAAAATTTTGTTCGCAAAGTGGAGGTGGGGTGTGACGAAAGAGAGAAGTCAACATGACTCCAAGAGTTTTGCCTTGAGGAACCAGAAGAATGGATTTGGCATTTAACTGAGAGAAGATGCCCAAGGAGCAAGTCTGAGGATGTGGGATGGGGGCAGAATGAAGGATAACCAGAAGCTCACATTGAGTCTGAGGTGTCTGTTAGACATCCCAGCAGAGATGTCACGTGGGCAGTTGACCACGTTGACCTGGAGTTCAGGGACTAGCTCAGGGGATACACAAATTTAGGAGCTCTCAGCTGTATTTTCCTTTTTATCTTTGTGTTCTATTTCATTAATTTCTATCCTTTTCTCTATTACTTCTCCTCTTTTACATTCTTCAAGTTTATTTTGTCATTCCAGTTTCTTAATTTGTATTTTTAGCTACAAATGTACATTTGTATGTTTAGCCACCTCTTTCCTAATATGAAGATTTAAGGCTATAAATTCCCCTATAAGAGCTGCTTTAGCTCTATTCCACTAATTTTGATATTTTCACAGATATTCAGTACTAAAAAATTTCTAACTTCTTCTTTCACTTTTTTTTGAAGAGGCTATTTAGAAGTTTTTGTAATTTTCAAACAAATTTTTGTTTAAATTATCCTAACTTGACTGAACTTTGGACAGAGAACACGGTCTGTGTGATATCCATCCTATGGATTTTGTGAAGGTTTGTTTCACAGACATCAATTTTTAAAATGGTTCATGTGTGCTTGAAAATAATGCATATTTTCCCACTGTTAGATATAATTTTATATATGTTCTTTATATCATACCTTTAAATTTGATTGTTCAGATCTTTATTTTTGCAGATATTTTGGTTTGCTTAATCCGTCAATTACCAACAGAAGAATGCGAACATTTCTTATAATGGTAGAGTTGAAATTTCTCCATGTTTATTCCATCAATTTTTGCTTTATACATTGAAAGCCTTTGACATTAGGCCCTTTGCATCAAGAAGTTTGTATCTTCCTGGTAAATTGAACTTTTTATCATTGTGTAGTAACTCTCTGTCTTTAATGCTTTATTTTGTCCAATAAATAAAAGTTTCATTGCTTTCTTTAGTATTTGCTTGTATATCGTTTCCTATTCTTTTATTTTTCAACCTTTCTGGTTTTAGGTGTATTTCTTATAAACATCATATAACTAGATTTGTTTAATTCAGTCTGATAATCTTTGTCTTTAATAGTTCACAAGATAATTTAATAAGATAATCTAATCAGTTTATATTCATTGCAATTATGGATTTATTTTTAGCATATAATTTAACACTTTTCATTTATTCTGATTTTACTTATGTTTTGGGTTTTTTCCCTCCTTTTGGTTTGTCAAGCTTTTTCACCTCCTTTCTTCCCCTCTTGTAGTCTGTTTCTTTTAGTTGTTATCTCAGATATATATGTATATTGATGTTTAAAAAGCGGAAGGTTAATTAATGTGTTGAACCTAGCATTCCATCCTGAATTATATGTAATTGTTCTTAGAAATTTTCCATCTTCTTTGCATCCTTCAAATTGGATTTTATAATTTTTATTTTTTTCAATGATTGTTTAGATTTACTTATATGTTTATCTTTTTCTCACCATTCTGTCTTGCATTTCAGCCCTTTCTTCTGAGATGGCTTTCCTTTATCCTTTAGTACATACTTTAGAATTTGCTTTAGTGTGGTTCTGTCAGTAGTAGACTGATTTGTTTGAAAATATCTTTCTCCTGCCCTTGTTCTTGATAGATAGTTTCACTGGATTTACAACTCTAGGTGATCATGATTTCTCTCATTATACTGAAGATACCATTTCACTATTTCTTAGCCACCATTGTTACTATTAGGTAATTCTACTGTCACTCTCTAAAGATAATGTTTTCTTTTTTGGTTACTTTTAATATCTTTGCTATTCTGTAGTTTTACTCTGGTCTTTCCAAATTGTAGGTTTCTTTTTCTTTAGTTTGCTTGCAATATGTTCTGCTTCTTATATCTGAACATTCATTTCTTGACAATTCTCAGCCATTATTGCTGTGGGTGTTGCCTCTCTCCCATTTTCTCATCATGTAATCCCAATTATTGTATACTGGACATTTTTACTCTATCTTCTGTAATTCTTAACCACTTGTCTATATTATTGTTCTATTTTGTCCATTAATGTGCTCTATTCTGGTATTTTCTTTAGATCTGTTTTTCAGTTTATCAGTTCTCCATTTAGGTGGACGTCATCTAGTACTTAGCCCATCCAGTGAGGTTTCTAAAAAATGTTATTGTTTATCATATTAGTTGGTCCTTTGTATATGTCTTTCATTCTCCCCTTTACTTTTTATGGTTTTGTGTTTTCACTTGGTAAACCCAACTCTAGCTAAGTCTAACTATCTTTATACTTTAGTGCCCTGTACCAAAAATTAGCTTAACTTTGTTTGAGAGAAACCACAACCATGCTGATTGACCTTTGTATTCATGAACACTAACCTCAAGTGGCCCATTAGATTTGCCTTAGAATAATCATATATTGACCTAGTCCACGTACTCTCTCATTCTCCTAGAAAATGATTTGTATCTTCTCTTTTCTCCTTAAACCTCTCAATCCGACCTTTAGATAATTATGTTGTTTCTTATTTCACTAAGAAAACCGGAGCAATTAAAAGATAATTTCAATAAATTTCCAATACATCTACTCACCTCACTTGCCTTGTGCCTTCACTCCTGTTTCAATGGAGGTGTGTCCATGCTGCCATTAAAAGTGGACCCTGCTATTTGTGGGGGAGATCCAAATCTCCCTTGCGTAGACAAGAACATTGCTCCAACAATTCTTTTCTCTCTTTCATCATAATTTCTTCCCTTTCTATTGGATCATTCCCACCTTACCCCAGCCAATAACTCTGGGACCTCATATCCCATCACTTGTCTTCTTGCTCACCCCTCTTAAACCAAAAGTGACTTTTTGCTGTTCCTCAAGCATGACAAGCACATTATGTTTTTGTTCTCTGGGTATTTTCCTTACGTTTTCCTAGCTTAGCCATTCATTTTTAAAGTCTTAAAAATATTTGTTCCATATTTCAACAGAGATAAAGTGTTTCATGGATATGTTGTCATCTGTGCTCTTTTCTGAGCTCCACTGCTAGCTCCTCCTTTAGAACCCAGCTTGTACTTGTAGAGTACTCTTGTTCTCAGACCTTGGCCATTCTCCTCTTTTGCTCTGTCAAGGTTATTTCATGAAGCACTACTGCTTCAAATACTATCATAGCTGTGACTCTTAAATTCATATCTGTAGCCCAGTCCTCTCCTCTGAGCCCCAGACTTACATATCCAACCCCTGCTTGAAATCTTTAGTTGAGGAGCTAATAAAAATCTTGAATATCTAAAACATAACACATCTGAAACAGAGCCCATGATTTTTTGCAGTCAAAATCATCTCTACCCAGTTGCTCAAGTCAAAAATTTGGGAATCATCCTTTATTTTATTCTTCACCTCAAATGTAACCCATCGACAAGTTTTGTTGTTTCTAGATGAAAATATATCTAAAGATTGTCTGCTTCTTTCTATCACCACATTCATGCTACCACCTTGATGACAGCCAAATTTTCAGAAAGGGACAGAACTTCAGTATGTCATTCATACTTTCTTTCTTTTTCCTCAATTTTCTTTTAGAGAGAATTAAGTTAGAAAATCTCCTTCCCACTTTGCTTTCTGTATTCTTCATTCTTAGGTTCTTATAGATTCTCTTTTGCAGAGAAATAGCTGCACATGTACACACATCAAACAGCAGTTTCCAAACCCACATTCAGGCACAATCACATCCCATATTTGCATCTGTACGTGTGCAAGTACACATTTCTACATCAGGAAAGAAATAGACAACATATTGAGTTAGTTTCTAAAGATGATGAGCAATTTGTAAAAAGCAGTTTTGAAATGCTCTTCTAAGATTTATAGGCTGGGCGGCAATGTCTTCAAACAATAAGAGGAGGAAGCTAAATCTGAAGTGTATTTGGTCCCAATATGACCTGGTGAGAACCCCTGTAGTAAAGATAATGTGTAAATATAAGAAAAAAATAAATGTCACATTCCAGAATTATTATGTGAGGGCTTTTGAAAAATATTTTATGATAATCACTTATTGCCAACCTCAGTGGAATATTTCCTGGCTATAATTACATTTCCATTATAATTTGATTCCTTTCAATTAATTTCCAAATTTTCCCCAAATCATTTCTTACTATCCCGTGTTTAGGTATACCTTGATACCATAAACAAATAGGAGCAATAAATTTTTAAAGGACTTTACTGTAGCTTACAAAAAGCTTTGAAATAATATTGTAAATTGAATTCAAGCAAAATATGTGGCACATTCTTACCCTAGATCCATTGGTAAACAATGTATAATATCTGAGATTTATCAGTGATTTAAAATATTGACTTAATTAAATATTTTAAATAAAAGAGATAGATATGATTCTCTGTTTTAATTTTTGTTACAATAGCCATTACAGTCTGGGGTTCTAGAATAGATTAGAATTAGATTAGATTTGGCTCTGTCTGGCTGAGTCTGGGCATCACTACGTTTACGCCACAGTCTTTGGCTCTCAACTATTGGCGAAACTGCCAAGGGCTCCTTTTACTTCCTTTACATTGGTTCTGAATTTCCTCTTAATGGAATTCTACCCTGGAAGCTAGTCAAAATAAGATTGAATTTATAGATTTTCATGTAGAATGGAACCACCTGCTATTTCCACTGCTTTTAGAGCCTCTTATAACTAGATAGCTAAAGCTAGAAAGTGAATCTGAAATTCAACACTACATTCAAATAATCTTTTTGGCTGATAAGATGCTATATTTCATCCCCACCTCATCTTAGTAATGACATTTATAGCTGCTTGGGATTCTAGACCTGTAGAGAGTCTCAAAAATTGGAATATTTTACAATTTGAAAGTATTACATATATTTCTACTTCTCTTTGAAATGTTGAGGATAGTAAACACAATTCTAACTCAAAATTTTGGCTTT
The DNA here is from genome assembly GCF_041296265.1 of Equus caballus. NCBI lineage: Eukaryota > Metazoa > Chordata > Mammalia > Perissodactyla > Equidae > Equus > Equus caballus. Next base: position 91,991,603 of record NC_091685.1, on the reverse strand, counting down.
AAGAGAAAGCAAAGAACGATTAAATGTGTATCAATTTTCAGTATGAGAGATAAAAGGAAATAATGTTTAAGACATAAGGTTACCTGCTTCCTTCTAAAATCCTCCCATTTGAAAGAAATATGACATTATGTTTTGTAGTCGAACTTTTAAAATATTTTAATTAAATTTAAACAGTTGTGAAAGGGCAATTTTAGAGATAAAAATTCCCAGAATTCGTATATTTTTCCAAATCTGCTAAAATCTATCTGCTTCCCCCAAATAAAACATAGTGTACTTCCTTTCAAAGTACATATATGGGTAGAGACCACAATGTCCCAGTCATTTCAGTAATATGCAGTGTTGGGCATCTTAATGGGTATAGAATGGTCAAAGGAATACTTTTCTGAATGAATCTTTCTAAACTTGCTGTGTGTGTGTATCATGAAGACCTTCATTTTTTGCATTATAAATATACATTCTTATCATTTAAAATGCCTAAACTGTCCAACAAGTACAAAAAGAACAAACAAGAAACATGTTCTACTGCACTCTCTCCCGGGACCAGCATCTCCAGCTGTCTTCCAGGGATCATGTGTCCCATTTGGACAAATGAGATAAGACATTCGGGCATGTACACAGTGCAGAATGTCTGTAGGAATTTCTTTTTCTCTAGGATTAAGTGCTCTTCTTTAGGTTAGTTTCAGCTTCCACTCCTTGAGGCTTCTCATGGCTCTATATTTTTGCTGCTGAACAAATATTTATTGAATGCTTTATATATTCAATATATGTGTATCTCACTGTGCCAAGTTTTTTCACACTCAATTCTTCCAACAGTCCTGTAAAGTTGGAGTGATTTGCTCATATAAAAAATTAGAAAATGGAAAATCAGGTAGTAAATGGCTGGTATTGTATTAGAGTCCACACTTCTCATGTCTTGATACATATAACTTCTCTTGATTCCATCCTAGGGGATTAGAGCTTGTGGATTTGCATGAGTCTCACAAACATCAAAATATCCTGACAATCTTGGACTATAATAGAGGATTGCAATAGTCACATAAACTTTGTGTAATTTACTAGTCAGGTGTGCATGTGCAATAGAGAGTACACAAGAAAGGCAGTGATTTATAAAGGAAAAGAAAATGGCAGCAAGCATATTTTGATATAAAAATACACCTTCCCCTTGTTGAAATAGTGTATGTTCAGAAATAGACTTGTCAATATAGTGTTTGGAACAATAAAATGAAAAACAATAAAATATATAGCCAGATATGAATAGAAAAATTGCTACATTGGATAATCCACAGTATTAGAGGGCTTGACATCTTTCCCAATCCAAAAACATATATCCAATAAAATATATAGAATGTGTCATACTGAAATGAGTTAACTTTCATATTAACCTCGAGAAAAGGGATTAAAGATTCAAGCTCTGAACAGCAGATTCCTTTCTTTCAAGACTCCTGAAGCTGAGATTTTGAAACCACAATAAAAAATATGGCCCAACTCCATTATCTCTAAACAAATGATGGTTGAAAACACATGCAATTTTATAGTTTAAGATTAAAATCTTGAAATGCGGGGCTGGCCTTGTGGCCGAGTGGTTAAGTTCTTGTGCTCTGCTTCAGCAGCCCGGGGGTTTCGCTGGTTCTGATCCTGGGCGCAGACATGGCACCGCTCATCAGGCCATGCTGAGGTGGTGTCCCACATAGCAGAACCAGAGGGACCTACAACTAGAATATACGACTATGTACTCGGGGGCTTTGGGGAGAAGAAAGGAGGAGGAGGAGGACGGGGGAGCAGGAGCAGGAGAAGGGGAAGAAGATTGGCAACAGATGTCAGCTCAGGTGCCAATCTAAAAAAAATCTTGAAATGCACATGACAAACAAATCGGTAGATTGCGAAGTTTGCTCAGCACAGTGTAAAGTTAACATAAGGACTCTGTTGTGAAAGACTACTCAGTAAAGGCAAGCATTATATAAAACCAATTCTTATATTTTGGGTTTAGTAGGACTTCATTACTAGCAAGCTTCACTAACATGCTACTCCAGTACTGAAGTATCTGAAATTATTCACCTCTGGTGTAGGACTACCAGAAAATGAAATTTTATCACAGTAGTATTTTGAAATGTTTTCACTTTGGTATCTTTAGAAAATGAAATCCACCTAGCTGTGCACATGGAGTGCCTCTTACATGCTTCTCCTTTTATGCATGTATGGATTATTAAAGAAATTCGGTGGTAGAAACTCAGTGGTGAATTAGATGAGGATTCTGATAACTAAGAGAAAACCTTGACATGTAATTTTCCACAAACAAAATTCTAAAATGACAACCACAAGCAAATCACCAGGCCAATTGCTGCTAGGAAGCAAACCAATAAACAAAACAAAGGCAGCTATGAAATATGCTGTTTGGCTAATGAAAGCAGTACCTACAATGACATCTTTTAGATGTAAGATCCTCATTCATAAGTGAATCTTGTGGCGCAACTGTCATTTACAACTTCCATATCTTTACTTTTACTTCTACAAATTGATTTCTGACATCTTGATTTAATACACAATGAAGACTCTGAAACTTCTAATTTGTAGCACATTTCTTCACTCCTTTCACACAGTAGTCTTATCTTGTCTCCTAATAGTCCCTTCCCTGCCACCTTTGTGCAGAAAGTGACCACTTCTAAAATAAATTATTCAGTTCATTATTTTACAGATATTAAATATTATGTCTTGGCCATTCATATGGAAAATATTCTTATTTAAAATTAATGGATTGTTGAAAGTGCATTAATTATCAAAAGAAGGGAAAAAGTAAAATAAATAAGATAAAATGACTGTTAATTACATTCCTATAACGTTACTTAAGAAAAAAATATTTATTATGTAACTAGTTTTCTGACATTACTCTGTTGGAGAAACAGAGAACTATATTTGGGGGTATCACAGTCAATGCAAAAACTAGCTCTTTGTTTTTGTTTAGTAAGAAATGATAGTGACTGGTGATGAAAACTTTTTTTTATCAATGCAATCTATTCCATGATGTAAAATGCTGTCAATTATAATATTTTGTTGTTTTTAAAACTATCCTATAATACCTGCAGGGAAATGTCCGTGAGAGTAGAAAATGACAAATCTGACCAATTTATTTTGTAATTATTACTTTGCTATGGATGACTATTTAGAATAGGATATAGGAGCCTGAAGGCAAGGAAACCTGTTTTATTTAAGTTGACTAAAGTTTTAATCACCATAGGCACGCAAGTTAACATCAGCAAAAAAAGACAATTTGGATACAAACACATAACCTGAAAAGAACTTATAAACCCAGAAACCCATGTGGTCCAGTTCCAGAGTTCTGTCACAGGAGAGGAAATACAGTCCAACAACAAAAGCAGTTGACATGCAAATCAAATTCTTATTTTTCAGATATCATCAAAGGGGATTCAGTCATAATCCAACATACCACATTATAATCTCCCATTTCTTTCATTATACAATTCCTGTACACTCCCCACACCTCTCCAAAACTTCACACAAACCTCTCTCTTCTCTTCTCTTGCTTAGCATCTTAGTCTGTATCACCATTCACTTTGTTCTTCATTCTTTTATGAATGAAGACTTAACCTCTATGTAAATCAACCTAGTCTCTCTCTTAGCCAATGAAAATCTTTTTCCTTTGGGGAGGAGGAGGTGGTAAAATGAGCAGGGATGGACATGAGGCCTGTAAACACTCATACACTAACACTTTTCGAGGCACCATGGGAAAGGTTTTATTGTAAAATATAAATCTAAAATAATCTGCTATCCTTAACATCACTTCTCTAACATCTGTTAGCAAGAAAGACAGTCATTTAAAACATGCGTTAGAAGAAGAATGAATGGTTTCAACTGTTCATCACACTTTTGGTTTCTCAACTGAGAAAGGAGCAAAATTTCAGGCAAAGGTAGAACATCGACTGCTCAGTTTCTAAAGTGGGAAGAAGCAGCCTCTTATATCTAATATTAGGGATGTCTCTGATATATGTCTTCTATATTTGTGCTAAACAATACTGTTTCTTGTAGGCTATAGCATGACACATTTTTACAGATATTATCTTAATTATTCTCTCAAGATTAAAAAAGAAAGATAAGTCCATGGATTAATGAAAATTTAACAGGGCAATTAACCCAGGGCCCTACTCTTGAATGGTACTTCCAACTAGCAACCTTAGACTCATTTCTCTCTCTAACCTTTCTAAAGACTTGTGATTGAACAATTAGCTCAATAGCTTGAATTAATTTTCAAATACAGTATCCCCTCATTTTTCCAACATCTTTCAAGCAGGTAGATGGTGAACTTTTTAGGTGACTTAAATTTACTCCTCCTAGTACCAATACTAAAAATATTTAAAAATAGTACAACTGTTGCAGACAGTACAGTAAAATGGACAGTGTGAGATGTGCTCCTTGAAGATATGTATTCAAGTTCTGACCCTGCCACTTACTCTCTTTGACCTTGAGCAGGATGCTTCATCTTCTGTGAGCCTGCTTCTTCATCTGTAAAATGGAGGATGAACTAAAAATCTGGGGATCTTTTACCTCACTAAAGTTTTACAAAAGAAAATTTCCCTGCATTCTTAAGCAGACTAAAAATGAGTGTAATTTAATCTTTTCTTGATGGCTGAGGGTCATCAACAGAAAAATTAATTATGTGATATAGTGAAAGCCCATTCAGTTTGTAAGGTCTTTCAGGTCTCAGATAAATGGCCCCAGACTTTGGGTGCCTGTATGAATGGTTGTGTGTGTGTGTGAATCTTTTTATTTTCAGCTATTGTTTATTGATGTTGTCACTGGGTCTAGTTTATCACTTGCTGCCTTGTTTTAATACACTATTGAGGGGTGAATTTACTCTTCTATAAAGTAGGTTGGAATTTCCTCAAGGGGGAATGACAACAACAAAAAATGTTTGGTTTGTTGAAGTCATCAAATTTTGACTGATGGACGAGTGAGGTATTTCTACATTATAATCAACAACAGAGGTCAAAAATCAAGCTCTGGTGCTATAATTGTAAGTCCATTTTCTTCTGCTTCGTCCTCTGAGAAGATCGAGGACAGTTGTGAAAGTATCCCTTCATTCATGACACCTATTTGAAGACAGTTATCAGGTTATTAGAGAAGCTTTCTTTCTCACAGTTTAAAGGAGTCTCAACTTTTACTCATGTGTCATATTTTCCAAATGACTAAACTTCTTCATTATAATTTTGCTAATTTCTTTCAACACTTTCATATCCCTCTTGAACTGCTTGATTTCAAAACTGAAACTTTTGTCTAGCTTAATAATAAAAGATTTGTTAACATTTCTGTCAATAGATCTTAAAGTAATCTTAACACTTTTGATATTATTTTCATTTTCCTAATGGTTAATCTGAAATAAGAATTCAAGGTCACCAAATTAGTGCTACTGAGGAAACCATATCCTATGTGTTAGAAATGGGTTATTAGAGATTTTATATATATGTGTGTCTATACACACACACATGCACACACACACTCCCAATTGAAATAGTAAACTTGGAGGGTTTGGGACACCAGAAGAATTTTCCCTTGAGTTTCTTAAAAGACTTGATATCAGTAGGTTGAGTGCTCTCTGAGAAATAAAACTGAGGAGTCAGACTGTGTTTTGGAATCAGGTCATAATTTTGAAGGAAGAAGACTCTTCCTCTTCCTCCAATGCATCATCTTTGGAAGTCCCACCTTACCTTACGGGTGTGTGTAAGCTGTAATGCAGGGCTGGTTGCTGTCTGTTCTTCTATAAAAATCTCACACAGCCAGGTGATATTTTGGGTAATAATCATAACTATGTTTGAAATACATGCTTTAAAATAACATAGTTGAATCTACTTGTAAAGCTTAACACAGTCTAGACATACTCGATACAAAGATAACTTGGATGTCACCTCATTTGTTTATGCTCTTTGGGCCAGCATAACTTCCAAAGAATTCTCCCCACTGAAGGTCCTACTCTGAAATCCCAAGGCAGTCTCATGTCACCACATTCTGTACAATGAATTTAAACCTGTTTCTGAAATCCTATTTGTACTTCAAGTCTTTCCTGGTTATTTTGACATAGCATAGGGTAACAATCTATTTTTCTTTCTATTACCTACTCCAACATCTGTAAGTATTTGGCTAACATTTTGATCAATGTCCCAGAAGTAGTGCTTAGGGATTGAAGGAAGTGATAGAATATCAGTTAGAAAATCTGTGTCAAATTTGGAAGCTGATATTTAGGTTCAGAAAAAAAAACTTTATAAAAGCCAAGAACAGAAATAAGAAAAAAGAACATTTTAGATATATTGTTTTCATGTAAATACTATTTAACATAGAATCTGTTTCTGAGAGCCACCAAACTCATTTGTGAAGGGAGGATGGGAAATTGTTCAAAATAAAATGAAGATGATGATACATGAATATTATCTTTTGCATTAGGATAAATTGGCAGTAGTTTATTTGAGTTGTTGAGATAAATTCTCATAAGCTTAAAAGTGGGACCAATGAAAGAATTCTATTCAAATCATGCTCAAACATAATGCAACATAATTTTATGTATACTTATTATACTTTCCATATGTCAGTTTATAAATTGGGTGTGTGTGTGCATGTGTGTGTGCAGAGGGTTGAAATGGCAGTAGTGATAGTGAATTTATTAAGCCAAATATTGGAGTTGTTTCCCCGAAAGGGGGAAATTGATTTACACGATTGTTTGCTATTAAGGCTCAAATAAGTCTACCATGCTTCGGTTTTCTCTTATGTTTTTCAATTTCTGACAGCTGTCAGTATATAGATGTGATTACTTTATCTAAGCACCACAAACATTGCATTAGTATCTTCAGAAAATATACTGTGAAAGCTGCAGTGTCACTGTCCCAAATCAATTACTGCATTCTTAAACTTGCACTGTATTCATTTGTGGGCACTGAGGCAGCCGGTGGGAGGGTATTGATTGGAGTATAATGTCATGTGTAGCAGGAGAGAAAGATGAAAAGTGTTTTCTGCTTAATGGGTTGGTATTAAGTAGGTGGGAATGGCTTCTAATTAGCCAACAATTGCTGTGTTTCCCAGTTTCCCTCCTTTCCCTCCTCCTGTCGGTCACCAGCTGCCAATCTGCCCCCATTTTTTTTTTATTTGGAGTTCATTGCTCACTGCAGTGAAAGCCTTTGTTTAAGAAAGAGGGCTCCCAGGGTCTCAGCTGCCTGGGTACAGCTTGCTGCCTACGATGAGTAGCAACTGTCAGTTTATTTTATCTCAACCTTTTCATCATTCTGCTGAAACTGATCGACTGAAACCACCTGAGAGACCTGAGGATTCCGTACCTACAAGTCATTAGCTAGGACTGCAGTCTCTCACCACAGAGCAAGTCAACTGAACACTTCCTGAAATGCAGGCCACTTTAACCCCATGTTTCCCCACGAACACATAAGAATTCTGTCCCTGTTTTGTTTTTGAAGCTGAGTCGATGGGAGATGATTCCTTTGACATACAGACATATAAGTCAGGATATTTTGCTTTGGCTAAGGGATGAGGATAATGTCCCTGTGACAGGCTTTGCTATGGTGATACCACTGATATGGGGGACATTGTTCCATCCACAGCAAACGTGAATGTGAAATTGGAAAACATTTCACAAAGTGACCTTATAACATCAGGTCTTAAGCCCCATTCTTTACAAACATGGAATGTGCCAGATTGAAGCCTGATTTTGCATGAGCGTGATCTATAATATAGCTGCTTAGAGGGTTTCCTGTTTCATTTTAGAACCAAGCAAAAAAAAAATTTCCTACATACTTTAATGATACTTTGAAAACCTTTTTTAGAGAAACCATCTAACCTGTTATATCCAGAATCATAAAAACAGAGTGACAGACATGATTGGAAAATTCCACTCATGCCACAGTGGAGGACATTGTTTAGTGAAAATCACTGACATGCGAAACTATTGACCAATGATGCTGTCATATACTACTTAGAATTGTGGGGTTGTGAATGCGTGGAATTTAACCTCATTTCAACATGGGTAGGTAGGCTTCTTGGGGAAGTGAAATTTTAGAAGCATTTAAAAGAAGAAAGGAAAGGTAACCTAGCAGAGAAAAAGATTATGATTTCTGATAAATGATTTGAAATAACAAATAAGAGTTGGACTTTCACTTGATTTAAAATAGACATCTAAAGGAGGTGAAAGGAGGGGCTGGCCCCGTGGCTGAGTGGTTAAGTTCACACGCTACGCTGCAGGCGGCCCAATGTTTCGTTGGTTTGAATCCTGGGTGCGGACATGGCACTGCTCATCAAACCACGCTGTCCGCACCCAGGTTCTGAATGGGTGAAACCCTGGGCCACGGACGTACAGTGTGAGAACTTAACCACTCAGCACTCAGCCACGGGGCTGGCCCCTCAATGTCCCGCATGCCACAACTAGAAGGACCCTCAACAAAGAATATGCAACTATGTACTGGGGGGCTTTGTGGAGAAAAAGGAAAAAAAAATAAAATCTTTAAAAAAAAAAAAAGGAGGTGAAAGGAATAGATGCACTGATTTAAAGTGCTTTCTATATTTCATATGTGAATTTAGAATATTGCTAAGAAATGTTACCTGAAGACCCACTAAATGGGTTTAAATGTATTAGTGAAATATCATGCATTCAGGAGAAAAAAGCTTAAAATATTAAAAAACTTAAAAACACTACTCACACATGAGAATTGCCTGTTGAGCTTGTTAAAAGCAGATTCTGAAGTCCCTTCACTGGAGATTCTGAGTCAACAAATCTGTGGTAAGGCCCTAGAATATGCATTTATAGCAACTCCTCCCACCACTACCAATCCCATAATTCTGATGCAAGTGGTCCTTGAGTTGCATCCTTAAGGAACTGCCTAAGGCTTATTGTGAAGTTTAATTTTCCACAGCGTATCTTAAAAGACGTGTATCACAATAGAAAATGCAACAGAATATCTTGAATTACCAATAAGCCATTCTTTTTTTTTTTTTTTTAAGATTGGCCCTGAGCTAACATCTGTTGACAACCTTCTTTTTTCTTCTTCTGAATCTTCTTCGTCTCCCCAAAGCCCCCCCAGTAAATAGCTGTATATTCTAGTTGTAGGTCCTTCTGGTGGTGCTATGTGGGACACCACCTCAGCATGGCTTGATGAGCAGTGCCATGTCCGCATCCAGGTTCTGAATGGGTGAAACCCTGGGCCACGGACGTACAGTGTGAGAACTTAACCACTCAGCACTCAGCCACGGGGCTGGCCCCTCAATGAACCATTCTAATTTCAATGTCATTTTTTCCTCATAAGAATATTCTACTTATAATTTCTTTAAAATCATTAAAAAATGAAATAGACTGGACTAGATTACACTAGAAAAATAGTAGACTGCTTCACATGTAGTGAGTATTGCTTTGTCAAACTCTTGATTCAGTTATGTATTCTACGTCACAAGGTAAAACATATTTCTAACTGTAGGTTTTAGTCAAGAAGGCTACTGCTTTCCAACCTATTCACACAGCAAATCGATTTTTTGGAAAAGTCAATCAGAGGCTTATTTTCAGACCTCCACAACAGTTTTCCATCACAATTGGAATAAAATCCAAAATTCATCACTATGGCCTGAAGGACCTAAATTAACCGGCTGCCTCTCCAAGCCCAATTCTTCCCTCTCTCCTCCTCACTCCATTTGCTCCCACCGCATTGGTCTTCTTGTTGTTATTGGAATAAGCCTAGCTTTACCCGGTTTTCTTCTCCCTGCCCTCTAGATATTCACACAGCTTGCTGCATCATTTCAATCAGGATTCTCTGCAAACCACACTTCTTTTGAGAGGCTTCTCTGACCCTTCTGTTTAAAATATCCCTCCTCAAACCCATTACTTTCTACCTTTTACCCCGCTTTATTTTTCCTTCATAGCACTTAGCACTATTTGTAGTCGTCACCGGCCAGCATCTAAATATCCGTTTCTATGCTTAAGAAATTCTCTACTTTCTAAACGTAAGTGGAAAGTTGAGACTTTTTCTCACACTAGCTGTTGAAAAGCCAGATACTTTCCCAGCCTCCCTTCAGCTGGGCAGAGTCATGTGAACCAGGCTCCACCAATCAGCCGTACACACTCCAAACTTTGCACGGGAGCTGTGACTTGTTAAGCTGGGCTGTGCAGAATCCAACCTGGCAGGGCATGGCATCAGGTAGGATGCTGTATCATAAAATTTCCATAATAGTTCTCATGACAAGAAATTGACCCGTCAATGTGTATGCACTAGTTAATTTTTTTTTTCTGGACATTTTTTGCTGTTATATAAACATGGCTCAAGTATATGCAAACCTGAAAGACTTGCCTTAAACATTTTCATTTCTAGAACAGAGCAGTTAGTTCTTTTGTATCCCTGTTAACAAGTTTGTATAAATATTTACATGGATCTAAAAATAGTTACTTAATTACACTTGCAATTGGATCTATTTGTGAATATAAATCGTTGCATTTATAGGTGTTTAAAATTTGCTTTAATTTTAGTATGTGGCTTGATCTTTCTCTGTTTTCCTTCATTTGATGTGCTAAAGAGAGTCAAGAAGAGATCCTGAAGAAAGAACAATAGATTGATTTTGGTCTATCTTTTACAGATTATATTTTTCTTGGCATGTACTCAAGAAGCTAACCAGTAGAAACCTGATATTTTTAAAATAAGAAAAATTCCTATGTTAGATATAGAAACTGACAGTATTATGCATAATTATCTGTGCAATTACACTTGCACATGCTTGAAAATTTTTAGCCAGGAATGCTTAATAACATTTGCATGGTTAAATGAGACAGCAGAAACAACTGGAAAGGCCTCAGGGCATGGTCATCTATTTAAGCATCCACTTGAATTTTCAACGTAATTAGTCATATAATTGTGTGCCTAAACTTAGTAGATTCGTGTAAGTAATTATAAATTATTAAAAAGCTGTGTGTGTAATGTTTTGCTCTCTATTTCCTGCCAATCAAATTGCTAAGGAATATACTATACTAAGGTTTCATCATATAAATCCTCCTAATTTCTAGAAGAATATTTGCATGAAGAGCATTTATTTTTTCTATTAATTATGCTAAAGAACCTAGATTATAAAAACATTCATTCTTATCTGGGAGTCAAAAATACAGGGGGGACAGAGTAAAAGAATTTAAAGAAAATTAAATTCTTGGACCAGGGATATAATTTTTTATGTTCTGGTTACAAAAATCAAAATTCATAATAATGAAAATACTAAGATGAGAAGTTATTAGAAAGGAAAACTCCCACACAATATTCCAAAGCAGGGAAACTTTGGAAGAAATTAGAAGCCAACAAAATTTGTGCCTTCAACATGTTCATGTTTTAAATAATGTCACTTCTTTTTTTCAGAAGAAATCGTATGGATCAAGAATCAGTAGAATTGTCCTAATAGAGCCTTACTAAAGAAGAATTAAATCCACATAGCAGAGGATCTTTTTGTCCCCAAATTCTAGCAATGGTAGAAAGTGTTTAGCTAAATTGGCACAGAATTTGGAATCCACGACCACAAGTAAAAGGACTTAGTTAAAAGTGGTGTAAGACCCCCTCCCTGGGAATGAGATTAATATAAGCAGGTGACAACAGGGTTCCCCCCGGAGCTTTAAACCCTAGTCTTCTACTGGTACAGCTCCAGCATCTACTCTGGTTTTGCCATGGTTTAAACAGCCAACAAACTTTTCATAAGCTTTTCAAACTAGCAATTAAAGACAAAATTGAACTAAAACCAGATTAGAGAAATCCAGCTACATTTTTCTCGAAAGTGGTGAGTTCAGTGTGTACTGGAAACTGAAAACTGGTAACACCATCAGCTACCACGAACTGTGAGCAGAATCTAAAACAAGCATAGTTTTTGTTGGAGCAATCAAGAATTCTCTTTTATTGAACTAAGGCAGCAGATAGGGAAGGAGACTCTCAGAGGGGAAAAAAAAGAAAAAGGAAGAAAAAAGATCTTTCAACCTGAGGGATCTAGAGCTACATTATTATCTCCCAATGAAGTGAGCATTAGTTTGCTAAAGAAATACTTGATTCCTAATGAAGCAAACTTGTCACTTGTGTTGTAGAAAATATATGAAGATGGGTGAACTGTATGTAAAGGAGGAAACTTGAAATTCAGGCTCAAATTCTACTGTCTTTTTTATTTAAAAACAATTAAGTATTATTCTGCCTTTTTCAGCATATTTCATTTTTGGAATTATTATATTTTCTTATGAGTTGCAGAAGTCATTGAATTCGCTAACCTCTTCTTGAACTTTATTAGAAGTACATTTTGTAATCTATCACGATTTAAATGAAGTCAGCAGAAAAGATGCATATCTTTCTTAAGCTTTTTGACAGTAGCAGAGAGTATATAAAGAATATATTTTAATGTTTCATCTCCCACGTGTCTTATCAAACTTGTTTTCTGTGTCTAGAAAGGGAAGTAAAAAACACAGGATGTTAAAGATCTCTGCCTTTAAAAAAATTCAGGCAGACCCACAACCTATAAATAGATGATTTATAAATCGTCATAGAGAGAAAAGGCTATCCCAGTTCATCCACTGGAGCTCCCACTGTTGCTACCTAGAGAGCTGTCATGAAGAATCCTGAAGCTTGTGGAGTCAGCAACGCCTAAATTAAGCTGTGGTAAAAATCCCACTGGGTCATCACAATAAAGGATTATTCTGTGTTCCCACAAAGTCTGCTGCAGATATAAACAGTTTTCTAGGACAAATGTTCTACATGTGGAGATTTAGCAATCCAGGCTGCTTTGATCTTGTGGCTCCATAACGTTTAATAAGGCTTCTCGGTGATCACTGCAGCAGGCAAAGAATCAGCTGCAAGGTCTCTGATGGGCTCTCCTCTGCTTAAGCCCAGAAATAAATTTTGCCCCTCGGCCAGGACTAGTCACAGAGCCCTGTCTAGTTGCCAGGGGCTGAGAAGTACAGTGTTCCATGTGCCCAGAAGAGTAAAGAATCAGATACTGGTAAGCACCTGTAATTTCTACCCCCTTAAGCAGTGGTTACTGAACCCTCTAACAATTATATGGAGTAATTGAAGTGGGGAGAGAGACCTTAGCTTTCATCAGATTCTTTAAGGAGAGAGTGTTCTGTCATCTAAAACTTCTAAGAAGTTTTTTTTTTTTTAAAAGGTATAGATTTATATTGAAGAAAGTAACACTTTGAAATTCAGGAATAGCTTAGAGAAGTTGAATTTAAGGGTAGATTCAACTTTTTGTTGAAGTTTTTTCAGACTTTAGAAGACTGGTCCATGTGTTGACATCATTATTCATCATTATCTTGCCCCACGTTGCCTGAATGATTTCATTATATTACAACTATAGACACTATATTACAACTATCCTAAGTTTTAGCAATAGGTAATCTTCCAACACTTGAAAAATCCTAATTGCTCTGAATAGGTTAAAGCACTTTCATCAGTCATTCATAGTACAGTGTGAATCAGTTTAATCAGATTGATTTCTTCCTAACAACACCCATAACTTTGATCCTCTGAAGGAATATGTGTCTTAATTAGGAAAGGAGTTAAGTTGGGAGGAGGGGTAAGTAAATTTAGAATATGGGTGTTTTTAAAATTTGGAGAGAATGTCAGATTCTGAGATACTGCCAATACTTGAAAAGCGAACCTAATAAAAAGTTGGTTAGTCCACAGATAGTCTACAGTCCGGGTATTCCTTGAACACAGTTATGTGCCAGGCATTGTGCTAGCTGTTGGGGCTACAATAGCAACCACAGTTGCTACTCTGTGCTGTGATAATGGGTCAGCACTACCTGACATGTTATTGTTAGAGCGCTTTTAGCTGCAAGTAACATAAGACTCAGGTAAAAGTGGCTTAAGTTATCTCACATAAAAAAAAAGTAGTGGTGGGAGGGTTAGTTAATTCAGCACGCAAGGATGTCACTAGGATCCAGATTCCTTTTATACTTTCTTGCTGCCATCTTCATCATTTTGATAGCTTAGTTGCAAATGGGCTATAGCAGCTCCAGGCATCACATATTCACACATCAACATTTAAAGTCAGGAAAAAGGGAATCTCCTTGTGCCCCTTTTTAAGAATGAAGAAAACCTTCCTAGGAATTCCTCAGAAGCTTTTCTTCTCTTATATCATGAATTACAATTGTGTCATATATGCTCCCTAAAGCCTTCACGTGGCAAGTATAATGAGGTCATAGTGACTGGCTTATATTAGTAAATACTCACTGGGGATAGAGAAGGGCTTAACTTCCCCACAAGAACATGGCAACTTGAGAAGAGAAAACAATCAGGATTCTCTTAGCAGGAAAGAAGTTGGCAATAACTGCTGGGTTGGCAACCAAGAGGGTCTTTCACACAGATACATTACGTCATTGGACCCTCAAGGCAACCTTGTAGGGTAGGAACTGTCATATTCGTTTATAGAAGAGATAACAGAGGTAAAGTCACCTAGGTTTACCAGCTGTGAAGTGAAGGAGCTGGGATTCAAACAGAGATTGTCTGACTTCAAAGCCAAATTCCTCACTGCGCAGTATCTGGTGAACTTGGTCAAAGAAGACTGCCCATCACTGAAACACGCCTTTTCCAGATTCACAGCTTTGTCTCCGATAGATCTGCCTTAATTCTGTGCTTTAGTCTATCTGTCCAAAAAGCCTCAAAGAAGTGGTATTGTAGAGTATGACTAAGGAAATTTGAAGTAATTGTGTTCAAGATTATGTAATGATTCCTCTCATATATCTTTATTTTTTCCCTCCCTCCTTTGCTATATGTTGATACACTTGTAATACTATGGCAAAAACAATGTAAAAGAGTCATCCTTTGGGGTTTAATGCAAATCATATTGAGGACATGATGCTTTAAAACCCAGAGTAATTCTTTCGGTTTTCAAGGTTTCCTGAAATTCAATTAGAGTAAAATGAAATCTAAAAGCATAAGAATTTTCTCAGAAACATAAGAATCACAGACTTAAGGAATAAAAAGAAATTCAGAGATCATATAGTTTAATCACCTCCTCATACTGCAATTTTACAAATGAGGAAACTTGTCCAACACTGAAAATTCCAGTTCACAAGGATGCTGGGAACAAAAGACTTCGCATACCAAATAATTATCTATTTGATGTATCCTACATCACACACAGAACAGTCTCACAACAAGAAAACCAACATCAATACCAATTATACAGCTACTGGAAACAGTTTATGCTTTTTTTGGGGGGTGGGTGGACATTTTAGGATATAGCCAACTAGACATACAGTCAAACTTCTTTGTTTTGAAGACACATAGAATATTCCCTTTCTGTGTGATTATACCACCAACTGGATACATATTTAGGATCATTCATTTTATTTTATTTTAGATTTTCAGAGATTTCAAAATTTACTTTTGTTAGGGCTCCTTGGAGAAATGACTGATTCCAGATCTGAAGTCAAAGATATATATGATGAGCCTCAAACAATTTCTCATAGCAGATAGCAAGGAAGCCATCAAACCCAGAAAGCCTACACCAGAGGTTGTCTGTGGGAGGCTGTGATGATTTGGGGCCAAAAGATACCCAGGATGAAAAAGAGATCACTCAGCGTAAGCCAGATTGTTTTTTCAATCTGAGAAAAAACAAGATGGAAATAAAATTAAATACCCTTTAAAGAGATCCAACCACTAGGCAATGAGAATATGGCTGCAAAAAAAGGGGGTTCCCACAGAAGAGATTGATGGGGTGAGCTCTAAGAAATTCAGTCCAAATATCAAGCTGTGGTGGTTCCCAAGTTGGCAGCTGTCTGCCTGGTTGAAACGGAAAGTGCCTTTATGGAATGAGATTTCTCCATTTACTTACATTTAAATCCACCTTTGTTATAAAGTCCACAATACTTTGTTGTTATTTCTGCTTTCAACAGTCTATTTATTTTTTGAAGATTGGAACCTGAGCTAACATCTGTTGCCGATCTTTCTTTTTTTCTTTCTTCGTGAACTTCTTCTCCCCAAAGGCCCCCAGTACATAGTGGTGTATTCTAGTTGTAGGTCCTTCTGGTTGTCCTCAACAGTCTATTTTTTAAAGCAATTTTAAGAAGAAAAATTATTTTATTTTTACTGACATATTTCCTTTTATTTTTGGTGGGGAAGATTGGCCCTGAGTTAACATCTGTTGCCAATCTTCCTCTTTTTTGCTTGAGGAAGATTGTTGCTGAGCTAACATCTATGCCAATCTTCCTCTATTTTGTTATGTGGCACACTGTCTCAGCATTGCTTGATGAGTGGTGCGTATGTCTGTGCTCAGGATCTGAACTCAAGAATCCAAGGCTGCTGAAGCGGAGTGCGCAAACTTAACCACTACGCCACCAGGCCGACCCCCATATTTCTCATTTCCACATTCTTCATTCCTTAACGTAGATTCAGATTTCTCTCTAGATGCATTTTCTTTCTGTCTGGAGGAGTTTCTCTAACATTTCTTGTTAGTGATGAATGCTCTCAGCTTTTGTTTGCCTGGAAAAATCTTTATTTTACCTATGTCTTTGAAAGATATTTTCACTGGGTATAGACTTCTGTGTTTAATTGTTTTCTTTTAGTACTTTACGTAAGTTGCCTCATTCTCTTTTGATTTACATTGTTTCCAGTGAGATTTCTGCTCCTATTATTTTTGTTCCTCTGTGTGCAATGTGTCTGTCATCTCCCACCTCATCCTCACCCTCACTGCTTTCAGAATTTTTTATCATGTGTTTTAAGCACTGTAATTATGATGTACCTTAGTTAAACTGTTCTTTATGTTTCTTTTTCTTAGAGTTCACAGAGCTGCTTGGATCTGTGGGTTTATGGTTTTCATCAAATTCAGAAAAAAATCAGCCATTTATTATTTTTAAAAATATTTTTTTCTGTTCCCTCCTCTTTTCCTTTCCTTTGGGGTCTCCAAATTACTCAGATATTAGGCATCTTGAAGATGACTCACAGTTTTCTGACATGCTCTATTCATTTCTTTTTAGTATTTTTTTCTCTGTATTTCATTTTGGATAGTTTCTATTGCTATGTCTTCAAGTTCGCTGATATTTTCCTCTGCATTATCTACTCTGTTGCTAATCCCAACCAGTTTATTTTTCATTCTGGACATTTTATTTCTTACTTCTAGAAATTTAATTTGGCTCTTTTTAAATATCTTCCCTAACTCTAATCTACAAATTTAATCTTTCCACTACCTCCTTGAACATGAGGAATATAGTTTTAATAACATTTTTATGTCCTCGTCTGCCAGTACTATCATCTGTGTCATTTATGAATTAGTTGCTATTTATATATTTCCTCCTCATTGTGAGTCATATATCTGCTTGTTGGCATGTCTACATAACTTTGATTGGATGCCAGATATTGTGAATTTTACCTTGTTGGGTGCTAAATACTTTTTATTCCTACAAATATTTTTGAATTTTGTTTTATGATTCAGTTAAGTTACTTAGAAACAGTTTGATCCTCTTGATCCTAGTTTTTATGCTTTGTTAGGTGGACCAAAGTGGCTTTTCATCTAGAGCTAATTTTTCCTACTATTGAGGTAATGCCTTTATGAGTCCTCCACCTAATGTCCCATGTTTTATGTGGTTTTTCCATTCTGGCTAGTGGCGGCACAAACTATTCTCAGCCCTGTTTGAGCTTAAGTGATTGTTCTTCCTAATCCTTTTGGATAATTCTTTCCCTAGCTTTTGGTAGGTCTTTTACATGCACATACTGATCAGTATACAGCTGAAGACTTTGCAGATCTCTGGAACTCTCTCTATATATGCATCTCTTTCATTTCCAGTACTCTTTGCTGTGACCTCTAGCCACCTTGGTTCCCTGGACTCCCAATTCAGTCTTCTCAACTCAGTGAGTCTTCTGGGCTCTGCTGTGGCTCCCCACTCCTGTGTGGCAGTACAACTTTCTCTAGGCAGTACGCTGGGAAAAACACGCAACTCAGCTCATTTGTTTCCCCTTTCTCAGGGATCACTGTCTTGGATTGCCCGTAATCCAATTTCTGCAAATATTTGTCTTCGATGTTTTCTTAGTTGTTTAAGAAAGGAGGGTAAATCTTTTCCCTGTTACTTCATCTTGGATCATATAAAGTAGGCTAAGTAAAGTCCCACATATTTCTTTTCACTGTGAATATTTTTATGCAGACCTAAATTTAAAATGTAATCTTTTTAAATGTTAGACATGGCTTTTATTAACTATAACGTGATATGTAAGAAAGTGCAACAGATGGAAAGAATCTTGAACTAGAATTCTAGAGAACTGGATCATAGATCCATTTTGTCTTTCAGATTATCGCATGACTGCATTTCCCTGGACCTAAAGACATTTGAAAATAAATGCAGACCAAGCAATTTCTTTGGTACCACACAACTGAATCATTTCATGATTCTATAAAGCTCAAAAACGTTCAAGAAGATTTTAACTCATTTTCAGAAGATAGAAAGAGTCTGTAGGAGTGGTATTAGATTTAGGAGTGCAGAGGCAGCTACAAACTAAAGTGCATGATGAAGGAATAATGATGAGTGAAGAACCAGGCTTATTCAAAAATTAGGGGCCCCAGGAACAACAAGGAAAGGGTAGATGTTGAGGAAATGCTGTGGGTAAGTACCACATAGGGTTGAAAGCAGGAGGATAAATTGAAAGTCTATAGAGGAAATAGTTCCCCATGTTTAGCAACCTCAACAGTGCCAACCAGGGAAAAGGAACATTTCATATGACATCAGATAGCTAGAAACTCCTTTATTATAAATTCTAGCAGAAGGATAAAATATTTACACCTGGCATTTGTATAGCTATTTCACACATTATAATACTAATACTGATACTAATAAAATCCCTTTTGTGGAAACCCATAGAAACTAGTGTGTGTGGGGAGAAAACAACAAATAAAATGCTCATGAAAATCTAGATTGCACTCTTAAGAACTATAGAATATCATATTTATTTAAAAGATGCTCTTACTGAGGAAATGTGGTCAGTTCCAGGGGAATCTTATCAATGCTCTATTTAGAACCCCAGATAACAGGCTAAAGAGCCTTGAAGTGAAATCTTTTGCCAAAAGTCACAAAGCTAATTAGCGTTCAATACGGTATTAGAACCCAGGTCATTGGACTCTTAACAGCCTGTCTCAATGACACCAAGTTGCCAGCAGGGTGAACTTTGATTCAGTCATATTTTTCTCCAAAATCTTCTTTGTATTTGTCATGTTTTGAACACATTATTAGAGACAGAGGTTTGCTCTGTGATGATAGGATGATATAAAATCTTCCTGCTGACTTTTTAGTGAATTTCATAGCATTGCCCTCATTGTTATGGTTATTTAACAAACAGAAGTAGATCATCAAAGTATAATAGAACATGAGCCTCATTTGTGAATGTGGCTTTTTCACATTCTTTAAGAAGGTCCAGTTTATGAATAAAAAATACAAGCCAAGAATAGGGTAGGAAAACGTGGCTCAACATTAAACCAAGGACTCAGCATTAAGCCAACATAAACCAAGGACTGAGACACATTCACCATCTTGATTGCTTTTCTTAAAGTATATTAAATGATTCATAAAACTAGAGTGATATTTTTGGCACTCAAGGAAACCTTTACATGCCATTTTGTAGGAAACAGTGCCTTTAAGTATTGACTAGTCAGTGTATTCATCTATTTCTATACTCAGGACTTGGCATCCTATTTCTGTGATATAATTTACACTTGGCTACAATAAGAATGTGCATTAAAACTGTGATACCGATTTGATCAGTGAAGTGGTTAAAATGTTGGCATTTAAATGGCTATAATTACATTTCTAGATTAACAGTACTATTAAGTTGAATAAGGACAGCTTTTCCTTCTGTGTTACTGTTCCACATCTGGGTTTGTAATATCCAAAAGGCAAGATAAATTAGCCTTTCATTCAAAAACATAAATTTCATGATTGTAGAGATAATGGTTCTAGTAAGGAAAATAAACTACATTCTGGAGAAATCAGCAGAAGTTCATAGGTCCTTAAGCCTTCGAAAGCCAACCAATTTCTGCTGCTTCAGGCTTGAATAATTTTATTGAACTGCAATAAATTTGAATTCCTTCTAAATTTCTAAATTTGGGAGGAGGATCTATTCTTATTTTACTATTGGAAAGGAGGAATATGCAATCATTCTAATCATATCTAAGACTTGTTAGAATAGTATGAAGACTTCTATATTTGCTACGTTCCCTCTGAAAGGTACAAAGATGAGAGATGATTGCTGGTGAATCACCGTTCTATTTTATCTAGAGACCTGAGTGCTCTCACTGCTCTATTCCCTTAGGGGGTCATGTTCCTCTGCTTAAAAGAATATTGCCTGCTCTGTGAGCTAATGATTTGTTTGGAGGATGTAAGTCTCAGAGGTGAAGATAACTGCACAGCTTTTATAATGTATCCTTCAAATCTTTGATCTGCTCTTTTCTGAATACATGGGACCCCTCAATAGCAAGAGATTAAAGATGCCTCTTCGGAGAAGAAAGGCAAAGTTTGAAAGCCTAAAAGCTCCTCAGATTTCCAAATAATATTTCTGTATTTTTTCATTTTGTCAACATTATACTTGGTGTTATCCTACATTCACATGATAATTAGATGGTAATCAAAATATAGTATTGGATCTTTAATTTTTTTTCATATTCTCTAAGGAAGTGGGGAGCTATGAATCTTGTTTTCAAAAGTGGTTAGTGCCAACTAGTTTATGGCTAGGACATACGTACTCATTTTGAATTCTATTTAATTTGACAAATATTTACTTGGTACTGCTAGATGTCAGACATTGTGCCTGCTTTCGTAGGGAATACCAAGAATCAAGACCTGTTTTCAGAAACTCACACTCTCACCAGGCAGATAAGGCAATTACAGAAATGGTCATGATAGGATGCAGAATCTGATAAATAAATGCTTGGAGAGAAATGAATGACATTCACTGTGGGGGCAGAGAAAAGAGACGGTGTGCAAGTAAGGGGGGCATCAGGGAAGATTCTAGCATTTGAGAAGGACCTTGCAAGATGAATGAGATTTCTCTGGATGGGGCTGGAGCTGGAAGTAAGATGATAATAAAGTATGTTGTGTGTTTGTGTGTGTGTGTAGGGGGTAATCAGGGAAGAGAGGTGGTCCAAAAATGTTGAAAAACTTGTACTTAACTTGTAGGCAGTAGGGAGCTAATGAAGATTTTTAAGCAGAGCAAAAATAGAATAATAAGAGTGGTGGTTTAAGAAATGTTTTTGAAGCATTTTAAAGCAGATCTTAGTGTATTTGAGGTAAAAATATATCTATAAACAAGCAAGTGTTTTGATAATGTCTTACAGGTTTTCAACTACCACTAAAAATGTTAAACATGCTAGTAAGCGTGAGAATTAACTTCTCATTTATATTTGAAGCTGAAAAATTATTTTTCACTATTATAGTGGCATAGCTTATCCATGCATAGATTTCTAATTTCAGTCAAATGATTCAGTAAGGGGTGTACTGTTTATAGCATTGTGGAGAGTTTAATCTTTTCCACCATATGAATAGCTGAGTTTTCACTGTCTGAATAATATTTTGAAATGCATTTTTTTGTTCTGTTCCTAAGTCCTTTAGAACACAACACATCCTTACCAAAAAAGTGGAGAGAGAAAATGTAAAAAAAAAAAATAGAAAAGTAAATGGGTTTTTATTAGAGTAAACAAAAGCAAAAGAGATTTTTCAAAAGTCGAAACCTTGATCACAGCAAATAGACGCAAGGCTCTGCTCAGAAGCTAGTTTTGAGGAGTATTTTTTTCATGATCATCATTGTGAAGGTTAGAGTTTATGCAATATAAATTTGGTACCAAGAATGATATGAAGTCTACAGTGTTTTCAGAAACAAACGACTTACCAGTGATTGGATCAGGGGCAATGTTGCTTCTACTCTCCTTCCATGACAGCAGGTAGTCAAGGCTGGTGAGGTCCGCAGATTCTATGTAATTCTTCACTGTCTGCATCATCTGATGAGCTTTTGCTATTCCATAATGAACTTTTGTCTCATCCATTAGAGGTATGTTTGTGAGCTCTGCTGTTGTGTCAAAAGCTTGCTGAAAATATTCAGAAGCTTTGTTGTAGTATCCCTAAAAATGTAACAGAAATAATTTTTTGCCTAATTTTTATTTTGCCATTCTGCATATCTACCCATTTTGGCATGTGCCACACTGATCTTTCAACAGTTATAGCAGTTCATGTTCAAGAATAAATAGATGGAAAATGAGGTCTCTATTAGGATAAGGTTCTTAAAAATGATTACTAACCGTGCAACATCTTGAAGTTAATTTACTAAGAAAGCTGTATCTACCAGGTTGAACTGTATGAAACTTAAGTGTTTTGGATAAAAAATGGTCAAATATTGGCATTTTCATATGGTCCAACCTAATATATGGTATCAAAAAGAAGTTTGGGAAAGAGTAAACCAATACACATTGATTTGGATGGAATTTTCTTACTCATAGCATTGGACTTACCTAATGAAATATTTTTGTTGTATTATTTTTAAATTATTTTTTGAGGTCATAATAGTTTATAATATTGTGAAATTTCAGGTGTACACTATTATTTGTCAGTCAACATATATCTGTGCCCCTTTACCCCTTGTGTCCACCCCTTCAACCCTCTGGTAACCACTAATCTGTTCTCTTTGTTCATGTGTTTTTTTTATCTTCCACATATGACTGAAAAAATGCAGTGTTTGTATTTCTCTGTCTGGCTTATTTTGCTTAAAATCGTTCCCTCAAGGTCCATGCATGTTACTGCAAGTGGGACAATTTTATCTTTTTTATGGCTGAGTAGTATTCCATCGTATACATATACACCATGTCTTCTTTATCCATTCATCTGTTGATGGGCACTTGAGTTGCTTTTATGTCTTGGTTATTGTGAATAATGCTGTAATGAACATAGGGGTGCGTAAGTCTCTTTGAATTGTTCATTTCAAGTTCTTTGGATAAATACCCAGTAGCGGGATAGCTGGATCATATGGTATTTCTATTTTTAATTTTTATGATAAATCTCCATATTGTTTTCCATAGTGGCTGCACCAGTTTACATTCTCACCAGCAGTGTATGAAGGTTCCCTTTTCTCCACATCCTCTCCAACATTTGTTATTTTTGTCTCGGTAATTATAGCCTTCTCACAGGTGTATCTCTTTAGTTTTTATTTGCACTTCCCTGATGAAGCTGAACATTTTTACATGTGCCTGTTGGCAATCTGTATATCTTCTCTGGAAAAATTTCTGTTCATATCCTCTGGCTATTTTTTAATTGGATTGTTTCTTTTTTTGTTGTTGAGTTGTATGAGTTCTTTATATATTTTGGAGATTAACCCCTTGTTGGATATATGATTTGTAAATATTTCCTCCCAGTTGGTGATTGTCTTTTTGTTTTGTTCTGGTTTCCTTTGCCTTGCAAAAGCACTTTAGTCTGATGTAGTCTCATTTGTTTATTTTTTCTTTTGTTTCCCTTGCCTGAGTAGACATGGTATTCGAAAAGATGCTTCTAAGATAGATGTCAAAGAGTGTACTGCCTATATTTTCTTCTAGGGGTCTGATAGTTTTCTCTCTTATTTCCAAGTCTTTAATCCATTTTGAGCTAATTTTTGTGTATGGCATAAGATAATGGTCTACTTTCATTCTTTTGCATGTAGCTGTCCAGTTTTCCCAACAGGATTTATTGAAGAGACTTTCTTTTCTCCATTGTATGTTCTTGGCTGCTTTGTCGAAGATTAGCTATCAGCAGATGTGTGGTTTTATTTCTGGGCTTTCAATTCTGTTCCATTTATCTGTGTATCTGTTTGTGTACCAGTACCATACTGTTTGATTATGATAGCTTTGAAGTATATTTTGAAGTCAGGGATTGTGATGTCTCCAGCTCTGTTCTTCTTTTTCAGGATTGCTTTAGCTATTTGGGGTCTTTTGTTGCCTAATGTGAATTTTAGGATGCTTTATTTCTGTGAAGAATGTCGTCAGGATTCTGATTGGGATTGCATTGAATCTGTATATTGTTTTAGGTAATATGGACATCTTAACTATGTTTATTCTTCCAATCCATGTGCATGTAATATCTTTCCATTTCTTTATGTCATCATTGATTTCTTTCAGTAATGTCTTATAGTTTTCATTGTATAGGTCTTTCACTTCCTTGGTTAAGTTTATTCCTAAATATTTTATTCTTTTTGTTGCAATTGTAAATAGGATTGTATTCTTGAGTTCTCTTTCTTTTAGTTTTTTATTAGAGTGTAGAAATGCAACTGATTTTTGTAAGTTGATTCTGTACCCTGTAACTTTGTTGTAGTTGTTGATTATTTCTAGTAGTTTTCTGATGGATCGTTAAGGTTTTCTATATGTAGAATCATGTCATCTGCAAACAGTGAGAGTTTCACTTATTCCTTACCAATTTGGATACCTTTTGTTTCTTTTTCTTGCCTAATTGCTCTGGCCCAAACCTCGTAGTATGTTGAATAAGAGTGGCGAGAGTGGGCACCCTTGTCTTGTTCCTGTTCTTAGAGGGATGGCTTTCAGTTTTTCACCATTGAGTATGATGTTGGCTGTGGGTTTGTCAATATATGGCTTTTATTATGCTGAGGTACTTTCCTTCTGTACACATTTTATTGAGAGTTTTTATCATAAACGGATGTTGGATCCTGTCAAATGCTTTCTCTGCATCTATTGAGATGATCATGTGATTTTGGTTCCTCATTTTGTTAATGTGGTGTATCACATTGATAGATTTGCAGATGTGGAACCATCCCTGCATCCCTGGTATAAATCTCACTTGATCACGGTGTATGATCCTTTTAATGTATTGCTGTATTTGGTTTGCCAACATTTTGTTGAGGATTTTTGCAGCTGTGTCCATCAGCAATATTGGTCTGTAATTTTCCTTCTTTGTGTTGTCCTTGTCTGGCTTTGGGATCAGGGTGATGTTGGCCTCATAGAATGAGTTAGGAAGTAGTCTCTCTTCTTCAATTTTTTGGAATAGTTTGAGACGGATAGGTATTAAATATTCTTTGAATGTTTGGTAGAATTCTCCAGAGAAGCCATCTGGTCCTGGACTTTTATCTTTTGGGAGGTTTTTTTTCTTACTGTTTCAATCTCTTTACTTGTGATTGGTCTATTTAGATTCTCTATTTCTTCTTGATTCAGTTTTGGGAGGTTGTACGAGTCTAAGAATTTATCTATTTCTTATAGATCGTCCAATTTGTTGGCATATAGTTTTTCCTAGTATTCTCTTATAATCCTTTGTGTTTCTGTGGTATCCACTGTAAT
Source organism: Equus caballus (assembly GCF_041296265.1). NCBI lineage: Eukaryota > Metazoa > Chordata > Mammalia > Perissodactyla > Equidae > Equus > Equus caballus. The sequence goes on along the minus strand of NC_091685.1, from coordinate 91,966,322 downwards.
TTCTCCTCTTTCATTTCTTTTCTTTTTTTTTAATTTTTATTTTTTTCAGATGTACATCATATTTTGAATTCTGTATACATTACATCATGTTCACCACCCGAACACTAATTATAGTCCATCCCCTCACATGTGACCCTAATCACCCCTTTTGCCCCCCTCCCCCTTCCCCAAAGGTAACCACCAGTCCAATCTCCAATGCTATGTGTTTTTTTTTTTTTGTCGTTTTTATCTTCTACTTATGAGTGAGATCATATGGTATTTGACTTTCCCCCTCTGACTTGTTTCACTCAGCATAATACCCTCAAGGTCCATCCATGTTGTCACAAATGGCCGGATTTCGTCATTTCTTATGGCTGAGTAGTAGTCCATCATGTATAAATACCACATCTTCTTTATCCATTCATCCCTTGATGGGCATCTAGGGTGCTTCCATGTCTTGGCTATTGTGTATAATGCCACAATGAACATAGGGGTGCAAGTATCTTTATGCCTTTGTGTTTTCAAGTTCTTTGGATAAATACCCAGCAGTGGAATAGCTGGATCATATGGTAGATCTAACCTTAATTTTCTGAGGATACTCCATACTGCTTTCCATAGTGGCTGCACCAGCTTGCACTGCCACCAGCAGTGAACAAGGGTTTCCTTCTCTCCACACCCTCTCCAACATTTGTCATTTCCTGTCTTGTTAATTATAACCATTCTGACCGGAGTGAGGTGATACCTCATTGTAGTTTTGATTTGCATTTCCCTGATAGCTCATGATGTTGAGCATCTTTTCATATGCCTGTTGGCCATCTGTGTTCAACGCAATCCCTATCAAAGTTCCAACAACATTTTTCACAGAAGTAGAACAAAGAATCCTAAAATTTATATGGAACAATAAAAGACCCCGAATAGCCAAAGGATTCCTGAGAAAAAAGAACAAAGCTGGAGGTATCACACTCCCTGATTTCAAATTATACTACAAAACCACAGTAACCAAAACAGCATGGTACTGGCACAAAAACAGACACACAGATCAATGGAACAAAATTGAGAGCCCAGAAGTAAACCCACACATTTAGGGACAGCTAATATTCTACAAGGGAGCCAAGAGCATAAGACGGAGAAAGGAGAGTCTCTTCAATAAATGGTGTTGGGAAAACTGGACAGCCACATGCAAAAGAATGAAAGTAGACCATTCCCTTACACCACGCACAAAATTCAACTCAAAATGGATTAAAGACTTGAATGTAAGACCCCAAACCATGAGACTTCTAGAAGAAAACATAGGCAGTACGCTCTATGACATGGTCTGAGCAGCATATTTTCAAGTCCCATGTCTGACCGGGCAAGGGAAACAAAAGAAAAAATGAACAAATGGGACTACATCAAACTAAAAAGCTTCTGCACCACAAAGGAAACATCAACAAAACGAAAAGACAACCTAACAATTGGGAGAAGATATTTGCAAACCATATATCAGATAAGGGGTTAATATCCAAAATATACAAAGAACTAATACAACTCAACAACAAAAAAACCAACAATCCAATTAGAAAATGGGCAAACGATCTGAACAGAGATTTCTCCAAAGAAGATATACAGGTGTCCTCTTTCATTTCTAATTTTATTTATTTGAGTCTCCTCTCTCTTTTTTAGTGAGTCTGGCTAAGGGTTTTTCAATTTTCTTCATCTTCTCAAAGAGCCAGCTCTTAGTTTCATTGATACTTTCTACTGTTTTTTTTGGTTTCTATTTCATTTATTTCTGCTCTAGTTTTATTATTTCCCTCCTTCTGCTGACTTTGGGCTTTGTTTGTTCTTCTTTTTCTATTTCTGTTAGGTGTAGTTTAAGATTACTTATTTGAGATTTTTTTTGTTTGTTAAGGTTGGCCTGTATTGCTATGAAATTCCTTCTTAGGACTGCTTTTGCTGCATCCCATATGAGTTGATATGATGTACTTTATTTTCATTTGTCTCCAGATATTTTTTGATTTCTCCTTTAATTTATTCATTGATCAATTTGTTGTTCAGTAGCATGTTGTTTAGTCTCCATGTATTTGTCAATTTTCCAGCTTTTTTCTTATAGTTGATTTCTAGTTTCATAGCATTTTGATTAGGAAAGATGCTTGATATGATATCAATCTTCTTAAATTTATTGAGGCTCGCCTTGTTTCCCAATATATGGTCTATCTTTGGGAATTTTCCACGTGCACTTGAGAAGAATGCATATTCTGTTTTTTTGGATGGAGTGTTCTATCTACATCTATTAAGTCCATCTGGTCTAGTTTCATTTAATTCCACTATTTCCTTGTTGACTTTCTGTCTGGATGATCTAGCCATTGATGTACATGTATAATGAAATATTTTCAACCAGCTTTTGTTTTTGGTCACAGCCAGAGATCATTTTGGCCAATCCCTTTAGTAAATTGCCAGTGAAAATAGATGTATATATCTGCTGATATGGCTATTACTCATGTTTTCCTGTGTGCATGTGCCATTCTTGACTGAATGTGGAGGTATCTATGATTTTTAAACAATGTGATCCTGATAGCGCTAGCATGACTCAAATGATCATTTAAATATCTCTCTTCTAGTCCTTTACAACATTTTAAGTTGCAAAAAATCAAGGTTTTGTCTTTTTTTGTCATCCTTACTTCTCCTAAAAGCTGTTGTCCACAAATAAATAATGTTTACCTAACTCTTATGAAGTGTCAGGGCCAGTGCTAAGTACTTCATATGTATTATATCATTAGACTTCATAATCACCCTATAAGGAAATGTTGTTATTTTACGAATAATGAATTTGAACCTCAGCACTGAGACTATCTTCTACCACCCCCAGGTCTTCTAAAAATCCTCATTAAAAGCTCCTCCCTTGGGGCACGGCCTAGTGGTTAAGCTCATGCGCTCCACTTTGGTGTCCCGGGGCTTCACTGGTTTGGATCCTGGTCATGGACATGGCACGGCTCCTCAGGACAGGCAGCGTCCCACGTAGCACAACCAGAGGCACTCACAACTAGAATATATAACTATGTACTGGAGAGCTTTGGGGAGAAAAAGAAGATTGGCAACAGTTGTTAGCTCAGGTGCCAATCTTTAAAAGAAAAAAGAAAGCTCCTCCCTCAAAGAAGGATATTATTTTTAGGATTGAGCTATACTAGCAAAGACTCTAGGGAATAAAATTTCCTTTCTTCACTGACATGTAACCCTTTGGGCTCCATCTTCTCTTTTCCGCTCTCCTTCCCTCTCTCCCTCCAGTCTCCTCTCCTTCCTCTCTTTCTCTCATACACACAAAAACATGCATGCACACTTTTTCACAACAAATCCTTGCAAGACAGAATGTTTTACTATGAGTTTTCAAGTCATTTTTTCACAACATTTTATTAAGGAACTGGGAATAAAAAACATCATAGAAAGTTTTTTTTTTTTTGAGGAAGATTAGTCCTGAGCTAACTACTGCCAGTCTTCCTCTTTTTGCTGAGGAAGCCTAGCCCTGAGCTAACATCTGTGCCCATCTTCCTCCACTTTTTTATATGTGAGACGCCTACCACAGCATGGCATGCCATGTCCGCACCCAGGATCTGAACCGGTGAACCCCAGGCTGCCAAGAAGCAGAACATGCAACCGTAACCGCTGTGCCACCTGGCCGGCCAGAAAGTTTTATAACCTGCACCATCACAGGTAAAATGCACACTCAGCTCCATGCACCTGTGTATAATCATGGGGTTCACAGAATAGTCAAACTGATTGAATAAAGAGGTTTCTATCAAAGTGAGGAGGGGGAGAAACAGGGCTTATGTGACAGTTATGTTATATACATGAACAGCACACATAACATTATGTTATATGCCCAGAACAACAGTTTAAATGGTCCATTCCAATCAAATTTACTGATTTAAACAAAGTACCTCTATATTATACCAATGGTAATTTTTGTTTATTGAGTTGAATAATTTTTTCTCTTTCAAAGTATAAAATTTTTCTCTTGCAAAGTATGAAACATAGAATTTATATGAGAATAAGATTACTTAATTAGGAAAAAAGAAAACTGTATCAAAGATATTTGTATGTCAATTAAATAAATTATATTGATTGAGAAATAATATAAATATTGAAGATAAAAATAAAACTAGTTAAAATTATATATTGTCCTGCTAGACATCAATGATATAGAACAGAGCCAGCCCTGGTGGCCTAGTGGTTAAGTTCAGCATGCTCCACTTTGGTGGTCTGGGTTCAGTTCCCAGGCATAGACTTACACTGGTCTGTTAGTGGCCATGCTGTGCTGGTGGCCCACACACTAAAAAATAGAGATAGATTGGCATAGATGTTAGCTCAGGGTGAATCTTTCTCAGCAAAAAGAAAAAAAAATATGTATATGAACAAAATAAATGAAAATATATAACTGGACCAAACATTTCTATTTTTGAAAACAGAGAAGTAGAAATATCTAATTGTTGTTCTAGTTATAATTCTGAGCGTTAGGCTATTTATTGTTTTGGGTGAGAGTCTCAATTAGAAAAATGAGGGACCATAAATAATGGACATATTTGAATTTCCAGAATTATTTTACATATTGTTATGTTAGAATGAACTCACTCATTTGTCCATTCATTCACTGAGCAACTACTTTGTGCCAGGCCCTCGCCAGGCAGTGGGGATTCAAAAGTGAACAGAGTTTATGGTCAAGTAGGCAAGCTGCTGCTAGTGGAAGTATTCATCTGCCTAAAACTTTTATTAGATCTTATTTAAGAAGCGCTTCTTTTCTCCTAAAATAGGAGCATTACAATTAGGTAATTATTCTTCCCTCAAATTGTGCCTAGTATTTAATCTTTAGACACACACTCAATTGCCATCAAACTGGTATCAACCTAAATTTCTCTAGTTTAAAACATTATTAAGGAAATACAACTTTAATTCTTGTCAGAGGCAAGAAGTTTTATACATACCATTTTGGGGTGAAATTTCACTAGTGTGCATTGTATTTCCAGATTTTTATTCTTAAAGAGGTCAATATCTAAATTTAATTTCTTCTCCAAAGGTTTTGTCCAACCTTCCATAGTTCCTTTCTATTATCCACTTAATTCCTATCCTATTATAAAATTCAGAAGATTCCAGTAATTAATCCTGGCAATCTTAAATATGAGTTTGAGAATATGCAAGTGAATTTATGCACTTCATAAATAAAAACAAAAAGACAACTTTAATGTTATAAATCTCACCGATAAGCATTTAGTGGACAATTTCAGGACAAGATCTTGATGACATCATAGATCTTGAAACAAAGTTTGCATTATTACACTATAACATAGAATTTTCACTCACTATTCTGATTCTTACCAGATCCTTCTCAGTGCCTAAAATGTCACTGTATCCAATGAGAAGCTCAAAATAAAAAGGTGTTTTCTCAGTTCTAAGGAAGAATAATTTCTTACACATTTTCCCTACTATTTTAGTGTTGGAACTACCATTGTTTTAACTATGCAATTATTCTCTGATCTTATTAGGGAAAGAGAAATCTCATAAAGGGTCTATACCTAGTCACTTTCCCCAAAACATTCTCATTTGACTCCTTTACATTAATTACATATTTTCAATTAAAAGTCCATCAAAATATCATATCAGGAGAGTGGGATGGGTGACCCATCTTCCACAATTATATTCTAAAAGGTAAACTGAATAAAGGATATTTTTAAGATGTTAACTTTAATCATAATAACTCTATAATAATTACAGAAAACAGTAACTCCAATATTTTTCCAAATATAGTTTTGTATTATTATTATAGTCTCTTAGAAATTATTCTTAAGAATACAATTAGAATACATTGCATGAATAATATGAAGCCAGAAAAGATATGATGAGGACAGTTTATAGAAAGCCTTAAAAGGTAGATTGACAAGTATCAGCATTATTAGATTTGCTTTTAAAGATTCAGCATGAGTTTTCAAAATGCTAAAATAATGGATAAGAGTGAAATAGAAGTTTGGCATTTCAAAAGTGAGAGATTACTACTCTCCAGTGGTATAAAACTGGTGCTTTACATATATTGACTCAATACCTACAACAACCGTATGATGTGAGAAAACTGAGGTATCCAGAAGGTAAATAACTTGTCCCAGGTCACAGATCCTGTCAGTGAAAGAGCTGGGCTTTCAACTCAGTCTGGTCTCAGAGTCGTTGCTTTTAATCTGTACCTCCACAGCCTCTCAAAATGATTAAATGAAGGTGGATAAACACAGTTTGAGAATGTAACTACCCTCAAAAATGAGAGATCCTATTCATGGTCAGAAGAGCAATTACAACAAGAGAAACAAGCCTCCTTCATACAGTTTCTAAAGGACAATCTAGGTAATAAAAGATAAAGTCAGGAGAAAATAGATCAAAAGTTCATCACAAACAACGCATTTCACTAGTAATGACCTCTTGAGTGAGATACTTTCATTTTAGACTTTTTTCTCTTCTTTCTCTCTTCTTTCTCATAACCATTCTGCTGCTAGAATTCCATATTTCCTTCAGAATTACTCTTGGGATTGTGCCTTCATCTTCTGAGGGAGCTTGCTGGGGCATTACGGCTGGATTGATAAGAATTTGGAGCATGAGAGCGGAATGCTAGTGTCAGCAGATAGGAGCCAACTGTTATAAATGAAATTCCTTTGAATTGAAATATTTTAATTGCTCTTCAAATCCAAAACCACTTAGAGTCTGCACTGGCTGTGAAGATATGAATCAGTGTTAGCAGCTTGTATTGACCGTGCCCAAGATGGCGCTCAGGTCCGGGAAGAAGAGGAAGTAAGAGGCGTTTCTCCTCCCAGTCACTGCCTTGTCCTGCAGTCCTGGGGCCATTCTGCATAATATATCGTGGGAAAGATCAAGCGAGAACAGGATTTTAAACTCTGCAAATTTCTCCCTGTAAGCAAGAAACACACATACTCACTTTTTCATTGTAAATGTCTCCAAGCATCGTACTTGCTCTCACAACATCTAGGTTTTGAAAATTGTTTCTTGCAATTTTCACGACTTTTTTCAAGTATTTAATTGCTTCTGTCATCTCTCCTTGGCTAGAATAAATAAAATAGGAGACAGTTGGAATATCATCTCATGTAATGTCGCAGTAAAAAGAAGAATTTTGTGTCTTTGCTTTAGATCGTGCCAGATGGTTATCAGGATAATGAAATGTAAAGTGTAAATTTAAAAAATATATGGCTTGTCTTTGTGGGAGTAGACAGTGAGTTAACACTTAAACCTTTAATCTCTCATTCATTGCTGGTGGGATTGTAAAATGGTACAGCTGTTCTGGAAGACAACTTGGCAGTTCCTCAAAAATTTTAATATACAGTTACCACATGTTCTAGCAATTTCACTCCTATGTATATACCCAAGAGAAATGAAAACATATGTCCACACAAACACTTGAACACAAATATTCATAGCGACCTTATTCACAATAGCAAAGAAATGGAAAAAACCTAAATGTCTATTAATTGAACAGATAAGCAAAATGTGGTATATCCATACAATGGAATATTATTCAGCCATAAAAAGGAATGAAGTAATGATATATGCTACAACATAGATAAATCTTGAAAACATGCTAAGTGAAAGAAGCCAGTCACAAAAAACCACATATTGGTGTGATTTCATTTACATGAAACATCCAGAATAGGCAAATCCATGGAAACAGAAAGTAGGTTAGTGGTCACCAGAGGCTGGGGATAGGGGGAAATGGGGAGTGGCTGCTAAAGGGCATTAGGTTTCATTTTGGAGTGACGAAAATGATCTGAAATTAAATAGTGGGGATGGCTACACAATTCTGTGAATATAATAAAAACTACTGTATTATAGAATTTAAAGGGTGAATTATATGGTATATGAATTATATCTCAATAAAGCTATTATTTTTTTAAAAAACCTTTAAAAAGTTTTAAATTTTCCATACTCCTTTGCAAATGAAGCTGGTCCTTTGAGGGGAGGCATATGTCATTTCACGAAATACCTGTTGGGGGTATTAGAGCAAATATGATGAAAATTGAGTATTCTGAACTCCCCCAACCAGGACTCCAAGAAAAGAGAGAGAGATCTAGCCGCAAGATGGAAGGAGCCTGATTTCTGGAAGGCACAACACAAGTATCTAGCAAAGTACAGAATTTATATAAGCAAGAAATAAGATTTTATTGTGATACGCCACTGAGATTTTGGAGATTAGTTAGAGCAACTTAAATGACCAAAACTGACTAAAACAAGTGACTATTTTTTTTTTCATAAAGAATAGAGGGGCACATCATTTTAAAGATTTCAATGAATTATTTTCATAAACTTATCTGAATTCTGCTCTTATTTTCCAAATCTGAGTCCCAAATACTCATTAGTTCCTCACGAGCTGAACGCCACCCCATGGAGGTACAAATCTTAGTTTCACATGAGTGAAAGTCAAACTTGAGTAAGGAGAGAGGAGTGGGAAGAGTCTAAAAATCTCTCTAAAGGAGAATTATTTGAAAGCCAGTCTAAAGAGACAGGCTCTTTTAGGAGCCAGTTGTAGCGATGTCCTATGTGAAGAATACTTGGGGCCCACTTGTGTATGAGAGGCACACTCTCATACAGCAAATGAGATTAAGGACCAAGGTGAAAAATATCTGAGCAACCAAAGAGAGAGTAATTTTTGGAAACGGCTATATCCAAGGTATAATATGCTGTGACTGCCTTTGCAGAGGCAGCTGAAGCCAAAGTCCAGCTCAAGGAACATTTGGCTGGTGATTCAGGGATGTGCCCCAGGAAATTAAAATGGTATGGACAAAGCAAGAAGTGATTTCAAAACAATGGATCCAAATTAAGTGAGCTGAAAAAATTTAGTATCTCTTGAATGTCTGGAATTTGGAATTTGTCTTTTGGTCAATCCCTAAAACACAATGGTGAATCTGAGATTATACGTAATCCCATTGTTAAATCATGTCAGAACCAATGAAATGTTTTATTAATGTGACAAAATCCAGAATTTAGAGATTTAAAAATAACAGCAAAACCTGTAATTGTGTTCTTCAATGGAGTATAAGAAAGGAGAAACTCTTACTTGCTCCTGAACGTCTCTGAGCCCCTAGAACTGCCCTGCTTTGCTTTCATAGGTCAGCAGTTCCCAGTGAGCATCTGTGCCATGACCCTTAATAAACCACGAGATGAAATCCTGAAATGCAGAGGTTGTTTTGCAGTTGAGCTGCTTCTTGCATGGGCATTTCTTTATGTTTATAGGGCAAAGTTTTACTTCGATGAGCTCCAGGTAGTATGGTGACAAATGTGGCATATAGAGAAGCTTTGCTACAAATTTTTAAATTATTGCAATTACAGAAAAATTTAGCGATATTATTACCATATTTCATTGATTCTAATACCCACATTTTACCATATTTTGACATTTCTAAATCAGGATCTTTTACAACAGGTGGCATCTTATAATCTCCGACAGACAGGGAGCAGTCAAGTCATAGCTGTTGCTGCAGGGATGAACTAGGTTTATATTGCTGAAGACGACCCAACAACTGCAATGCCTTGATCTTTCCGTCAACAACTATTTAAAGATAACTTCAGGAAGGAATGCAAAGACTGGCTGTTTTCTAAAAATCTTTCATTGAAACCTTCTGGAAGACAAGAAAGTGCCAACTTCAAAATTGGCAGATTGAGTGTCCATGACTTGAAAGAAAATACTGGAGATGATGAGCACTATTTTAGGAAAGGCTATAGTACCAACATTCGGGATGACACAAAAGATGATATATATGGGGGGGGAAGGTAGTGACAATTCTGAGTTTAAAAATAATTCAAAAGAATTGGACTTTGAATGCAAAGATGTTTGAGGAGTATAATAAATTTATTTTGTTTATATTTTCTGTTTACATGAATGCTCAAGAGTAATTATAAAAAATCTTTGTGTAAATGAATCTAAAATAGCTCTTTTATTAAGTATAAAATAAAAATTCTAAGTTATAAGAAAGTATTATGTCACATTTTAGTTAGAACAGTTTTCTCTCTTGGTAGTATATAAGGCGTAGCTTCCAGTAGAAAGAATCTTAAATTTAGTGAAATCTGAAAATAAAGCTACTCCTTCAGCATAATAGAGTAGGTTATTTCATTGGCTAGTAAATCTTCGATTAAAATTTTCTAGGAAGTTTAAAATTCACATTGAATTTATATATACATAATGTGACTAGAACATAATAAGATTGAACAACTCTAAAATTGGTCTAAGTACTTTGTGGTTCTTGTAAATCTCTACCTGTATTGATTTGTTTCATTTAATTTTATGCGAAAATTACCATAACTAATTTTTTGTGCCTGTGTTTGTCATGTGTGAAGAGTCATAAAGCGATCAAATATTCAACAGTGTTCTACTTTTACGATGGGCATCAAAATATCAACAGGTCTAGTCTTACAAATTCATTTGCAAAATGGTACTCATTTTCCTGGCTGCAGTTAAAACAGAAAAATTTAACATTCACCCAAATCTCTGAGGAAACAGAACTCAACTCAGAATAATTTTTTCCATGAATGTCTATGTTAGATGATTGATGAGCTATATTATTACCATATGCAATAAACAGTTGAGAAAGCACTTCTTGAAAAAGTAATATAAAAGATAATACTGTATTTTCAGTGGCAAGAATTTGAGATTTTTCACATCAGAAATGGTTAGTATATGGAATAAGTTCATGCAAAAAATATATTAATAAGATTAGAATATTCATAAAATAATCCCATGAATGTGGTACATGTGTTAGAGTCATTACTGGGCAAATTAAAAATTGTTTGGCTGTTACACAAAATTAACTAGCATCAGATGGAAAATTATGCTTATAACCAAGAGGAAGAGTTATCTAAGATTAGAACTCATATTCATCTTGGAAAAAATGTCAAGCTACGTTTAAACACTTACTAAAATTAAATATTTTGTCTACATGTTATTTTTCTAGGATCTGTATGGGAATAAACACAGCAGCTCTGTGCATTATTATCCCATAGTCTTTGCTCTATGCTAAATATTTAATAAAACTAGCCTTCAAACATCAAAAAAAGAGGGGTGAATTGTATGGTATATGAATTATAGCTCAATAAAGCTGTTATTTTTTTAAAAAAACTTTATCTTTGAATAAAAGAATGGTTGAACATTTGGGAAGGGAAACATTTATGCAGTACACATAAAAGTTAAGATTCCAGGTAGAGTGTGTGAATCTCAGTCACTGGATATCTGGAGTCCATGACTGTAAACTCCTGTCTGTCTCCTTGATATTTCAGTTAACATCAAGAACGTCTTTTTATTTCAGTAACATCTTTGAGAGACTATCAAATGCCCTACAATGTGCTAGTTGCTGGGGAATATGGATCCTGCCCTTAAAGAGTTTCACTGTCAATTTGGAGAGATAAATGTATATATTCATACGTGGGATTAACTGTGATTGGCACTACAAAGTGTGTATAGCACTTGGAAACCTGGATCACATACATTTAAATATCTTCACAAGAGCAAGACTAGTGTTTGCGGGGCAAATTTGGTCTTAAAAGGCAGTCAAAAAGATGTGGAGCCAAATCTAGTGAATACAATGGTGATCTCAAAGCATCTATATAAATTTGAAAAATTATAATATGTATTATACTATGTACCTTTGAATTTGGAACTGCATAGAATACTTAGTGTGTTTAGAGATTCACAGGCCCCTTGCTCTACGCTCATGTTTCTTCTTCCTCCAGCCTTACCCAGGTCTTCAGCATAGGTTGGGAGTCCCTGCTGTTAACCGATCTGTCTTTCTCGCAAGGTTTCTCTCTCTCTAGTATGTAAGCACTCTCAGCTGATCTCTAGTCTCTCACTTCTCCTGTGTCTCTCATTTTCCTGGATCTCACTGACATTGAGGTCTCTGCCTACTCAAAGTTGGCTGTTTCCAGAGTTCTGTCTAAGGCCTTGCTCTCCCCTCCCATTAACTGCTAACTAATGGCAATTTCATGGACTACTAGGGCGTGCCCTAACTCCCATATGCACATATCTGGCAAATCTATATTTCTAGCCCTGATTTTTCCCCAGTACTTCTCATCCATATCTCCAGTCGTACAAACATACTAAGCATGCAAATAAAAACGGTTCCTTCCAAGTGATGTCATTTAATGATGAGGCTGATGGCATTTGGGGAATTTCTCTTTAAGCAACTCCTCATAGTGCAGGGGTAGGAAGCATTAATAAGTAAGTTAATAAATTTTGTTCCAAAAAATGAGGTTGCCCATAGAGATTATTTACCATGCTTTCTAAATGTGACTGTAAATCCTTTTGGCTGTTTCCAAAGATCCAACCCACTTCTCTACAATGATGTTCTGCTATAGGGATCATTCAAAAGAAGATGCCACAAGCTCAGAAGCACATCAAAGGAGTTCGATCTGAAACAGGTAGTAGCAGGATTAGAGGTATCAACTTTCATAACCTCCCAAGGTTTGATGAGGACAACATTCATTTTCATAGATAAACTGTGTATGTTTGCAAAAGTAAGTTAGATTGCTTTAAAGTCACAGTGTGCTATGGTGGATATTAGAAAGACCTAGGCTTGAATCCCAGCTTGGCCTCTTAGATGAGTAACTTTGATCACATCTGCACTCTTTCTCAGCTTCAGTTTCCTCATTTTGAAAATGGCCACAAATTGCTGTGAGATGAAAACTTACACACATGTATAGCCTGGCACATAGTAGCAATTCAACAAATGGCAGCTAGTATTATTATTACCTCTCAGTGAAATAAAAAGCTACCATACCCACAGCTCTCTACTTGATATTATCTACTAAAAGCCAAGAAGAAAGGTCAATTTAGCCAAGCATTACTTTTTGAAAATCTTCCATCATGCAATGAATTAAACACCATGATGTGAACATATACTCGTCAAGACAAACAGGCACATGAAGACCTGGCATCTGTTTTCTGGGGGGCAGGGTCAGAGAACTAAGATATTTTGTTTACTTGAGTATCAGGTATGATCAAATGCATTCTTTTTTCCTTTCTTTTTGGTAAAAGAAATAGAATGGAATTTCACATTGCTGAAGTTGCGAATATTGTTTTTTATGGTTCTGTTCTCACTTCTTCCTAACAAAATTACAAATAATCTCCTTCCAGATTGAGGCATAGCTCAATTCCCTAGGAAAATTGAGAACTGTTTGAGGAATATTTCAAACGCAGACATGGAGTAAAATACCACGAGAGGTGCACTCATTACTTTAATTTAAAAATTTGTTTTGTGGGACAGCTACAATGGTATTGAGAGAGATGAAGAGTATAAAAATATTAACATATAATAATATAGCATATTATTTAGAATTTTGAGCAAACGTGTGGATTTCTAGAACTAAAAATGTTCTATCAAATTGATGTTAACTCTCCAAGCTCTTTCTTTGACTGTAGTAATCAAGAAAAAACTGATGAAATAATAAAAAAAAGTAGAGACTTCTTTGCATATCATTTTAAAACCTTAGGGAAAAATTATTTTTATTTAGCTAAAATGGACTCGCTGAAGCTCATTTATGTTCATGTTCCTAAAAGCTGATATGTTTTTGATGCAAGTGCATTTTGGATTAGGTTTGGCCTGCTGAGGATTGTTAAATCACAACATACACAAACAAAAAAAACAAGTTCGGTGAACAAGAAATACAAAACAGTATAAATAAAACCATTGCTGGGTGAGTCGAGTTCTTTTTCTCCCAAAGGAGCAACAGAACTCTAAAACATCCAAAATTATCTAGAAACTGCTCTGACAAATAATGCTAGAGAAAAAGTCTTTCTATTATAAATTATATGCTCCCCTCAACGAATGCACAGTTTTATAGCCAGCAAAGTTGTTAATATACCATCTGAAATATAAACATTCTATATTGTTTAAACGATTTCCAAATGCAAAAGTTAGCAATAGATTTGGAAGCCAGTCTTTCTTTGGAAGGGAAAAAAATCAAATATTTTCTTACAGGAAAGCTACACGTTATTTGTGTAAGTTAAAGGACAAGGTTAAAATGTTAGACAAATATTAATTCCAGTTTTCTATATGCAGTGCACAGGTGCAACTTGGACAGCATATTATATGGTATAATCATTAAATTCATTCAACCAGACCTTAGAGAGTTAAAAACATATATTCTGAGGAACAGGACTCCTCGGTCCAAAGAATGAGAATGAAACAGTGCAGAATATTTGTGTATCAAGGTGATTCCAGTTTCCAACTGGGAAAACAGGACTGTTAACACCCACATCCCCTGACAACTGTCCAATTATGTATATCACACTTGGCCTACTGTTTGCAGTAGAAGTAATCAATAAAGGATGTGGTTGAGTGAACATAGATTTTGGTTGAACCAATGCATGAAAACTTAATCATTTACTCAGAGAGAAGAAATCAAATAGAGCAGAGATGAAACAGCCACTAAGGGGTTTGTTGATTGTGCCACCAAGTTTGTGGGCTACAGATGAAAGTAATAAGGCAAATGGAATCAGTGACAGGAGAAAATGTAAAAAGCTATTCTTAATTTCATGAATTAATAGAAATGTTTTGATGTATTTTGGAGGGTCATTTTTAGGAAATTTTGCATCAAAGCCTGGACGTTCCATTTTAAAGAATATATGAAAATTACCAGGGCATGTCATTCCTCTCAAGCAAGAAGAAATTAATTTTCAGCTTTAACAGAAAGGTAATTTTCACACTTGAAACTTTGTACAGATTGATTTAAAGATCTCCACTGTGGAAAGTTTTACAGGAAATAATTTAAACCGAGTTTGCAAGAAAATTTACAATTGGCATGGAATAAACCAGAGACTGGCTGGTTGTAACAAATGGGTCTTGAAGAACTCTCATTTTTGTGGGGTTTTTTCCCCCTAGATTCTTTTTAACAGTCATTATTTGGAGAGTTGTGGCATTTTAGTAAATGACTAATTTCAGTAAATGAGGCCAAAAAAAATGCCATGAGGCAAAGTGAGGATTTTTTCCCTATGTATTTACTCAAATTGTCTGCTTATGTAATAATAATATTTACTTGGTAATTTCTCAACTCACTCTCTTTCTTTTATACCGTAATTCTATAGCTGTGTCATAGACAATTGTTATCATTTTAGAATATCAACTCTTCTTTCTTTCACTAGTATTCTGAGTAGGGAAAAAAAGACAGTGCAAATGCTTATTCTGTTACACTGCTTAAACCATTGTTCAATTAACAATATTCAGACCAATAGCAAAAATAACAAACTCTGTTCTCTATTAAAGCCTTCATCGGTAACTCTAATGCCAGGGCTGGGTCTAGCATCACCAAATGGGCAACTCTGTACTTTCAAGTCCCTGCTCTTGAGGGAATGTGGCATGTTTTTCAGTTGAAGGCTCAGTATAAATTCTTATAACCATTTTAGAAGTTTCCAGCCTTAGAGCTTAGTCACCTTTCATGCATACTCAGCTGATGGGCTTAGATATACGCTTATCCTAGACATGGCTATTCTCTTCCTTTTCCTTTCAAGGGCTAGGATTGCTTTTATCCCTAGCAAGGAAAATGTTTGTTTATAAAATCTCTGTTTACAGAGACAGGGCTACTGTTAGCAAAACTTTTGCAATTGCACAGGTTAGGAAAAAGAGATTTGGAGGTGATGCTAAGCTTCATATGCAGCTTGATTTATTTCTCAGCCTCCACCACCATAATTTTGTCTATTTTGGTTGTGTGCCATTTCTTGCATGTTGCTGCTAATCTGAGGATAGTTTGGGACTATGAAAGAGATATACGTGTGTTTGCATGTATGCATGCATGTATGTATCAGAGAGCACCAAGCCCTTGAAGCAAAATTTTCTAAAAATGACCACAAAACTTATATCAAAGCATTTCTAGTAACTAATGGACTTCATTTAATACGGCTTCTCAGATATATAGGGTGCTGTTGTCTACCTGTATAAAATTTTTGTTTTTGAAACCTTAGTCTCTCTCATGAGTTATTTCGCCCAAAATGGTAAAAGAATGTACCAAGGCTTAAATGCCTCCATAACCACCAACAATGCTGCAAAATGGCAGCTTTAGATTGGAAATCTTGCTGTGGCCTTGGGACACTTTTTCCCTATGACCTTCGAAGAAGAGTCTCCTGTACTCTTTTGTCATTGCCTAATATTATAAAATTAAGAACCCATGTCTACCACACAAATCATTCATTGATGGCTTCATTAGTACTTTAGTAGATGGGAATTCTTCTAAGTGGAATTCATTTCATTTGGTGTAAAAGTGAGATGGGGATAAATCTTCTTGCCCATTATCTGTTTGCCCCAAGGCAGGTTGCTGGACTGTTGAGAGTGTTGGAATAGAATTGTCCCCATTCCTACCAAAAACCCACCTACTTCATGAGATATCAAATATAGCTGTATCCTCTTCTACATCTAAACCCCAAATAATACTTAAGCATATTAAAACATTAGATTGTCTGATGATGTTGTTGCCAATATTCATCAGAAAGCTGTTCAACAGACAGTTAGCTTTTACTGTATAGACCAGGAATTCAAATCCTGGAGTGGAGACTAAAATATTCCAGATGAGACACTAGTTGAATAAGTGAGAATTATTTTAAGATAATCTCATGTCTCCAGAAGTTTCAAAAATAATTATAAAGACTATCAGTAGCCAAAGGGGCATTCCAACACTTGTCTTGTCCTATGACATAGTAAGTACTCAGTATATGTTTATAAAAGAAAATATTTTTCCCTGGAGTTTTATCTCTTTAGTTATGTTGGGACACAATGTCATTTTGTAAAAAGTATTTTATAAACATGTTAAGGGAGGAATTTATCTAACTCTGCAGGCTTCATCCAGGTCTGCTACCACAAGGCAAGACAAATAATCCAACCATTTTCTACTGATGCTGGGCAGTGTTAGCAGCAGAGTGAAGTGATTTAATAATCAAAATGAACTCGACAAAAGGGCAGAGTTGGTGTGTTCCAAACAGACATAAAATTGAATAATTATGAATCTCTTCTTTGTGTTCAAATATCTGCTTCTTTCCAGGTGTTGTTTGGAAAGTAAAAGTTTAAGGAATAGCCAGATTGATCTTCCATGGGCTAGTTACCAACCTTTATTTGAAGGGACCACAGCACTCACAAGTTGCTTGCTTTACCCACGGCTGGCCCTTCCTTCCTTGAGCAAACGTCCATATTCTCCATATAAATATGTCTGCGTCCCTAACCATTTATCCAGTGATGACTGCTTTGCATTTTATTTGGTATTTTGTAGGGTACCTTTAATTTCATTGGTATCGGTATTTTAATATTTAATTAATTATTTATTTAATAGTTAATTATTATATTGGCAATGGTAATTATATAATGAGGATCCACTTTCAGTTCACTAGGCATTTAATGTTTTAAACGTCTTTCAAATAGCAATTTTACCTTTTAAAACACCACCCTGTATGTGTTTACAACTGAAATACAAATGAGAAGAAATTAGGACTTGACACAGTCTATATGATTGTTATTATTATTACTAATATACCACTATTAAAAAGCTATATCTTAGATATAGGATATATCAAAAACCAAGGCCTTAACTTTGATAACTTTTCTTATTCTTATTTTATCTTCACGTAAATCATAATGCTACTATATAACGCAACAATTAAATGGAGTGCACAATGATCACAATACGATGAGTGAGGGGCAAACCACATCTTTTCTGTGGAAAAAATTGCATCAGAAGTTGTTCATGTATACTTTTGTTACGTTTTCAATTTTAAATGAAATATTGGGAATATTGTTTTTCCACCCAATTGTTTATCCAGATATGCTCAAAGGAGAGATGTCTTAATGGAAGAAGTATGACTGAAGCATAAATGGAAACTTTCCTCAAAGAAGAGATCTGGAAAGGTTATGGTGAGCCATGGTTACTGAAGCGTACTATATATTTCTGTGCTCTCTGATTTTGTAACCTGTGAGATGTGACCTGATTTTTCCCTTTCATTCAAGGTCATCACTAAACTTACAGAAAATCAAAAATAAAACAATACAGAGGAGGAATAGACAAAGAAGAGTTTAGGTGCATCTCTTAAAATACCACATTGGTTTAAAATAACTTACGATGAAAGGGTCACTTAAGAAGGGCACTGCTTAAAATTTAAGCAGGCAGTAATGGAAAGCGACAGACCTCAAACAATTTAAGTCTTTCACAGCTGAGTGAATTCACAGTGACAGCAAGACAAGGCTGTGCTAACGTACCTCTGCAGGACCTTGGCGATGGCCTCATATGCTCTCCCCAGGCTGAGATCATCATCCAGCTCTGTAGAGATTTTACTGTAAGTGTTAAGGACCTATCAGAAGGAGAAATACATATTAAACAAAGAGCACGACCAGATTCACTGATGTTTCATTTCATACCAGAAAAGATTAAAATGAATAGTTGTTTTTAATGTCTCCATAAAATATTTTTTGTTTATTAAAACTTCATATTGGTTTGGTTTATTTTTATCTACAGTATAACTTGTTTCATAGCCATCTCTTTAAGCCATGACAGTGAGGTCTTACTTTTGTAAAACTAATTCTTTTCCTGCACAATCCCAAATCTTCCAATTTATATAACTTAGGTGTGAATGAATAATTGAATGGTTTACAACATTATTTTAAAATATGGTACTATTATCTAAGGTAATATAAGGCAGATTATACTATTCTACAATGGCAGCTTAAATATCACTTTTCTTTCTATAAATAGCTGTTTGTAAAGCATGAATTTAGATGCTGGGCAACTTCTAAATCTATCATTTTATTAGATGCATATCTCATAGTTTGTACACGTATTCAGTATACACTAAAAATATTTCTTGCAAATGTAGTTTATTAGCAACAATCTCTTCAATAATCTAAAGATTACAGCTGCCACAGCCAAACATATGATCTTAATTTAATTTAACACTGACATGATCTGTATGGTATAATTTTCCTTTTTATTCTTTTTCCCTTTCAATGGCCAGAAGGAGGAAAATATGTGAAACAAAATCCCCATTCTTTTTTCTTCCTTCATTGTTACTGGACCCAACCTATTATACACATGAGGACACAGGAAATCTCCAATGGCCTCTATGGAAATCCTTTTTGCACATTTTCTAGGAAAGAATTAGTGAAAGTCATTTGACAGCGTGTGAGGGGACATATATACACGCTATGTGCTACTGCCTGCATGAGGCAGCTTAGAGGGCAGATTTAAGGACTAGAGGCAGTGTTGATATTTGACTTTACTTTCTTAAAGTTAATATTTGAGAAATAATTTCAATGAGGCCATTGTGATACCTCATAAAATTTGTTTTATTTGTGGTTTACAAATGACTGCTTGACACAATATTGATATTAAAACCTCCTGATACATATTGATTCAGTGTTTTAATTCTTCTTAAACCTGCAAAGTTCAAAATTTTGATTCTTACTTTTAAGCCTCTTAATAAACCTTGTATAAACCTGAGAATATTCTTTCCACTCTGTCTTGGATAGCTAATAACACTTAGATTAAGTCTGACATGACTTCACAAAAACCTTTCTGAGTTAAGGGGCAGAACACCTAAAGTTTGAGAATTTATAAGAGACCTTATTGAATCCAAATATCAAAACACGGTCACACAACACTTAATGACAGGGATACATTCTGAGAAATGTGTCGTTAGGCAATTATGCTGTTGTGCAAACATCATAGAGTGTACTGAAGAAGACACCCCAAAATATCTCTTTAACACGAGGTTGTTAAAAATTTGCCACCCCAAAATATGTCTCTTTAACATGAGGATTATTTTAGGCTGATTATTTTTATGAAGTCTTAAATGGGAAGAAACATGCTTGCCGCCCACAAGGCATTTACAGTCCAGTGGAAAAGAGTTTGGACTGGTGCAACTGTGTGAATGAGCAATGACTGAAGACAGACTTCTCCAGAGCTTAAACTGTGCTTATACTGCACCTCTCTCCCTTGTCCCTGGCCACCATGAGCCCTGAAGCAGTACAATAATATCCAGAGGCATCCAGTATTATCTTAGGGATGTGACTCTGTAGTCCACGGATAGGAGGGTAGGTGCCAAAGAAATTACAGGTAAATATTTCAGTGTTGACAGCTCCTATCCCACACGAGTATGTAGTACTTCCAGGGAGCAGCAGGGGCAAAACCCAGCTCAGTCTGGGCTTTTGGTTTTGGCCTCAGACTTGATTCCATAGGAGCTGCCTCATGGAGCCAGATGTGGTCTACTGGAATGAATGCTCACCTTAGAGTAAGAAGACTTGGGTTCAAGTCCTAATTCTTCCACACCCAACACATGTGGTCTAGGAAAGCTCCCTGAGAAGCTTTCCTTAGAAGTAAAAAAGAAAACCTACATCTGAGGGTTGTTGTGAGGCTACTATGAGATAATATAGAGTGCTATGTAAAATTTAGGACAAGAATTCTTTGGGAATCTCTTAACTAGTCATCAGTGAACAACTGCTGGTGGGAGTTTCCCTCTTCAAAGTAAAGACAACACATTTTATTTGTTGCTTGAGAGAATTCATGTATCAGCTTAAACAGTTTACCTAAAAGCAGGAAACATATAGGCAGTAGGAAGAATATAGATCATTATTGGCCCAATAGGGAAATAACCAATTACAGGAAATCCATAGGACCTTGAAAGTGCTATAGAAGAGCTCCTCTAAACCAAAGACAAGGCCTCTGTCCCTCAGGAATGTGAGCTCTACTGGGAAAGAGTAAATTCAGACAGGAGAATCATAAGAATACAAGGTAAAACTCAGCAGATTGGTGAATCATGTAGTTCAGCCTAAGTGGACTAGGAAGGACATCATTAAAACAAAAAGAAAAAAGCTCATAAGAGTAAGTGGAAAAATAACACGAGATTGCAAATTCTGTAGAAAGTAAAGATGTTTTACATTAATCTTATAGTAAGCTATCTTACCTGCTTTTTAAAGTAAGCAAGGTAAAATTTGGAAATTAATAAATATTGATCAAACTGAATTCTTAGAGAAAGAGTGGAACCTTTTTCACAAAGAATACTTCAAGTGAGAAAACACAGTGTGGCAGTCTGTGAGATCCACTGTACTTCACGGAATATCCCTGTGGCATACAGTATGTTTAAAACAGATCCAGGGTCTGGAAGATTAAATTCTGTCATCACAAACCGAAGATAAGAGGTGAGAATGAAGAATCTCAGGTGCAAAATATTTTGATGAATTGAAAATTTATTATATATCTCTAAATTTTATGGGCAGTGAACCTAATCAACCTTTTCAAGCCAGAGGAAAATTCTGATTGAGAATGCTACTAGGTAAATTTCAGTGAACACAAAACTGTGCATGATAACAAGGTTACCAAAGTTGGAAAAGGCAGTTCACATACCTAATAAAAATTACATGCTACATGGCCACTCAATCAAATTGCTCCAATAATTTCAGTGAATAACAGAGATGAACCTTTGAAAACTATTTCGCTAGAAGTTTTAAAGCCAATGGACTTTATCTTCCCACTAAAAAGAAACTGATTTACTGGGAAAGATGTTTTCAAATAAAATCCAATTTCTTAAAATGAGATAATTTCTATTGGTCAACTTAAAAAACAAACTTGTAGAATGCTTAGCATAAAAAATGAGAATGTGCAAAAGAATAATGCTTGCAAAACACTACAAATTTTTTGAAGAATTGTTTGCTGTAAAATCAAATTTTAAGGATCATTAATTTCTTTTGCTGCAATAGTCTTCAAGGGAGCATTGCATTTAAGTCAAAATTGTTACCTGTCAACAAAGTGAGTGAAACACGTTTATATATTCATACATATATGAAATATATATGTGTAAATATATGTATATATATAGAGAGAGAGACAGAGACAGAGAGAGAGAGAGATTGATAACGAGAATAGACAATTAGCCTTGTCCTCCCAGAAGATGTTAAGAATAAATTCTATGCCTGAGCTTTGGCACCTTTAAGGGAGGTGCCTAATAAGAAGGCATTCTTATTTCTAATAATTTCAAACATGCAATTGTTTTCTTTCCTTACATGTTTAGTATCTCCAGTTATGAGGGAGCGTTGGAACAAAAGAAAATGAACTATTTGATGTGGACCCTCTCTTCCTGTCTTCCTCTATTTTCTCTTTCCTTATCCACTGCAATTCCTCTCTTACAGTCCCTTTATTTTAGACAAGACTAAAACAGGAAAAATTCCAGCACTCATGGCCTTTATATTTGCTTTCACAACTGAAATTTACTTTAAACCCTTATGATGACTACCACTCTGGTCTCCTCATCCTGCTGCCCAGCCAGCCATTATCAGAAAACACTGTCCCAGTTCATTTGTTTTAAAATCTCTTTATTTTAAGATAATTGTAGATTCACCTACAATTGTAGAAATAACACAGAGTACTCTTATATACCCTTCACCCAGCTTTCCCCAATGGTAACATCTTGCGTAACTATAGTACAATATCACAACCAGGGAATTAGTGTTGATACAGTGCAGCCACTTTATTCAGATTCCAGCAGTTTTACATGCACTTGTGTGTGTGTGTGTGTGCGCGCGCACGCGCGCGCACGTGCGCATGTGCAGATCTTAATTTTATGCTATTTTACCACATGTATATATTCATGTAACCACCCCACAGTCAAGATATAGAGATGTTCTATCACTGCAATGATCCCTTGAGCTACTCTTTCCCAGTCTATTTTTAATATATTTGCTGCTTAGAAGAGAAAGAAGAAAGAGAGAGGGAAAAAATTTTCTTTTTCTCTTTTCCTTCGGTGAAAGAAAGGTCTGCTTTGGGAAAAGTTCTGAAATAAATTGCCATCTGCCTTCTTCCCTTTCGATACACCTCCCCCACCTGTGTGTTTGTATTTCCCCTAGGGAATTTCCTCATCTTACTGACAGAAGAACGTAGTTGATTAAACTAATTCATACTTAGGTATGAATGACTGAAAGATCGTTAACTCTGCCAGAAGTTGCAGTTTTAAAAGGAGGGTGCTTGCTAGTCCCAAGTCATTTCTTCTGGGTGGAGTTTTATGCAGTCTAACAGAGTGAAATGAAACAATTCAGAAAGTGTGTGGCAGGATAATTTGGGGCAAAGTTTATAAAAAAAAGGCCAGCCTCTTGAAATCTAAGCCCGTGATATGATCCCTTAACTAGGTACCAATATTTATAACCTCTTGTTTTGTTTTTTTTTTATTTCTTTCTGCTTTTTCTCCCCATATCCCCCCAGTACATAGTTGTATATTTTAGTTGTGGGTCCTTCTAGTTGTGGCATGTGGGACGCTGCCTCAGCATGGCCTGGTGAGTGGTGCCATGTCCGCGCCCAGGATCCGAACCAGTGAAATCCTGAGCTGCCGCAGCGGAGCGCGCGAACTTAACCACTCAGCCACGGGGCCGGCCGCATTGTTTTTTAAGTCTACTTTTGTACCTTCAGGTTTTCTAGATGCTCCACATGCTTTTCCACATGTTCCTCATCACAGTAGCATGGAAGAGATGAAAAAAGGGAAGAGGGGAACGGGCGGCAGCAGATGTGGGAATCAGGCATTTGAGTCACTGATACCTGAAGAGGTAACTACTTGCTATTTTCAGTCCCTCTCATCATCACTTTCTTCACAATGTTCACCCTTCAGAACCAATGTATTATGCAAAGAACTCTTCCAGTACATTCCATTAGATCATTAGATATGACTGCAAGATAAAATTTTATATATATATATATTTATATAGGTACATTAAATATATATATAGCATATATATATATTTATAGATCTATTCCTTCTCTTAAAGACTTTACTATCTAAAGCAATAAGACTTACAGGCTTTGAAATTATATAGTACTGTAAGTCTGTGTAAAGGGCTAAAAATTTAGCCCAAAGACATTATTAATTCACTAAACAAATACTGAGTGTCTACTATGGGCCAAGGCTTGTTCTAGGTGCTAAGACTACAGCAGTGAACAATGCAAAATCCCTGCCCTCACCAGTGTATGTTGTATTTAGGTGATGGGGAGAAAATTTGTAGTTAAATAAATAAACGAGTGAATTTTAGATGATTGGAAGAATAACGAACAAAACACAACTGGAAAGGCTTCCCATAGGAAGAGAAACTCCATCTGCATTTTAAAGGAATGACAGGATTGGGTAACTAGGAGGAGGGCAGCTTGAGCAAAGATTTGGAGATGGAAATGAGTAATACAATGAGAAAAAAAGGTTTACCAGAATGCATAGAAGTGACAATGTCCGGGGGCCAGCCCGGTGGCGCAGCAGTTAAGTGCGCACATTCCGCTTCTCAGCGGCCAGGAGTTCGCTGGTTTGGATCCCAGGTGTGGACACGGCACTGCTTGGCAAGCCAAGCTGGGGTAGGAGTCCCACATATAAAGTAGAGGAAGATGGGCACAGATTTAGCTCAGAGCCAGCCTTCCTCAGCAAAAAGAGGAGGATTGGCAGTAGTTAGCTCAGGGCTAATCTTGCTCAAAAAAAAAAAAAAGTGACATTCTCCAACAGAAAAGTTTGCTTTAAGGTTGATGCAAAGAATGTTTTGTCCAGAAACACGGACCAAGCAATGACTGTTTTAAGTGATGGGTATTAAGTGACAGACTTTCAAGCTGCAATTTATCTTTTTTATTAGAAAGAAAGAATTTGATTATTTTGAAGGTAAGATGAGTCATTCACTTTCATCCTTTATTCTATGTGCATGTAAAAGTAATCTTTTGAAGGGCTTTTTTTATTCATGGTTTTGTTTTTCTACCTTCTAGGCAGCTCAACATTGTTTGGTTAAAATATGCCACATTCAAGACGGTGCAGCTGGCTGGCTTGTGTCCCATTATTCCAAGTTTTCAAAATGTTATGCAGAGCTGTTCCCGTGACTAGGGAAAGGAGAGGACATATTTTCTTTCTCCTTCTGGCATAGCACTGAGTGTGCACAACTCATACTAACACAGATCAGTGACACGAGGATTAAATGGGCCGCCACGCTCTGGCTGGTGACCCTAACTATCATTACTTTTGTAGGAAAATAACCCATAGAAACCACTATATAAAACAAGTTCTGGCATCTAGCCCATTTGAAACGGAAAATTTGTAATTTTGCAAAAATTTCAATGACCTCTAATCCTACTTTTACTCCATATTCTTGGTATTTTGTCCTATATACATTCCTTTCTCCACTTACCACCCTCCCCCTTACTGCTCTCTTAGTTAATTCAATATTTGAAATCAGTAGGAACACCTACTCTGAGGGCATAGACCAGGCTTTGGAGGGACCTTATGGAATAATTAATCAAATCTCCCCCTGGGTGTTCAAAATTCTTCTAAATATCATAAGCTTTTGAGTAATGCAGGTGTACTACTGAGCTGAGTGACATGTGTCAGGTGACAATCTCTCTGAGCCTATTTCCTTGAGAGGAAAATGGAAATAAATAAAGTCTACCTTGAAGGGATGTTATAACTTTCCAATAGGATGAGGTATTTAATAGTACCTGCTAAAGATTTGAATGAAGCAACTGCTTAATTTCCTTAAGTACTTATCTTACTTATCTAAAGTCGTTCTCAAATGGGGGTGATCTTGCCCCCTAGGATATACTCAGCAATGTCTTGAGGAATTTTAGGTTGCCAAAAGCGGGAGGGGTGCTACTGGGATCTAGTGAGTAGAAACCAGAGATGCTGCTAAATACCCTACAAAGCACATGATCGCCCCCATAACAAAAGATTATCCAGCCCCAAGTGTGAATAGTGTCGCTGTTGAGAAATCCTGATCTAGCCTTTTTTTGAACAATTTTCATGATTGGAAACTATTCCCTTGTGAGGCTAGCCACTCAATCATTGCAGAGTTATGTGAGAAAACTATCGCTTAAGTTGAAGCAAAATCTGTAACTTCCACCCGCCAGCCAAGGTTGCGTTTTGTGAGACAACACAAGATAAGTCCATCCCTCTTCCATGGGAGTCTTTTCAATATTTAAAGAGCTGTTTTCCCTTCTCACAGTCCCCAAATTTATAGTCTTCTAGGATCTGTGAAATAAGTGAGAATGAAACCCCAAAAGTTTAGTCACAGTTGAATGCCTTATTTCTAGTTTCACCCACAAATCTGAATTCTAGAAGAGTTTAAATAAACTGAGTTGGACCAAAAATGTCTGTAAAATCATAAAGAGGCATCCATCTGGTTTGTCTGTAAATAAGAAGTTCTGAGTCCACTGCTTAGGGTACATTTTTTTACCTTTTTTCTTCCTTACCCATCATAAAAAAGCAGCACAGCTAACATTTTGTTATACATCTCCTACACAAACCCCAAACTGTGCCATTTCATAACAAAAGTTCAGCACTGTGCTTAATACGGTGCATTCCTTTGAGGAGAAAAAGACAGTGATACAGATTTATTCTTGTGCAATAAGAAATACAGAAATAAAATTTCAAGTTTGCCATCTTCAGCTTGAAATCATTGTCAAATCTTATTGGAAATACATTTATTCTGATTTCTGGCAATCTAACCTCCTTTAGTCATTTCACAGTTGGTGAGCAGAAAGGATGTTTCTGCCTCATTTACAGTGTCTGAACATGATTCAGACAATCAACTGCAACATTAGTCAAAGAAATCAGTGGCTAATGATTTCTGACAAGCACTGCAGTAACAGGCTGAGAACCAGACTGGGCAGCAACAATATTCAGAGCATTTACTGGAGCCAGCAAGAGGCAGTGGTAGAAGATGATTAAAATGGGGTAAACAGAACTGGTCTCACGTGACCTAAAGGCCCTTATACATGTTTGGCAAAGGCATAGTATCTGACATGCAATAAATACGGTAATCCTGTTTTACAACTTTGTTATATTGAATGAACACTGAGGATAATCAAATGTGCAGCTCTGTAAACAATAATATACAAAAGTAGTTAAATACTTTGCATTCTGCTGAAACTATATTCTTGTTAGGAGAGTCTAGCTTTACTATTTATATTGACCATTTGGAGCATGTACTCTTTCTCCCTGAAATGCATTACTCATCATTTGGACTATCTGTCACACACTGAATGTTTACATCACCCAGCACATAACGTGAAGGCTGTATGGCCTAGGGCAGAAAGGGCAGAGTGTCAAGACACGAGATCCAGTTTCCCTTCCGCCATGAGCTCAGGGTGTGGCCTCCGACAGGTCACTTGGTTACCCTGAACTTCAGTTTCCAAGTCTGGAAGATAATGGGGTGGGACCAAATGATCTAGAATTCTCCCTTTCAAAAGTATGATTTGGATTTTAGGAGTCTACATTGATATATTTAGCAATTTAAGATATGCCCTAATTGTTATCAATAATTTATCCTTGGTTTTAAAATCTCATAAATTCATTTGTTTTTTTAAGCTTTAAAAAAAAAACCCCAAATGACAAGTTATTTCATTCAATTGAAATTTTATTTTTCATACTTCCCCTTCATTTGAAAAATCTGGCATTCTCTTAATGAACTGCTCTTTAAAATGTCCCTACATCAGATAGGTGACAGCAAGGAGAGCTGAACCTACAACGCTTTTGATTCATATTAAATAGCAGTTGTTACAAGTACAATGATCAGTGCTTTCAAAATTTTCTTTTATAGTCTGAAATTTTTAAGAATTTGATGAAAATTCAAGGTTATCCTTAAGTTTCATAAGCTGAGCTAGAACTGCTAGTTAATCTCTCACATTCTGGGAGTTTACATGTATTTTCAAAAGCTGTAAGGATAGAAATATATCTCAAAATATTTCCAAGAATCTTCTTTCACCTAAAACTCTCTCTCTACACATCCAATATACAGATGACTCTCAAACCCCAAAATAAGGAGATAGAATTCTTTTATATTTTATAGTTAAAAATGTTTCCTCAATAGTAAATTGGAACATATTGCTAAAAACTGCCATTTCCTAAATTGCTCATTGTAGTATTATAGTTCTGTACTATACTAATGAGAGACATATTCATGAAGAATTTTTATTCTAATTATTGTTATTTTCTATACTGTAAATCAGAAAGCTTGGAAATACTGACCCAGTACAGCCCAATCATAGTGTGCATTTTTTTTTCAGGTATGCTTTTGTTTTGGTGAGGAAGATTGGCCCTGAGCTAACATCTGTTGACAATCTTCCTCTTTTTTTTTTCTCCCCAAAGCCCCCCAGTACATAGTTGTATATCCTAGTTGTATGTCCTTCTGGTTCTTTTATGTGGGATGCTGCATTAGCATGGTTTAAATAAGTGGTGCTAGGTCTATGCCCAAGATCCGAACTGGCAAACCCTGGGCTGCCAAAGCAGAGCATGCAAACTTAACCACTCATCCACGGAGCCAGTCCCCCATAGTGTGAGTTTTATTTACAGTTCCTTGAAAAGAAAATTTCCCTGCCCTTAATCTCCATTGTTGGCTTTGTTTTATATTTTGCTAGAAGGCCCTTGACCAAAGGCAGTCCAGTAATCGGAAGTGGGCTGACATAAAAATTTCTATTCAGTGGAAGATCATAGTGATTAGTTAGTTCAATCATGCTTTCTTAGGAAATTCAGACCCATTGAGCAGTTGGTCAAGGCAGAAGCGAGAAGGTGCTCAAAGATAAATGAAACCAAGAGAGTGATGGAATCATGTCAACAGAGCGAGTCAGACTGGCTGCTGCTGCTGTGGGGATAGTAAGAAAACTCAGCCTCTTGTCTTCCTTGGCTCTTCCAGTTCCCTAGAAACTTTCAATCTAGGAGGCCCAACTGTCCACTGATCCTGAGTATTCAGGGCATGTGATCGCTCTCTCTCATTGCCACAGGAATCTTTACAACCAATTCCCTTACCTGAGGTAATACGAATGTCTTTCTCATATCCAAAGAATAAACCAGAGAAGTACCAAGAAAGAAAAGGGTTCTCGAGAGCTAAACTGCCAAGTAAATCACTTCAAGCCTTTTCTCCCTCCATGTTTATCAGTGAAAAACAATACAGGTTGATTCTTTCTGTGGCAATAGGCCAGTAGACACAGGTTATAGAAAATGATTGGAGATTTCATTGTCAGAAAAGATGTGAGGGAGAAAAAAGTTTGCGTATTTTTTTAAACTAAGAAATTCTCAAACTCCACTTGGTTACATTTACATGAAGATGAAGAGTCAGTGTGACAAATGATTCCATTGTACCTATGGTGACATTACCAGTGATTTCAGTTCTCTGTGAATTATGGTCTAAAGATGGTGGTGGCAAACAGAATCAAATGAAGTGCCAGTCCAATTGAATTTGACCAAACATGCATTGTCACTCACTTTGCCAGTGCAGAAATGTCAACATTCATGTCCTGCTGGAATGTGCAGGATGCTGGGGAACCTCGCTTCAGCCACACAAACCTTTCACTATCAGGAATAAGCTCAGTTCTCTCCACCTCCATGTCCCTCTACCTGCAATGCTCTTTCTGATTTCATGCCTGACTCTTCCAGTGCTTGTGCATAGACACACACCACTTCTTTGTGCTAGTCTAGCACTTACCACTGTGTCATATGTATCTATTTGGTAATATTTGTCCCTCTCTAATTAGCTCACAAGTGGCAGGAGTACAGAAACCTGTTTCTGTTCTCCATTGTGCCCCTAGCTCCTAGATGTATGTTAATATTGAATATTGTTGAATGAATATGGTAGAGCTCTTGGAAGGTACTGGTAGTGAAGTACTTGCAGAAACATTAATGTAGATATAATTAGTTGTTGTATGATATAATTATCAGATATTATAATAATTAATAATAATATATCATAATTATTTATTATAATAATGTTATATATAACTAATAGCCTTAAAGAAAAATAAGCTTTTATATAAATTATTATATAATATTGAAGTATATTGTATATATTATAGCTTATATATTATATTAATGTTTCACATTATATCTCACCCAATAAAGGGAAATATATGGCACTTTATAACAATGGTAAATGGAAAGTACGTGAAAATTTTCAGTTAACAGCCAGTCCAGGAGAATTCAAGTTATCAGCAAACAAGTCAGGTTCCCAAAAGAGGACTTAAATGACATTTCAAAATGACATAAGAACCCCCTCTCTATATGTGTGCTTGTTTTATCCAGTCCTATTCTCAGATAAGTAAGTCTCCCCCATTACAAGCCCACGTGGTCATTCTGCTCTGTGAGGACAGGAAGATCCAAGGCTGAAATTACATTAGATTAGTCATGGTATCATGAGAAATAATTCTGCCTATCTCTGGAGGGAATATAAATCATTTCTTCTTTTTCTTTGAATCTAGAATTATGAGAGATAAATACAGTTTCTACCTTCAAAAGTAACAAGTTAAGACAGAGATAAGCAGTGAAAAGTCACTAGCTCGGTAACAAACCACGTTCCTCAGCTTCCCCCAAACTGGCTGCTCATCAACCTTCTTCCATTTGGCTGCTTTGAACAAAATGGTTTCTGGCTCCTCAGGGAAGGATCAAGGAGTGCTCTACGTCAGTGAATGACTACATAGATGGTTTTAATAAATACTGTGGTTTCACTAATACTGTGAACATTTCTCTATTTTTGCATGAACCAATTACCACCAGGAGATTTGTCTTTCCTTTGGCAGTAAAGCTATCATCTATTCATAATCCCTCCTACTAGATTTCTTCCTCATTTAAGGCAGGATTCAGTCAGATTTCATTTTGCTTCCCCTTCTCTGAAATCCATGAAAGCCTTGAAAAACATTTGAGCATCTTCTCTCTGGACAATTTCATATCTTTTCTACCACAAACCATTATTCCGGTAAACTCGGTAAACCCTAATTTCGATCCCTGATGTAATACTTTCATATCAGGCTGTGTGAACACGTTCCTTTAAAATAAAACATGGTAGGAAAGTCTTCCTCTGAATGCCTGCACACAGAGGAAGCTTCATCTATTACCCTTTCACCATGATAGAAGAGACGAGAAAACAATTTATGAGTCATTTCCATTCTGACAGATGCGACAATGACTGGAAATGCAATGCCTGCCAAGAGCTTTTATCAAGTAGGTTATAACAACTAGTAATAAGTGTAAATAATAAATGACTGGAATCTTAGGGGAAACAGTGGCAATATGGAATGATTTTTGGTACTTCTGATGGGGCTCTGCTACTCTTGGAATTCCCTGCCTTCCCAGTAGAATTTTGGCCTGACAATAAACAACAGTTTAGTACTTTATCTAATCCCAGCCAGGAGGTGAGTTCACCAGCAAGCTTTTGCAGATGTTCACATCCAATAATCTATCCATAATTGATGAAACAGGGAGGTCAGATGTAATGGCTGCTACTATTCCAGCAACAAATAAATGGTTATTGACAAAACAAGCCAGTGTGGCGCAGAGCGCTGAGCAGTGACAGGCACGCGACGGTGCTGAACAGAGGCAGGGAAGACTACACGGATTCCTCAGCAAGCCATGTCACAGGAGGGCCACAGTGACACATAAGCAGATGCAAGTGACTTAGAAAGGAAAAGGGAGGTTGCTGAAGTACAAAAAAAGATGAAGACAGGCTGAGGCAGAGAAGAAAATGATGAGCAAGCCCTGGGCGAGGCTGAGGACCCAGGTAAGTACAAATGCGTGAACAGTTCAGAAATGCCTTTGAATGTGTGCACTGTGATCCAGACGTGTGGCTGCTTTTATTACCAGTGTGTCTTCACTCGTATAGCTGGCTGTCAAACTGCACAGCCTAGGTGACTCTAACGCTAAAGAGCTAAGAGTCTAATGCGTGCATGGGACGTTTTTGGTGCCCAAACATTCCAACTGAAGGACATGCATGGATATTCCATATAACACTGCAGATACCTTTTCTTTCCTATGTCCTAAAAAGAAAATCTACGAAAATCACGGATGCAGTTTGCACAATATTTTCAGATAAGCCCAAGACACAAAATTATGGAGCTAGAAAATTTCTCAAGACTGGGATTAATCCTGAAATCCGTGCTGCTTAAAATCAAATTTACTGCAAAAGAATGTGAGTGGAAGGCAAAGTTTTCTTTAATAATAAAAAGCAAACGCTGTGCTCTATTCACCTCGACCTAGGCAAAGAGTATAATAAATGCATTAAGCGAGTCTACTTTTATTGGCTGAATAAAATTCAAGATATTTAAACGTAAATAAACAGCTGAAATCCTACACCTCTATTCCAGTGCTAAAAAATAATGTTTTTACACAGTTTACTATGTAATATTATAAGATGAAGAATGGTAGAATGAAATGGTAGTCATTATTGCTATAGGTAGTCATAAACAGGCTTGGGACAGAGATGTTTTAAATATTAATATTCCTAAAATCACTTAAATCAATTTAACACTCTTTAGTGGTTTATTTAGAAGTGTGATTTATTTTATACTTTGCAACCAATGCCTTTGATCAGCTCTGAAATAACATATGAGCTGAAAATAAAAGAGCAAAACAAATTGCTGCCAGGATTCTTTTAGTGAGCTTTAGATTTTATAGCGTAAACTAGAAAATTACCATTATATTTGGCATTTTCAAATTATTTACCAATACTTAGAAATGGAGAATTACGTAGCCCAGAAGGAAAGGTGGAGATCATTGCTGTAATAACTCGCTAGTTGCTCTCCTTCCTGAGCCCTGCCATCCTCCTCCCTGGGGTCCTTCCGTTTAGCAACTTCGACCTGCCCCCGTCCCTGGGACCATCTCCGTCCCTGGTCTAAGGCAGAAGCTTGGCATCACATCAGCGTGCCATGGATCAAATTATGATCATAACCTTTGTTAAAGCGACTGGGCCCTTGCCATGTCTCTTGAGACCAAGTTCCCAACATGTGTCCCAGTCTGTTCTTCTTGCTTGAATCTCTGTCTTGGTACCTAGTCAGGTCCCTGCTTATGCAATCTGGAGATCTACCTCACTTCCATCAATATGCCTACATCTGGAGTCTCACTCCTGAGCCCCAGTCCCTGTGGCTTGGTGCCTGTCACTTGCCCATGGCAGTCACTACTGTTTATTGAGCAAAAACTACCTGTGCAGAGTGTTTTATATTCGTGGTGAATTCAATCTTCACAGAGCACTTTGAGATCAATGTTAATATTCCTATTGTACAAATGAGAAAAATGAAATGCAGAGAGGTTGGCTAACTCGCTGTAGTATACACAACCCTGAGTTGGAGAAGGAGGAAGGATTTGAACTGGGTTTGTTGAAGTCCTTGTTCTTACGCACTGTGCTATGCCTGCTGCTGGTTCACTCTGAGCCTGACTGTTCTGGGCTAGGCCTTCACTCACAGCTTTGCCTACTGGCACAGCTCCCAGCTCCCAGAAGCTATTCTCCTCTCACCCACTGCAGCCCAACGACTGACGTTCTTGATGTTGACCTCATGTTTGCCTGGTTACAGTGTTGCCTATTACAAGCTGCTATTTTTTCATCACATGGCTTAATTATAATAGCTAATAATAGTCCATACAAACTGAGTATTTACTATGCCATTCCTCTGCCCACAGAGACCCCCTTTTCACTCAGGAGAAAAAACCTGGCTTTATAATGGCCTACAAGTCCTTCCATGGTCCCATCCCTTAACTCTTTGACTTCTCTGCTGCCCTTTTGCTCTTCCTCAGCTTCACCGGTCCCAAGCTCTCCAGGCATATTGCTGCCTCAGGGCTTTGGCACTGACCATTACCTCTGCTTGGAAGGTGCTTCCCTCAAGTATCCACATGGCTAACTCTCATCTGCTTCCAGCTTTTCATCAAATGTCACCTCAATAGGCCTTCTCTGATCACCTATTTAAAATTCCCCCTACTCACTGCTTGCTTTGGCACTCCTCAATCTTTCCTTTGTTGTATTTTTTTCTTTTTTCTATAGTGCTTATTATTGTCTGACACACTATCTAGCTCATTTGTTTATTACCTTTCATCTTCATTGTCTGTCTTTCTCCAATGGGAATGCAAGCTCCATGAGGATAAAGATCTTTGTTTTGCTAGTGACATATTCCAAGTGTCTAGAAGAGGGCTTGGCCATTGGTGCTCCAAAACTATTTGCTGGATGAATAAGTCACAGGTTGTTCTTAAGACTACATGTATTAACTAATTTAATCTTCCCAATGCCCATGAGTAGGCGTTAATTATTATTATTCTTATCTCTTTTTAAAGGTGAGAAAACTGAGTTACATAGAGAGGAAGCCACTGGGCAAGGATCAAACAGTGGTAAGTGATCAAGAAAGCACTTGAACCATAGCTGTCTGATTTCAGAGACAGCACTCTTATCAGGCCCTCCCTCCTAACTCAAAGCCAAGATGCAGCCTGACAATGCCACCACGCAGGATGGGTCCAAATTCTGGCTCCCTTTGTCACCACCTGTCTTATCGTTGACCAACATTATAACATGGCACCCTGCAACAATGTTGTTCAGGAAATTGAACTAAGTTTAATGACGTGACCAAGGCCAAAGAGCTGGGTGACCAAACCATAGCCAGAACTCAGGATGTCTGACTCCTAATTTGGTGGTCTTTCTGGTACTTTCAAAACTGATTTTGAGGATTATAATAAAAACCTGGATAGTACTTCCATTCTCATATAATCTATTACAATAGACAATTAAAAAGTAATTTTGGCTTTGCAACCCTGTGACAAATATTAATGTTTATTTACATAATATTTTAAAAGGAAAATGTTTATTTTTGTCATATCTATGATATTATAAACATAAAAAATGAACATAAGAAATAATCACTGCTGTAAGCTAATATAAGCTCATAGGGAAAATGAATATGTTTAATTAAATTTAGGAAAAATGTATAGTTAAATCATTTACAGTACAATAATAAGAACTAATAAACCATTATCTCTTTACTATTCCACTGGAATTTTCATCAACATGGTATATTAATAAATATCATCTTCATTTTACAAAGCAGAATGCTACAAGATTTGTCTGTGCTCTGGTAAGTCAGTGATGGCAGCAGGAATAGCATAATCCTTGCACTAAGGCAGCAAATCATACTTTTACTATTCTGCAATATTCACCAGCATTTATTGAAAGAGTAGAGAATGCTAGACATAGTTCTAAGTACTTTCTATATATTAACCCATTTAATCCTCACAACGACCCTATGAGTTGGGTACTAGTGAAATCTTCATGCTGCAGGTGAGGAAACTGAGGCACAGAGAGGTGAAGTAACCCACCCAAGGTCACAGGATTAGAAGTGGCAGGATCAGGATTTGGAGTCAGGCGATGTGACTGCAGAGGCCATGCGCTTAATCACTATATCACACAGTGATAATAATTGAGACAATAACAGATGGAATTGAAGTCTACTGGAAGGACCCCATCTCCCTCCCTCTATTTCATTTTTTCCCAAATTATAAATATTCTGTCCTACTAGATTTTTCAGCTGAAAAAACTAACAAACAGCACCTTTTGTGCTCTTTCCCTTGCCTTTACTAAGTGTTGGCAGTAGATAACAAATTTGCATCAGGAGCAAGAAGAGACTGGCGGTTGTAGGAATACTGTGTTGAACACACTGCTTTTGGAAAAGAACTCTATTACTTTGTCCTCTCAGACGTATTAACTTAGTGCTGTGACATATTTCATTGTCAGAAAAACATCCAGAGAAAACACAGCAAATTCAGCTAAGCAGTTAAGTCATAACCAATGAAGAATCCATGGTATGCCATTATCTGTGACAAAGGAGGGTAGGAGGCAGATGGGAGACACAAATGAGAGGTGAGAATTCCTGATGTCTCTTTCTCTGGAGAAGCTATAAAGCAGTGGGTCATTCCCAGCCTGATGCCGCTTCCACTTCCTGCATCCTCTCACCCTCTTCCCCAAACTCTGTGCTGATTCTGAACTGGCCCAGCAGGAGAGAGGTGATGTGGGTGTTTTTTTAAGCTTCAAGTGTTATTCAACAATAATTTCTACTGGACAAGAATAACAAAATGTTATTTATACTGATCAGTAGTTCACGAAGCAGAATAGATGAAAATGTTATCAAAAATTTATATGGGAGATTTGTGATGAGACTCAACAAATAAGTCTAAAATCATCTGACTGACAACCCTGCCAGTTGCAACAGCATTATCTGTTGGGAGTGTGGCTCCAATCTGGGCTCTGTATTTGCTAGCTTCGTGACTGTAGGCAGCTTATTTAATCTAAGCCTCAGCCTTCTGTATGTGTGAAATAGGAGTAAGAGTAAACAGAAGAATACCGATAACATCTGCCTCTTAGGGTTCTTGTGAGTGTTAAATGAGATAAAGCCCGTAAACGACAAGGTTGGGTACAGTTCTAGACACACAGCACACGAAGACACATTAGTTGTTATTGTTGTTCATGATGATGCTATTCTGTCATCTAGGGCTCATTCAATTTCATGGGAGAAAGACCACTCCAACCTAATTTAGGCAAAAAGGGAAACTAAGGACTCAAATGCCACTAAGAATTGTTCTCTCCATTTCTCAGCTTGGTTTCTTTCTCTGTGTGTTAGTTTTATTCTCTCAGTCCGCCATCCTCCCTGGCTCTGGGAGCTCCCAAGCTAACTCCTTCCTACCAAAGAGGATTGGCTCTGATTTGAAAAAACAAAATTATCAAGTAAGCAATCTGATTGGCTTAGTTTGTTCAGGGACCATCTCCTAGAGATTTTCTGGGGTGAGAAGTAGTGGTGGTAGTGATATTGGTAACCCCAAGGTTATAGACAAGACAATAGCCAGCAGAAAGGTGACAAGGGGAATGGAGCAACGTTCTGGGAAGACAAAGACAATGGATGTCCTATAATTTCTATTAACAATTCTGCATATTTGTTTCTTCTGTGGCTTCATCTCATTTAATAGACCGTCATATTTTGGATTACTTAAACTAAAAACTTCAGATTCATCTTTGGCTCCACCTTGTCTCTATGCTTTCATCTACCCAGCCAGAAAAAAATATAAAATTGTAAAATGCCTCTCAAATGTGCCTATTATGAGCTACATCACCATCACTTAAGTTTAGGGTCGCATCATTCCTTCCCTGAAATATTTCAGAAGAGCCCTACAATCAGTCTTCACTCCTGCAGTCTCTCTATCTTCAATTTGTCCTACACACACTGCCAGGCTGTCTTCCAAACAAGTTTCTGCCCTACTTGGAGACTTTTACTTCTTAACAAGGCCCTTGAAGATCTCATCTCACCACCCTGTCTTTCCAGCCTTTCCCACAACAGTCCAACTCCCGCAATGCTCACCTTCCAGTGGGACTGGAATGTATTTTCTGCCCTCCCAGGTCTTTACTCAAGTTGCTTCCTCCCCACTGAGGAGACAGCTACCATTTATCTTGCACAATTCAATTCAAATGTCATCACCTTAATCTCCAAATGAGACAAAGCTTCCCTGTTGCTTTTCAGCTCTTGGTCTCTTGGTCCCCACTACAAGTGTGGCACAAGTATATGCCAGTTGTCTATTTCTCCCATGGACAATGCAGTCTCGCAGCATAGTAAGAATCTACTTGAGTGTAAAGAAATTGCCCAGGCCTCATATTCAACACTGTGCACCAAAATAAACTTTAAAACGAATAATACCCATTATCAAAATAGTTATTACCATTCTTGTTCATATGGATTTTGGCCAGACTTACTTAGGATACCAAAAACTGTAGGGCTATGTTTTTCTCACTATTTAATTGTTTTTGCTTTTTAATTTATATGATTATCTTCTCACTTTACTGGATTATCTTTAAATGTCCTTTATTACTTGTTAAACATTTAATAACTTTAATGTTTTGGGTTGAGATGAGCTGCTAAAAAACTGCTATGATTAATCCTATGCTGAAGATTTTTACTATAAATAGTCTATATAAAATCTGTTGAAAATATTAAAGTTTTTAAGTTTTAATGGAGTAGAAAGAAATAACAGGTTACTTTTTTCTTATTACAAAATCAGTATATATTAACTATAAAAAATTTGGGCAATATAGATCCATCACTTCCCAAAAAATAGAAAATTAAGGTAATCCATTATTTCAGCTTCCACAGATAACCACTGAAAACAATTTGGTGTTTCTAGTATTTTCATATATATGTATGTCTTATATGTATGTATATGTATGTGTGTAAACATAGGTAAGTACTATATAATGCACATTGTTTCATATCCTGATTTTTTGCTTAAAATATCAATAATACTTTTATTGGTATAAAATATTTACTTGTGTCATTTTTATTGGCTGTATTGTATTGTATTACAGGGTACTCAACAATATTTAATCAATTTGCTATGTACATTTACTTTGTTTCTGGAGTTTTCACCATTATAAACAGCCTTTATAACATTGTATATAAAGGTTACAGCTAAATCTCTGTATATATTAATAATTATACAAAGACAATATTATAGCTAAATATTTGTATACATTATTTTCTTCATATAAATTCTGAAATGTAAGATGCAAGATTGTGAGACTTCTTAGAACAAAGCTACCATTTATTGAATGCTTACTAAGTGCCAAGCACGTTACCATTTTACCTCATTTAATTCTCACAGCAACTTTAGCATCCCCATTTTACAGGTGTGGAAAAGGAAGTTTAGAAGTCAAGTGATTTGCACAGGTATAGTCAACAGTGTCAACGCCCCTCCCATAATCTCTGCAGCCAAAGTCTGTTGGTGCCAGCACCTGGAACTTTCTGTTAGATGGCTGGGCTCATGGAAAACTGGAATTGCCAGAGAATTAGTGTCCCTGGAAGCAGCTCCCACCACATAAAGGATGGAAACTGGTGGATAAATGCACCAGCATCCTTGTCCCTCCAGTGGGATAACCACTTGTTTATACACTGCCTCCCAGAGTGTTCTAACAAGACAGAGCTCTGCCTACAGTGGCAACACATCTTCTGTGGCTTCCTTCTTTTGCTTCACTCCCCTGCTGGCAGAACCTCTCCCAAATAAACCACCTGTACGCAGATCCATTTCTCAGAGTCTGCTGCTAGGGAAACACCAATCAAAACATCAAGGTTGTTAGTCCAATAGTGCCAAAATGTCCACCTATCATGGTCCATGCTTTTACAGAAAGAATGCTTTGCGAACTTTGCAAAAAATATCTGAAGATGCTTATTTGAGCAACAACCTTGAGACACATTCAGGCTGCAATCAAAAGTATTTTGTGATTAAGTTATTTTATGTTATTTATTTATTTTGAAACTCTAGCACATAGAATCAAGTTAGCTTCCCTCTTTAGAGCAGGATGTGCTTTTATTGGTCTGTGCATGCCCTCTCGATTGTTTTTAATAAATTTTCTCCTTCATCTTCCCTCCCTACTCTTATTCCCTTTCCCCTCATAGGCCTTCTCTAATATGTCGCTGACGAGTTTCTCTGTGGAGTGGGGCTGACGCACCGCAGGCTAATCATACACTGAGTCTCACCTCCCCGCCCCCGCTCTCTATGCTAGCTTCCACTTCTAACCACAGTTCCTGTTGTCTCGCATCCTTGCCAGCCTTCAGTACTATTTGACTTCCTAATTTTTTGCCTCTAAGTCATGCTTTTATGTAAAAGAATATTAACCTTCTCCCTTGAAATGCTCACAAATGAAAGCCATTATACACATCTATACAATCAACTCCTGATTATTCAGGAACTGAACATCATTTTGTTAATTGGTTGGTTTCTTTGTTATCTTCCTCCCCTTTCTCTGACTATCCTTGACTATCATCATTTTCATTTAGGGAAAAAACAAGAACGTCAATAGAAGACATTCATGGGAAAAATGAAGATTTAGTCTCACCCAGTCTATTTTATTAGTTATTAACTAAACTTTTGTATGTTTACTTAGGGAGAAAGTTGAAATTACTGGGTAAAATAATTTTTTAAGTATATGGATTCAATATCAGGAATATAGTATTACTGTTCTTTTAAAAGTCCAGTATATGTCATTTTTATTGAGCACTAATTATACTAAATAATCTCTAAAAACATAGCTGTTAAATGAGGATCAAGTCATTGTCTATGCTACAGACACATTTGAGAATATTTTGGATAAGTTTCAAGACGTTGAATTACATTTTTTTTTTCTGAAGTTACCCCTTTCGTGTGGTAGCAGAAAGATATATAATTTGGCTCACTCTATAATGATGAAGTACGATGTGCACACTATCGCTATTTAACACATCTAATCCTATAATCATCCCCGCGCTCTTGCAGGTGTAAGGCCTCTTCTTCTTTCACAGCCTCCAGATCCACGTGTGCTAACAGCTGTGCCGTTGCCTCTAGGTCTGTCATACAATTAGTCTTGTGATGAACTATGCAGGTTGCTTTATTGCTCCAGAGAACATTTTCATATGCTAGGCCTTGAACTTTAAGGAGTATACATACATTATGTTCCATATGTCACTATTCGGTATAGTTGATTAGAATACTCAATTTTCAGAGTCTCGTAGTTCACCCTCTTTAAAATGAACCAAATAAAAATAATTATCCATCTTGTCATTTTCTCTCAAAATGAATATCAGAAATTTTCGCACAATTTCTTAAAATGTGAATGACTGAAAACAAAATTTTCAGCAGCTTTGTAAAGACCTACTGGAGCAGCACTTTGTTTTTACAATGAATAATAAAAATAATCATCAAGTTTTGGTTAAAGTGGTATTCTAGATCTCAAGGGAATCTAAAACCAATTTTCACATTTCAAAAAAATCAACAAATTTTATTACTAGGAAAAAATGATTATATTAATTTAGGCCATGAACTTCCTTTCCTGACATAAAATGCCTCTTCATTTCCATGAAAGTTTACAACTTGTAATTTTTTGCCATACAGATTACTGTTTTAAAAAAAATTTTAATTTTTTCTTGAGTTTTCTGATTTTTCTATAACACTTTAGTCATTTAAATGACAAATACTATAATTTATATGAGAAATACCATAAGGTATTCATCACTTAAAAAGAACAAAAAATAGCACACATGCTATTTTCCTAAGCCATAACATTGTAAAGAAAAAGAACCATTAGGAAAATTAAATAGAAAAAACATTTAGAGTTAAACTTCTCATTAATGAGGAAATTAAAAAAACATTCAATTTACTAAGATTCTAGTCTGCAAATAATCTTTGCTATAGAAATTTATATTAAATTATTACTGTAACCTTATCTGTTTTAATGTTTTAGAAAGTTCATAACTTTACATACAAAGATAACAGTAGCAAAATTGTTAGTGAAAAATTTTACATTTTCATAATCTTCAAATTATTAAAATATATTTTTATGAGTACTTTAAAAATGCTATTTTCCAAGTAAGGTCAATTATTCACAAAGGTATTAAATAAGATCAGATGTGAAATACATGATTATACCAGGCTTTAAATATTGCTTAAAATTTTGAGTAATATCGTTTTATGTGGTTTGGAAATAAATCTATTTTTTCTAATTAGAAAATAGGACTATTTTCTTCTTATAATGATATTTTTTCAAATCCTTTCACCTTTCTTTTGCTTGTCAGATAATGGATATTTTAAACATTTCTCTACTTAGCAAAATGTATGGAATGAAAAAGGAAGTAAACGCTATCTCTGTACTGGTGGGAGTGTGTGTGGGGAGGCGGTATGATGCTAAACAGAAGAGGTCTGAGCTGCAACAATTGGGGGAAATAGGATCTGTAACAGCTGCTCCTTTGGATTCCCGAGAAGGAAACTGCCTGAGGTGGGTCAAGGGACAAAAGGATAAAGCAGATGAAAACTCTGATGTAAAGCAGGAAAATGACTGCTGAGACCCCCTGAGCTTACACCTGAATCGTCTCAAGCTGAGTGACGAGCTCTCCGTAGCATGCTTCAGAAGCTGCTGATGAACTACGCAGGACCAGGAGGCAAACTGGCTGCAAGCAGGATCGTCTGCATGTTATGTATAATGATAACCAACGGTCCTCTGGGAGAAGGAGGCCATGATTTCCTCTGTGCCAGCATCTGAGCTCCCCTCAGATACTGAGGCCATTAAACAAGAACAGAAGAGTCAATTTTAGGTAATGATTTCTAATTGGCAAGTAAAGACAACTTCTATTTAATGGGTAGTGAATAGCTCTGATCTTTAAATAAAACAATAACTCAAATTCCGTTTTTTGGATAAATGCACTTTTTTTTACTCAAGGAAAAGTTATTAATAAATTAATATTACAAAGTTTTCCATGAAATGTTGATTTGTCATATTTCCATTATAAAAATGTGTGCCAATAGGAAGATAAATTTAAGCACTACGTAATTTACATATGATAAATTTAGTAAATTACAGCTAAGGAAAAAATAAGTATAAAGCAGGCACTTTGAATAGATAATAAATGTTACCTACCAGAGTATCATTGCTATCATTATTCAGTGCTAACTATACCATAGCTTGTAGTAATAATAGTATCTTAGATTTGAAAACTGCTTATAAAGTGTAAACATACATTTTTTTCATTTGATCTCCACAAAGATACAGTGAAGCTGCCATTGCCATCCTTATTTTACAAATGAAACTGAGCCTCCAAGAAGTTAAGTGACTAACCTGAGGTCAACAGCTGGCATGCGGCAGATGGACTACGATCCATGTCTCCTAGCTCCAGTCTCACATGTTCCTTCTATACTATAGTCGCCTCTGATACGAAGATTGTACATCAAATCCTACTATCTGTTCAAACATTTGACCACTTAATAACCAGAGACCTATTGCTATGTACACTTGAACTACATTCCATAAAGTAAAGATGCTCTTTATCATGTAATATAATTCCTAAATAAAGTCCTACTTTAAACACGTTTGACTATGTAGAATTTCACCTCACATTTAACATTTTCTCCTATCTTAACTACTGGTTTGGGAATACTTGGGTCTAGAGCAAAAATCAGAAGTCATGATTTTGTAGATATATGACCATCTAGGACTTTGGAAAATAATTCTCTTATACATATTAATGGTAATATAATAGTTAACGGTTTTCTATATGTTAGACCCTATGCCACAAACTTTATACCCATTTTACTACTTAATTCTAACAAAGCTGTGCTAAGCTAGGGAGTAGTATTATCCCCATCTTATAGATGAGGAAATCAGTCCTCAGAAAGGGTAAGTCAGTTGTGCGATGTCACGTAATGGGGTAGTAGCAGAGCTGGGATTCCATCCTGGTCAGCCGGATTTTAAAACCCATCATCTTAACCATTTTGTTGCCCTCTCACTCCAAAGAGCTGTTAAATGTACTCTCGAAAAAGCATGTTGAGAGCTCCTCATCTGAGAAATGCTAGTATTTACCACTTTTACTTTAGGCAAACCTCTAATAATCTCAAAGATCCCACGCAGATGTGAGCATTTGCATCCATCCCAGGCAACTCTAACCAAATATCATGATACCATCATAAAACTGGCTCCAAACTGTCTTCTCAGGGTCATTTGCACAGAGCCGAAAGAAGATAGGAAAGCACGAAAGGGCAGATGCAAAGAAGTGGTTGCTCTCATAGACAAACTGATCTGGACTGCATACATTAGTAGGTGTGATCCATCAGAGATTTATCATATCATCGCATAGTGTAAATGTACAGAACTTTCTAGGGTTGAAGTAGTTGGAATAATGCACAAATGACCTAAATGAAGATAGAGCCTCAGATAGCATCTTTCTTGATCTCTCCTTTGACTTGACTTCTTTACTTTCTTTCCCTCTCTCTCCTTTCATTATTTTTTCTTTACATTTTTTTTTCTTCTGACATGTACTTTTAGAGAATCT
Source organism: Equus caballus (assembly GCF_041296265.1). NCBI lineage: Eukaryota > Metazoa > Chordata > Mammalia > Perissodactyla > Equidae > Equus > Equus caballus. The sequence goes on along the minus strand of NC_091685.1, from coordinate 91,922,750 downwards.
GTCACATATAGTGCAAGAGAATCAAAAATGATTAATGCAAGAGTGTTGGCTTCCTTTCCTTTCCCAGCCTACTAACTCCAGCAGGGCCTACCTGGCATTTCTTTTTTCCTCCTCCAAACCAGTCCCAGTCCTACTGGGTTTTATTATGCAGGTCAGAGTTAGAATTTTGGAAGGTGAGTAGGGATGAAAGAAGCAGAAATGAGCCTGCTGAAAAGAGCCAGGATTCTTGACCTGAGAGAGAGGAGGAGGCAGAAGGAGAGGGAAGGGAGAGGAGTGATTAACCACCTGTGAGTGGAATACAGGAGGGAACTTTGGGGTTTAGGAAGTGACAAGAAGATATAGGCTTCAGAATACCAAGGGATAGACAAATTGAAAAATTTTAAAAATGGAAGAAGAGAGGATTAAAAAAAATAATGTTGCTGTGAGTTAAGAATTCTATCCCTTTACTGTTCTTTGAGGACAAGTAAGTAGAAGTTGAAACTACTTTTCCTTTAGCTTGCTGGATTTTTTTCTTTTATTATGATATGATACTGAGAGAGAGCTGTGAAGAACTCAGATTTATTGGGGTTGCATAATGGTTTCAGTGGTAGATAAAAGTCTTCATTAATAAAAGTGACCAAAAGGAAAACTTGTTTTATGTATGTGACTGGAATATGCCAAGGCATTTGTATGTCAGCTAGATTATCATTTGGGTTAAGAGCCCACTGCTTTCAAGGGTGGAGCAACTTCTAAGGTAACAAACTAAATAGAGAAAGGAACTAAATAGGAAAGAACCATCTTCCCCCAAACTTTCTGGTGGCTAAACATTACAAATAAAATAAGTCACTCTGCTAGAAATGTTTCTAATATATAATGGCTGTATCTTTGTTTGCATCTATTGATTTGAAAGAATAAATAAAATTTAATTATAATCACTTAGTGAAATCCTAAGAACATATCATTTTACAAATATGATCCATATCCTCTATTGTGAATATTTAGCAACAATCCATGAGTCGCTAGAATATTAGTGTAACTACTTTTTCTGATACTTTATTTATTTGCATTTTTCTGGAGGATGCTGATGATGAGGCTAGAGATTTAGGTTAACCATGTATACAAGCTAACACCAATGTCAGAAGCATTCTAAGTTATTATAAAGATGCTGATATGTATGTAAACATAGAGATAGCTACTCTTTTGTATATGCAATAATTAAATAATAGTACATATGATAAATCTTGTACTAGGAAAAGCAAATGAAATATTAATAGGATGACTTTTGCTTTCATAGTATAATTTTTGATAGGCTACATTATTGCTAAATAATAGGAAGCAAATAATTCACTGAATGTACTGATGATTGAATAAAGTTGGTGTTCCTAAAATAATTAGTCAAATGGAGTACAGATATTCCTTGACTTACGATGGGGTAATGTCCTGATAAACCCATGTAAGTTGAAAATATCATTAAGTCGAAAACGCATTTAATACACCTAGCCTACTGAACATCATAGCTTAGCCTAGCCTACCTTCCATGTGCTCAGAACACTTACATTAGCCTACACTTGGGCAAAATCATCTAATGCAAAGCCCATTTTTTAATAAAGTGTTGAATATCTCATATAATTTGTTGAATATTGTACTGAAAGTGAAAAACAGAATGGCTGTATGGGTTCAGAACGGTTGTAAGTGTATTAGTGGTTTGCCCTTGTGATCTCGTGGCTGACTGGGAGCTGCGGGTCACTGCCACTGCCCGGGATCATGAAGGAGTATTGGTATATCATATCACTAGCCTGGGAAAGATCAAAATTCAAAGTATGGTTTTTGCTGAGTGGGCATCTCTTTAAAGTCAAAAAATCATTAAGTCGAACCATTCTAAGTTGGGACCGACTGTAATTAGAAAGGAAGAAAATTCATGCATAAAAACACAGTGATGGGGAGGCCCTTCCTTTCTCTTAAAATAATTTTATGGTTGCAATACTTGATTGCGGAAGCTGGTCCAACTTTGCACAAAGTCTTGAAGATGATTTTTTGTAAAACATTTTGTTCTTGGAAATCTTAGGACTTCATAAGATACATTTACCTTTTAAAATTCAGAATTTACTTTACTTAGAACACTTACAGGTCCAAATTGATGATGGCCAAAGGGAATTACTATTTCCTTTCTCAGCACCTAATATATGCAAGTAGCATTCTCCTCTTTAAATGTCAGGGTCTCCATGACCTCCTGCTCAGGTTTATTAGAGTCACTGTCGTTTCTCTTCACCAAATACTTTCCTCATTAGTAGGTATTTCAGGCCTAAATAAATCCGTTATTTGTTTTTAGTTTATCTCTATTCTGTCATTCAGTAAAGAACTCTTTATGAGCAAAAAATGGATGATGAAACTTGATTCATAATCCTGTCAACATATTCTTCTATTATATGTGCTAATCATTTATTAACAAATTAAAGCCTTTAAATTAAGATGCGTTAGGAAAATTTCAAAATTCCTTCTGTTCAGATCATTAGAACTATTAATTAGGAATATTTACTTGTGACAGGTTTCTCTAAGCCAAGTTTCTTTGAAAAAAATCATGTAAAAATCTTTTCACAGATGAACAACATTATTGGAAGGGAGAAATCTGTGAGAGGTAGAGGTTGAATCCAGAGGCAAGATACTGAAAATTTGAAAATATTCCAAATTATAAACTTAAAATACAAGTGAGAGAATGGAAACAGTGTATAAGAATAAAGACAGACTGAATATGAAAAGGGAAGGGAAATGCTAAATATAACCATACACTGTCTCATGCTGGCTCCAACATGACAAAGCTGATTTCTGGGCAATCTTTCCCCTCTCCACAGCCACACTGTGAAAGAAACACTGTCAGTGCTTGAAAACAGACTAAGATAGTGTTGGCATGATGGTGCAGAGTGGGAAAATGGGTTAAAAGAGGCTTTCAAAAGAAAAAAATTTTTTTTTGTTGAAGTCTTACTCTGTGATTAGATAACTTGGCAGATATCTAATCAATCAATCAGGGGATCAATCCTATTTATTAATTGATTATGTAATTTTTTACAATATATTCACTAAATAAAGGAGCGCTCTGTCCTGTTGTAGGTTTCTAATTTACGTCTTGTAAACTAGAAACATTGCCGCCAGAGGGAGAGAGACTGCAGATGGAAGGACACACTATAGTTTGCAAACAGATCGCTTATGTAACATGATCACCTTCACCAAGTCCAGGAATAAAAAAGCGGAAGGAGATTCAAATGAAAGTCAAGAATGTCCTTTATCTCTGAAAGGAAGCAGGAAAAAGTGACTAAAGTAAGACACTAGTGAGAATGAAAAGACATGGCCTTCGATTTGAAATCATAGCAAGATAACAGGTTTTCTGGGAATCTATTTCAGGGCAACAGCAAAAACTGCTGCCCTCGAAAATCAGTCAGAGCTGGAAGACCTCCATGCCCCGAATCAGGTCAACTGCTCAGCATCCATTTACTACCCCAGCCATACCCGAGCCCTAACTCCCTATCACTTGGTGATTCTTTGGTACCAGTTCCCTGCCTCCTGTTTTACAGTGGTGAATCTGATGCCTTCTCCACTTTCCTCTTGGCATCTTGTATCCAGACCTGACAACAGATCCTTCACTGGCGCTGGAGCTCTGCCTGTGGGTCTGGCCCAAATCTTATGCTTGGTTCCTGCAAGTCCTCAGTTCTGCATGAGCTGTGTTCCAAAAAGGAAACAATATTCTGCCATGAGCAAGGCCTGGCCTCTGAAGACAGCACCTGGTTCTTTCCAATTGCAAAGGCTACTCTTAATGGTAGTAGTGAGCTAGAGACCTTGAATATGGCCTGCCTGTTTTCCCAAAGCCCCCAGCCTGGCTGGAAAATTAAATGACGAGAATTAACTAAGCCTGACTCTAACTGAGGCACACACCCAGGGGAGGGGGACTGAGTTCTTACTAGAAATATTTGCAAGGAGCTCTCTCATCCCAGCCAAAACCTGGGACAAGAGGCAGAAGGAGTTTGCATGTTTCTGTCTGTTAGACACGCCCAGTTTCCTTGGCTTATATGCAACTGCCTATTCCTGGTTTTCTTCCTACCTCCCTGGATACCCCTGCTTAACCTCCTTTGTACCTCCTTTACCCAGCTTGGCCCTATGCCTTTTTCATTCATCACTATCAACTCTCTCTAGGAAATCTCCTCCGATTCACAGCTCCAATATGCTGAAAACTTACAAATTTATACAGTATCTCCAATCTAGACTTCCTCTTGAAGGCTTCCTCTTCCAGACCCCCATCTATTTGAGCTCTCCTTGGATATCTCAAAAATTCCTGAAATTCAACATATTCAAAACTGAACTCCCCATTCCCCCCCAAGCCTGCGTGTCCTTTAGCATCCCCTACCTCAGTAAATGACATCAGCATTTCTCCAGCTCCAAAGCCAGGGACCTAGGACCCATCTGGACACCTCTGTCTCCCTCACTTCCCATATTGAGTGTATTACCAAGTCCTTCAGAACTTTTGAATCTGCTTCCTTCCATCTTCACTACTACTAATAAAGTCGAGAGACGTAGGTTAATGTAAAAAAAAGTAAGAGTTAATAATTATCAAAAGTTTATTATATAGCAGGCAGGCACTCTTTTAAAACTTTATATAAAATATCTCTTCTAATCACCCTAAGTATTAGTTTCATAAAATTGATGTAACAAATTACCACAAACTAAATAGCTTAAAAATAAAAGGAATTGATTCTCTCATAGTTTTGAAGGCTAAAATTCTGAAATCAAGGCGTCAGCAAGGCCACGTTCCTTCCCAGGGCTCTCGGGAAGGATCCTTCCTGGCTCCTTCCAGCTTCTGGTGGCTGCAGGCATTTCTTGACTTGTGGCTGCATAACTCCAGTCTCTCCCTCCATCATTACATGGCCTTCTCTGTGTGTAGGTGCCTTCTTGTCTTCTGTCTGTTTCAAATCTCCTTCTGCCTTTTTCTTATCAGGACCCTTGTCACTGGATTTGGAGCCCACCCAGATAATCCAGGATGATCACCTCATATCAATATCCTTAAATTAGGGGCTGGCCAGGTGCGCAGGGTTTAAGTTCGCACACTCCACTTTGGAGGCCCGGGGTTTGCCAGTTCATATCCCAGGTGCAGACATGGCACCGCTTGGCAAAAGCCACGCTGTGGTAGGCATCCCACGTATAAAGTAGAGGAAGATGGGCATGGATATTAGCTCAGGGCCAGTCTTCCTCAGCAAAAAGAGGAGGACTGGCAGTAGTTAGCTCAGGGCTAATCTACCTCAAAAAAAAAAAGATCCTTAAATTAATTACTCTGCAAAGACCCTTTTTCTAAATAAGGTGAGATTCACAGGTTCCAGGGACTACACCCTAAAAAGTAAGTTATTAGTCCCACTGAATAAATGAGGCCACTGAGACTTAGAAAGTTTAAGGGACTTGCCCAAGATCACGCAGTTAATACGAACATGAGGTTCACATTTGCTTTATGGCTCCCTTATCTCTAGAAAAACAATTTCAATACTTTTCTTAAAGGAGTAATTGTTTCAAGAAATCTGTCCCTTGGACGCCAAATATTGTTTCCTCAACTCATTCATTACTAGAATATTCTACACCACTAGTGTTGTCTTCCAGAATTATAGATCAGATCCAGAGCCTGGCATGATGCCTGTAGTATAGAAGGTGCTCAATAAACAACTGTAAATAAATTAATGAGATCAAGCCGCTAGCCTCATCAAAAGTCATCAAAAATTTCCACATTGCTCAAAAAATGAGCCTTACACTCTTCAACAAAGCATTCAAGACCCTCCACCCTCCAAAGATTAAAAAAACAATCTTGTAATGAATGTAGCCTTTATAAGAATGTCCAGAAGTCATGCAAGAAGAGATTGATAAATTTGGCCACATACATATCTAAAAGTTCAGCATGGAAAAATTTCGTAAACAAGGTCAAAAAACAAAGGCCTGAAAAAAAATTCACAACACATATTACACATATGCCTAATTTCCTAAAGACATAAACAGCTCTTGAGGAAGCAGGCACCTTCATTCATTGTTATAGGACCGTAAACTGGTGAAGCTTCTTTGACAGGAAGTTTAGAAATAAAAATAAAAACATAATTCATCTCTCTGACCCAGCATTTCCACCTCTAGGAATTAATTCTATAGATCATCTCTTCTTTTGACACAAAGCTATTCACCACACCCTTTGCAATAAAAACTGATTGGAAATAACCCAAATGCCCACCAATAGGAGATGGTTAAATCCATTATGGGACAACTATACCACAGGATACCATGTGGCCCTTTTAAAATGAGGCATGTCTATGCACATTAGTATGGAAGACGCTAACTCAACATGAAGAACAGTGTGCATGAAACGCTACCAATTTGTAAACAACAAAAAGGAGACATATGTATATGCTATGAATACATGTGAATAATTTTGGAAGGATAAACCAGAAACTTGTAACTATATTTGCTTTTGAGAAAAGAAATGTGAGACTAACTATAGGGGTGGAAGAAAGATTTATTTTTCATTGTAAACTCCATTGTATTGTTTGAATTTCTTTTGCCATGTGCTTGCATTGTCCATTAAAGAGAGAGAAAATCTATAAGCTAGTTTTCACCTAATTTTCCAACCTGATCTCATAGTGTATCTTATCTTGCACCTGACAATTCATTGATTCTGAAACATGCTATGTTCATGCTGAGGGTGTATGGGTGTGTGTGTATCTAATGTTCTATCATGCTTTACTCTCACACTTTCTGCCTGTAGAAATCCTGTCCCTCAAAAGCTTTTCTGTGCAACCTCCCTGATCTTCAGTGTTGGAACCAACCACTCTTAGCTCTGCGCTCAGAAAACATACGTTCATCCTGCTTTGAATTATAGTTATGTTTACAAGTTGGTCACCCTCATTAAATTAGCTCCTAGAGGAAAGTGTGCATCTTGTTGACCCTGAAGTAATTGGAAAACAGTTTGCTTAGTGCATGTTATTAAGAAATATTAAGCAGGAGAGTCATCTAGGAAAATCTAAGTTTCCTATGATGACCCAATTTTAAGGGTGATAGAGAAAAGTATCTGGCCAAAATCCAGGAATCTTACTTAGCATGAATATCTAAAGAGAAAAGAAGAGATTCTAAGATCTTTATTTTCAAATAAGAAAATGAAACCAATGCCGTATATCAAACAGGATCATCACAAGAGATGCATGTGAAATGAAATAGGAAGCTACACTTGAAATATAGTAGAGAAGAGAAAAGAATGAAAGAAAAATGATTTCAGTTATAATATAGAAAAGATAGCTCTTGACATTTTTTTGTTTGTTTTTTGGTCAAACATATCAAGCCTGGTCACAAAATAGGGAGACACTGATTTTTATCATGAACCAGGCTACTTCTCAGATTGGGACTAACAATGCCCTCCCCCGGTGATGCCTTCTTCCTCACCACCTCACCTCCTCACCCCAACACTAAAGGTCCATGACAATGCAATTCACTCTGTTGCTTAAAAATCACAATCTTTTCTAAGCAAATTTTCTCAAATCATGTTATAAGTTTACTGTAATTTTTTTTTTACTATTTACTTTTGCTGTCATTTAAACCCATTTCCTCTTGTCCCTGGTTATATGGTGGTGTACAGGGTCACATTACTCCACATATTTAACTTTCATATACCCTAAAGCATTTCATGGTAATTGACTACATACTACCTTCCACCAACAGTTAAACCAATGTTTTTTAAGCTTCTAGAATACTGCTATTTTCTTTTAGTCTCTATACATAGGTACACTGACATCAGGCCCACCCCATTTCTTCTGGCCTTATAACAAGATACAATAAAGTAAAATAAAGATAATAAGACAAAAATTTTAAAATGGAGATGATTAAAAGTTTACTTCAACTTACTGTTAATGCTGTTTCATATTCTCCAGCAGCCAGGTGTGCTAAGCCCAAGTAATAGGAAGCTTCTCCTTCCATCTTCCTGTCATTTCCTAAAGTGAAAATGTAGAAAAATTACTATGGCATTAAAGACATTGATTTATTACAACAAACAGAATATTTGCTTTTTAAGAGAGTAGAAAGTTATTATAACAAAGTATACAGATTTATCAAAAATCTCTGAAACCTAACTGTACTGATAAAAAAAAAAAAGGCCGACGTTAATACAATTTACCTGGATCACACGTGTTGGAGTAAGGTACATTAGCAGTATAAATACGAGGATTTTAGCTCTACATACACAGCCCAGTATTATTATCTTGACATTCATATATGATTTCTGTACTGGTCCAACATATAAAGACCTACAGCTATTCAGCACAGTTGCTACTGCGTACAGGAAATATTTGTAAAAGTATTAACCTTACGTGGTGCACAAACACACATACACAAACAGACTGACGTTCAGCTAAGTATCTAACAGGGAAGATAATTAACAAATTAAGAAATTGCTGTTTTGACAAGGTTCAATTTAAAAGTTATTGGTTAAAACTTGGGTGAGGATGATGGACGAGCCTGGGCTCTTGGTACAAAATTCCAGGCATATTTTGAAATCCAAACATTTTGCTTTGCTAATGACTGGTGATGCTTCTCAACATCTCAAGGAATTTAGCCTTTCTAATTTCTGTGTAATGTGTTTTATTCCAGGAATTATCGAATTCTTTTTTCCAAAAGCAAAATGTGGACACGTGTAACATGTGGTTCAATAAGACACACATCATACCATCTAATAAATGCATGATTTACTTACATTTGATATACTAAACATGACATAAATCTAATATGCTTACAAGAATAATTAAAGGTTCTTATTTTTGAAAAGAATACTATCCTATTCATACTTTGTAATTCTTTGACTTTCAATGTTACCTAACTCCTGGGAAATGCAGATGCTGACAGAACCACCCTCATTTTTGATCTTTGGAAAGTAAGCATCTCTAGATTTCTGAACTCTGCTTTTCAACCATGATGGATTTCAGCAGGAGTTAGCAGTTCTCTCTGCTGCATTCATTGTCACCACTC